>NC_034196.2:21220119-21857619 GCF_002021735.2 Oncorhynchus kisutch | reverse complement strand
CATTGTTAAAAACCCACCACTGTTTGACACACCTCCCTAGGATGACGCATCAGGAACACCTCTCGTATAAAGGGGTTGTTTCACCAATTGAGTACTTTTTGGATATATGTAACTCGGTAAAAAAAAAAAGTGTTTCATTTCACTACATGAGCTCAATCTAAATTCATCCGCTGCTCTATGTTCACTACATACTTCAGTCTGAGACTACCATCCTTGAAGTCATTTATAGAGGCGTCAAAATGAAGGGTGCATCATCAGCGATTGCATCATCGCTAACCAATCAGAGTATAAAAG
Organism: Oncorhynchus kisutch; assembly: GCF_002021735.2. NCBI lineage: Eukaryota > Metazoa > Chordata > Actinopteri > Salmoniformes > Salmonidae > Oncorhynchus > Oncorhynchus kisutch. The sequence goes on along the minus strand of NC_034196.2, from coordinate 21,857,325 downwards.
CCAATGACACATTTTTTAAACGCCGATTTATTGACCTGTGTTCTGGCTCTGGTCCAACCCATCGGTTGCTGGGACCAATTAGAACGGTTCAAATGTGTTTGTGTTTCAAAAATGGTCGGGGATGTACTCCGTGGGCATGACGTAGCGTTTGGCTGGAGCAAGGAGTCTGGCTAGCCTGGCAAGGTGATGTACATCGGGGAGCTGATAAACTGGGCTAGTACAACTACAGGTAAGGAGTGAAGTTCAAGTTGGAATATGTGAACAATCTTCCAACATTTACACTTTATCAGAGTGAGTCTTTTCTGTATTTATCTGCATATACTTGGAGAGAGTGACTTTCCCTGTCATTGACTGTTTGATAAGAGTGAGACAACGAATGCATACAGACCTGTCATTGGCCTCTATTAGGCTACTATTTAGTGACTGCATTGTATCAAGCAGTGATATTCCCAGTTGTTGGAGAGTAGCTCAATCTTGACATAGACTTTTTATTATTTCATTTCATATTGACATAATGACAAAAAGGAAGTTGGCCACTTGTTTCTGGCAGCATATGAACCTCTATATCAACATATTTTTGTACCATATCTGACTCCTGCCAGATGAGCCCCCCTGACTCCTGCAAGATGGACCTTGACCTATGAGTAATATAACTTGTCACTCAAAAATCCAAGTAGACTAAAATAGATCATCATTAGTTCTTAATTCTGAGGTAACTGAAATAGCTGAGGGTTAATCCTTTTGATTTGTTTACGTTCTGAATCAAGGAGACCACAGAGTTAGCAAAATCTGTGAACCATTCAGACAAGGATTGATATCCATTCATATGAGTTGGGTATTAGATAAAGTAATGGATGAGCTAGAAATATGGCATGGATTTCTTTACCCACATGCACTGGGCGATGTCATCTACAAAATGGCTTCCAACACTCTACTCAGCAAACTGGATGCAGTCTATCACAGTGCCATCCGTTTTGTCACTAAAGCACCTTATACTACCCACCACTGCGACTTGTATGCTCTAGTCGGCTGGCCCTCGCTACATATTCGTCGCCAGACCCACTGGCTCCAGGTCATCTACAAGTCTATGCTAGGTAAAGCTCCGCCTTATCTCAGCTCACTGGTCACGATGGCAACACCCATCCGTAGCACGCGCTCCAGCAGGTGTATCTCACTGATCATCCCTAAAGCCAACACCTCATTTGGCCGCCTTTCGTTCCAGTACTCTGCTGCCTGTGACTGGAACGAATTGCAAAAATCGCTGAAGTTGGAGACTTTTATCTCCCTCACCAACTTCAAACATCAGCTATCTGAGCAGCTAACCGATCGCTGCAGCTGTACATAGTCTATTGGTAAATAGCCCACCCTTTTCACCTACCTCATCCCCGTACTGTTTCTATTTATTTACTTTTCTGCTCTTCTGCACACCAATATCTCTACCTGTACATGACCATCTGATCTTTTATCACTCCAGTGTTAATCTGCAAAATTGTAATTATTTGCCTACCTCCTCATGCCTTTTGCACACATTGTATATAGACCCCCCCTTCGTTTTCTACTGTGTTATTGACTTGTTAATTGTTTACTCCATGTGTAACTCTTTGTTGTATGCTCACACTGCTATGCTTTATCTTGGCCAGGTCACAGTTGCAAATGAGAACTTGTTCTCAACTAGCCTACCTGGTTAAATAAAGGTGAAATAAAAAAAAAAATTCATTCATCTGGTATATTGGCTGCTGTAACGGTTTTCGTCCTTCTCTTCTGAGGAGGAGTAGGAAGGATCGGACCAATATGCAGCGTGGTAACTGTTAGTCATATTTTTAATTAAAACTGAACACTACACAAAGTGAAAACGAAACAGTTCCGTGTGGAAAAACACAGACACAGAAAATAATCACCCACAACCAAAATGGGGAAAACAGGCTACCTAAGTATGATTCTCAATCAGAGACAACGATCGACAGCTGCCTCTGATTGAGAACCATACCAGGCCAAACACAGAAATACAACATAGAAAAAAGAACATGGACTACCCACCGACCACAAAACCTGAACCTATAAGCGATGGTCTGGGTGGGCGTCTGTCTGCGGTGGCGGCTCTGGCACGGGACGTGGACCCCACTCCACCATAGTCTTGGCCCACTTAAGTGGCGCCCTTGGAGCAGCGACCCTCGCCGCCAACCTCGGACTGGGGACCCTTGCAGCGGGCCCCGAATAGATGGGAGACTCCGGCAGCGCCGGAATGAAGGGCAACTTCGGCAGCGGCATGGTGAAGGGCGACTCCGGCAGCTCAGGACGGATGTGCGGCTCTGGCAGCTCAGGACTGACTGGCGGCTCTGGCAGCTCCTGACTGACGGGCGGCTCTGGCAGCTCAGGACGGACGGGCGGCTCTGGCAGCTCAGGACGGACGGGCGGCTCTGGCAGCTCAGGACTGACGGGCGGCTCCGGCAGCTCCTGACTGACGGGCGACTCCGGCAGCTCCTGACTGATGGGCGGCTCCGGCAGCTCAGGACGGACGGGCGACATCAAACATCTCCAATCCAAAGTTAAATCTAGAATTGGCTTCCTATTTCGCAACAAAGCATCCTTCACTCATGCTGCCAAACATACCCTCGTAAAACTGACCATCCTACCGATCCTCGACTTCGGCGATGTCATTTATAAAATAGCCTCCAATACCCTACTCAATAAATTGGATGCAGTCTATCACAGTGCCATCCGTTCTGTCACCAAAGCCCCATATACTACCCACCACTGTGACCTGTACACTCTCGTTGGCTGGCCCTCGCTTCATTCTCGTCGCCAAACCCACTGGCTCCAGGTCATCTACAAGTCCCCCCCTTATCTCAGCTCGCTGGTCACCATAGCAGCACCCACCTGTAGCACGCGCTCCAGCAGGTATATCTCTCTGGTCACCCGCAAAACCAATTCTTCCTTTGGCCGCCTCTCCTTCCAGTTCTCTGCTGCCAATGACTGGAACGAACTACAAAAATCTCTGAAACTGGAAACACTTATCTCCCTCACTAGCTTTAAGCACCAGCTGTCAGAGCAGCTCACAGATTAATGCAAAGTACATAGCCCATCTATAATTTAGCCCAAACAACTATCTCTTCCCCTACTGTATTTATTTATTTATTTTGCTCCTTTGCACCCCATTATTTCTATTTCTACTTTGCACATTCTTCCACTGCAAATCTACCATTCCAGTGTTTTACTTGCTATATTGTATTTACTTCGCCATCATGGCCTTTTTTTTGCCTTTACCTTCCTTATCTCACCTCATTTGCTCACATTGTATATAGACTTATTTTTCTACTGTTTTATTGACTGTATGTTTGTTTTACTCCATGTGTAACTCTGTGTTGTTGTATGTGTCGAACTGCTTTGCTTTATCCCACATAACCTGGTTCCTCTCTAGGTTTCTTCCTAGGTTTTGGCCTTTCTAGGGAGTTTTTCCTAGCCACCGTGCTTCTACACCTGCATTGCTTGCTGTTTTGGGGTTTTAGGCTGGGTTTCTGTACAGCTGATGTACAAAGGCTGAGATATCAGCTGATGTACGAAGGGCAAAATAAATACATTTGATTTGATTTGATCTTGGCCAGGCTGCAATTGTAAATGAGAACTTGTTCTCAACTTGCCTACCTGGCTAAATAAAATTTAAAAAATGTATTTATTTTGCCCTTCGTACATCAGCTGATATCTCAGCCTTTGTACATCAGCTGTACAGAAACCCATGCCATCTACAGTGTGTGAATGTATTATCTCTATTGTAATTTGTATCTATCTGTACAGAGTGAACTCTAAGTTACTCTATGCAAAGGGATTATTGTCTCTAGGAATTCTATCTTTTTCCAATTGGTCTCATCCCCCACACAAGTCTTTAGATGCCGTGACATCCTGTTGAGATTGGGCTTGGGTGATCATGTTACTGTAAACTATCGTTTGATTGGTCAATTGGTGGTTGGTTTTGGTTTGGAAGAGTTACACCTTCAAATGTAATAAATGCAATGACATGCCTTTGTTGTCTATTCACTTCTCTATCCTGCCCATTGAATAAGGTTGTATGGAAATCATAGGAGGCTGCTGAGGGAAGGACGGCTCATAATAATGGCTGGAACAGAGTGCATGGAATGGCATCAAACACCTGGAAACCATGGAAACCATGGAAACCATGTGTTTGATGTATTTGATACCATTCTGCTAATTTCACTCCAGCCATTACCACAAGCCTGTCCTCCCCAATTAAGGTGCCACCAACCTCCCGTGACTTAAGCTTTATGCCTTGTATGTGATTTCATTCATTTTGCAAAGTTATTAAATGTCTGCTCCAAGAGTAAATAAATATCTTCTTCAAAGTTATTAAATATCTTCTCCAAGAGTAAATAAATATCTTCTTCAAAGTTATTAAATATCTGCTTCAAGAGATGGTCTGATGAATGCATAGCTGACGAAACACGTTAGCCTACCCGGCTGAAAATTGAAAGGTGACTTCATCTTGTCCTTTAAAAAAAAAGCCACCGTTTCCCAATGTTCTTGAACTAAGGATGTAATTTGATGTCAATGTCATATATGGCAGAGAACTCAGCAATTAAAGCGATACAGTGCACCTGTTACCCACTCCACAACAAATGATTAAATATCTGCCTTTAGCATTCCACTCTCAGACCAGACCATTGCCTACTGCATGTTCTTTATGGAGTCTGATAAACATTTTAATAGGCTAATTACATAGTTGTAACGGCGTTCTTCGTTTGTCGAAAGAGAGTCGGACCGAAATGCAGCGTGGTGGTTATTCATGATCTTTAATGAAGAAATGACGATACATGAAATAACTTAGAAATACAAAAAACAACAAACGGAACGCGAAAACCTATTGCAGCCTATCTGGTGAAACTACACAGAGACAGGAACAATCACCCACGAAATACAAAGTGAAACTCAGGCTACCTAAATACGGTTCCCAATCCGAGACAACGAGAATCACCTGACTCTGATCGAGAACCGCCTCAGGCAGCCAAGCCTACACTAGACACACCCCTAATCAACCACAATCCCAATGCCTACAAAACCCCCAATACGACAACACAATAACCCATGTCACACCCTGGCCTGAACAAATAATTAAAGAAAACACAAAATACTAAGACCAAGGCGTGACAATAGTCTTATCATAGGTTGCAGGTGAGTTAAAGTACCAGTCAAAGGTTTGGACACACCTACTCTTTCCAGGGTTTCCCTTTATTTGTACTATTTTCTACATTGTAGAATAATAGTGGAGACATCAAAACTATGAAATAACACATATGGAATCATGTAGTAAGCTAAAAAGTGTTAAACAAATCAAAATAGATTTTTAGATTTGAGATTCTTCAAAGTAGCCACCCTTTGCCTTGATGACAGCTTTGCACACTCTTGGCATTCTCTCAACCAGCTTCATGAGGTAGTCACCTGGAATGCATTTAATTAACACGTGTACCTTATTAAAAGTTCATTTGTGGAATTTCTTTCCTTCGTAATGCGTTTGAGCTAATCAGTTGTGTAGGGATGGTATACAGAAGATACCTCTATTTGGTAAAAGACCAAAGCCATATTATGGCAAGAACAGCTCAAATAAGCAAAGAGAAATGACAGTCTATTATTACTTTCAGACTTGAAGGTCAGTCAATGAGAAAAATGTCAAGCGCTATGATGAAACTGCCTCTCATGAGGACCACCAAAAGGAAGGAAAGGAAGATCCAGTGTTACCTCTGCTGCTGAGGGTAAGTTCATTAGAGTTACCAGCCTCAGCAATTGCAGCCCAAATAAATGCTTAACCAGCATGACTAGCACAGCATTCAGCAGCGATATACCATCCCATCTGGTTTGCACTTAGTGGGGCAATGACCCAACACACCTCCAGGCTGGAGAGTGATGGAGTGCTGCATCAGATGCCCTGGCCTCCACAATCACCAGACCTCAACCCAATTAAGATGGTTGTTAGGAGTTGGACGGCAGAGTGAAGGAAAAGCAACCAACAAGTGCTCAGCATATGTGGGAACTCCTTCAAGACTGTTGGAAAAATATTGCAGGTGAAGCTGGTTGAGAGAATGCCAAGAGTGTGCAAACCTGTCATCAAGTTTAACACTTTTTTGGTTACTACATGATTCCATATGTGTTATTTCATAGTTTTGATGTCTTCACTATTTTGGCTACCATGGTTATGCTCCAATCGGATAACAATGCCCCCATCAACAGGGCATGAGTGGTGACTGAATGGTTTGATGAGCATGAAAATGATGTAAACCATATGCCATGGAAGTCTCAGTCACCAGATCTCAACCCAATTGAACACTTGTGGGAGATTCTGGAGCGGCACCTAAAACAGCGTTTTTCACCACCATAAACAAAACACCAAATTATGGAATTTCATGTGGATGAATGGTGTCACGTCCCTCCAGTAGATTTCCAGACACTTGTAGAATCTGTGCCAAGGTGCATTGAAGCTGTTCTGGCTCGTGGTGGCTCTACACCCTAATTAAGACACTTTATGTTGGTATTTCCTTTATTTTGTCATTTTACCTGTATGTTGAGAACAGTTCTTCCCAGAGAACATTATGAAACATCAAACACAGGCCCTAACAACCATGCTAAGGCTACATACATGTTTGTGGCCACACAGTGTCGGAACTAGAGTTTTATACATGGGGTGGCCAAGGCTACTTCAGGGGGTCCATAGACCATGACAGAAAATGAGTGTGTAACCCTAATCTGGCATCTAAGGAGCATGAATGAATCCTATGATTGCTGATTAGAGGTAGAAGTGATAATTCACTTAACCCGGGTTCCTCATTGTGGCATATAGTGAAGTAACCCTTTTGGACCACACTAAAATTCTTTAACATACTATGAATAGTCAGTGTCTCTACCTCGGAACTGCAACTCAATGTATTTCTCACACACACACACACACACACACACACACACACACACACACACACACACACACACACACACACACACACACACACACACACACACACACACAGAGAGAGTACTGTACTCACATACTGGAGAGACTTGGGTCATTCTGTTTTCATGAATATATAATCTGGGTCTGTAAGTGTTGAACATCCAAAATATTTTCAGAAAATAAAGCTCAAGCACCAAGGAGATAAGATTGAAATGTTTGTAGCCCACAAATGCTTATTTACAAAAAAATACTTTTACAATAAATCACACTGCAATTTGACATACCAGGTATCAAGCAGAAATGGACATGAAATGTCCATCCATATTACAAACTTACAGTATCATATTTATGCTCATATATATTATGTTAACTAATAGCAAAGACAAGTTTTGGAATTGGCCTAATCAAGACCAAATTAAATCTGTGTGACATGATTTTCTTTGGATGAATCATTTTAGAATGTCAGTGTACTAGTTAGTACACAGTGCAGGTTTTAATCATGACCAGAAGGACCGCCTAAGTGCCAAATTATCCTAGGTAGATTTAAAATAGCAGAATTATGCAGTTCTGGTGAGAACTGGATAAATGTTTCACAAACTCATACATGTTGAGGGAGCGTGCCCTTCTTGACTCAACACTGAGAATTCCGAGGTGACTTAACCTGTGATCAACCATTGTTGTCCTAAGGTGGGTTTTTATAATTTTTAAAGCTGAGAAGCTTCTCTCACAAGAAGCACTGCTGACTGGTGTAACAACAGAAATCTTACAAAGTTGAAATAGCTCATGAAAGACCTATGTATAAGGTTCTAGAAACACAACAAAGTCAAGGAGAGTAGATGGTCTGTCCCTTCCACTTTTCACTCCCCTATCAAGAAGCCTCTTGGTTTGATGAACCTCATGTTCACTTGGTCTGAGCAAAGGCAAACAGAGGCGCCTCACTAAAGACTGTTGTACTTTTTGGGTTGAGAGACTGGACCCCTTGCATTATCTCACAATTCTTCTTTGAAAAATGCCCCTGCTGCACAGCTGTGAGACTGTCAAGCACCTGATAAAAGATAGCTGTTTGGAAGCTCTCACCATCACTTTGGTCACTATTTTTCTGTCCTACACTGCTCATCATCAATGAGTTGTGAATTCTTAAGCTTGTTTTAGGCTGTCTTTTACACACTGTTTGTACACTTATTTTGCAGTGCTCTGCAATCTCTTCAACCTCCTTCCATAGTTCTCCATAGTAACCCTACCTTCTGTAGTCCTGTAATGTGTCTGTAAGGGCACCTACTAGACCCACAGCACCTACTAGATCCACAGCACCTACTAGATCCACAGCACCTACTAGATCCACAGCACCTACTAGACCCACAGCACCTACTAGATCCACAGCACCTACTAGACCCACAGCCCTTCCTGTAATGTGTCTGTAAGGGAACCTACTAGATCCCCAGCACCTACTAGACCCACAGCCCTTCCTGTAATGTGTCTGTAAGGGAACCTACTAGATCCACAGCCCTTCCTGTAATGTGTCTGTAAGGGCACCTCCTAGATCCACAGCCCTTCCTGTAATGTGTCTGTAAGGGCACCTACTAGATCCACAGCCCTTCCTGTAATGTGTCTGTAAGGGCACCTACTAGATCCACAGCCCTTCCTGTAATGTGTCTGTAAGGGCACCTACTAGACCCACAGCCCTTCCTGTAATGTGTCTAAGGGCACCTACTAGATCCACAGCCCTTCCTGTAATGTGTCTGTAAGGGCACCTACTAGACCCACAGCCCTTCCTGTAATGTGTCTGTAAGGGCACCTACTAGATCCACAGCCCTTCCTGTAATGTGTCTGTAAGGGCACCTACTAGATCCACAGCCCTTCCTGTAATGTGTCTGTAAGGGCACCTACTAGATCCACAGCCCTTCCTGTAATGTGTCTAAGGGCACCTAATAGATCCACTGCCCTTCCTGTAATGTGTCTGTAAGGGCACCTACTAGATCCACAGCCCTTCCTGTAATGTGTCTAAGGGCACCTACTAGATCCACAGCCCTTCCTGTAATGTGTCTGTAAGGGCACCTACTAGATCCACAGCCCTTCCTGTAATGTGTCTAAGGGCACCTACGAGATCCACAGCCCTTCCTGTAATGTGTCTAAGGGCACCTACTAGACCCACAGCCCTTCCTGTAATGTGTCTAAGGGCACCTACTAGACCCACAGCCCTTCCTGTAATGTGTCTAAGGGCACCTACTAGATCCACAGCCCTTCCTGTAATGTGTCTGTAAGGGCACCTACTAGATCCACAGCCCTTCCTGTAATCAAATCAAATCAAATCACATTTATTTATATAGCCCTTCGTACATCAGCTGATATCTCAAAGTGCTGTACAGAAACCCAGCCTAAAACCCCAAACAGCAAGCAATGCAGGTTTAGAAGCACGGTGGCTAGGAAAAACTCCCTAGAAAGGCCAATACCTAGGAAGAAACCTAGAGAGGAACCAGGCTATGTGGGGTGGCCAGTCCTCTTCTGGCTGTGCCGGGTGGAGATTATAACAGAACATGGCCAAGATGTTCAAATGTTCATAAATGACCAGCATGGTCGAATAATAATAAGGCAGAACAGTTGAAACTGGAGCAGCAGCACAGTCAGGTGGAAGTTGAAACTGGAGCAGCAGCATGGCCAGGTGGACTGGGGATAGCAAGGAGTCATCATGTCAGGTAGTCCTGGGGCATGGTCCTAGGGCTCAGGTCAGTTGAAACTGGAACAGCAGCATGGCCAGGTGGACTGGGGACAGCAAGGAGTCATCATGTCAGGTAGTCCTGGGGCATGGTCCTAGGGCTCAGGTCCTCCGAGAGAGAGAAGGAAAGAGAGAAGGAGAGAATTAGAGAACGCACACTTAGATTCACACAGGACACCGAATAGGACAGGAGAAGTACTCCAGATATAACAAACTGACCCCAGCCCCCCGACACATAAACTACTGCAGCATAAATACTGGAGGCTGAGACAGGAGGGGTCAGGAGACACTGTGGCCCCATCCGAGGACACCCCCGGACAGGGCCAAACAGGAAGGATATAACCCCACCCACTTTGCCAAAGCACAGCCCCCACACCACTAGAGGGATATCTTCAACCACCAACTTACCATCCTGAGACAAGGCTGAGTATAGCCCACAAAGATCTCCGCCATGGCACAACCCAAGGGGGGGGGGGGGGGGGGGGGGCCAACCCAGACAGGATGACCACAACAGTGAATCAACCCACTCAGGTGACGCACCCCCTCCAGGGACGGCATGAGAGAGCCCCAGCAAGCCAGTGACTAGCCCCTGTAATAGGGTTAGAGGCAGAGAATCCCAGTGGAAAGAGGGGAACCGGCCAGGCAGAGACAGCAAGGGCGGTTCGTTGCTCCAGAGCCTTTCCAATCACCTTCCCACTCCTGGGCCAGACTACACTCAATCATATGACCCACTGAAGAGATGAGTCTTCAGTAAAGACTTAAAGGTTGAGACCGAGTTTGCGTCTCTGACATGGGTAGGCAGACCGTTCCATAAAAATGGAGCTCTATAGGAGAAAGCCCTGCCTCCAGCTGTTTGCTTAGAAATTCTAAGGACAATTAGGAGGCCTGCGTCTTGTGACCGTACTGTCTGTGACCGTAATGTGTCTGTAAGGGCACCTACTAGATCCACAGCCCTTCCTGTAATGTGTCTGTAAGGGCACCTACTAGACCCACAGCCCTTCCTGTAATGTGTCTGTAAGGGCACCTACTAGATCCACAGCCCTTCCTGTAATGTATCTGTAAGGGCACCTACTAGACCCACAGCCCTTCCTGTAATGTGTCTGTAAGGGCACCTACTAGATCCACTGCCCTTCCTGTAATGTGTCTGTAAGGGCACCTACTAGATCCACAGTCCTTCCTGTAATGTGTCTAAGGGCACCTACTAGATCCACAGCCCTTCCTGTAATGTGTCTAAGGGCACCTACTAGATCCACAGCCCTTCCTGTAATGTGTCTAAGGGCACCTACTAGATCCACAGCCCTTCCTGTAATGTGTCTAAGGGCACCTACTAGATCCACAGCCCTTCCTGTAATGTGTCTAAGGGCACCTACTAGACCCACAGCCCTTCCTGTAATGTGTCTGTAAGGGCACCTACTAGATCCACAGCCCTTCCTGTAATGTGCCTGTAAAGGCACCTACTAGATCCACAGACCTTCCTGTAATGTGTCTAAGGGCACCTACTAGATCCACAGCCCTTCCTGTAATGTGTCTGTAAGGGCACCTACTAGATCCACAGCCCTTCCTGTAATGTGTCTGTAAAGGCACCTACTAGATCCACTGCCCTTCCTGTAATGTGTCTGTAAAGGCACCTACTAGACCCACAGCCCTTCCTGTAATGTGTCTGTAAGGGCACCTACTAGATCCACAGCCCTTCCTGTAATGTGTCTGTAAGGGTACCTACTAGATCCACAGCCCTTCCTGTAATGTGTCTGTAAAGGCACCTACTAGATCCACAGCCCTTCCTGTAATGTGTCTGTAAGGGTACCTACTAGATCCACAGCCCTTGTGAGGTCAAGAGAGCTTGATTGGAGCATGTCAGAAAGACATTTGGCATCACCAAGCACTTTACAAAAGGTAACCAAAAGCCCTATGAAATGTAAATTTTTCTGAGAACAAAGGCCCCGTGTCTCCACTGATCTATCACCACTATTTTCAAGTGTGATATCCTGTAGCACTCTCAGAACTGCTGGAAGCCTGTCCCTCAGATTATAGCATGCCATGTATCTGCATGCCCACCTTACATCAGTAAGTCTCCGTAGTTCCCTGGGCTGCTGCTATGGATACAGCTCTTTCTGAACTGCAAGCCACTTGAGATGAACGTACAAGCTAGATACAAAGTTATAAAGCTTCTGCAGGAGAGTAAAAAAGTTAACTGCCTCAGGCACTGATTTTACAGCATCGACAAGAAGCAATTTCAAACAATGTGCATTACAGTGCACATAAAATGCTAATCTTGCACTGTTTTTAATCCGTGCAGACACACCAGAATGCTTTCCAGTCATGAAGGATGCACCGTCATAGCTTTGCCCCACAAGATTATTTCTGTAGTCCAGACCATGTTTTTCAAGACAATCAATTATCATTTTGTTAGACCTGCTGCATCTAAGCTTTCAGCTGACTGAAAGTGTAAAAGCTTCCGTGGATGGCCCTGTTGTAATAGCACCTCACAATAATTTTTTCTTTAAATCTTTGGTTTCATCTGCAATTACACTAAAAACTTCACATTCTTTTACTTCTCTTATTTCCCTTTGTACCGTCTCAGCTAAGCCCTCAAGAACTTTGTTCTGGATTTGGTGGCTTGTGTACTTAGCATTGCCACATGCAATCATCCTTCTTCTATATGAATCGGTCATGCATTGCTGTTTCTTCTAAGATTGTAAAAAAATTACGCTTCCTGTGAGAGTCATCAGACTCTCGATGACCTCTCTGCGCTATATTTTGAGTGGCAGTTAATAGGAACACATCTGCAATTGTTTTAATGTAAGTACAGTTTTTCTCCACTTTCTTTTTCCGGTCCTCCTTTATGACATCTAACATTTATGAGTTGCTGTCAATATCCCTTTTATGCTGATTCCAAGCATACATAGCAGGGATATGATGCTCTGCTTTCGAATGGAGCTCAAATCCAGGATCTCTAAACAGCGCCTTTTTCCAGTTACAAAAAACCTGACTGTGATGTGAATGCAGATTCAGGTGTATTGCAGAGAAAAATGCCTACATGCGAAACAATAAGTCGACTCTTGACTTACAGAATATCCAAGCCATGAATTGTCCTTATACCAGGAGCTGTTGAAAGCCCTTTTCCTAGTACCATGCTCTGGGAAATGTTGTCAAACATGGATGTTTTCAAAATTAGATCTTGAATGACTGAAATACACGTTAAATAATGTGTCATATCTCTATGGAAATGTATAATTATGTGATCCACAAGATTATATACTAACAGCTGCTAACTAAAATGTGTAGTTTAGTATAGGCCTGTCCTACCGTTGGATCCTTCTGGAACAGCATATCTGGTGCTCAATGCAGTTGGGAGGGACTCGATGACATCTCCTGGCAGCTCTGGCTCACTGTCTTGCTCAGAGCCAGAGGTCTCTGTGTCATCCCTTGATACATCTGTTACATTAAAATAATATAATAAACATTTGTGTATAATCACAATAAAATGCCACAGCCATCAAAACAAGAACACACATGAATCAACAACCAACATTTTAAAGTGAGGCTTAATCTGACAAAATCATCTATTACAAACTGAAGCTAAACTTAAATTCTGAACTGGGCATGTGACTGACTGCCTGGTAGATGCTCTGGTGGTGGTAGACTGGGTCCTTGTGAAGTCTGACCACACTGACTCTGACTAGCCTCAGGTAGGGAGTTGCTCTGGGGTCTGTTTGCACCTGATCTGCCTGTTTGTGCTTCTGCCTGTTTGTGCTTCTTCTTCTCCCTTTCTTTTCATGTTGAATTGACCCTATGCAAAAATAAGACAGTCTATGGTTACATCTAAGCATCCAATTACCCTTATTTTATTCCAATCTCAATCTTAATTACAAATCACATTATCATAAAAGTACCTTAAAATCAACTACCAGCCTAAGTTACTAGTTAGATCATGGCTAGCCCTACTTTGCAGTAAGTAACTTACTGCTATACATTTATTCCCCCTTACGATAGCAAACATTTTATCTGCGAATTGTGGTAATCTTTTGAGTAACATTAACAGATTGATAATAACAATTGTTCGATTTGAGTTCAAGTATGAAAATCTAACTGAGTTAATGGATTTCAAATTTCTGAATGTTAACTTGCTGAACACTGACAGCTGTAGCCTACTAGTTAACCCACATTAGCTAAACATTCGTATACTGTAACTTAAGACACTGCACTGTATATGCGTGTATTACTAGCCCATATGTAAACATAATGTTAGGCTCTCTCTTATCTGATTAACTGTCTGTTAATGGAGCCAAGGGTCTAACGTTAACTTACACAGAGACTCAACTTTCGTAAAAGCTGTTCAGGAAACCTAAACCTGATGCTAAACTTTAAAACTTACTTCAAATATGATGCTTTCACCAATCGCGAAAAGAGCTTGTAGAGCCGTGGAAATATTCTCTCTTTCTTCTGTATGTTCTTCTTATTCTCATGTATCTCGCAACCAACATTAATATTCTCTCTTCCTCGTCCTTGATTTGAAAACTTCTAAAAAAACGCTTCCTTCAACAAGAGGTGAAATGAGATGTCAATCAACATCAAACTGCCACCCCGGGGTGGCAAATCAGATGTCAAGGGTGTCCAGTGCCACCCCGGAGACCCCTTTGGCTACGCCCCTGCCTCCACAGCTCCTAAAATTGGTTGTGAAGGTCAAATGATCTTGTATTTCTGCTCACCAGTCGCTATTAAATTAGTTGTTTTCATACGTTTCTGATAAACGTTTTTCTCCCATAGTGTGTGTTAATGTTCACCTAAGGAGTCTGTACCCAGGAGCATACCAGACAATATGTGACAATAGGTATATACTGTAAATGTTCCCTCGTTTCATTTTAACCAGACCTCGCTAGACTGTTTATAAGCTTTTAAACATATTATGTCTGGGACTAACTCAAAACATGTTTTTTTTATCAGCTAACACAGTTGAGTGGCATTCCCGTGAAACGTTATTCTTTCTTTTGGAAGTTCACTCTCGGTCTACCTGGAAAGTGTTTTTTCCAAATTCTGGGAATGCCCAGAGATACATGATACCATTCCAGGCACTTCGTGATCTTCCCAGCCAAAATGAAGCTCTTGTTTTATGGATAAATAAGGGCCAGGCTTGCTCCACGGGATCACAGGAAACATGATTTGAGTTAGTTATTCGCAGGAAGAGAGGATGTATAGATACTGCTGGGGATATATGATAAGAGTAGAAATAACATTTATGAGGAAGAGCTAACCACACCGTACATTGTTAAAACCCTGCTTAAATCAAGACAGATAAACGGTGTGTATTTGATCTGAATGGAGAGCGATTCTTGTGCTATAAACATGACAGCGATATCATATGAGCTTATAACCTAAAGTATGATAAATCATGGATCTATAGGGAAATGCATATTCATCATACAAAGTCAACTCTATCAGCAATTCAGATAAAGGGAGTTATTTTCATTACTATTCGTATGTGAACAAGGGCCTCCAGGGCCCTATACACCAGACCTGTGAGGGTTCCCTTGTCACGACCCTTTACTGTGACCTTCATTGCTTACCACTTCCTGTCAGATATTTTCCCACCACTCATGACCCGCTCACCCTGCCAGGATGACCTCGATGGTCATTTTGACGTGACCGCTCGCACCTCACTTAATCGAAACCTAACCTTAGTTCAAAGGTCAAAGTCATTTTCATGATTTCCTCTTTTTGGTATTTGGAATATAAACACTTTCCATGCCTTTCTCATGACAACAGATGACAATATACAAATTATTAAATGGAAATGGAACACAAACCTTGTGAAAATTGTAATTTGCAGATAAGGATCAAGTGTTTAAGTTTGACCATTGTTAAGATTGCAGGTGAAGTGTGTGTTCACAGGTCATTTCATGGTTTACACATTGTCAAATAAACATCAAGTTGTAAAAGTGTGACCATTTTACCTTCATTTCCTCAGAGTTGACCACCAAAGTCAAACATGGACTAGACATTTTTTATGATTCCAGTACGCACTTCCCTTGTGAGTTTCATATAGACATGCATACTTGTGAAACTAAATCTTAATGACTATGCATGATGAATATTTCCTGAAAGGAAGGATGTAAGAGAACTCTCGTTTAACGAGGCATTGTGTAGTTTAAGTGTCAAACAAATCACCTCTCTGACCGACCACCAAAGAGAAGACTCAGGAGATGTATGTACAAACATACAGTTGAAGTCGGAAGTTTACATACACTTAGGTTGAGTCCCGAGTCATTAAAATTTGTTTTCAACCACTCCACAAATTTCTTGTTAACAAACTATAGTTTTGGTAAGTCGGTTAGGACATCTACTTTGTGCATGACACAAGTAATTTTTCCAACAATTGTTTACAGACAGATTATTTCACTTATATTTCACTGTATCACAATTCCAGTGGGTCAGAAGTTTACATACACTAAGTTGGCTGCGCCTTCAAACAGCTTGGAAAATTCCAGAAAATTATGTCATGGCTTTAGAAACTTCTGATAGTCTAATTTACATAATTTGAGTCAATTGGAGGTGTACCTGTAGATGCATTTCAAGGCCTACCTTCAAACTCAGTGCCTCTTTGCTTGACATCATGGGATAATCAAAAGAAACCAGCCAAGACCTCAGAAAAAAAACTGTAGACCTCCACAAGTCTGGTTCATCCTTGGGAGCAATTTCCAAACACCTGAAGGTACCACGTTCATCTGTACAAACAATAGTACGCAAGTATAAACACCATGGGACCACGCAGCCATCATACCGCTCAGGAAGGAGACACGTTCTGTGTCCTAGAGATGAACGTACTTTGGTGCAAAGTGCAAATCAATCCCAGAAGAATCGCAAAGGACCTTGTGAAGATGCTGGAGGAAACAGGTACAAAAGTATCTATATCCACAGTAAAACGAGTCCTATATCGACATAACCTGAAAGGCCACTCAGCAAGGAAGAAGCCATGGCTCCAAAACCGCCATAAAATAGCCAGACTACGGTTTGCAACTGCACATGGAGACAAAGATCGTACTTTTTGGACAAATGTCCTCTGGTTTGATGAAACAGAAATAGAACTGTTTGGCCATAATGACCATCGTTATGTTTGGAGGAAAAAGGGGGAGGCTTGCAAGCCGAAGAACACCATCCCAACCATGAAGCACGGGGGTGGAAGCATCATGTTGTGGGGGTGCTTTGCTGCAGGAGGGACTGGTGCACATCACAAAATAGCGTCATGAGGCAGGACAATTATGTGGATACATTGAAGCAACATCTCAAGACATCAGTCAGGAAGTTAAAGCTTGTTCGCAAATGGGTCTTCCAAATGGACAATGAGACCAAGCATACTTCCAAAGTTGTGGAAAAATGTCTTCAGGACAACAAAGTCAATGTACTGGAGTGGCCATCCAAAGCTCTGACCTCAATCCCATAGAAAATTTGTGGGCAGAACTGAAAAAGCGTGTGCGAGCAAGGAGGCCTACAAACCTGACTCAGTTACACCTGCTAAGGTCAGAAGGAATAGGCCAAAATTGTGGGAAGCTTGTGCAAGGCTACCCAAAACGTTTGACCCAAGTAAAACAATTTAAAGGCAATGCTAACAAATACTAATTGAGTGTATGTAAACTTCTGACCCACTGGGAATGTGATGAAAGAAATAAAAGCAGAAATAAATCTTTCTCTCTTCTATTATTCTGACATTTCACATAAAAAAATAAAGTGGTGATCCTAACTCACCTAAGGGATTATTACTAGGATTAAATGTCAGGAATTGTGAAAAACGGAGTTTAAATGTATTTGGCTAAGGAGTATGTAAACTTTCGACTTCAACTGTACCTCCAGGCTTACATATACTGTAGTTCTACTATACATCTGTAAGTAATGTACTTTGTAGCCCTTTCCTGCAGTCAAATTACCTTGTGGCCCCATGAGTGGAATGTCATTAATATTCTTCATAATTTCATAATTAATAAACTTTTTTTTTTTACACCGAAAATCGGGTGTTTCTATGTCAAGCAGTGTTGTTATATTTTAGTCTTCTGTGATGAATATAAAGTGAAATATTTGAATGTATACTTTTATTTCAAAATAGATTTGTTTATGACTACAAAGAAACACTATGTGACCCTGATTTAGCCCACTTAAGAGTTCATTACAATGATTCACAGGTCTTTTCAATGGTACACTGTTGCTTGTATTAGACTGTTTCAGTGTACATGTTCAATCCACATGACAGCTATTAATCCACACCATGGCTTGTTCTGTAATATGAATATTCACATGTTAGGCTATTACAAGACCCCTACCCACCTCAGCAGCATCAATCAAACTAAACATTGAGTTTAGGAGCCCACGTGCTGATGGATTTTGTTTTTGTACATGCAAAAGGTCATTTGAAATGCTATAATCAAGCGACTATGACCATATCTGTGATTGTTGGTGTTGTTGTTGGAAGGCAGGGCTCTCCACTTTAACAAACCTGAGCAGCCTATATTTAGAGGAACAGCATTGTGGTAAAAGAGTGATAAATAGTCTTAGCGAGGACTTATTTCATGGGGCAGGAAATAGCAGGAAAAAGCTAAACGTTGAAGACTGTAATTATCCTTGGGGATAGATCACTCAACAACACAGGACAGGAAATGGATGGCACATGTATCATGGAAAAGCAACATGTTGAATTATACAGCCTATATTTCACATCGTAATGCTAATGTGGTCATGCCCAGTCTTCCCTAGACAGATGGTGGGTTAATACATATATTTGCTCAGACATTGGAGTCATGTAGCCATGGAGTCGTGTAGCCATCTTTGGTCTCACATCAGCTGCAGATTGATATTATGGTTTTACAGCAGGACCTACACTGGAGGATGTGATGTATTACTCAGCCAGGAGAGAGCGCCTTTCTTTATCAATCAGAATGATCCCAAACAAATCAAATCAAATTGTATTTCTCACATGCGCCGGATAGGTGTAGACCTTACAGGGAAATGCTTACTTACAAGCCTTTAACCAACAATGAAGTTGTAAGAAAAATAAGTATTACGTAAAAAATAGATAAGTACATTTTTTTAAATAAAAGCAACAAATGATTAAACAGCAGCAGTAAAATAACAATAACGAGGCTTTATACAGGGGGTAACGGTGCAGAGTAAATGTGGAGGCTTTATACAGGGGGTAACGGTGCAGAGTAAATGTGGAGGCTTTATACAGGGGGTAACGGTGCAGAGTAAATGTGGAGGCTTTATACAGGGGGTAACGGTGCAGAGTAAATGTGGAGGCTTTATACAGGGGGTAACGGTGCAGAGTAAATGTGGAGGCTTTATACAGGGGGTAACGGTGCAGAGTAAATGTGGAGGCTTTATACAGGGGGTAACGGTGCAGAGTAAATGTGGAGGCTTTATACAGGGGGTAACGGTGCAGAGTAAATGTGGAGGCTTTATACAGGGGGTAACGGTGCAGAGTAAATGTGGAGGCTTTATACAGGGGGTAACGGTGCAGAGTAAATGTGGAGGCTTTATACAGGGGGTAACGGTGCAGAGTAAATGTGGAGGCTTTATACAGGGGGTAACGGTGCAGAGTAAATGTGGAGGCTTTATACAGGGGGTAACGGTGCAGAGTCAATGTGGAGGCTTTATACAGGGGGTAACGGTGCAGAGTAAATGTGGAGGCTTTATACAGGGGGTAACGGTGCAGAGTAAATGTGGAGGCTTTATACAGGGGGTAACGGTGCAGAGTAAATGTGGAGGCTTTATACAGGGGGTAACGGTGCAGAGTAAATGTGCGGGGCATCGGTTAGTCGAGGTAATTGAGGTAATATGTGCATGTAGGTAGAGTTAAAGTGACTACACATAGATAATAAACAGAAAGTCGCAGCAGCGTAAAAGAGGGGGCAATGCAAATAGACTGGGAAGCCCTTTGATTAGCTGTTCAGGAGTCTTATGTCTTGGGTTTAGAAGCTGTTAAAAATCCTTTAGGACATAGACTTGGCGCTCCGGTACCGCTTGCCATGCGGTAGTAGAGAGAACAGTCTATGACTAGGGTGGCTGTAGTCTTTGGCAATTTTTTGGGCCTTCCTCTGACACCGCCTGGTGTAGAGGTCCTGGATGGCAGGAAGCTTGGCCCCAGTGATGTACTGGGCCGTACGCACTACCCTCTGTAGTGCCTTGCGGTCGGAGGCCGAGTAGTTATCATACCAGGCAGTGACGCTGTTGCAGCTGTAGAACCTTTTGAGGATCTGAGGATCCATGCCAAATATTTTCAGTCCACTGAGGGGGAATAGCTTTTGTCTTGCCCTCTTCACGACTGTCTTAGTATGTTTGGACCATGATAGTTTGTTGGTGATGTGGACACCAAGGAACTTGAAGCTCTCAACCTGCTCCACTACAGCCCGGTCGATGAGAATGGGGGAGTGCTCTGTCCTCCTTTTCCTGTAGTCCTCAATCATCTCATTTTTCTTGATCACATTGAGGGAGAGGTTAGTTACTGTAATAGTTTGTAAGCCCTGCCACATTCGACGAGCGTCGGCTCCGGTGTATTTCGATTCAATTTTGGTCCTGTATTAACGCTTTGCCTGTTTGATGGTTTGTCGGAGGGGATAGCCAGATTTCTTGTAAGCTTCCGGGTTAGAGTCCCGAAACTTGAAAGGGGCAGCTCTACCCTTTAGCTCAGTGCGGATGTTGCCTGTAATTCATGGCTTCTGGTTGGGGTATGTACGTATGGTCACTGTGGGGACGATGTCATCAATGATGAAGCCAGTGACTGATGTGGTGTACTCCTCAATGCCATCGGAAGAATCCCGGAACATATTCCAGTCTGTGCTAGCAAAACAGTCCTGTAGCTTAGCTTTTGCTTCATCTGACCACTTTTTTATCGACCGAGTCACTGCTTTAGTTTTTGCTTGTAAGCAGGAATCATGGAATTATGGTCAGATTTGCCAAATGGAGGGCAAAGGAGAGCTTTGTACACGTATCTGTGTGTGGAGTAAAGGTGGTCTAGAGTTCTCAGCACATTTAACATGCTGGTAGAAATGAGGTAAAACGGATTTAAGTTTTCCTGCATTAAAGTCCCCAGCCACTAGGAGCGCCGCCTCTGGATGAGCGTTTTCCTGTTTGCTTATGGCCGTATACAGCTCATTGAGCACGGTCTTATGCCAGCATCAGTTTGTGTTTGGAAATAGACAGCTACGTAGAATATAGATGAAAACTCTCTTGGTAAATAGTGTGGTCTACAGCTTATCATGAGATTCTCTACCTCGGGCGAGGAACACTTAAAGACTTCCTTAGATTTTGTGCACCAGCTGTTGTTGACAAATATACATAGATTGCCACCGCTTGTCTTACCAGAGGCCACTGTTCTATCCTGCCGAAAATGCGTACATCCTGCCAGTTGCATGTTATTCATGTCGTCGTTCAGCCATGACTCGGTGAAACATAAGATATTACAGTTTTTAATGTACCATTGGTAGGATATACATGATTGTCTATTTTATTATCCATTGATTGTATGTTGACTAATAGGACTGATGGTAAAGGGAGATTACCCACTCGCCGTCAGATCCTTACAAGGCACCCAGACCTTCGTCCTCGATATCTCAGTCTCTTTCTCCTGCGAATGACGGGGATGAGGGCCTTGTCGGGCATCTGAAGTAAATCCTTTGCGTCCGACTCGTTAAAGAAAAAGTATTCCTCCAGTACGGGGTGAGTAATCACTGTCCTAATATCTAGAAGCTCTTTTCGTTCAAAATACACAATGGCAGAAACATTATCAACAAAAGAAGTTACAAATAACGCAAAAAAACAACACACAATAGCACAATTGGTTAGGGGATCGTAAAACGGCAGCTATCTCCTCAAGTGCCATTATCTGCCAAATACCACTGCCACCTACCTACATTGTCTGTGTTTTAAGTGGTAAAAAGCTTGGGCCCTGCAATTGTTATTTCGGTCCAAAGGCCATAAGGGGTATTTTCTCAGCAAATCTGTTGATCTGTGTGTGTGTGAGTGTGAGTGTGTGTGTCTCTCTGTGTGTGTGTGTGTGTGTGTGTGTGTGTGTGTGTGTGTGTGTGTGTGTGTGTGTGTGTGTGTGTGTGTGTGTGTGTGTGTGTGTGTGTGTGTGTGTGTGTGTGTGTGTGTGTGTGCGTGTGTGTGTGAGTGAGTGAGTGAGAGCAGCCTAAGTAATGTGAGCTGTTAGGGTTAGCTTTGTGTTTGGCCATTGTCGCTCTGAAGTAAATATGAAAATAAAGCTCTTCACAGGAAGGCCCTAATTAGTCTGTCACACCCTGCTTACCATGGAGGTTTTTTTCCTCGTCTTTCGTTTTCCCCCTGTCAGGCGCGGTCACAAGTGTCAGATTTAATCTGGCACAGGGGTCGACTGAGCCCTGAGGTGTGTGAAGAAACCCATACTTTTTGACACTTTGGTGTGCGTGTGCGTGCATGTATGTGGCTGTGTGTGTGATGGATAGACCAGAAAGAGTGAGGGATGTTGGGTAGCTAAACGGAAACAACCTGCTAAATTCAATAAAACACCATAGAGGAAATCATCTTCTTCCCCCAAAAAATATAAGGTTTGTCTAAATCTGTGCATTACCATTGTAAATAATTGTCTCATTCTTTCTGGATAGTTTCTTGCCTGTTGTTTCACAAACTGAATCTAATTACAGGTGTCACCTAGACAGGCCAGATGATGTAGAGATCTGAGGGATTGATTAGTTGTTTTCAGTGAGATCACATTTATTACCCATAAGACAGACAGACCAACAGAATCCATCACTCACTCCCCAAATGAGGCTCACCATCCCCATATCCTGCTATAAGGTACACGTAAAGCCTTAAAGGTACACTACAGGGGAAATGGGGTTTTATCAATGACCAGACTGCACGTCTAGGGGGTAGGGTCAGGGCCAGGAGAGGAGTAGGGATTTTGGGATAATATGACATAAGAAGCATGAGAAACAATCACTTGTGTATGACACAGGGTCCAAAGCAACAACAAAACATGCTTAAAACATTTTGGGTGACATATGCCAAGTCCCACTCCAGAGCCCTGTTGACCTCTCCTGGGTGACATATGCCAAGTCCCACTCCAGAGCCCTGTTGACCTCTCCTGGGTGACATATGCCAAGTCCCACTCCAGAGCCCTGTTGACCTCTCCTGGGTGACATATGCCAAGTCCCACTACAGAGCCCTGTTGACCTCTCCTGGGTGACATATGCCAAGTCCCACTCCAGAGCCCTGTTGACCTCTCCTGGGTGACATATGCCAAGTCCCACTCCAGAGCCCTGTTGACCTCTCCTGGGTGACATATGCCAAGTCCCACTCCAGAGCCCTGTTGACCTCTCCTGGGTGACATATGCCAAGTCCCACTCCAGAGCCCTGTTGACCTCTCCTGGGTGACATATGCCAAGTCCCACTCCAGAGCCCTGTTGACCTCTCCTGGGTGACATATGCCAAGTCCCACTCCAGAGCCCTGTTGACCTCTCCTGGGTGACATATGCCAAGTCCCACTCCAGAGCCCTGTTGACCTCTCCTGGGTGACATATGCCAAGTCCCACTCCAGAGCCCTGTTGACCTCTCCTGGGTGACATATGCCAAGTCCCACTCCAGAGCCCTGTTGACCTCTCCTGGGTGACATATGCCAAGTCCCACTCCAGAGCCCTGTTGACCTCTCCTGGGTGACATATGCCAAGTCCCACTCCAGAGCCCTGTTGACCTCTCCTGGGTGACATATGCCAAGTCCCACTCCAGAGCCCTGTTGACCTCTCCTGGGTTACATATGCCAAGTCCCACTCCAGAGCCCTGTTGACCTCTCCTGGGTGACATATGCCAAGTCCCACTCCAGAGCCCTGTTGACCTCTCCTGGGTGACATATGCCAAGTCCCACTCCAGAGCCCTGTTGACCTCTCCTGGGTGACATATGCCAAGTCCCACTCCAGAGCCCTGTTGACCTCTCCTGGGTGACATATGCCAAGTCCCACTCCAGAGCCCTGTTGACCTCTCCTGGGTGACATATGCCAAGTCCCACTCCAGAGCCCTGTTGACCTCTCCTGGGTGACATATGCCAAGTCCCACTCCAGAGCCCTGTTGACCTCTCCTGGGTGACATATGCCAAGTCCCACTCCAGAGCCCTGTTGACCTCTCCTGGGTGACATATGTCAAGTCCCACTCCAGAGCCCTGTTGACCTCTCCTGGGTGACATATGCCAAGTCCCACTCCAGAGCCCTGTTGACCTCTCCTGGGTGACATATGCCAAGTCCCACTCCAGAGCCCTGTTGACCTCTCCTGGGTGACATATGCCAAGTCCCACTCCAGAGCCCTGTTGACCTCTCCTGGGTGACATATGCCAAGTCCCACTCCAGAGCCCTGTTGACCTCTCCTGGGTGACATATGCCAAGTCCCACTCCAGAGCCCTGTTGACCTCTCCTGGGTGACATATGCCAAGTCCCACTCCAGAGCCCTGTTGACCTCTCCTGGGTGACATATGCCAAGTCCCACTCCAGAGCCCTGTTGACCTCTCCTGGGTGACATATGCCAAGTCCCACTCCAGAGCCCTGTTGACCTCTCCTGGGTGACATATGCCAAGTCCCACTCCAGAGCCCTGTTGACCTCTCCTGGGTGACATATGCCAAGTCCCACTACAGAGCCCTGTTGACCTCTCCTGGGTGACATATGCCAAGTCCCACTACAGAGCCCTGTTGACCTCTCCTGGGTGACATATGCCAAGTCCCACTCCAGAGCCCTGTTGACCTCTCCTGGGTGACATATGCCAAGTCCCACTCCAGAGCCCTGTTGACCTCTCCTGGGTGACATATGCCAAGTCCCACTACAGAGCCCTGTTGACCTCTCCTGGGTGACATATGCCAAGTCCCACTACAGAGCCCTGTTGACCTCTCCTGGGTGACATATGCCAAGTCCCACTCCAGAGCCCTGTTGACCTCTCCTGGGTGACATATGCCAAGTCCCACTCCAGAGCCCTGTTGTCTCTCCTGGGTGACATATGCCAAGTCCCACTCCAGAGCCCTGTTGACCTCTCCTGGGTGACATATGCCAAGTCCCACTCCAGAGCCCTGTTTGACTCTCCTGGGTGACAGGGGTAAGTGATGGGGGTGAGGCCTAAGGGGTTGGGGGCAATGGCTCCCTCTCAAGGTTACAGGGGGCAGGGTGTGGGGCAGGGCTCCGATCTCACCCCAACAGGTCCGGTACTGAAGGGGGAGGGGTGAGAAGGTGTGGACACAGCATGTTGCTACATTCTTTTTATAGGCTCAAATTGTAACCAGTGATCTAACCATCATGATTGTATTTCTGTGGATCTAAACATGCTGGATAAAACCATAGTTCTCCCTGTTGATGATCAAGCTCAATGTTCTATTTTGACCAGCCCTTGGTCCTATTAACATCGTCTCGAGAGTGAACTATTCATTTTTGTTGCAATAATCAACTTTTTAATGCATTCTCCTTCCTTTTCACATAAGACTTCCTCCATCCATCCTGGACCAATAAGATCAGCTGTATGAACATACACTACCTACATACACTAACTGTTCATAATCAATGCCCATCACAGTAGAGACGTACACTGAGTATACCAAACATTAGGAACACCTTCCTAATATTGAGTTGCAACCCCACCTTTTGCCCTCAGAACAGCCTCAATTTGTCAGGGCTTGATTTCTACAAGTTGTCGAACACGTTCCACAGGGATGCTGGCCCATGTTGACTCCAATGCTTCCCACAGTTTGGTCAAGTTGGCTGGATGTCCTTTGGGTGGTAGACCATTCTTGATACACACGGGAAACTGTTGAGCATGAAAAACCCAGCAGCGTTGCAGTTTTTGACACAAACCAGTGAACCTGGCAACTACTACCATATCCTGTCCAAAGGCACTTAAAAATGTTGCCCTCTGAAGGGCAGACATTCACAATCCATGTCTCAATTGTCTCAAGGCTTAAAAATCCTTATTTAACCAGTCTCCTCCCTTCATCTACACTGATTGAAGTGGATTTAACAAGTGATATAAATAAGGGATCATAGCTTTCACCTGGATTCACCTGGTTAGTCTATGTCATGGAAAGAGCAGGTGTTCTTAATGTTTTGTTGATGTGTCTTACTTATGATATCCAGCATGCAGAGATGTTCTCGCCCCGGTCCTGAGGGGATCAGTAATCGTCTGGAATAACTTCCAATTAATGAACCAGATGGTATATTCACAGTAACACCTGGGATGTCCTGGCACTCACAGCCCAACAATTAATTTCACTTACAGTAATATTTCAAAGTCTGTTAGCCCCTACATCACAGTGTCTTGTTTTTGTACACTGGTTATATGAAAGCTGATAGATAGGTGCAAGGGGATTTCTAATACTCTGTTTGATCCGACTAGCCTCGTTTTTTGGCGTGTCTGGCATGTTTTTCCCCCTGTAATCCTGTTGAAAGACACAACTGTCTGCGATGACTTCCAGCGAACCATAGGGGCACAAAATGGAAATAGCAAAATTACATTTTTTGGGTGCATATATCTTAATATGCAGCTCGAGCCCTGCAGTGGGGAGCTGCAGTGGCTGGCCCAGTGCACGGGGTCAATTGTGTTAGCTGGGCAAATACAGCGATATGACAGGAATGCAGATGGAGTTAGAGCGAAATTTTAGTTTTGGTCTTCTACTCATATTCATTATTTTGTCTCCTGTAAAATGAGCAATTGCTCTTAAGCCTACTCAATTTGTCGATTACATTGGTATGTACCTATGAGAATGAACACTATTATGTTGCAGTTTACTTATAAGGGACTTTATGTCATTTAATTAATTGTACTGTATGTAGTTGAGAGCAAAGTGAAGGAGGTACACTTAGAAAAAGGTTCCAATGGGGTTCTTCAGCTGTCCCTATTTTGGTTCCAGCTAGAATCCTTTTTCTTTTCCAGGTAGAACTATTTTGGGTTCCATATAGAACCCTCAGTGGAAAGGGATCTACATGGAACCCAAAAGGGTTCTACCTGGAACCGAAAGGGTCCTATCTGGAACCAAAAGGGGTTCTTCAAAGGATTCTCCTATGGGAACAGCCGAAAAACGCTTTTACGTTCAAGATAGTACCTTTTTTTCTAAGAGTGTACGTACTGTATGTTCTAGAAAACAGAACACCACTAACTGGCCTACATTTTATGGATGATTGACACTGTGTATGTCACAGGCGGTCAGATTGATTGGAGATAGGGGAAATGACCTCAGTATGGGTAGTATGTCAAAAACATTATAGACCAGAGAATATGGTGGAGCAAATGATCGGATGGAGCTCCCAGCCACAACGTTGAGGTTAGCCACTTCACTGTGAAGTCTAGGGAGCCCTGCTGCATGATCCCCCAACCCATGGTGATTTAAGATCATCTGGCAGAGCACTGTGGGACAGTTTAGGAGGATACTATGAGAGAGTCTTGGACGACAATGTAATATCCCTCTCTGAAAAAAGGTCCGCAGAAGAGGTTTCAGCAGGAAATGGAGAATGAGTTTATGATGAGAACATCCTCCTGGCTTCTTCTCCTCATAACATCATTAAAGTTCTCCTTTGATATGAATCTCAGTCAGGGTCACCCAGCACCGTCAATTTGATTTGTCTAATACCAGCCCTCCTACAGATGGCCTTAAGTATGTCTGTAATGGAACAGGGCAGGGGAAGGGGACGACTAGCCTGACATTTCAGTGATTAGGTTGTGCCCTAGAGTATGACTGGAATCCAACCATTTTCACCACAGCAACAGGATAGAAAGTTGGAACAGATGACTTACCTAAAGGTGATAACGGTATAATCGGAGGTCTTATGAAAAGTAATCTCCTACAAAGGATAATAGCTGGCTTTTAAGGTGATGGGCTGAATGATTGCATGAACTTTTCTCACACAATCACAGGCTTTTGAATGTATTACATTCACAATTGTATATAGCACGATGTCTTTGCAATTATATGATGTTCATTGTTGTGCAGAAAATGTGATCTCAAAACAGATTGATTAATAACTATGGACTATGAGTATTTTTCATGAGTTGTTCATCACCCACATACAGTAACGTAACTTACAGGCAATAGAAACAAGAAACTAGTATTGTCAATATGGAGGGCACATGCACACAGCTCTTTACTTTCCTGTTCATATTGAAACAAACTTAGAGGCTGAATGATGTTATTAGTAGCTTGCTCTGGTAAGGATGAGGTTACTGTTGATCTAAGATGACCTCTGTCCATTAAATCATTATTAACCAACATAATGCAACAGGTGATCACATGTGACCAATCCAGTGTCTGATGACCAAATATTGGTTGCCTCTGAGTGTCCAATAATTGATAGCTCTGGCTTTCCGTAAAGAGTGGTTAGTGTGCTGTGGCTTCCATAGGCTTGAAACCAATGGAAACATGAGCTAAAGGAGCGTATGAGTCATTGAAGGGCGCAATATGTCCACGGACCGGTCATATGAGAGACAGAGGAACCATTAGACGTCTAATGGTTTCTCTGATTCTGACTCTGATTCTCCGTATTTCACTCCTGAACATATTAGAGGGACATTAGAGGGACACTCCCAGGGTGTAGAGGGAGGGAGGGAGTCAAGCTTTTTTCTCTACATTTATTTGTCCACTGTGGCACAACACAATACTGAACTTATCTGTACTTAATACAAGGACACTCAAATCTGACCTTTTAGTGATGTCCATCAAGCCTGTTTGTTTTGTTGAAATCGAGGCACAAAAATATGCATCTTGAGTACATGGATTTCCATGTACTTTGGTGCATTATTTAAAATGTTATGTTATGTACTAACTACATCCGTGTGACTCTGAAGAAGAGTCTGAGGACATCCAGGTCTGTCTTCAGTGTCCCTAAGTGGTCCTAAGTGGTCCTAAGTCTGGCTCTGTAGGCACCATGCAGTGAAGCATGCTGGGAACCTGAAGCTTGGAGATTTTAATTAGAGAATGGTAAATAATATTGCCATTTAACTGACTTACTGTGACTGTACGGGGGGGGGTGCCCAGCATTTCAACAGTTGGAAAAAGTTTCTTGATTTAGTGGTTGGTTACACGTTTTTAATTGTGAGGATTGGCAAAGGAAGTTGACATCTTAAAATGCATCTGCATAATTCTGTAATTAAGTATTTTCCAGTGGATCCATTTATGACTGAACACTTAGGATTAATCTAATGAAGAATGAAGCTCTGAATTGGAAGTTGATACTTGCTTCTTACGAAAATGAACTGCTTTAATTGCAGTGCAGGGAAAATGCACTCATGTGGTCCAGAGATTGTTCTGAAAGCCCCACAATCTAGACCTCTCAGCATTTTGTGTGGCATCACGTTTCTCTCATTGCCACTCATTTCTCAAATCTGGCAAATCAACATGGAAGATTGACTCAGAGTTAGGCTATTTATGAAAATGCTTTGCAGAGAGACCATTTGTATTGAAGATGGATGGCCATTTATTAGAGGGCATCTGTTTCAAGTGCATTTCAGTCATTTAGCAGACAATCTTATCCAGAGCAACTTACATGGGCAATTAGGGTTCAGTGTCTCGCTCAAAGGGACATTGACAGATTGTTCACCTAGTTGGCTCAGGGATTCAAACCAGCAACCTTTCAGTTACTGACCCTATGCTGTTAACCGCTAGGCTACCTGCCACCCACACATTTTCCACGACACTGAAGCTTTTCTGAATGTTTCACTGCCAAGGCCTCCTCATAAAATGTAGGCCTACTAAGCACATTGCTCCTTGAAGACTGGAGTGTTCATATATTATTTGTGAACCCCAATTGCAATCACAAGACTTTCTCAGAAAGCAAAGCTTCCTTGTGCTCTGAAGGGTTTAGGCTCGATGAATAGTCACCTGGAACATCGTTTTGATCTCTTGAAGTTTTACTGGCATATGCCTATTAATTTAGAAATTATTCAAGCTTGGATCTTGTAAACAAAAATGAAATAATGACTAATCTATGAGTCATTCCTCTACTTACACACCTCATTGTGAGTGTTTTGTTACTACCTGCTCCTCTTCAGCCTATGAACCTAATGATTCAAGCACTAGAACTCCCCACTGGGCGCACAACATCATTTCAACGTGGAGAATTTAGTCATATTTAGTTGAGACATTGATCAATGAGATTAAATCCCATATTTACCCATTACACAGCCAGAAGTTAGTTGAAATGTCCAATGTTTTTATCACTATGCATTCAACCATGTAAAAGCACAACAAAATTCCAATGAAAAAACAATGTTTGATTTTTCGTTTAGTTGTCACCCAAATGTCTATCGCTGCGCTATCACCCATTTAAAAGACAGAAAAGTTCAAATGGGAATACAATGTCTGATGTTTTGTTTACATATACACAACAGATGAATGTGTTATCACTGTGCTTCATCTAATAGCAGAACCAAATTACCTGGATTGTGCAGATTATTACAGCAATTGTGAAGATCTTCACAGAGCTGCGATGACCTATCTTGGATATACATGTTTTATAAGATGAATGTATCATGTTTAATAAGAAGATATGTATAGTTACAGTAACCAAAAAATGTGACCATGGATGTCTTACTCCTTTTAAGGTTGAATGTTACATTCGTTTGCAACATAGCCTTAACTTGATTTACTGCATTATTTACTGCATTATTTACTGTAATACAAAATGAATAACCAGAGCTTGAACCCTAGTCATATTGTACTGTCTATTTTTTGTTGAATTGAAACAATAGCTGTTGATGACTTGGCAAATGCTACATAGTTGATATTTGAGTTGATGTTGCTTTAGTGTGATTAAGTTTAATTGGAGTTAACCCACACCACTAGCGATCAGGACACGCATGTCACGACTTCCTCTGAAGGTGGCTCCTCTCCCTGTTCGAGCGGCGCTCGGCGGTCGTCGTCACCGGTCTACTAGCTGCCACCGATTCCTTTTTCTTTTCTGTTGGTTTTATCTTGATTGTTTTCACCTGTTCCGCCCCCCAGCACTCCCTCTCCAACACCCATGGAGTTAGGGGGTGCTGCATCTAGGGGAACCCGGAGGAGGAGTCTCCTCCTGCATCAGTTGTGGTCAGAGAGGGCACACTGCCGATCGGTGCTGGAGGATCTCGTCTGGGAGTTGAGAGGGCAGGCAGAGCACTGCTCGGACACCCCAGGTGAGTCAGCACCAGACTCACCCAGAGCTCCCTGTTGGTCACAAGTTCATACTAATCTCTTTTCGATTCAGGTACAGCTGGGAGTTTTATGGACCATGTGCTCGCTCATAGATTAGGGATTCCGCTGGTGCAGATAGGCCAACCCTTCCCCGTGCACTCCCTAGATAGTCGACCGTTAGGGTCAGGACTGGTGAGGGAGGCCATGGTTCCACTGGACATGGTAACGCAGGGGGGTCATAGGGAGTGGATTAGTCTCTTCCTCATTGATTCTCCTGCGTTTCCAGTGGTGCTGGGGATTCCCTGGCTATTCACAATTCTAAGATTTAATGGAAACAGGGGGCTCTAAAGGGGTGGTAAGAGGAGTGTTCAGGTAAGTGTATAGGAGTTTCCATCGGTGCAACGATGGTGGAGAGTCCAGACCAGGTTTCAACTGTGCGCATTCCCTCAGAATATGCCGATTTGGCTATCGCTTTCTGTAAAAAGAGGGCGACCCAATTACCACCTCATCGACGAGGGGATTGCGCGATAAACCTCCAAGTAAACGCAGCACTTCCCAGGAGTCACGTGTACCCGTTGTCACAGGAGGAGACAGTGGCTATGGAGACATATGTCACTGAATCTCTGCATCAGGGGTACATTCGGCCCTCCACGTCACCCGTCTCCTCAAGTTTCTTTTTTTTGTGAAGAAGAAGGATTGAGGTCTGCGTCCATGCATTGATTACAGAGGTCTAAATTCCATCACAGTGAGGTTTAATTACCCGCTACCTCTCATCGCTACAGTGCGCTTTTTCACAAAACTGGATCTCAGGAGCGCTTATAACTTGGTGCGTATCCGGGAGGGAGATGAGTGGAAGACTGCGTTTAGTACCATATCTGGCCATTATGAGTACCTCGTCATGCTGTATGGGTTGTAGAATGCTCCAGCCATCTTTCAATCCTTCGTTGACGAGATTCTCAGTGACCTGTACGGGCAGCGTGTGGTGGTTTATATCGAGGAAATTCTGATCTATTCCGCCACACGCACCGCGCGTGTGTCTCTGGTGCGCAGGGTACTTGGGCGACTGTTGGAGCATGACCTGTACGTCAAGGCTGAGAAATGTGTGTTCTCCAAACAAGCTGTCTCTTTCCTGGGGTATCGCATTTCCATATCTGGGGTGATGATGGAGTGTGACCACGTTGCAGCCGTGCGTAATTGGCAGACTCCGACCACGGTAAAGGAGGTGCAGCGGTTCTTAGGGTTTGCCAATTACTACCGGAGGTTTATCCGGGTTTTGGCCAGGTGGCTGCTCCCATTACCTCACTGTTGAAGAGGGGGCCGGTGCGTTTGCGGTGGTCAGCGGAGGCGGGCAGAGCTTTTAGTCATCTGAAGGATGGCTGTTTACCGATGCTCCCGTATTGGCTCATCCGGACCCCTCTTTGGCATTCATAGTGGAGGTGGACGTGTCCGAGGCTGGGGTTGGAGCCGTGCTATCACAGCGCTCGGGCAAGCCACCGAAGCTCTGCCCCTGCGCCTTTTTTTCGAGGAAGCTC
Source organism: Oncorhynchus kisutch (assembly GCF_002021735.2). NCBI lineage: Eukaryota > Metazoa > Chordata > Actinopteri > Salmoniformes > Salmonidae > Oncorhynchus > Oncorhynchus kisutch. Next base: position 21,824,988 of record NC_034196.2, on the reverse strand, counting down.
GGTTCGGTGGAGCGAAACTATGACCTGGGGGCCCGGGAGTTGCTGGCTGTGGTAAAAGCTCTGAAGGTGTGGAGACATTGGCTTGAGGGGGCTAAACACCCTTTTCTCATCTGGACTGACCACCGTAATCTGGAGTACATCCGGGCAGCGAGGAGACTGAATCGAGCGGGCGTCACGGTTAGAACCCGCGTCACCACAGTGTCCACCGGCCTGGAAGTACGTGTCGCTTGGTGTTCATGACAAATTGATCCGGTGGGCTCACACACTACCCTCTTCGGGTCATCTGAGAATTGGGTGGATGGTGCAGGGTCTTAGGGGGAAGTACTGGTGGCACACTTTAGCGAAGGACGTGAGGTTTTAAGTCTCCTCCTGTTCGGTGTGTGCTCAGAGTAAGGCTCCTAGACACCTGCCTAGAGGGAAGTTACAGCCCCTCCCCATTCCACAACGGCCTTGGTCACATTTGTCGGTGGACTTCCTCACCGACCTTCCCCCGTCTCAGGGGAACACCACGATCCTGGTCGTTGTGGATCGGTTTTCGAAGTCCTGCCGTCTCCTCCCTTTGCCCAGGCGCCCTACGGCCCTGCAGACTGCGGAGGCCCTGTTTACCCACGTCTTCCGGCACTACGGGGTGCCTGAGGACATTGTTTCTGATCGGAGTCCCCAGTTCACGTTCTGGGTTTGGAGGGCGTTCACGGAGCATCTGGGGTTCTCGATCAGCCTGACCTCAAGTTGTCACCCCAAGAGCAATGGGAAGGTGGAGTGAGTGAACCAGGATGTGGGTAGGTTTCTGCGGTCGTATTGCCAGGACCGGCCAGGAGAATTGGCGAGGTAAGTCCCATGGGCGGAAGTGGCCCAAAACTCACTCCGCCACTCCTCCACGGACTTGTCGCCTTTCCAGTGCGTGTTGGGCTACCAGCCGGTCCTGGCACTGTGGCATCAGAGAGAGACCGAGGCTCCTGCGGTGGAAGATTGGGTGCAGCGCTCAAAATAAACCTGTAGAGCCGTCCAGGAATCGCTCAAAAGGGCGGGTGGGCGGCAGAAGGTGAGTGTTGACCGCCACCGCAGTGAGGGGGGGTACTGTCACGACTTCCACCAAAGGTGGCTCCTCTCCCTGTTCGGGCGGCACTCGTCGTCACCGCTCTACTAGCTGCCACCGATTCCTTTTTATTTTGGTTTTGCCTTAATTGTTTTTACCTGTACCTTATTTGTTGTTAATTCAGGGCTATTTAAACTTCCAGGGCCCGCCTGCTTTTGTGCGGGATTATTCCCCTCTGTCAGTGGTAGATTTTTGTTTTGCTTATACGTATTTTTTTGCTGTTCGTTATTTTCCCTGGATTTGGGGGACTTAGCTGTTTATTGGTCATTTTGCCTGTATGTTGGCTAGACTCTGAATAAATACGTCTACATTGGAAGCTTTGCTCTCTGCGCCTGACTCCACACCCACCACTCCTAGCTTTCGTCACAACGCAGATTGAAATAAAAAACAAACATTTATGGCAATTTAGCTAGCTAGCTTGCTGTTGCTAGCTAATTTGTCCTGGGATATAAACATTGGGTTGTTATTTTACCTGAAATGTACAAGGTAAAAGGGTGAACTGAGTTTGCTTCTAGTAATCTCTCCTCTTTCAGGTTTCTTATTTTTCTTTGGACTGTATATGGTAGGTGGCACCAACTTTAAGGTCCATTACCACCAACAACTGGACTGGAGTGTGGACCTCAGTTCATCTTTCAATCACCCACTATGGTATATGCTCCTAAAAACCAATGAGGAGATGGGAGAGGCGGGACTTGCAGTGTATCAAGTGTCACAAATAGAACCAAGTTATATTTTAGCGCCTGGCTACGCAGACGCTCTTGAAGCACGCGAGTAGTGTGGATGCAATGACTTAATAACATGTATGTGTACATTTATTTTGCAACTCGAATGGACGTACCTCAAGCGGGTGTAACGCGAGCGCTGTGGTGAGCATGTGGAAGAGAGAAGTGTTGCGGTATTAGTGAGCATGTTTGGGAAAGTGTTTGTGTACCCCTGTGACCTGAAATCAATGATGTGCTATCTGGCTCAACTGCAAGAGGAAGTGGCCCCAAGATCTATTGAACCCAGACGAGAAGAGGAAGTGGCCCCAAGATCTATTGAACCCAGGTGAGAAGAGGAAGTGGCCCCAAGATCTATTGAACCCAGACGAGAAGAGGAAGTGGCCCCAAGATCTATTGAACCCAGACGAGAAGAGGAAGTGGCCCCAAGATCTATTGAACCCAGACGAGAAGAGGAAGTGGCCCCAAGATCTATTGAACCCAGACGAGAAGAGGAAGTGGCCCCAAGATCTATTGAACCCAGATGAGAAGAGGAAGTGGCCCCAAGATCTATTGAACCCAGACGAGAAGAGGAAGTGGCCCCAAGATCTATTGAACCCAGATGAGAAGAGGAAGTGGCCCCAAGATCTATTGAACCCAGACTAGAAGAGGAAGTGGTCCAAGGGATATTGAAACTATTGAAATGACTGAAAAGGTCTTATATCAGGGTGAAAGGGTTTATGCTCAGTCAGAAAACTACTGAAGTATATCATTGTATGGGCGTGGGTGAGCTTTGCTTGGATATGAGAGAGCTGTGCCACTCGAGAGGTACATATACAATTGCACCACTCGAGGGGCGCATATTCAGCCGTTGCGTCTTTGGTAGTAAACAATTGAACTTGATTCTGAGTTGACTCTGTTCTTGGCAATAAGTTGATTGCATATTGAATCAGACTTATCAAATGCTAAAGTTTGGTCACATTTCATTTGCAATGTTTAACCTACCCTTTGGAATGACTTCGATAGCAACAGTGAATCTATTTCGTTTTTAAGTGGAGATCTCTAAACAATCATTGTCATTATAGCACATTGGTCATAGTCAGTGACAAATATCATAGCTAAACAGGCTGGACTTAGTTAAAACCCTGAATAGGAGACCAAAGGGTAGCTGTAGATGCTGCCCAGCCTATAGTTTTTCATGATAGTGGATATAACGTTGAACATCTCTGATGTTGTTTTAGAGGTGCAAATTCAACATATTTTATGCAAGTTTGGTCTATGTTAAAATGTAGTTACCATGACAACATAATCCTGTTGTTGAAATTATACACTCAAAACTACAGTTTGTCAAATCCAATGTATTTTCCACGTAGATTCCACGTCACAACACGTTGACAAATTATGTTGAAACAAAGTTGATTAAACCAGGTTGTGCCCAGTGGGTCTGACACACTAATAAACAGCAGTCTGAATAGAGAGCTCCTTGTGATTACAGTATAACCCTGCCTTTTAAACTGTCTTCGTAAACAGTAAAAGTGATATGTCTAACTGTCTGCAGCAGAGCACTTCCGCAGGTTCAGAGGGTCTAAATGGGAGGGTAGAATGAACGTTCAGAATAATGGGATTCTTAAGGCTTCACTTCCCCAGGTGGGTCACTTTTGCGGTGACTAAGCTGATGATAGCTGGAGTTTAGACAGATGCACGGTTCTCAGTGGACTCAGTGATATGTCTACATTTCCATGAACAATGTTGACACCTGCAGTCAGCGGATGGCTATATAGAAAGGTGATTTACCATCCCTCTAAAAACTCAAAGGGCTGTGGAAGCAGGGAGAGAATGAAGCCGGTGCGTTCCTGTGCCGATGTGAGAGCCGTTCTCAAGAGATGGCATAACAAGCTGCGGCCGCCTGCGACCGTAGCTGCGATATCCGCCCATTAAACAGAAACCCCGGGTTCGCCATCGTTAAGAAGCAGCTGTGTTTGCGTGGGTCAGGACTGACAAAGCGCTGGCTGGCTTCTGATAAGCTAATTTTGAAAAGGCTCATTATGTCTGATAAAGACTCACATAAATCACAGAGCAGCGCTGACCTGCGGCCGGCCTCAGACGTTTGGCAGGGGAAGCAGGGGGGAACTCTCAACGGGGCTGACTCGGAACGCCTCACATCTCATTACGTTTCTTTCTTGACAGAGTTCCAGCCGCATCTTTGATTCGATGAAGGGATCCAGCTTTACATACCAGTTCTATTCTGTTCTGTGAGTCTAGATAAAAGGAAGCTGAGAATGTTATGATACAGAATCTCCTGATTGTGGTGGGTGGATGTGTTCCTTGTTGACATGAAAGACTACGATAAAGACCTGTGTAGGAGTTGGACAACCATTAACGCAAACATACCGGCCAGATGAAAAGAAGTAATAGACAGTTAACTAGGTCTAGCCTTTCCTTGATCTAAAAAACTAAGGATGGTGGTTTGAGTTCCTTCACAGTTCTTCTGCAGTTTAACCTCTGTAACTTTCCACTGACATGTTCCCTCTCAATGGTATAGACCACATACTGCAGACCATTTACTGTTCTCATGTATGAGAGAACATTGGACTGAGGATAGAGAACACTGATGAATGGAGTATTCATTCACTATCACTAGATATGAAACATTGGCTTTATTTGCTTTCTCCTGAGTTTTGTCCATCTGAAGGCTGCACCCTATTGGCAGTAGTACCACTGGTATGAGCCCAGAGAAAGATATTAACTGGCTCATTAGAAAACATGCTGGGAGAGGAAGCCATAACTGGCTCGAAGTACAACATGAGACTTGGCTCATTGAGTTATATATCTGATTATTTACTAATGGTCTGTTTCCTGAACAGATACAAATGGATCCGGTTGACTTCTGTTACTGGGTTTTATTCACCACTGAAACATGTTTTATCACAGTGCTGTGAATTGTGAATGGGCATAAAACAGTTGGCTGTTTCCCTACTTGTGCTGTAAAAAGAGAGCGAAAAGAAATATAGTGGAAAACTAAATGTACCGAAGCCTCTGTCTTAGTCATCATTCTTGTGGAAAACCAAAGTGTTTCCCTAATGCCAGAGTTGTGGTGAGTGGGAGAGAGGGTAGCCTTTGTGTGGGAATATTAGTGTAAGGATGTGTATCACCTTTGACCCCTACACACTGACTGGGTACCAGAAAGCCAACAGCCTCCAACTGCTCCTTAACACTCCTCCTCTCTTCTTTCACTAATGGGACATTTCAACATTACGGCAGAACTTTGACATGCCTTGTTATTCTTAAACATGCCTAATTTCTGCCTGGCACATTTGAAGCCAAGACAAATATTCTCTTTCACTCGCCTCTGTGAGTTTAGATTATTGAGGAGGTTTTGACAAGGTATGGAAAAAGCATTGTCAGACAGAAAGCATATGCTGTGTGTACATTGCTTCAACCCAGCTGAGGGAGCTCAGATCTGGACAATGCCTATACTGCAGAGGAAAGACTAAAAGTATCATTGTGTCTGCCCAGTATTATATAACACCTGGCTTTTCCTACCTTTTCAGCAACTGTGTTCATAGGTAAATGGTAACATTTGGGGTCTGAGGGAAGAACTGTTACTGTCTCATTTATAACATTTGAGTCATTTAACAGACACTCTTATCCAGAACAACTTACAGTACTGAGTGCATACATGTTTGTACTGGTCTCCTGTGGGAATCAAACCCACAACCCTGGCATTGCAGGCGTTATGATGTACCATCTGAGCCACACAGGACCCTGTATGACCCAGTAGTTCTCTCAGTAACAACACATCTCATTGGCTGTGTCCATAACTCCCTACCTGCTCCCAGCATGCACTGGGAGTTGTGCCTGTGAGTAGCAGTGGGTGTGTAATGAACCATAGGCAGTCATCTGTCAAACCCTACAGCCTCTGTCTGCTAGCCACAACACTCTTCTGGACCACAGCTCAGGTGTCACCAAATTGTAAAGCCATGCTAATTAACTGAGAAATAAAATCATTCACCCTAATTAACAAAGGACTGGCCTATAAAAGGAGGGAATGTCAAACACTGGGAGATCACTGGATTTCTGCACACAAAGGAAGGAATGCAAAGTGTGTGTGTGTGTGTTTGTGAGTGTGTGTGTGTGTGTACCTACTGTATATATTATCAGTCAGTAAAGAGAATATCTACCCCTTAACAAGACAGTATAATCTGTGCTCTAATTACACCTACTACTGCCATTTAACAACTGAATCACTGTTAATTGACCATCTTTTTGACTCTCTCTTTTCTCACACAGACACAAGCAATACAGACTGGCTCCCATACTTAAACTCTGTCTGACACATACCACTGACTGTCCCATTTACCTTTGTTCTAATTCTGCAGAGCAGAGACTGTGGCTGTTTCCTCCGTGAATTTGTGTGTTGTTGAGCTGTTCTGTCCTGTCTGTGAGCCGGCTCCTGGGATGTGTGTGTGAGTGTATAGTGGGCCAGGTGGCCCCCTGGGGCCCGAGGCTGCTGAGAACACCTGCTGCTTTAGCCTAGAGGACTCTGCTATCCCAAGTGCCCAAGCTTGTGTAAAGCATGTTGTTTGTGGTCTTGTTATGTTATTATCCCACGATTCAAAGCAAAAGTGGAATCATACTGGGAGCAGAAACTCCTCATGACCCATCAGTACTGCCCAGAGCACTGTAAGGATGACTTTCACAATCTAATACATGTGATGTTACTACAGAAGTTGAACTATCTCCCCTGTCAAAGTGGGAATTTCCAAGAATTAAAACTTTTCCACGCCTTATCACAGGTACGTAGGAGAATCAACCATTCTATTTCAAAGTGAAAACATTTCAGCAATTCTCATCGATCAGAAAAAGAGGCCATTCTTCACTTGTTCAATTATTTTTCTTGTCCAGACCTACATGTGTCTGTCTGGATTATAGATTTAGGACTCCAGTCAATCTGAGAAACGTATTCTCTGTTTTCTCTTGCTCCGTCTCTCTCCTCAGAAATCCCATTCAGCTCAGGGCCATCTCTGCCATTGAGAGAAGTGGGAGATGAATACCCCATCTTATTTATAGAGTTTTGAGTAGAGTTCCAGATGGCCTATATAAAACTGAATACAGTACCACTTCATTTCAGTAATAGGGCCTAAGATTAGCCACTGAGCCATTGTGAAGTCTATTATCTAACGTCCAGTAAGCTGTCCCTAGCCAAGTACAGTACGGCGGTAAGATTTCTGAGGATGATTTTACAACAGGCTTTCTCATCATGGGAGTTTCCTGTCACTCAGCCATAGGGGCGCAAAAGTTTTGTCTTCTAAAGAGATGACCATCTTTTGGGTACTGGTGTCACATCTTATTCCTGGACCATTCTTTTTCCTATGTCAGTCAGAGTGAGAATCCCATCTGCTTAAACCATTAGCCAAATTGAAGAGGACAGAATTAAAGTTTGAAAATGAAGTGTCTAGAATTAAAGTAGATATTATAAGCTTCCCCGGTGAGATCAAATTAAGTAGCCATGTGAGGCGTGACAGTGATATGAGGCGGAAACAAGAATATCAGGAATTAGAAGACATCTAATGTAAATCTTACCACTCAGTTAATTATGTTTCACATAAACAAAGTTTGAATTTGTTCATCAAATCCCATTTTGCTCTCAAGATACAGTGTATCTGTAACTGGATCCCTCAAAAGTCATACTTCAATCAGAACATCCAGCTGCTAACTATTGAGAACATGCTCCTGTATGCATGGTTAATGAATACTTTACCATAAATCTCTCCTTCATCTATGCAGGATGCAGATCTCCAGTCTTAAGCAGCTGACCTTCCATTGCTGACTGTGTAGATCCAACAAAGCTGTGATATCATGGTGCCCCACGGTTATCGGCCAGACTAAACATCAGGCAGACAGACTACAGTACGCTTCCTGTTGTTGACATTTCTCAAGGCGGCAGGTTTTCCTTGCGACTGAGTTAATGAACGTGATGCTCCCGAATGTCGCAGCGGTCTAAAGCACTGCATCTCAGTGTAAGAGGCGTCACTACAGTCCCTGGTTCGAATACAGGCTGTATCACATCCGGCGTGATTGCGAGTCCCATAGGGCGGCGCACAATTGGCCCAGCATCGTCGAGGGTAGGCTGTCATTGTAAATAAGAATTTGTTCTTAACTGACTTGCTTAGTTAAATAAAGGTTAAATGCGCTCATACCTCCCGCTAAGGCATCTGTTGGGTGAGACTCACCACAGATGGAGTAAGACAGAAAACAGCTTCTAGGCTTTCATTTCAAAGAAAGATGATCCAGCTATACCACCTCTCATCTTTTTCCTCTCTCTCTGTGTCTGTATCTGAGGTGGTTTATATTTAATAACACATTAATAGTAATCCAATCTTACACTGATCATGTCAAATTAAGTATGTACGACACACTCCCATGGGTGGAAACATATCCCTCGCATTAATCACTGGAGCTTCATTGTCAGAAGTTGATCCACAGAACAGACATAAATCTCTCTGCCTAATCCCGTTGAAGAGAACAGGGCAATTTACTAATCTCAACCAGAGAGAGGATGGATATGGAAAGTGATTATACTTCACCTGACCCTCCACAACGCAATACCGAGCTATTTGGAGTCTGGGTTACTGTACACACTGTACAGACATTCATGAGCGAGGAGAACCCTTATCCATTGTTTACTAAAAGTAAATTACATTCTGTGAGTTAGCATACCAGACCACAGTGCTGGCTGAGAATAGCAGTGTGGATGCTACCCTCAGGAATATGATGAAGTGTGGTCATGGGCTTAGGTGTCACTGGATTAGGAGAGGAAGAAAGGGTCAAAGAAACCAAGGGGCCTCTCGAGTGGCGCAGCGGTCTAAGGCACTGCATCGCAGTGTTAGCTGTGTCACTATAGATCCAGGTTCGATTCCAGGCTGTGTTGCAGCCGGCCATGACTGGGAGACCAATTAGGTGGTGCACAATTGGCCCAGCATCGTTCGGGTTAGGGGAGGCTTTGGCCGGCCGGGTTGTCCTTGTTCCAACGCACTCTAGCGACTCCTGTGGCAGTCTGGGCACATGCACACTAACACGGTTGCCAGGTGTACAGTGTTTCCTCTGACACATTGGTGAGGCTGGCTTCCAGGTTAAGTCGGCATTGTGTCCAGAAGCAGTGCCGTTTCAGAGGACGCATGGCTCTTGACCTTCGCCTCTCCCGAGTCCATACGGGAGTTGTAGCAATGGGACAAGACTGTAACTACCAATTGGGGAGAAAAAGGGGTGTAAAAAAAAGATATACATTAAAAAACTATTCACAGGTCTTCTGCCTTAAATGAGGCAGCTCTTTTCTCCACCAATCTTGTATACTGTTGTTCAACTGTGTCTTGTTGTTGAAGACAAAACACATGATCGTTATAATGATTCTCTCTTGATTGAGAACTCTCTGTTCTTTTTCTTTAGTTGTTGTTTGGTTCCCAGGGTCACTATTAGGATGTAGCCTAAATGTCGGATAAGGTCTCTGAAGATCTCACTTGTATTGTAATTGGCAGAGATATCAGAACATGAACTACACTGCTGTTTGGCAAAGGGCTTCAGTGTCAAAACCACGGTCTGCTCTCACGAGAGAGAGAGGCGGGGAGGGGGGTGAGAGACAACATGGAGAGAAAGCAAGGGTAATGAGAGCGAAGCTTAGCAGCTTTTGGCAGAGATCCTAGGAAATCACTCAACACATTGCAGGTTCAAGCATGATTGTTTGAAGTTGCGTTGTTTTTCTATTTGTGAATTCATTTCAGATAATAGAGTGACAGCTGTTCAGTAGTAGGGCGTGTAATTAAACAACTTTGTATGCCTAACGCATACTGCTAATTGACAGTTGTTGTCATCTCTTCAATTTTTGTCAGAGCAATGAACAAAAGCTTGGCATCTATTGGATTTTCCATCCATTAGGCAAAACAGTTGGGGTTCAATTTACATAAGAAGGAAAAGATAATACAAATGAGAGACACAATAATTACAACAATGACAAATAACTTTTATTAAATCTTTTTTTGTAGTTAGTCATAGCTGCTCCAACACATTTGTGTATTTACAAATAATGGCCTTCGTATGAAATACAGTACATTTGCAGAACATTCTGGTGAAGAGAGTTGGACCGGGGAGAGACGGAGGAGTTGAGTCTGGGGAGGTGAGGACAATAGGGCTGGGATAACAGACCGTCACTGGGGACAGAGGACAGGGACAGAGAACAGGGACAGAGGACAGGGACAGAGGACAGGGACAGAGGACAGCGACAGAGGACAGGGACAGAGGACAGCGACAGAGGACAGGGACAGAGGACATAGGAGGGCACAGTGGTGTCAGGTTCAGGCTACATGGCTACAGTAACAGGTGCCAGGTGAAGAGCTCCTCCTAAAAGACTCAATTCACCCTGTAACACAACTGCATCTCATACTGTACATCAACTTTTGAATGGAAAATTACACAAGTTAACTGATTCATGACATTGTGATATGGACAGAAAACCAACACTTAACAAGCTTTACAAAATCTCCTGAATTCAGATAACAACATGGTGCTGCTGACTACTGAAGCTTCCTCTGAAACCATTGTAGTGAAGATTAAGAGGGACCACAGACAAACTAAGCATGTACAGGGACTCAAAACATTAGGCGCCTAAACCACATTTCAGATGCAAATACTACTAAGCTCTGGTCAAAAGAGGAGGGCAATGGGAGTGCAGTATGGTTCTTGGATGAGCATGGATGGATATAGTGCACTTCCAATAGTAGAGCCCTTAACTTGGGCACTTCAACCTCCACACACACACTATAACATTGATATGTGAAAACCTTACACGAAAGATATGGACTGTAACATTGATCATGTTTCTCCTACTAAAAGATATTAAACAAATGTAATCAACAGTTTTTGATATCCAACATTGACTTTATTCTCTCACTAACAGCATTAACAATGTGTCTTTGTTAACTGCGGTTGTCCTTCAAAGAGGTGTGAGATCCACTGCTCTAATACTACGTTATATGAGACTACAGCTGGATACACAGTATCCATGAGACAAGCTGATCCGTGTTTCCCAACATTGACTGGCTGAAGTGAATGATGTCAGTCACAATGAATTTCAGCTTTTCTTATTTAAAGACTTGTTCAAACTGAATCCCACACTTGCAGCCAACAGAGGCAAAGGCTAATGTATTTCTCAGTGATAGTCCATCCCCTTTACAAAGGATGTGAGTTGGTGTCAGTACACTAAATAGACTGTGTATCAGACAGTGGAGGGAAATATTTACCGTGTTCCTGTGTTTGAGAAGCCCATCACTATTGATCTCAGCTGGCCTTTTCTCTCTCCTCATTACTCATTCCAGTCCTCTGGTGGTAAAAATTACCTCTGGGCTGAACAGGACACCTCTCTCTCCCTGCTAGTGAACCTATCCAGAGACTGAATAGGACACCTCTCTTCCTCACTCTCTCTCATCTCTCGTTCTCCCTCCTGGTGGTCGATTTTTCTCATTCCAGAAATAACTAGCGCATGGCCCCCCAGCATGTGGTCTGCTTGGACACCGCTCCTCACGACATCAAAGACACGGCTAAATCACAGTAGAGCTGCAGCTGCTACAGATGAAACCAACGTTGCCACAACCTACCTTCAACTTTTGGAGAAACGTTGGACCTGTTGGAACTTGTGGTCGCTAACCTATCAATGGTCGCTAACCTATCAATATCAATGAAGGTTTTTGTTGTTTGCTTGGGGGAAAACTCAAGAATATTACTAAGAACATAATTGAAACTAATCGTACTAGTTATAGAGTCATCCCTGAACCTTTTGTTTATGTACAGTACATAATTGTAGTTTTGTAGAGGTTATGACAATGTTGAAAAGAAGTAGTGGATGGTAATATGGGCTGACTCGTTATGACACATACAGTTTGTGTTTACTGTTACAGGGAAGAAACACAGTTATAACACACATTCTTACACCCTGATACAACATCCAACTATGTTCTCTTCCCTGAACTCTGTTAGATAAAAACAATCCAATTCAATTTTTGAGTCCAAGCCCAGATATTACATGTGTATGAAATATAACTACACCTTTCCAAAATAAAAAGAGAGACTGGTGCTTTTAAGTGGTGGGATGTTTTGGGCTTGTCTCTGCACTAGTTACAGTGACTGAACCAGAACAATCAGAAAAGGGAAAGAGCACAAGGACTCAACAATAAATAGGAAAATACATTTGCCTGACAAAATACCATATCAACTCCCACTCTCCTCGCAAATATACACCCGTGTTGCTTGCTAAATTTTAATTGCGTGATTCATTTAAAAAATACATGAATTGATCACTAATTCCCCTAAAAGGACACAAATTGCTAAACATGAGTGCTTCTTTTTTTCCGGTTCAGCTAAGATTGTTCACTCCCAGTCTCTGAATCATCAAATCCAACCCCCATCTCATGAACTTCTAATGGACTCTTCAAAGGCAAGAAAATAACAGAGCCCCCTCCCCTTGGCAACAGGACTTCTCCAAGCAACAACCATGGCTCTGGATCCTTGTTTCACCATTGATTGACCAGCATGCCTTGTCCTCATTTGATTGGCCAGTATGTCTTGGCCACATTTGATTGGCCAGTATTCCTTTGCTTCATTGCCATTGGCTGATCTGATCAGTCACAAGCCATCTTCAAATTATCATAGTTATTCGCTGTAAGACTTCATCATATTCTCAATCAAAGTCATTTGGGGGCTTGAAAAAAAGTTATTTTTAGTAGTTGTTCCGTTGTTTCATCTTGCAAAAGGTATGGTGGGACCACAGAGGAGAGAGTGATTGTGTGTGTATGTGTGTGTGTGTGTGTTTGTGTGTGTATGTGAACGTGAGAGAGAGTGAGAGAGAGAGAGAAATGATGGGGACAGCAAATTCACTGGGATACTATGACCTTCAAATATTAACATCTACAGGAAAGTAAAATGACAAAATGAGAGTCAAAAAGGCTTTTGGCATCTTAACTCCCCAAAGCAAAGTTTATAAAAAGGTCTTCCCCCTTAGAAGTCCACCTCTCCCCGGCACTCAGACTGTCTTTTAAAAAGTGCACCTTGGGGGTTGTATGGTCCAGTCAGGTCGAGTCCACTCCGCCCTGTCTAAAACCCTCAGGCTGGGCGCTATAAAGACAAGATAGCTGCACAGAGAACCAGGGCGGAGGTGACCAGCAGGCCAGTGGTCTGAACCCGGCTCACCGAGTTGACGTCACCTCGGGACGGCTCGGCTGATTCGTGACTGGTATCATCTAGATGGAGGAAGAAAGGAGGAAGAGAGGAGGAGATAAGAATCCCTGAGACATCAAGAGATATCATAATTTAGCTGCAACGAAACATGAATGTATGAAATGGAGTGGTGGCTTTGTCATTCCATCAACTTTCTATGTGACTGACTCATCCATTCAGCTGGTACAATGGGAAACTATGAGCCCCTTCGGAATTCTGTATTAGGAAATATAATTTGTCATACCCGGGTACACAGACACTGTCAAGCATGCAGGCAGGCACGTACCCCTACACACAGTTTATGGAGTCTTACAAACCTCTTGGTTCTAGGGAATTGTCCACCCTCTCATTGACGTCAAAGACCCGATCGTGAACACTGACAGTTTTCACACAATTGTCTGCAACAAAAGGAAAGGGTGGAACGTGAACATTCACAGCGAGCCCAAGATTGATATTCGACTCTCAGACAATGTATTTCAAGTTTTTTCACAGTTTGAAAGAAATAGAAAATAGAATGTTCTTTCAGAAATCCACTTACTTGCTGGTCTGACGAACACCTTCAGTCGAAGGCAACTTCTCCTTCCATTGTCAGCAAGTGTGGAGGCTGTGAAAACAGTTCAGTTATGTTAGGAACAATGCTTATAGACATACGTCAAACAGAGAGCTATCACACCCCAAACAAGGTGAGAATTCCACTGACTTGAAGGTTCTCAATGGATGCAATTTGTGATAAATGTAGCATACTGTCTGTCGATCAAACGCCTGAAACAGAAATCTATTGGCTCAGAGTAACATCACCATCTGCTATGAAGTATTTGATTGGCTGCAGAGACCATCAAAACCTGACACTGAGTTCTATTAGCAGTAAATTAGCACAGCCCTGCTACACAGACGTCAACTCTGGATAACTGGAATATGACAGCTGCTTCACTAAATCTCAATGGTGGCAAGTCACTTCAACTCAGGCCGCTCCAACTTCTGACCTGCAACAACTAGACAATGTCACCTAGGACATTGTCACCAAACAAGACTGCGGCGGTTTCATAGTGTGATGTCTTGAGAAGCAATAGTTCTGAAGTCCCTATCACTCTTCTATACGGAAAGTAGGTTGTGACTGAGATCTTGTTCTTGTTGCTAGTTTGACAGACTCTGACCTGTGCTTGTATTAATCTATAGAATGGCTCTGTTCTTCTCCCACCCCACCCAGACAGTGGTCTGTGGGCCTCTGTGTTCTGACCACATCATTTCCGGGCCTGCCTGGGGTCTCAAGCTGCTCTTAATCTAGTCATAAACCCCCACCAACCACTTAGGGCACCATCATGCTGTGTGTGTGTGTGTGTGTGTCAGAGAAAGAGCGAGAGAGAGTGAGAGCGAGAGGCAGTTTGTCCTATAGACTATCCCATATCCTGAGATTCTCTTCTTCAAGCAGCAGTCATCGAAATTGTTAAAAGGTTTTGAAAACAATTCTAAAAAATACAATAGGACAATGGATGAAAATACTCCAAACATTTAGAATTTAAAACATCTATCAGATATTGACAAAGCACATAACACATTTTACTCGTGCGGGCAAATAATGAGTTCAGGGATTTTGGTGGGAATCCAGGTATTCAATTTATTGTAAAAATATATATAATTTGATAACCTGCAAAATCGGCAGTGTTTCCCACTTACAAAGCATGTAGAGGTCTCTAATTTTCATCATATGTACACTTCAACTGTGAGAGACGGAATCTAAAACAAAAATCCAGAAAATCACATTGTATGATTTTTAAGTAATGAATTAGCATTTTATTGCATGACATAAGTATTTGATACATCAGAAAAGCAGAACTTAATATTTGGTACAGAAACCTTTGTTTGGAATTACAGAGATCATACGTTTCCTGTAGTTCTTGACCAGGTTTGCACACACCGCAGCAGGGATTTTGGCCCACTTCTCCATACAGACCTTCTCCAGATCCTTCAGGTTTCGGGGCTGTCGCTGGGCAATACGGACGTTCAGCTCCCTCCAAAGATATTCTATTGGGTTCAGGTCTGGAGACTGGCTAGGCCCTCAAGGACTTTGAGATGCTTCTTACGGAGCCACTCCTTAGTTGCCCTGGCTGTGTGTTTCGGGTCGTTGTCATGCTGGAAGACCCAGCTACGACCCATCTTCAAAGCTCTTACTGAGGGAAGAAGTTTGTTGGCCAAGATCTCGCGATACATAGCCCCATCCATCCTCCCCTCAATACGGTGCAGTCGTCCTGTCCCCTTTGCAGAAAAGCATTCCAAAGAATGATGTTTCCACCTCCATGCTTCACGTTGGGATGGTGTTCTTGGGGTTGTACTCATCCTTCTTCCTCCAAACACGGCGAGTGGAGTTTAGACGAAAAAGCAACATTTTTGTCTCATCAGACCACATGACCTTCTCCCATTCCTCCTCTGGATCATCCAGAGGGTCATTGGCAAACTTCAGATGGGCCTGGACATGCGCTGGCTTGAGCAGGGGGACCTTGCGTGCGCTGCAGTATTTTAATCCATGACGGCGTAGTGTGTTACTAATGGTTTTCTTTGAGACTGTGGTCCCAGCTCTCTTCAGGTCATTGACCAGGTCCTGCCGTGTAGTTCTGGGCTGATCCCTCACCTTCCTCATGGTCATTGATGCCCCACGAGGTGAGATCTTGCATGGAGCCCCAGACCGAGGGTGATTGACCTTCATCTTGAACGTCTTCCATTTTCTAATAATTGCGCCAACAGTTGTTGCCTTCTCACCAAGCTGCTTGCCTATTGTCCTGTAGTCCATCCCAGCCTTGTGCAGGTCTACAATTTTATCCCTTATGTCCTTACACAGCTCTCTGGTCTTGGCCATTGTGGAGAGGTTGGAGTCTGTTTGATTGAGTGTGTGGACAGGTGTCTTTTATACAGGTAACGAGTTCAAACAGGTGCAGTTAATACAGGTAATGAGTGGAGAAGAGGAGGGCTTCTTAAAGAAAAACTAACAGGTCTGTGAGAGCCAGAATTCTTACTGGTTGGTAGGTGATCAAATACTTATGTCATGCAATAAAATGCTAATTAATTACTTAAAAATCATACAATGTGGTTTTCTGGATTTTTGTTTTAGATTCCGTCTCTCACAGTTGAAGTATACCTATGATAAAAAATTACAGACCTCTACATGCTTTGTAAGTAGGAAAACCTGCAAAATCGGCAGTGTATCAAATACTTGTTCTCCCCACTGTATATACAATGTCTTATTGTGTCAGGTATTTTTAAATATTTTGTGTTAATACAAAGAAAATGATATGTGCCTCATTTGCATAAATAATGTATTTGCATGCATTCATTCTAATCAAATCAAATGTTATTTGTTTTAAGAAAAATACATGTTACGAATGTATTTATTAAAATAAACTGAAGTTTAAAAAAATAAGAAAATAGAAAATTAACAAATAATTAATGAGCAACAATAAAATAACAGTAACTAGGCTACATACAGGGGGTACTTCATTAACATCAAGGGGTGGAACAGGGGTGCAGCCACCAAACACCTGCTCTGTCTACCTTACCTGCTCTGTCTACCCTACCTGCGCTGTCTACCCTACCTGTACTCACCTACACTGTCTACCCTACCTGTGCTCACCTGCTCTGTCTACCCTACCTGTACTTACCTGCACTGTCTACCCTACCTGTACTCACCTGCTCTGTCCACCCTACCTGTACTCACCTGCACTGTCTACCCTACCTGTACTCACCTGCACTGTCTACCCTACCTGTACTCACCGGCACTGTCTACCCTACCTGCACTGTCTACCCTACCTGCACTGTCTACCCTACCTGCACTGTCTACCCTACCTGCTCTGTCTACCCTACCTGCACTGTCTACCCTACCTGTACTCACCTGCACTGTCTACCCCACCTGCACTGTCTACCCTACCTGCACTGTCTACCCTACCTGTACTCACCTGCACTGTCTACCCTACCTGTACTCACCTGCACTGTCTACCCTACCTGTACTCACCTGCTCTGTCTACCCTACCTGTACTCACCTGCACTCTCTATCCTTCCTGTACTCACCTGCACTGTCTACCCTACCTGTACTCACCTGCTCTGTCTACCCTACCTTCTCTGTCTACCCTACCTGCACTGTCTACCCTACCTGTACTCACCTGCTCTGTCTACCCTACCTGTACTCACCTGCTCTGTCTACCCTACCTGTACTCACCTGCACTGTCTACCCTACCTGTACACACCTGCTCTGTCTACACTACCTGTACTCACCTGCTCTGTCTACACTACCTTCTCTGTCTACCCTACCCTACCTGCTCTGTCTACCCTACCTGTACTCACCTGCTCTGTCTACCCTACCTGCTCTGTCTATCCTACCTGCACTCACCTGCTCTGTCTACCCTACCCGTACTTACCTGCTCTGTCTACCCTACCTGCACTCACCTGCACTGTCTACCCTACCCGAACTCACCTGCACTGTCTACCCTACCTGCACTCACCTGCTCTGTCTACCCTACCTGTTCTTACCTGCTCTGTCTACCCTACCCGAACTCACCTGCACTGTCTACCCTACCTGCACTCACCTGCACTGTCTACCCTACCTGCACTCACCTGCACTGTCTACCCTACCTGTACTCACCTGCTTTGTCTACCCTACCTGTACTCACCTGCTCTGTCTACCCTACTTGCTCTGTCTACCCTACCTGTACTCACCTGCTCTGTCTACCCTACCCGTACTCACCTGCACTGTCTACCCTACCTGCACTCACCTGCACTGTCTACCCTACCTGCACTCACCTGCACTGTCTACCCTACCTGTACTCACCTGCTCTGTCTACCCTACTTGCTCTGTCTACCCTACCTGCACTCACCTGCTCTGTCTACCCTACCTGCACTCACCTGCTCTGTCTACCCTACCTGCACTCACCTGCTCTGTCTACCCTACCTGCACTCACCTGCTCTGTCTACCCTACCTGCACTCACCTGCTCTGTCTACCCTACCTGTCACGTTCTGTTTGTGTTAATAGCAGTGTGTCAATAGCAGGATACCCTCGTATTAAAAATCAACACGCTTGGCTACATATTACACCTATCTATACATACTTTACATTGTTTGCGAGATCAGACATAATATCACTATAATATGAGTATTCATTTTTGGAAGTTGCTTTCATTTCAGTGCATCTCATTTGTATGCATTTCAACTGTTTTAAATGATTACTTTTTTAAATTCCACCCAATAAAATAAAGTAATCTTTCTTGTGATATAAGTGTTAAGATGGTGCATTATCTCCCTGACAAAGCTTTATTGTTCTCATAAATGCAACGGAAGACTGTATTCCATTGAGCCCATTTCAGCCATTACCGGTGTGTTTGGCAGGTGATTACAAACATTTCCGCAGTCGTTACGTTAATGGAAATAAATGACAGGCACACGCAAGAGTATGAAGGAGTTGTAGGAGTGAAATGAAAGCAATAAATCCAGCGAGATTTAAGTGACAAGTAGATGTTGCACCCCTCACACATGAAATAGGCTGAAAAAGACCTCAGGTGGGTGGGGCATGGTCGTTGATACTTCTTCCCAGTGAATGATACTGGCAGTAAATTCCAGATAAAAACTAGCCTTGTCAGTATTTCCACAGCGGAAGACTGGACTTCCCATTTCAAAGCACTTAGCGTGACTATGAAACAAGATAAAAAAATTCTTTAAAACTTGATGATGAGAGTTATATTGGCAGTGTGTTGGGGGAAAAAACAGCCAGGGGTGTCAATCATGACTCTTTTGTCTGTGTCAGCAAGTATCATGTAACTTACCTCACACCCCTACAGTGTCAGGCACACAGGCCAGACTGCACTAGCTCCCTTTCCATTCAGACAGACAGACAGACAGACAGACAGAGTCTGGGCTCCACAACACACACCACACAGCCAATAAACTGCTTTTCTACGACTCTGCCTCACACGCTGCGACACTGGATCTGTGGTTAGTCATGCCATGCAGCCCAGCAGAGAATAAACTAGCAGGGCAGAATAGACAGACTGGAGGACAGTAAACCTCATGCAGACACTCAGAGTATACAAATAAAGTACAAATTCAGAAAACATCCTCTCATGAACACACACCATCCTATGAACGTGTCGAAGATGCTCCCACATACACACTTAAAAAAAAAACATTTAACCTTTACTTAACTAGGCAAGTCAGTTAAGAACAAATTCTTATTTACAATGACGGCCTACACCAGCCAAACCCAGAGAGCGCTGGGCCAATTGTGCTCCATCCTACGGGACTCCCAATCACAGCCGGTTGTGATATAGCCTGGATTCAAACCAGGGTGTCTGTAGTGACACCTCTAGAACTGAGATGCAGTGCCTTAGACCACTGCACCACTCGGAAGCACAGACATACACAACACCAGACACACACAGACATACACAACACCAGACACACACAGACATACACAACACCAGACACACACAGACATACACAACACCAGACACATACAGACATACGCAACACCAGACACACACAGACATACACAACACCAGACACACACAGACATACGCAACACCAGACACACACAGACATACACAACACCAGACACATACAGACATACACAACACCAGACTCACACAGACATAAGCAACACCAGACACACACAGACATACACAACACCAGACACACACAGACATACACAACACCAGACACATACAGACATACGCAAACACCAGACACAAACAGACATACACAACACCAGACACACACAGACATACACAACACCAGACACATACAGACATACGCAACACCAGACACATACAGACATACACAACACCAGACACACACAGACATACGCAACACCAGACACACACAGACATACACAACACCAGACACATACAGACATACACAACACCAGACACACACAGACATACACAACACCAGACACACACAGACATACACAACACCAGACACACACAGACATAAGCAACACCAGACACACACAGACATACACAACACCAGACACATACAGACATACGCAACACCAGACACACACAGACATACACAACACCAGACACACACAGACATACACAACACCAGACACACACAGACATACGCAACACCAGACACACACAGACATACACAACACCAGACACACACAGACATACACAACACCAGACACACACAGACATACACAACACCAGACACACACAGACATACACAACACCAGACACACACAGACATACACAACACCAGACACACACAGACATACACAACACCAGACAAAAGCTAGGGGCTCAGATGCCGTGTAACTTAAGTCTGAACAGGGTTCATCTCATTATCTATGTAGATCTTCAGACTGTATCTACGGAGCAGGACCTGGGCTTTTGAAGCCAGGGCTTTACAGCAGACAGTCTTCCCCAGACACACAGGGAGAGCCAGACTCTCAACTGTCTCCCCAGAAAATTGGATTTCTATCCCCTGAGATTAGGATCAGACTTCCCTATTGGATCTATTAGAAAAACATGCAGCCCTAAGCCTGGGAGAAGCCCGGGTTCACATCCAGACATCAGGACAGGCTGAACTCTGACCCCCTCAGGCCACCCCTTCTGATCCCCCTGATGGCTTCCTGCAGGCGTCTGTCTGCCAGACGGACGGAGACCCAGAGCCAACCAACCGCAGGTGTCATCCATTTGATTTAACCCACCCGTTCCTCTCTTCTCCTGGGGGGTTAACTATCCACAGGAGGGACCAAGGGGTGTCTGTCTGTTGTTGGCGCTGAGTTGTTGACATCAGCACACATCAATTCCCATACATTTGACTTACTTGTTGCAAGTTCACAGCTCCATCGTCCAATAGTGTTAGAACATGTGCTAGTATCATCTAATGATGTAACTCTTTTGTTATACTTGACAGATCAGATGCATGCAATGTGATACTGAAACGAATATCACATGGTTTATTGTGAGATATCCAGCTTTTCTGGAACTACATAGAGGGACAAGAGTTCAGAGGATGTTGGAGTAGATTAGTGTACACCTCAGTATGTTCCCCGGGGTGTGATTACGTACACCTCTGTTTGTTATTTCATCTTCCTCTCAATGTTCTGGGTGAAAAACAGCCTCTTTTCTGAGTGAATCTCTAACTGTCTAACAGTTGATCTCTAACTGTTGTCATGGCTCTCCCTTAGTTTCACTGTAAAAGCCCTACTGTATATATACTTGATGGCTATTTAGACTTCTTGGCTCTCCTATCTGCACATTAAACTGTCTGATAGACATCCTAGGGTAAAGTCCATTACCTACTCACAGATATACACAGAAGCACGACACCACGCTCTGTATATTCAATCCAGTAGAATAACATCCTAGGAGATTAGGCAAATCAGTAGATCATGTGTCTTTAAGGACTGGCGATTCGTCAGGCAGCTTGGGCCTGAGGCGTGCGGCTGAGGCCGGGGCTGATGCTACTCAGGAGTGGGCCTAAGTGAAGCCATCTCTGTAGGGGGAAGGAGACATACTGTATCCTAGCAGGCCACCCCTTGCTCTCCTATTTAGTCTCAGCTCTCTGCTCTGTAGGGCGCCGAGTCCTCTTGTAAAAATATGGCTTCAGATGCTTGTGTTCAAGAGGCCTTCTCACAAGCAGCAGAAAGCTGAGCCTGGCGAGTTTGTAACAAAGACTCTTCAGAGGGAGACCACGAGAACGGAGATGTTTTCCCCTCAGGCAAATGTTTAGGTTTGAACCTCTTTGCAAAACAAAGTTCTACTTTGCTATTGTTTCCCCATTGTCAGTTCCATTGGATGGACTCAAAATAATGTTTTCTCACATCATACCCTTATATCATCTAAGTATGTTCTGCTCTGCCCAAGTAGACTGAGGTCACAAAATACTGTGTTAACTCTCCACTGATGTCATAAATGTCCATACCATGCAGGATAACTGTGGTAGCCCTCTGTCTCTCTCTCTCTCTGCCTTTAAGCGAAGCTTTCACGTATCCCATATCATAGTACTGTAGTAGCAACAGCGTTAACTCAGTTTGTTGGGGCATGGTGCTTGCAACAGCAGAGCTGTTGGTTTGATTCCCGCATGGAACATACTTTATACTGAATGCTTTTGTTAACTTGGTTTATTTGAATATAAGCATGTGCTAAATTACCATAAAGATGTCAATAATGAAATGTACTCACAGATGTAGTAGTACTCTCTGCCGGAGCGGAACTCGAAGCCCAGAGAGAAGGGGGTGAAGAGCTGGAACTTCTCGGAGAACTTCAGGGGTCCGTTGGGGGAGTGGGGCCTGTTACACTCCCAGCGTTTGAAGCCCTTGGCGGTGTGGTCACAGGAGCTGTAGCCGTCGTAGTTGACCATGTAGAGGACATAGCGCTCCATCCGCTCTTCAGGGACATAGTCCAGGTAGTGGGGACAGAAGACGTCCAGGTAGTCATTTATACACACGTCGATGTGGTAGTCACCCCGGTAGAACCTGAAAGGAAATCAGAGAGGTTCTGAGTAAGATTCTTCAGGACTACAACGTCTAATAGTACTGATACTAACATGCATTTCCATGATTCTACCTTTCTGGACGTAATCACCGATCAAACACTATAGGGCAGGTATAAGGCAAGGGCTTCATTGTGTAACTCTCATCTACTGTATCTAGTCATGTCAGATCAGTGATGTCTTCAAGAAGGGGAGTATCATAAGATGCATACTAAAAGTATGTGACCTAAAGCCCTAGACGAGAAAAAAATGTAACCAGATGTGTCTGACAGAGACACTGCAGACCGATCTACAGAAGACACATCTACGTCCTACTATCTAGTTTTGTTTACAAGGATCCCACCATGTCATTCTCCATCCTCTCACCGCTCTAGAGCGGGCGCTCAAACCTCTCCTCTACCACCAGCCAAAAAGTATCTTACAACAGACTGCTAGTCAGTCATAAGCCACATATCAATGTTTGAGCTGGGCTGCGATGACTGATGAGAGTGCTGAAATTAAAGTCCCCCAGCGCCAAAGTCCAAATCCTCTGGTTAGCACGGGCCTTTGGCAGATTTAAGAGGATCCCCTCAAAAGAGGGACATTTTCATTAGACCAATATGACATGCTGATGGAGGAGACCCGGTGGAATCTCTCTCAGCGCTGGGAAAAAAGTGTGTTTCTCAAGGCCCCAGAAACAGCCCCAACCAGATTCACATGGAGCTTCAGGGTAAACTGAGCGGCCCTCCAGGGGAAGGAGGACATCAGCTAGATATGCCAGGTATTCATTCCTGGGGAGTGATGCGATACACATATTCCCATAGGCCATATACGGTTGCATTTCTGATGAGTTTATTGGAGACAGATTGGTTTAGGTTGGCAAGCGCATCTCAGAGTCGCTAATGGCCGAGCTTGGTATCACTGACATACTGCGGATGTCTTCAATACTCCACCTCTGTTCATTGACACACTGGGGCCAGAGGAACAGGCTGGGGACCATTACTGTGCATACTGTGCGGTGATGATTCGATACGGATGACCTCACTCGCGCTCTGTGGGAGGTTTCTCAATGTAAGGACTGAGATTCACTGACCGAGGAGCAGATCTTACACCCACCTAACAACCTCTCCAGGGGGAGAGAAGCATTCTGAACTGATTCAGGGTCAGGTGAGAGAGGAGGTTGCGTTGGACGGCAGTGCAGCTGTTCCCACTGACACGTACATTTCCAGGCTTTAAGAGGCGTGAGGAGTATAAAGGGTGCTGTGTGTTGGCTGGGACCTGCTGGGAGTATCAGGTTGTCCTTATACGGATTGCAAATGTGCTGCAGGATTAGTGACTCTCCTACTGGGTTTGGTGCGGCCACAGAGGAGGGTGTGTGGCTGTTTGTGGCTGTGTGTGTGTGTGTGTTTGTGTGTGTGTGTGTGTATGTGTGTGTGTGTGTGTGTGTGTGTGTGTGTGTGTGTGTGTGTGTGTGTGTGTGTGTGTGTGTGTGTGTGTGTGTGTGTGTGTGTGTGTGTGTGTGTGTGTGTGTGTGTGTGTGTGTGTGTGTGTGTGTGTGTCCTATAGTCTGTGTGAGATTGTGTCTTTGTGTGTGATTTGTCAGCTAAATTCTCATATTTTTCTCTAATTATAGCCTGGTCAAACATGAAACTGTAGCCTTGTTTTCTCTCTAATTATAGCCTGGTCAAACATGAAACTGAAGCCTTCTTTTCTCTCTCAAAGGCCCACTTTTCATGCTCCAGCTGAGTGCTGTGACTCCAGGCAGCAAAGCATGGCCTCAATCAGCCTCAGTTTCCGAGCCTTTCACTGATACCATAACTGACCGAGAGCAACCAAACCCCAGAGAGCCACTAGCAAGTACTGTATCACTTCCTCAGCCAGCGGCATTGTGGGATAGCCAGCTTGGTCTGTCCATCTCTCTAAGCTTGTAATGCTACCTTTCAACCTGTGTGTACCTTTAGCTGCTCTCACCTGTCACTCAAATCTGACCTGGGACCTGCCATAAAGATTAGCATGGATTAGAGAAGAGAGTTAGACTGGTGAATGGGTGGTCACCATTCTGAAAGTGATGAGCAGAAGATTTATGTCAGGGGAGCTAAGCAGGGACCACAGAGAGGATTACTCTGACCCTCCTAGAGACACCTGAGAGAGCTTTGTGACGGATAGTACCAAATATCAATCCACACTGAGCCATAATCCTGAACCATAATGCTAAAACATATGTCTCGGTCTGACACTCAATATCACCGCAAGTGTGAGTTTTCAATCTTTAAGTGAATGTCTTCAGACTATAGTAACGCTTCACAATGTACCGACAGAGCTCAATCAGGGTTTTGTCAGAGTTATTTTGTGAGTTCGCTCAAAGTCTCTCACAACGAACATCAATGTGGCAGACAAGGAAATAAAGAACTCTAGCTGTGAGGCTGACAACTCA
Organism: Oncorhynchus kisutch; assembly: GCF_002021735.2. Lineage (NCBI taxonomy): Eukaryota > Metazoa > Chordata > Actinopteri > Salmoniformes > Salmonidae > Oncorhynchus > Oncorhynchus kisutch. The sequence continues at coordinate 21,800,038 of NC_034196.2, read as the reverse complement.
AAAACTAATGACGTCATTAAGAAATCAACACCGTAATTTGTTAAATTCATTCATGTGACGCGATGAGCCAATAGAGTTTAAAAAATGAAGACACACAAATCCTATATCTATCCGTCTTTGGGATTAATGATGCCTGATTGGCTGAATTACTCACAGCCACTTAGACAGGCTCATGCATGATTCAGGGACTACCACTTTTAACAAAGCACTCTCATAACAATAATCCTTCTTTTCACTCCTCCTCTCTTTCCCCCCTTCTCTTTCTCTCTGGTGACCAAACACAGGTAACGAATGGTTTGCACCCTGGTTCAGTGGAGGGGAGGATGAGAGGAGGGGAGGAGGGAGAGAGAAAGCCTTCCTGGTGTTTTCTATAATACATGATTACAGTGGTGTCAGAGCGAGGTCAAATTCCAATGGTTTTATAACAATAGGAGAAAAAAGGAGCCACTTTCCCTCCACAGACCACATGAAACCGCTGACCTGTTCCAAGCCACATAATGGAACAAACGACTAAATACAAACTAAGCGGTTGTGTGGGCAAACATTACGGGTTTCAACTGCACGTGTGTCTACACACACACACACACACACACACACACACACACACACACACACACACACACACACACACACACACACACACACACACAAACACACACAGACACACACTCCGTAGTTCATGTCCCTGACCTTAGGGGGAGCTCTTTAGGTAGGTAATTACACCACTGTGGCTAACAGGCTAATGCATCTCTGGTCATTTGGCCCTGGGCACTGATGTCACCATATGGAGTCTATTTATCCCTCTGCCTGGTGTTTCCCCCTCTCCCTCAGGGCACCAGGCCTGACCTCCATCTACCTGGCAGATCATTCATAGCCCTGTGCCACCAACACCAGCCATGGTTCAGACATCATTACCTCCACTGATCACGCACATCTGTGCAGACACACGGACCGAGCTGTCTGCCAGGGTTCAGAGTCAGACTGGGCGTTGACAGCAAAAAGAGATGAGAAAAGAGAAAACTATAAAATAGACACTTTTCTCTTTTTTTGTGGTACATTTCCCTGAGAACAAAACGTTTTGTCTGAGCTGCTCAGACAGGGACGAAAGTTATTAAATTTTTGATTGAAAACACATGGCTGTTTGTGTGAGGTAGGTCCTACCTGGCAAGAACATTAGAATGTGTTACAGTCAGTAAAAGCAGGAGACAGAGTATTTAGAGTATGAGAGTGAGAACCAGCGTGAGAACCAGAGTGAGAACCAGCTTGAGAACCAAAGTGAGAACCAGAGTGAAACAGTGAGAACCAGAGTGAGAACGTGAGTGAGAACCAGTGTGAGAACCAGTGTGAAACAGTGAGAACCAGAGTGAGAACGAGAGTGAGAACCAGTGTGCTAATGAGAGCGACAAAGAGAGAAAGAGAAGTTAACAGTGATTCTCAGCTGTTTTCTATGAATGACATAAGAAGTTAACTCAGAGTACAGGACAGGTTAATGAATGATGATGCTATTCTGGTGGTCAAAGGGTGAAAGAGGCAGCACGTTGTGAGTGTCACTTAACACACACGCACGCACACACACCGCGGGGCTCGGTCACTCACTGCTTAACACCAGGGGCTGACAGTCAATACCATTACCCTCAATTCTCAAGGCCGACCCTAACACAGGTTGCCATCACACTGACTTACGACAATGCTATGTTCTACCTCTTTTTACATGCGTGAAGTGCTCAAACCCCAGGGCACACACACACACACACAGATCTCAGGGTGCTCTCTGTCTATCTCAGAAGCCACATAACTCAAGAGGCTCCAAGTCTTGTTAAAATAACCCCACAAAGAATGGCACACTCAGTACCTTGGACCAAACTACCAAGTGTAGCATATAGCCCTAGCCTAGGTCATAGAAACACAGACACCTAGATCTACAGCAGATAAAGACATTGATGGAGCGTGAGCTGGGAGCACTAATAGATGCCTGTCTAGATGGCTAGACGCTACCTATCATTATCAGACAATCCACTCCCATAGGACAGGAGAATATTGATCTGACATAAGAGCCAGGCCAGGGGTTAGAGGTCACTGACAGACCATTATTCAGCCAGGGCCTCAGTATTTGGCCAGTGTCTGAGTGAGGTGACGGGTATGACCCCGGGGTCGTCCATCTTAGGAGCTGCTGAGTAGGTGGCGGTGCTGCTGAAGGAAGGAAGGTGAAGTTTGATATGGTGGATGGATGAGGCTTCACCTTAGAGCAAACAGAGCTGCCCAGCCCTCTCATTAAACACACGCATGCATGCGGACATGAGCGCGCACAAACACACTCACACTCACACACACACATACGGTAATGGTATAAGCAGCAGGGATCTGTACAGGAAGGGTCTACCTCATCCCTTGTTTGACTATGGTGACCCTGACCCCCCTCACAGGCTTTGACATCTGACCCCTCTCTCCGGGGGCGATTTGAACCCCTGCACCGCCCTATCACTTTACTGCACACCAGGGAACTCCAACCCGCCCTGCCCTGTGCCAAACCAACCCTGAACCCAGTATAGCAGGGAGGGGGCAGTGGTGAGAGAGAAAACCACAACGTCTGGAATCAATCACCCACCCATGACAAGGCTCCACAGCATTCACACACACCACAAGTCATCCACTAGGGAGGTCTCACACAAATCATAGTTGGGTGAAATTGACTAAGGCGAGTGATAGTGTTCTGTGGGGAGATGGAAGAAAAGTAGGCTAAGTGCTTCTGTTGGATATTTGTTGTATTAAAGGTTGTATTCATATTGGTTGTATTCAAGGTTGGGAAATGAAGGGATACGACATCTGCTTGTGTTAGATGTAGCATGGGTACAGTGGAACCAGAGGGGACGGTAGATGCCAGTGAGAGTGTGAGAGGGGGTGGTCTTTCCCCCACTCTGTCCCCTCAACAAACACCAGCAGCCCCAGGAAAAACAGCACATGTAAAATCATGTAAGGGCTAAACATAGAACGTCTACTGAGTGCCAGGCATGCCAGTGCCAAGCCACAACACCTGGCCCCCTCAATCTCACCCCTCTAGGCCCCCTAACCCGCCTCTACAGACCCCCTCTCCTCGACACCAAGTGTCTGTCAAAGCCTCCTCCATCAGTCCGCAACCAGAGCCCCACGGATACATCCACATCCACACAAACCACCTTAAGAGGACCAAGCTCAGATTCACACATACCACCTTATGGGGACCAAGCTCAGATTCACACATACCACCTTAAGGGGACCAAGCTCAGATTCACACATACCACCTTAAGGGGACCAAGCTCAGATTCACACATACCACCTTAAGGGGACCAAGCTCAGATTCACACATACCACCTTAAGGGGACCAAGCTCAGATTCACACATACCACCTTAAGGGAACCAAGCTCAGATTCACACATACCACCTTAAGGGGACCAAGCTCAGATTCACACATACCACCTTAAGGGGACCAAGCTCAGATTCACACATACCACCTTAAGGGGACCAAGCTCAGATTCACACATGCCACCTTAAGGGAACCAAGCTCAGATTCACACATACCACCTTAAGGGGACCAAGCTCAGATTCACATAAACCACCTTAAGGGGACCAAGCTCAGATTCACACATACCACCTTAAGAGGACCAAGCTCAAATGAACACATACCACCTTAAGAGGACCAAGCTCAAATGAACACATACCACCTTAATAGACAGTGTTTCACAGTGTTTCACAGTGTTTTTTTTTTGCTGGCTACCTTAGTAGTATACATCCACATCCACCACACACACCACTCCAAGAGGACATATCTAGAACTCAGCCATTGTGACTTTTCAAAGGGCAAGTTCATCTTCACATTTAAAATGGATTTAAAATGCCAACCCATGGCTAGTATTTACACAGTGGGCCCATTAAAGAGTTTCATAGCCAAACGCTCACACAGGGAGTTTAGCGATGCAGCTCATATTGTTCTGAGCTCCAGACCAGAGGACAGCAGGAACAAAGGCTGGTCCAGAACCACAGGCCAAGACCCAGCGGACCAAAGCAGCTCGCCCTGATATCATCGATGGACCAGCCTAGACATTACCAATACCAGCTGGTCTCATAGCCCTATAGCACCTGCTCAGGCCTGGCTGAAGCCAACACGGACTCCTCCTCATACTCTGTGACCTTCAAACCTGATTCCAGATCAGCTCTTCCAGCCCCAATCCTAACACTGACCATTAAAAATACAGCAACAAATCTGATCCTGGGCAAGCTGTCTAAGGGCCAATACGAATCACATGTCACTGGCTGTTCGTATCCATTTGTCCAAGGATTTGCAGTGTCTTTCTGATGATAGACGAGGTAATAACAGAGCGGGATAGCTTGTTTTGATAGATCACCTCTTGACAGGCCAGTTTCCATCCCAAAGAACACTGAGTCAGGCACTTCTCTGTCTGAGGTACGACGCCAGAGGAATAGAGACATACCGTAAAACAGATGCTCTGTCTCCCTCAGTCCATCCATCCACTTAGTGTTGGATCAGTGTATGTGTGTTTTTAAACCTGGCCTAGAAGTTTGGATCTCATCTCAGTATCGTCATGGACGGCAGAGTTGAGCACAGGTTAAAGAGCCTTCATTTAATCTGGGCATGGTTCCATCTATTCCCTACACGAAAGGAAAGCTGTTGGAAGATGTGTGTAGGCTATGTGTACTGGTGAGTGAGTGAGTGAGTGAGTGAGTGAGTGAGTGAGTGAGTGAGTGAGTGAGTGAGTGAGTGTGCGTGCGTGCGTGCGTGTATTCAGTGTGTGTGCACATTTTCGCATGTGTGAATGTGCATTCATATGTGTGGTGCAGACTCTCTGTGTATCTGCTGATAACAGTGCAGGACTGTGTGTTAAATCAAGCATTGCCAGCAGCAGCTGAATCCTCCTCTGCCTACTGCCTATCATTATCACTGTGTTGTAGTTAGCAGACTGTAGAGATTAGCCCCAGTCACTGAACCATGGACCACCTCATTTACCACACCACTTGATGTGATTGTTATTGGAGTGGAGATACTACCCTGATGAGCAAACTGCTAACGCCACCTCTCTTCTCACTTCCACATTGTCACTGAGTGTCCTTGCCTCAGAGAGAGAGGGGGGGGTGAGAGAGAGAGAGGGGGGGGGGGTGAGAGAGAGAGAGGGGGGGTGAGAGAGAGAGAGAGAGAGAGAGAGAGGGGGGGGGGGGGTGAGAGAGAGAGAGAGAGGGGGGGGTGAGAGAGAGAGAGAGAGGGGGGGGGGTGAGAGAGAGAGAGAGAGAGTGAGAGGGGGGGTGAGAGAGAGAGAGAGAGAGAGAGAGAGAGGGGGGGGGGGGGTTGAGAGAGAGAGAGAGAGAGAGAGAGAGAGAGAGAGAGAGAGAGAGAGAGAGAGAGAGAGAGCGAGCGGACTATAGTAATGCTTTAGACGAACACAGGTAAAATCATGGAACCCACTGGACCAAAACATTTTATCAACCAGTTTTGTTTGACGTAGATTTGACTGAAAATAAACCAAATCACCATTGAAACTCTATCATCAATTTTGTGGTTTGAAAAGACACATTTCACCCAGGCAGAAAGGGCCTTGTGTTGAGTGTCCCTGGGATTGTTCTGTGAGTCAGAGAGGACAGAGGGGCTTATTTTAGGTTTGCATGTTTCTGTGTAAAGCTGTCACTCAATTAGCGTACACATCTGTCCTTCCTTTCAGGAGCACAAGGTGGGTAGTGACCTGCGTAAGGACTGTGGCTGAACGCTTCAGAACAGGAGTCTCGAAGACCACCGCATCCATGACCACCAACGAAATAGTATCTCCACATGCGTGTGCATGTGTGAGGGGTGGTGGGGGCAACGTTTAAAATCACTGTGAACCCACGTCAGTCAACATGTACGCGTTGAACACACACGGCTAAACACACACGGCACTCATCGCACACCCAGGAACACACAGTGAACACTTGACGTGCTCAAAACGTTGTAGATAGTGTTTTATCCTTATAACAACACCCAATTACAACAACATGAAGGCTTTTCACCATCCCTGCTCCCATATGCACTGTATCCCTGCTATACTGATGCATAGGGACATAGTGGACATGTTCCATAGGGTTAGAGTCAATGGGTCTATCATCATACATAATAAGGATTTTAACAGAGAAAGATGAATCAATAGACTCCAATATCTCATTTAAAGGCCTATCAAGGTGGTCTTGATCATGTGACCTGACCATGAAAAACGCTGACCCTAAATCAAAACTAGAACAGTGTTATACATTTGACACCCCAGAAGGAGACTGGACTCTACAGCCACAGGTCAAGAGGTCATCATTAGGGTCTAATCCAGCCTATCCCTGTTAGTAACCCTAACCCAGTCTATCCCTGTTAGTAACCCTAACCCAGTCTATCCCTGTTAGTAACCCTAACCCAGTCTATCCCTGTTAGTAACCCTAACCCAGTCTATCCCTGTTAGTAACCCTAACCCAGCCTATCCCTGTTAGTAACCCTAACCCAGTCTATCCCTGTTAGTAACCCTAATCCAGCCTATCCCTGTTAGTAACCCTAACCCAGTCTATCCCTGTTAGTAACCCTAACCCAGTCTATCCCTGTTAGTAACCCTAACCCAGTCTATCCCTGTTAGTAACCCTAACCCAGTCTATCCCTGTTAGTAACCCTAACCCAGTCTATCCCTGTTAGTAACCCTAACCCAGCCTATCCCTGTTAGTAACCCTAACCCAGTCTATCCCTGTTAGTAACCCTAAACCAGTCTATCCCTGTTAGTAACCCTAACCCAGCCTATCCCTGTTAGTAACCCTAACCCAGTCTATCCCTGTTAGTAACCCTAACCCAGCCTATCCCTGTTAGTAACCCTAACCCAGTCTATCCCTGTTAGTAACCCTAATCCAGCCTATCCCTTTTAGTAACCCTAACCCAGTCTATCCCTGTTAGTAACCCTAACCCAGTCTATCCCTGTTAGTAACCCTAACCCAGCCTATCCCTGTTAGTAACCCTAACCCAGTCTATCCCTGTTAGTAAACCTAACCCAGCCTATCCCTGTCAGTAACCCTAACCCAGCCTATCCCTGTTAGTAACCCTAACCCAGCATATCCCTGTTAGTAACCCTAACCCAGTCTATCCCTGTTAGTAACCCTAAACCAGTCTATCCCTGTTAGTAACCCTAACCCAGCCTATCCCTGTTAGTAACCCTAACCCAGCCTATCCCTGTTAGTAACCCTAACCCAGTCTATCCCTGTTAGTAACCCTAACCCAGCCTATCCCTGTTAGTAACCCTAACCCAGCATATCCCTGTTAGTAACCCTAACCCAGTCTATCCCTGTTAGTAACCCTAACCCAGTCTATCCCTGTTAGTAACCCTAACCCAGTCTATCCCTGTTAGTAACCCTAACCCAGTCTATCCCTGTTAGTAACCCTAACCCAGCCCATCCCTGTTAGTAACCCTAATCCAGCCTATCCCTTTTAGTAACCCTAACCCAGCCTATCCCTGTTAGTAACCCTAACCCAGTCTATCCCTGTTAGTAACCCTAATCCAGCCTATCCCTTTTAGTAACCCTAACCCAGTCTATCCCTGTTAGTAACCCTAACCCAGTCTATCCCTGTTAGTAACCCTAACCCAGCCTATCCCTGTTAGTAACCCTAACCCAGTCTATCCCTGTTAGTAAACCTAACCCAGCCTATCCCTGTCAGTAACCCTAACCCAGCCTATCCCTGTTAGTAACCCTAACCCAGCATATCCCTGTTAGTAACCCTAACCCAGTCTATCCCTGTTAGTAACCCTAAACCAGTCTATCCCTGTTAGTAACCCTAACCCAGCCTATCCCTGTTAGTAACCCTAACCCAGCCTATCCCTGTTAGTAACCCTAACCCAGTCTATCCCTGTTAGTAACCCTAACCCAGCCTATCCCTGTTAGTAACCCTAACCCAGCATATCCCTGTTAGTAACCCTAACCCAGTCTATCCCTGTTAGTAACCCTAACCCAGTCTATCCCTGTTAGTAACCCTAACCCAGTCTATCCCTGTTAGTAACCCTAACCCAGCCTATCCCTGTTAGTAACCCTAACCCAGTCTATCTCTGTTAGTAACCCTAACCCAGTCTATCCATGTTAGTAACCCTAACCCAGTCTATCCCTGTTAGTAACCCTAACCCAGTCTATCCCTGTTAGTAACCCTAACCCAGCCTATCCCTGTTAGTAACCCTAACCCAGCCTATCCCTGTTAGTAAACCTAACCCAGCCTATCCCTGTTAGTAACCCTAACCCAGCCTATCCCTGTTAGTAACCCTAACCCAGTCTATCCCTGTTAGTAACCCTAACCCAGTCTATCCCTGTTAGTAACCCTAACCCAGTCTATCCCTGTTAGTAACCCTAACCCAGTCTATCCCTGTTAGTAACCCTAACCCAGCCTATCCCTGTTAGTAACCCTAACCCAGCCTATCCCTGTTAGTAACCCTAACCCAGCCTATCCCTGTTAGTAACCCTAACCCAGTCTATCCCTGTTAGTAACCCTAACCCAGCCTATCCCTGTTAGTAACCCTAACCCAGCCTATCCCTGTTAGTAACCCTAACCCAGTCTATCCCTGTTAGTAACCCTAACCCAGCCTATCCCTGTTAGTAACCCTAACCCAGTCTATCCCTGTTAGTAACCCTAACCCAGTCTATCCCTGTTAGTAACCCTAACCCAGTCTATCCCTGTTAGTAACCCTAACCCAGCCTATCCCTGTTAGTAACCCTAACCCAGTCTATCCCTGTTAGTAACCCTAACCCAGTCTATCCCTGTTAGTAACCCTAACCCAGCCTATCCCTGTTAGTAACCCTAACCCAGTCTATCCCTGTTAGTAACCCTAACCCAGTCTATCCCTGTTAGTAACCCTAACCCAGTCTATCTCTGTTAGTAACCCTAACCCAGTCTATCCCTGTTAGTAACCCTAACCCAGAATAATCCACCTTTACAACGCTCCTCTCTCTCAGACAGCAGTGGGTGATAAGCCCTCAGGACAAATACACTCAGCTGGTCCACTCTACACACAGGAGCGATTACTGAACAAGCTGTGTTACTGGGAGAACACTCAATGGGGACAGGTAGGAGGATGTGGTATAATGTGTGTATAATGGGGTTGGACATGATCTGTGAGTGAGTGTTGAAGAGTAGCGGTTTGTAGGTGTAAGGGGTTGGATGATGGCTGTGTTGTGTTGTGTGAATTAATTATGATCTGTGTGTGCACATCCATTTGTGTAAGAGGGGTAGTAGATGGGTGAGAGACAGGTTTGGGCTTGTTATACCTTTACAAAGCCAGCAGACCGTACCCTGGGACTGTATCAGGCCTGTCACAGGTAGACTGATGATTTTGCCTTTTCTCACAGTAGGTAAAGACTCTAATACCCATAATCCCCTAAATGATCTGACCCAGGTCAGGAGGGATAACACACATACACTCACATACGCACGCACCAACGCAGGCAGGCAGGCACGCACTACAATGAGGAATAGAGAATTTGTCATGCAGAGGAAATGGAGAGGGACATTGTACATAGAAACATAGAGCTGGTTGGTTAGGGAAACAAGGCTGATAAAGGCAAACAAGCAGTACTGCAAATCAAACAAGCCAGTCAGTACAATTCCATTCAAAAACCGCACACAGAAAGAGACAAACACACACACACGCACGCACACACGCACGCACGCACGCACGCACACACACACACACACACACACACACACACACACACACACACACACACACACACACACACACACACACACACACACACACACACACACACATACACACACACACACACAAACACACACAAAGTAGGGTCTGGCACACAGTGTGCACTGCATTCCTCTGTGCCTGCTGGCTCTTGTCCCTCCACACTTGTCACCGGGCGGTTCTGGCCCAGTGTGTTGGAGTTTCTGAAGAGCCTCTCACAGGCCTGTTAGCAGGCGAGGGGTGTCAGCGGACAACTCTGGCCTTGAGGACACACAGGAGGGGACCCTATGGCTGCCTCGGCCACTCCCAGTATACAATACACACACATACACACAATAGACACACATAAACACATGGGTCGCACACACACCCTGCAGGCTAAGGATAAGACTGGCTGACTCCTTAGATATACACAGTTCTGTGAATCCTACATCAGATGAATCCTGATTCTGGCCCAGTGTGTATACATCATGACCTCTGGTGCATCTTCCTAGGTACGTGCGTCTTCCTGTCCAGGGCTGGAGCTGTCTGAGTGAAGACAGACGGCTGGACAGAGACGGACGCAGTCGCTGAAACTGAGACGTAGTATTTGGTTTGGGGCTTAGTTGGAAGAATAACAGTGCCCTTTCAACTCTCAACAGATGTGGAACAGGGCTTTCCACTGAGGCAGGCAGGACGTGGAGAGAGTGCAAAACTACAGTAGTGGGGATTTGACCTTATCCCTCCTCACCCCATTCTCACCTTCTAAAAACACATGAATATCTTTCTCTGTGTCTAACATCCTGTCTCTTCTCTGTCGCTTCTTTGTCTCTTCTCTGTCTTCCCTCTGTCTCTTCTGTCTTCCCTCTTTCTTCTCTGTATCTTCTCTGTCTCTTCTGTCTTCCCTCTGTCTCTTCTGTCTCTTCTGTCTTTTCTCTGTATCTTCTCTGTCTTCCCTCTCTTTTCTCTGTCTTCCCTCTGTCTCCCCCTCTCTTCTCTGTCTTCCCTCACTTTTCTCTGTCTTTTCTCTGTCTCCCCCTCTCTTCTCTGTATCTTCTCTGTCTTCCCTCTCTTTTCTCTGTCTTCCCTCTGTCTCCCCCTCTCTTCTCTGTCTCTTCTCTGTCTTCCCTCACTTTTCTCTGTCTTCCCTCTGTCTCCACCTCTCTTCTCTGTCTCTTTTCTGCCTTCCCTCTCATTTCTTCTGTCTTCCCTCTGTCTCCCCCTCTCTTCTCTGTCTTCCCTCTCTTTTCTCTGTCTTCCCTCTGTCTCCACCTCTCTTCTCTGCCTTCCCTCTCTTTTCTCTGTCTTCCCTCTGTCTCCCCCTCTCTTCTCTGTCTTCCCTCTGTCTTCCCTCTCTTTTCTCTGTCTTCCCTCTGTCTCCCCCCTCTCTTCTCTGTATCTTCTCTGTCTTCCCTCTCTTTTATCTGTCTTCCCTCTGTCTCCCCCTCTCTTCTCTGTCTCCCCCTCTCTTCTCTGTCTTCCCTCTCTTTTCTCTGTATTCCCTCTGTCTCCCCCCTCTCTTCTCTGTCTTCCCTCTCTTTTCCTGTCTTCCCTCTGTCTTCCCTCTGTCTCTTCTGTCTTTTCTCTCGTTACATTCCCTGGCCCGACCTCCTCTTCTCTGTCTTCCCTCTCTTTTCCTGTCTTCCCTCTGTCTCTTCTGTCTTTTCTCTCGTTACATTCCCTGGCCCGACCTCCTCTTCTCTTGTTATTATCTCCTCTCGTCTGCCTTCATTCTTTTCTTCTACCTACATCCTTATCCCTGTCTCACTCAGCCTGTTTTTTTACACTTACATTCCTCTCAATTCCTTTTTACTCCTTCCTTCTTTTTTCTCTTTGTCTTTCTGTCACTCTCTGAAGCCATTCTGTGTCTCATTGATTGAAGCAGTCCTTATTGAATCCTGTGTGTGTGTGTGGCGGGGGGGGGGGGGGGGGGGGGTGTTTTCTGGGTACAAATAGAGGCGGAATCGAGAGGGGTTTAGGGATTCCAGGAGCATAGAGAGACCCTGGTGAAAGGTTACAAAACAGCTGTGTACACTCTGCCCAATATCACTCTGGAAAAGATGGTGAGAGCGAGGGAGTGGAGAAAGAGAGAGACACATAGGAAAGGAAAGGGAAGAGGTTGGGGGAGAAAAGTTGACTGACGTTGCAAAATGCAGGGATCTTACCAAAAACAACTAATCATCCTAAAAACTTGGCAAGGTTCTTTTTTTAAGCAAGTTTGAAATATTGCTGATTGAGATTGCAAATTCAAAGAGATGGAAAAAGAGACTGATCCAATGTGATCCTGTACAGTATATCTATCCCTGAGCTATGCTGATGAATATTTGTGTCCTAGTTGTGTATGTAATTTAGATGTTGAGTGGTGTTTCATCCCAGATTCCTCTTTAAGAAGGGGATTCCCCAGTAAATGAGAGCCTTGTTTGGAGTAAACATGTTCTGTTGTTACCACTATCATCTTCCTCTTTCTGTCTCCTGCATGAAATAACACTGGAGATGAGAAAGCTAAGACACCTTTAGGCTGGCACCACATCTCATGTAGCCTAGCAGTTGGAGCTTTGGACCAGTAACTGAAAAATCTGTAAATGTGCCCTTGAGCGAGGCACTTTACCATAATTTGCTCCAGGGGCCCGTACTACTATACCCTGTAAAACAACACATTTCACTGCACCTATCCGGTGTACGTGACAATAAAACAATGATTTAATTAACACTCTACCCTATCCAGATACAAGTCGCTGACACATTCACACCCACTACAACCCAAATGTGGCTCTAAATCCTAGCAGAGATCAGAGATACTGTGACTGTACTGTAACTAACTGACAGTTTACCTGGACAGAGCAAGGGTAGGGAATGAGGATTAAATGTGTGTGTTGTCATAATAGCCTGGAAACTGTCAACACCATCCACTTACCACAGCCCAGCACTTCTCCATAATGTAGCCTGCTCTACCCTGAGTTTATCCCCAGCTCTGACTTTATCACCAACCCCCTGAGGGATGGAAGACAGGGCAGAGAAAGAACAAAGCCTCACTGTAACAGATCCAAGTGTGAATATTTCCCAAACAAACTCTGATGTGAGCGCGACCGCCCGCTCGCGGGAACTACAGCTACATGGTGGCGAAGTGCTGGGCTGTGGTAAGTGGATGGTGTTGACAGTTTACAGTATAGGGGATAATATTACACTCAATAAGATCTTAAATGCCCTCGAGTGGTTTCTGAAACACACAGGGCGTCACTGTTTATGCTTGGGTCGCCATGACACTACGCATGGACACTGTTAAGGGCACACATCATGTGGTCGGAGGACAGAGAAAAAAAGGAATGAAGGAATGGAGAGATAGAGAGATGGATAAACGAGTGAGAGTGATGGAATTGATGGCTTCCATATGATACAGGCATTCCGTCACCCATGTCATCATATCCTGCAAAAAGAAAGGGGGTTCTCTCTCTCTTATCTCTCTCTTCTCATTCTCTGTGTCTTGGTGGTTCTCAGTTGCACACCATGAGCTGTCAGGGCCAAATCCAGGCAACAGATCAGAAACAAATGGGTTTTGTCTGGCACACATGAGGGAGGGAGATATGCCTTATCTTAGCTTTAGTGGGGGCTTTAGGGACGCACTTCCAATCACACACAAGCTTCCCCAGCCCCGATCCCTCAGCCCAGAGCCGGAGGAGGAGCAGCTTCCAACCGCTTTATCAGAGGAATGTGGGAATGTGGTCTGTGGAGGGTTGGGACGATAGAGGGATGGGAGAAAGGGAGAGAGGGACAGGGCTCACTGGGAGAGAGGGATCGGGGGTGGATGGAAGACCCCTGTGTGGTGACAGCCCCCCTCTCCCCCCCACACACCACCCTACCTCCCCCTCTTCATATCCCATCCCTCAACGCATGCCCCAATGCTGGGACCCACAGACCACGCCCGAGACATAGAGCAGCTGCTTCAAGAAGACCAAATGCTCTCATAACCCTCAGCTTGGAAAGAGCAATTATTAAGAGAGAGAGCGGAGGGAGAGAGAAAGAGAGAGAGAGGGAGAAAGAGAGAGAGATTCTCTTCTTCAAGCAACGTCGTCAAAATTGTTAAAAGGTTTTCAAAACAATTCAAATAAATGCAAGAGGAAATGGACTCCGAACATTTAGAATTTTAAAAATCCATCAGATATGGACAAAGCACATGACACATTTTACTCGCCCGGACAAATAATGAGTTGAGGTGAACCTGAATAATGAGTGAATAATGAGGTGAGAGGAGAACCTCTATACTGGTTTTTGTATGAGCCCTCCCTCTCTCCGCCCTGATCCCATTTCTGTTGATCTCTCTGCCTCTCATCCCTCATAATCCGTTATCCAAACAGCGAAGTGTAAGTATTGACACACGGCCACATTGTCTGTCTCTGCCCTGTCTGCCGGGGATTCACTTCCTAAACAAATGCCTGAAGATAGAAGGTACGGACTGACTAGCCCGACACACACTCCCACACACACACACACTTGCAGTTTGCAAATACCCACACACTCCCTGCACACATGGAAACACATTCACATACACAGAGGTGTGCTCACAGCAGAGCCTCTACAGCGGCAGGACTGTGTGTTATTGTCCGAATTGGGACGTATTTCTCCTTTAGAATTCTGTTCCAGTGGCGTAAACAGGTCCTTTTGTGATAAATGGCTCCCAAGGGGGCTACTTCTACTTCAATGTCTCTCTCTCTCTCTCTCTCTCTCTCTCTCCTCTCTGTCCGTTCCTGTAATGACCGTGCTGGTTGCTGGCACACGGACCCTGCCCATCCATAACCACCCATCTGGCAGATCAAAACCATTGTGTGTGTGTGTGTGTGTGTGTGTGTGTGTGTGTGTGTGTGTGTGTGTGTGTGTGTGTGTGTGTGTGTGTGTGTGTGTGTGTGTGTGTGTGTGTGTGTGTGTGTGTGTGTGTGTGTGTGTGTGTGTGTGTGTGCGTGCGTATATCTGAATATAGAACCATATGTGTGAATGTGAGTGTGTGCGGTGCGACTTCACACCACACCTGCCACAAACACCAGCGTCTGGCCTGTTAGCTCATCTCAACAAGCCGTGTTCTGTGTGAGCCGGCGTGGCGTTGCTAATCCATACCATTAAGGGTTAGCTAGCGGTTATGACGCTGCTGCTGTATTTACAACAGGATCCTCCACATGTGTGAATGGGAACGGAATGCACCACAGATGTTAGCCTTATGCATAGCCTACTGTAACAGTACTTAGCCATGGAGGCTTAAACCAGTGAGACTGATCATGTACAATTGGCCTATATTAGTAGGGCAAAATGATAGAAGAGTCATATGTATGCTAAAAAGAAATGCCACTAAGTTAGTGTGTCCAATTTCATTTCTGGAGAGCCACACATTTTGCAGGCTTTGACTCCAGCCCAGATTTACGGTAACACACCTGATTTCATTCATTGTTTTTGAGATTAAAGACCATGCTAATCACAATTAGCTGAATCAGTTGATTTAGTGCTGGGATAGAACAAAGGCCTGCACACACTGCAATTCTCAAGGACCCAGATAGCACCAGTAAAAAGACACTGAGACAATGGGAGCTATAACTCTTCCCTGACTGTTTGAGTGTCGTTATGGCAGGAGGTGCATTAGCTAAATGGAGAAGATGTACATACTGGAGCAGTAGCCCTAAATGAGCAGTAGCCTGACCCTTAACACACAGCACTCTGTAGAATCAACCCGGAATAATTCCACACAGCCCATAATAATCCCAGCAGGTCAGGCCACAGTAAATCTCAGGGTGATCAAACTGAGGTGACACCCAGGAACGTCCTAGCAATGACATATTGTCACACGCCATGAGATATGCCAAGGACTTCTGGGGACCAAATGTGATTAGTAGAGTCGAGTGGTCAATGACTCACATGGGCCATTCACTGTAAATAGTAACAGACTAAAAAAAAATGTTTAACGTAGTAGTTGCTACTCAAACATCTCCAATGGTCAGTAGAATTAAAATCATAAAAATGGTACTAACTCATATGTCAATAAGATTTATTATCACTTAATGTTTTTGAATACTGTTAACAGATAGTAGGTTATTTCAAATTTAATCTAAGTTGTTCTTACTTGATTCTTTTACGTTTTACATCTTTACTTAAAATAATAAGGTTGTAGTCACATTGCCATTTGATTAAAAACACTGGATTTATCTCTGTTGTACTGATATATAACTATTACGTTTATGCAAGTTATGAATACTTAATAGTGTCACGTGGCTGTGTTTTAAGAGGATTGTGGGTAATTCACAATTTTTTGACTTTATAATACTTTTCAATATTGTATGCATGTTTGAAGAAAGAAAAGTATATTTCTAAAATGTCTAAAATTGATCATGATGAGCGTATATCAAAACTATCAGACAAATTGATGTTCAATATTGAGACAAGTCATTCCCACCGTCAACAAGGTGTGCAGCACTCTTAATGAGAGGTATATGTAGCATCCTGTAATGCTCACAGCTCTACCTCCACTTACTGCTAGAGGAATGAGTACTGTGCTCAACAATGCCTGCTAAGGTGGGTTAAAATACGAAATCTTCAAATACATGAAAATGTTAAACATTAAAGACAAACTATGCAGAAATGCTCTGCTATCCTGGTTGCTAAAATTCTAATAGTTTTCCGAATTTCAGTTTATGTAACAAAACAGGCAAGAATAGTGTAGAGAATCATTACCAAAAATATTGTGTTTTCAGCCGGTGAACAAAACCGAAAGTAAAAGATGCAAAAACAAAACTTAAGAATGGGAAGCATAGACACAGCGCACATAGAACATATCTACATTTATTTTCAATGACGGCCTAGGAACAGTGGGTTAACTGCCTTGTTCAGGGTCGAACGACAGAATTTTACCTTGCCAGCTCATGGATTTGATCTTGCAACCTTTCAGTTACTAGTCCAACGCTTTAACCACTAGGCTACCTGCTGCGTCTTAGAATAACTTTAAAAGAGAATGACAGCTCTATAACACACATTTCTATGTGAATTTGGCCGGGTCTCCCAAAAAGTCACATATTGCAGCTTTAAGACATGACCACTGGAAATTAATTATCAGAACTACTTATTACTCTGTTAGAGGACCCAGTGTCGTGACCACAAGAACTAATTGAGAAAACTCAGGGCCTATGACTCTTTGTTAGAGCACTAGAAAACCAAAGAAAGAGGTCTGAAGTTCAGTGTTCTAACTGCCTCACACACAACCCACCAGCACTATCTAAAAACCCACAGGTCAATGCATGGACCAAACCCATCACACCACGATCTGAGAGCTCACAGGTCAATGCATGAACCAAACCCAACACGCCACGATCTGAGAGCTCACAGGTCAATGCATGGACCAAACCCAACACACCACGATCTGAGAGCTCACAGGTCAATGCATGGACCAAACCCAACACACCACGATCTGAGAGCTCACAGGTATTGACCTGTGAGCTCTCAGATCGTGGTGTGTTGGGTTTGGTCCATGCATTGACCTGTGGACCAAACCCAACACACCACGATCTGAGAGCTCACAGGTCAATGCATGGACCAAACCCATCACACCACGATCTGAGAGCTCACAGGTCAATGCATGGACCAAACCCAACACACCACGATCTGAGAGCTCACAGGTCAATGCATGGACCAAACCCAACACACCACGATCTGAGAGCTCACAGGTCAATGCATGGACCAAACCCATCACACCACGATCTGAGAGCTCACAGGTCAATGCATGGACCAAACCCAACACACCACGATCTGAGAGCTCACAGGTCAATGCATGGACCAAACCCAACACACCACGATCTGAGAGCTCACAGGTCAATGCATGGACCAAACCCAACACACCACGATCTGAGAGCTCACAGGTCAATGCATGGACCAAACCCAACACACCACGATCTGAGAGCTCACAGGTCAATGCATGGACCAAACCCAACACACCACGATCTGAGAGCTCACAGGTCAATGCATGGACCAAACCCAACACACCACGATCTGAGAGCTCACAGGTCAATGCATGGACCAAACCCAACACACCACGATCTGAGAGCTCACAGGTCAATGCATGGACCAAACCCAACACACCACGATCTGAGAGCTCACAGGTCAATGCATGGACCAAACCCATCACACCACAATCTGAGAGCTCACAGGTCAATGCATGGACCAAACCCATCACACCACGATCTGAGAGCTCACAGGTCAATGCATGGACCACTCACGCCACTCCTCTGGCCACATTGCATTGAAGTCCAGCTGTTATTATAATCAGCTGTCTGGCTGGCTTCCTATACACTGCTAGGTATCGTATGTTCTCATGAAGTGTCACTGTGATGTATTGACCTGTTTGGGAGCGTTGCCTCTGATCTAAGGTAACACAACAGACACACGAGCCGCCCAGGTTGCGAGAGCGTGAGTAAAGTAACGCTCCCTATATTTTCAATGCATACTTCCACAAAAGGAGGGTAAACTCTCGCCCAAATAAAAAAGTTAAACTGTGTGTGTGTGTGTGTGTGTGTGTGTGCGTGTGTGTGTGTGTGTGTGTGTGTGTGTGTGTGTGTGTGTGTGTGTGTGTGTGTGTGTGTGTGTGTGTGTGTGTGTGTGTGTGTGTGTGTGTGTGTGTGTGTGTGTGTTGTAAGGGAAGAAGTCAAAGTTACTCCCTATGATAAGGTCCACGCATCTCTGTTTGCGTATAAACAGAATACACACACCTACACACACTGTCTACACAGCCACACCAAGCATCAGAGCAATGATAAGAAACCTCTTACAGTATATCTCCCTGTTGTGTTCCCCAAGACTATAATACAATGCAATACAAAATAAACCACTGACGTGAAACAGGAAAGGCATTTCAAATCAGCTCTTTACATGAGGAGGCAATCTGGGCTTATCCAGCCCAAATCCATTCTGTCAACTGTTTTACCTTTGAGGTCAACACAATTCTGAAGGAACAAAGCACGGTATCTGTCAGAGTTCATCTGTTAACCTGGTCTTGGCTTATACTGTATTTACTATGGCCAACTGTCTCATGAGATTCCCTTTGAACTGTTTATAAACCGTTTATAAAACACACATATAGAGCCAACCCAAGCCACTGTGATCCTTTTACAGATAGGAGATGAGGTTGGACAAATTCCACAATCACATCGTGCCCTTAGAAACTAATCTCACATCAGCTTTGACTTCTGCCAGTGCCAACGTTCATCATTCTGAGGCTCAACAATAAACCTGGCGCCAGGCCAGTTATTAAGGGCATAAAGCAATAACATTAGTGAACCTAACCCCTAAGGATGCCCTGGAACACAGAGGGGCAGTGCCATCCGATCCTGGAGCCGCCAGATCAGTAAATCAGGAGGGCTGTGAGACGCTGATCCGGCCGTGAGACGAAGACGAGGCGAGACAGACAGGAACGCTGATCTCTGTCTCTAATAGCATAACAACACAGAGCCCCCGACTCCTCCAGTTCTCACACGTCTGACAAAAGGCCAGGCGTAAAGAGACAAACAGGGAGATCACACCAGGATTGACATAGTGGTGTACACACTAATTATCTCCGCGCCACGCTGGCAGGGACACAATGGGCTTTTCATTGCCGCCTCGTACACTACACACAGGAGACGCTGGTATCAGGGTCGGGACTGCTGGCATGTATCTGATACCCCCTTTGATCTAATGTGAGTGGTGCTCTGCCCCTAAATACTACACTACACAGAGAGGGGAGAGGGGGGAAGAGAGAGGTGGCTGGCCTTGTTCGAGGGGTTGTGACTGTCACAGCGTGAAAGGGGGATGCTGAGTTTTGTTTGGGGGTTGACAGGCATGTTATGAAAAGACGTTGCTGGTTTGTTCGGCAGTTGACATTCGCACAAAGAGAGGGCCAGAGGGGGCTTTGTTGTCTGTGTCCAATGATATGAGTGACATTCAGGACCTGGTCCACCGCCAAAGGGGAGAGGTCAGCAGGTTAGTGCCTGATGACATCACTTCTGACCTACAAATATGGCACTCACACACTGTGATACGTTTCCAAATGATGCTCTACTAGTATGTACTTAACTTGTTCAACCAAACAGATTTTTTTTTTAAGTATTCAAGAAAAGATAAATGCATAATCTAAGCAACTATGTGTATAAAAACAACTACAAGGAAATTTGTGTTTAACTTACTCAATGTTCATAATATTTCCTTTCAACTTAAGAATTGTAAGTTCTTCCAACAAATTGCCATGTGGCTCTGTTTTTAGGGGATCGTAGGTAATACATTTTTTTAAAGCTTGACAATACTTATATAAAATGTGATTTGCATGTTTGAAGAACGAAAAGCACATTTCTATATTAGTATCAAACATTGTGTTATGCTATGCGGTGAAATGACTCATGATGAACGGATATCAAAACCGTCTGACAAATTGACGTTCAATGATGAGACCACCCATTCTCACCATTAGTGCCTGGATACAGCCCTTAGCCGTGGTATATTGGCCAAATACCACAAACCCTGAGGTGCCTAATTGCTGTAAATTGTTTGCCAATGTAATTGCTCATCTGTGTATACAACAGTGAGTTTAATGAGTGACACCCTGCCAGCTGTATTTCTGTATCTGTTAACCAGAGGCTGATGGTTGTGATACGCTCATACTGTTCCATCACACACACCCAGATGGCTGGGATTGGGCCTAATCTAAAGGATTTTCTTCTCCTCCACAGGTGACCTAAACAACAGTCCACACCAACATGAACACATCAGATGTAGAATATTTCAGATCAGACACTCAAATAGTGAACAACTTGGGTGGAGAGACATGTTGATAAAGGATGGGGTCTGGATTTGGAGAGCTCAGACTTTTTCCACTGTGGATGATTCAGGAAATTAATAATGAATGTGTTTGTGCCTGCAGACAAAATCGAGATGAAAAGATCTTGAGAACAAGCGAGAAAGAGACACATACGTGTAGATGGAAATATGAGGTTGGCATGCCTGCTCTCCTCCACTCTCCAGGTGTTCCTAGCCCTCTCTCCTGTTCTCTTCTCCCTCCTGAGGTAACGTCGGTCCACGAGCGGACATCCAGTAGGGCCCTGCTCAGCCTCGGAGCGCCACTGATTTAAAACCCCTCATCCATCTAGCCTTACACCCCGCAAAAATAGAAAACTGTTGATTTTATTTACTGCTCATGGAAAATAGCTGTCCGTGAGCCTCCACCGCTAGGTAACCTGGGTTATCAGTGTGCTAGCATTAAGGGAAAGCACATGTTTGGCCTGACATGAGAAAGGCCTGCCAGGAGGAATGGAGAGACTGGGGGAGAAAGAATGGAGGAGTGCAGACTGGTTTCACTGGTCCCAGTCCAGCCAACTGAAGCCAGGCATGCCTCATTTCAAATGGCTGCTTCGCAGAATTTGACCAGTCTGAAAATAATTCAAGGTAAACGAGAAACACATTTTCTATGGTTTTTATTGGGTGTATAAAATACTGGGTGATAATAAAGAGAAGTTGGCTCAAGGAGATGGCTTTATGTTAGCTACAGATCTAGGGTCAGTTTCCCATCCGGTTCTCTCGCTTAAAGGACCATTAAGAAGGACTGAGGACAACAGAGAGAGAGGGCTGAGAGGGGGTGACCCGGCATCCATCTCCCCCACCGCTTCAAAGTCTGGCACAAGAGACTCACACCACAAAGAGGGCTAATGAAAGAGTGTGTGTGTGTGTGTGTGTGTGTGTGTGTGTGTGTGTGTGTGTGTGTGTGTGTGTGTGTGTGTGTGTGTGTGTGTGTGTGTGTGTGTGTGTGTGTGTGTGTGTGTGTGTGTGTATGTGTGTGTGTGTGTGTATGTGTGTGTGTGTGTATGTTACAAGTGTGTGTGCATGTCTGTGTGTGTGTGTGTGTGTGTGTGTGTGTGTGTGTGTGTGTGTGTGTGTGTGTGTGTGTGTGTGTGTGTGTGTGTGTGTGTGTGTGTGTGTGTGTGTGTGTGTGTGTGTGTGTGTGTGTGTGTGTGTGTGTGTGTGAAATCCTATCAATGTCACAAAGGTCACGCTTCCTCAAGATAACCCATGGAGATTGTTGTGGGCTCCTGGGGGATTTTTCTCCCTGTCTTCTTGTGATTAGGTGTCACGAGAATTTCCTTGGTGTAAAGACGAACCCTTTCATGGTGTGGGTTTCTCAGGATTTACTGGGCCATGTCTCAGGCCATTCAGCCCCATGCAAAGCAGGGTTGCAAAGCAAACTACACAATGTTCATTCATTCTACATTTGCACAAAGACAAATCCATATTTACCTAAGGAGGTGTTCTGCATCCTAATAGTTTTTTTGACCTGTTTTGGTTGTCAATGGGTGGATGGATGTGTTATTTCAAAGGAAACCAGGGCTGGTACAAGAGGCAACATGTGGCATTTACTGGTCACCATGATCGTGCTTATATTCAGAGTGTCCTGTTTGTGAAGGCTTTTTAGGGACCAAAGTCAATGGTTCACACAGGACACGATGGCGCTGCAGTCGATTCCAAGATGGCGCTGCAGTAGGACGTGTGTATCTGTCTTTGTCTTATCCCTTGTCTTATCCCGTGTAAATAGCCAGTCTTTTTCGTATATATCTTAATCTCACTTTCTATCTACGAACTAAATATACTTCCCTGAAACCCGCCTCACACAGTGGTACGGATCTACTATTTTTAATCCTTATAACTGGAACTTCCATATCAGGAGGTAGCCAGCTAACTAGCTACTAATCTTTGTTAGCCACGGCTAGCAATCCTCACATTTTTTCCCGTCATCAGCCAGCCTTAGCTCGGACAACACCTGGCAGTCTGCACAGGGCAAAATCAAACCAGAGCATATCGGATTGCTTCTCTCTACCATATCACCGGATTCCTGCCGCTCTGGATCATTACACCGGATCATTACTCCGGATCATCGCAGCTAGCTATCTGCAAACGATTGGATACTGTTAGCTAACGCCTCTGTCCCAAAGCAAGTACCAGCTAGCCTTGAGCTAGTCTCGAGCTAGGCCCATATACCTGCTAATTCTAGGGCTACAATACCTCCTTTGACAATTGGCCTGGACCCTTTATTGTCCACACGGAGCCCCGCCAAACCATCACGACTGGACTGCCGACGTGATCGCCTGATGTGGTCTCAACAGGCTTTTCTGTTACGATGTCGCTGAAGAACCAGCTACTAGCCCCAGCCCGCCAGCTTTTCTGAACACTGTGTCCCTTGCTCACCTAGCATAGTAGTGACTACCGAACAGCACCCTGACTCACCTATTGCTGCTCTTTTGACCCTATGATCACTCGGCTACACAGCTGATGCCCCCTGGACTGTTACAATAACACAGTACCTCATTTTGTTTACCTGTCGGCCCCAGCCTCGAACTCAGGTCCTGTATGTACCTAACTGACCCACTCTGCCCATTCATCGCCATTTACCTGTTGTTGTCTTAGCTCTGATGATCAACACCTCTGATTGCTTTATGCCTCTCTCTAATGTCAATATGCCTTGTCTACTGCTGTCTTGGCTAGTTTTTGCTTTTTATTTCACTGTAGAGCCTTCAGTCCCACTCCAAATGTCTTAGATAGCTCTTCCGTCCCACCCCTCACACATGCGGAGACCTCACCTGGCTTAACTTGTCCAGAGAGGAAACCTCTCTTATCGTCACTCAACGCCTAGGTTTAACTCCACTGGACTCACATCCTACCATACCCTTGTCTGTACATTATGCCTTGAATCTATTCTACCACGCCCAGAAATCTGCTCCTTTTATTCTCTGTCCCCAACGCACTAGACGACCAGTTCTTATAGCCTTTAGCCGTACCCTTATCCTACTCCTCTTCTGTTCCTCTGGTGATGTAGAGTTTAACCCAGGCCCTGTAGCCCCCAGTTCCACTCCTATTCCCCAGGCGCTATCATTTGTTGATTTCTGTAACCGTAAAATCCTTGGTTTCATGCATGTTAACATCAGAATAAATCAATCAAATGTATTTATAAAGCCCTTCTTCCATCAGCTGATGTCTCAAAGTGCTGTACAGAAAGCTTCCTCCCTAAGTTTGTTTTATTCACTGCTTTAGCACACTCCTCCAACCCTGATGTCCTAGCCGTGTCTGAATCCTGGCTTTGGAAGGCCACCAAAAATTCTGAAATTGGACACCATATGTGAATTAATTGCCTCCCATTTATCTTCAGAGTTTGTACTGTTAGGTGACCTAAACTGGGATATGCTTAACACCCCAGCTGTTCTACAATCTAAGATTGATGCCCTCAATCTCACACAAATGATCATGGAACCTACCAGGTACAACCCTAAATCCGTAAACACGGGCACCCTCGTAGACATCATCCTGACCAACCTGCCCTCTAAATACACCTCTGCTGTCTTCAACCAAGATGTCAGCGATTCCTGCCTCATTGCCTGCATCCGTAATGGGTCCGCGGTCAAACAACCACTCCTCATCACTGTCAAACGCTCCCTAAAATACTTCAGTGAGCAGGCCTTTCTAATCGACCTGGCACGGGTATCCTGGAAGGATATTTTTTATTTTATCTTACCTTTATTTAACTAGGCAAGTCAGTTAAGAACCAATTCTTATTTTCAATGACGGCCTAGGAACAGTGGGTTAACTGCCTGTCCAGGGGCAGAATGACAGATTTGTACGTTGTCAGCTCGGGGATATGAACTCAAAACTTTTCGGTTACTAGTCTAACACTCTAACCACTAGGCTACCTTGCCCCCCCACATTCTGTCAGTAGAGGATGCCTGGTTATTCTTTAAAAGTGCTTTCCTCACAATCTTAAATAAGCATGCCCCATTCAAAAAATACAGAACTAAGAACAGACGTAGCCCTTGGCTCACTCCAGACCTGACTGCCCTTGATCAGCACAAAAACGTCCTGTGGCGTACTACATTAGCATCAAATAGCCCCCGCGATATGCAACTTTTCAGGGAAGATAGGAACCAATATACACAGGCAGTTAGGAAAGCAAAGTAGCTTTTTCAAACAGAAATTTGCATCCCGTAGCACAAACTAAAAAATGTCCATGGAGCACCAGAGACTCTGGGTTCGCGCCTAGGCTCTGTCGTAACCGGCCGCGACCAGGAGGTCCCGAGCCCGTACGGGAGTTGTAGCGATGAGACAAGATAGTAGCTACTAAACAATTGGATACCACGAAATTGGGGAGAAGAAAACTGCACTGAGGCTAACAAACACTGTTACCACCAATAAATCTACGATAATCGAGAATTTCAAAATGCATTTTTCTACGGCTGGCCATGCTTTCCTCCTGATTACCCCTACCCCGGTCAACAGCTCTGCACCCCCCACAGCAATTTGCCCAAGCCTCCCTCATTTCTCCTTCACCCAAATCCAGATAGCTGATGTTCTGAAAGAGCTGCAAAATCTGGACCCCTACAAATCAGTTGGGCTAGACAATCTGGACCCTCTCTTTCTAAAAATTATCTGCCGCAATTGTTGCAACCCCTATTATTAGCCTGTTCAACCTCTCTTTTGTATCATCTGAGATTCCCAAAGATTGGAAAGCTGCAGCGGTCATCCCCCTCTTCAAAGGGGGAGGACACTGTTTGAAAGCCAAGTTAACAAACAGATCACTGACCATTTCGAATCCCACCGTACCTTCTCCGCTATGCAATCTGGTTTCCGAGCTGGTCATGGGTGCACACTCAAGTTCCTAAATAATATCATAACCGCCATCTAAATAATACCCTACTTTACAGCCATATTCATCGACCTGGCCAAGGCTTTCGACTCTGTCAATCACCGCATTCTTATTGGCAGACTCAACAGCATTGGTTTCTCAAATGACTGCCTCGCCTGGTTCGCCAACTACTTCTCAGATAGAGTTCAGTGTGTAAAATCGAGGGCCTGTTGTCCGGACACTTTTCTCTGTATACCTCAATGATGTTGCTCTTGCTGCTTGTGATTCTCTGATCCACCTCTACGCAGAAGACACCATTCTGTATACTTCTGGCCCTTCTTTGGACACTGTGGAACAAACCTCCAGACGAGCTTCAATGCCATACAACACTTCCGTGGCCTCCAACTGCTGACTTAGAATATGTGGACAACTACAAATATCTAGGTGTCTGGTTAGACAGTGAACTCTCCTTCCAGACTCCCATTAAGCATCTCCAATCCAAAATGAAATCTAGAATCGACTATCCTACCGATCCTTGACTTCGGCGATGTCATTTACAAAATAGGGTCCAACACTCTACTCAGCAAATTGGATCTAGTCTATCACAGTACCATCTGTTTTGTCACCAAAGCCCCATATACTACCCACCACTGAGACATGTATGCTCTCGTTGGCTGGCCTTCGCTTCATATTCGCCGCCAAAGCCACTGGCTCCAGGTCATCTATAAGTCTTTGCTAGGTAAAGTCCCGCCTTATCTCAGCTCACTGGTCACCATAGCAGCACCCACCCGTAGCATGTGCTCCAGCAAGTATATTTCACTGGTCACCCCCAAAGCCAACTCCTACTTTGGCAGCCTTTCCTTCTAGTTCTCTGCTGCCAATGACTGGAACGAATTGCAAAAATCACTGAAGCTGGAGACTTATATCTCCCTCACTAACTTTAACCATCAGCTGTCAGAGCAGCTTACCGATCTTTGCACCTGTACACAGCCCATCTGTAAATACCCCACCCTACTTCATCCCCATATTGTTATGTTTTTTGTTGCTCCTTTGCACCCCAGTATCCCTACTTGCACATTCATCTCCTTCCCATCTATCACTCCAGTGTTTAATTGCTAAATTGTAATTATTTCACCACTATGGCCTATTTATTGCCTTACCTCCCTAATCTTACTACATTTTCACACACTGTATATGGATTTTTCTATTGTGTTAGTGACTGTACGTTTGTTTATCCCATGTGTAACTGTGTTGTTGTTTTTGTCGCACTGCTTTGCTTTATCTTGGCCAGATCGCAGTTGTAAATGAGAACTTGTTCTCAACTGGCCTACCTGGTTAAATAAAGGTTAAAACATTTTTTTTATAAAAACACACACACACAAACACATAGCGGCTTCACAGTGACAACTGTTTACAGCTGATATGTAAACCCAACTGCAGATACTTACATTTCATCTGCCTGTGTGTGTGTGTGTGTGTGACTGAGGCTCTGCATAAATGTCATCTGTGAGCATCAGTCCTAGTTCTGAAACATAAAAACTAACTGAGCAGGGTCAGGAAATTTTAGAAGAAGTGATGGGGATTGTGGTGAGAGTGATGGAGAGAAGGAGTGAAATATTGAACTGGAAAGATAAAAGGAGGAATACAAGACAGAAAGCAGGACTGACCAAGTGAGAGAGAGAGAGAGGGAGAGAGAGAGAGAGAGAGAGAGAGAGAGAGAGAGAGAGAGAGATCTAGGGAATGAGAGTGAGAGGAAGAGAGGACGACAGGACACTAGTGAGGAGGAGAGGAAGAGAGGAAGAGAGAGAGAGATCTAGGGAATGAGAGGAAGAGAGTGAGAGAGAGAGAGGGGTCTAGGGAATGAGGGTGAGAGGAAGAGAGAGAGAGGTCTATGGAATGAGAGGGAGAGAGAGAGAGAGATCTAGGGAATGAGCGTGAGAGGAAGAGATGAGGACAGGACAGTAGTGAGGAAGAGAGAGTGAGAGAGAGCGAGAGGGAGAGAGAGAGGTGGGATTTCCTCAGTGTGTGAAAAAGTCGGAACTGGTTGGAGCGGTTGTGGACTCTGCTACATCCCTCTCTGGCCTCCGATCCCAATCAGTCATAGCGACACTGGCTGTTTATTTATCCTGCTCCACAATGGTACTGAGCTGGCAACTCATGCCTGTTTACTCCACAGTAAGGCCACAAGCCCACACGGAGCAACCCTGCCCCTACACTGGGTTCCTTCCAATGAATGGACAAAGCCATCGATCATGTGACACCATATATTCCTATGTGAAGACTCAGTGGCGTCTCATGGAGACATAAAATGCGCAGTTTGAGCTACTCCAGGAAGTGACATTGCAGACTAGCTCAGGACTGCACCCTCTCATTGTAATTCAAGTTACTCAAGTTAAAGGCCAACCGGGGTACTGCAGGCTGCCATTAGCAACTCAATTATCCTTATAACTTCCGTGAGTGATTTTTAAATAATCGGTTCAAGGAAATACATCTGGTGTATTAGAAACAATTATTGGTAGCATGATTGTCTTCAAAACCTTTTTTTATTTACATGATTGACCACAAAGATTGCAATTTTTCCATTCACTAAAACAATGTGTGCGCATGTCAAAGGGGCAGAAGGCCATGTGTTGTTATGTTTCTGGATGAGCAGATAGCTAGCAAGCAACAATGACAAGAAACTGCCATGTGGTGAATCGTAAGTGGCTCGTTTCAGCTTGTTGGATCTTGTTCTTGACACCATGTCTTGTTTTAAGGTTTTGACTGATGTCACATCTATGCTAATATGGCAAAATAAATTATTGCCAGCTAGCTAACCAACAACTGGAATGATGTATTTGAGAGACAAGTGCTCATTGTGCAACTTTATTTCTTTTCAATAAACATTGGACTAAATATAGTTTACATATTATCAACAATCTAAGCCAACCCTGTCTGTTTTGCCCGATAGTTGCGCACGTGTTAGTCTTGTTGCTAAACAACCAACCCGTCTATAATGGGGGTTCCTGTTTACTGCTAACAATGCCTGCTGTACCACAGTCGGCCTTGAACTACAGTGGATTCAATGAGAGGGGGCGTTCTCCCCTGTTTCCTTCCCTCAGACAAATGTACTGCTGCTGCTTATCCTAATATTACAGAATGACAAGCTAAATAAACAGAGTGATGTGATGTAGAAATCCAAATAAATGCTGTGGTGTACACTTACATACATTGGAATGGAGTGGGATTGTAGCCCCTTGGCGATGTGCTGAAACATACAGGCCGTGCCACTGAGAAAGGTGTCAGACCCCGTTAGAGGCCTTTGGCTGGACGCAGCTCAAGTACAACTTGGACAAAAGCGCTGCCTGTCTCCCCTCATTAAGTGATTTAAGTCCCATGTTCCCCGGTTCCTTTCATCGGCCGCCAAAGTGAACACACTTAAAAAAACCAACAAGAATGCCGGGCCGCAGAGATGAATAGAACGAGGGGGAAAGCTGGAAGTTAGGGCCAGGGAACTGGGTCTAAAGCTGAGAGGCTATGCTAGCCATGCCTATTAGCGTCCCCAGTACGGAGGACCATATGTGAATGAACGGTATGAGCCTACAAAACAGCCCCTCACTGGGAAAAGGAGTGGCCACTTAATCCATTAACAGTTTTCTCCCCACAGAACCAGATTTTCCCATGAAGGTTTGGTTTAGTAAAGTGCTGCTATTTCCACATTCCTTGCTAACGAGACAAGGTTGTCACGCTCCGACCAGCCCCAGGGGAGTGCTGCATCAGTGGACTGGTGTCATAATTACATCGGATTAACATAACCTATTGGATATCACACAGTTAGCATATGTACTCTAAAAACACCATTACGGTGCTGTGGGATGTGAGTGAAGTCCCTGGGCTTGGGAGAAGGAATGTGGCCAGTGAGAGTACATTAGCATTTGCTAGTTGGGATGAGCTCTCTGGCAAACACAGCCTGTTTCAATTAGCACCTGAAAGACAGCAGGCTCCTCCGGGCCATTATGTCATCTGTTTGTGAACTCTCTAATTGGAGCGCTGTGGTAGGAAGGCCCCCTCTGTTCAGCACGGGCGGCCTCGCCAATGCCTGTTCTGCTCACCATGCTGCTGCTGCAGTACAGTCCTCTGATGTATATTGGTAGTACGAGCAATTATCTCCAAATGATCTGGGATGATCTGAGATCAGTTTGTCGAGGGAAGGGATATATTCAGTGCTGGTCAACACCTCACTAGAGAGTCAGTCTCTGACACATAAGGTGCAGAGGGATGATGCATAATACAGTGCAAAAAGCAGCACTTCCACATAGTTCTGTAAGTTTCCGTAGCGAAGTCTCTCCAGCAGAGGCCCTAGCTATCCTCTGTAGTCCTGACCTTTTCAAGTTCAGTTTATTGGTCTTTCAGCATTTTTACAGGTTCTTAATAACAGTTGTGATTAAAAACACTAAATTACTTTGCTGGTACAATAAGAAAACAACATTTTAAATAAATACAACAAATTTAAAGTGCTAAAAATGTCTAAGCTAAAATCTCAAATCCATTTTCAGACAGGCTCAGGGAGGGTTCCATAGTTCTACAGCCCACTGGGTGTGGCCACACCCTAGCAGCCAACCTCAGGCCCCTGACATTTCACCACAACCATGAGGTTAGAGAGAAACTCTTTCTTCCTCCTTACAAATAAGTGACTTTTAACTCTCCCCATGAAAACAGAGACAAATAATGAACATTTGGACTGGAGATATCACGTTCACTTTCACACGCATCAACTCCATTCTGAACCGTAACAAAAGACAACAAGAAAACATTGGTGGGGAGGGAATGGGAGTCAGGGTATGCTGAAGCGCATTTCTCTTTGTCAGACGTGAGTAATGGGATGGGGGGGGAGTAATGGCATACAAGTTGGGAAAATGTCTATGTGTGATGGCCATACAATGCATACTATCAGTCCTGTGGGGTCACACACAGAGGGAAGAAATGACATCAGATGTGAACTATAGCCATTCCAGCTGGGTCGGAGGTGGAGGGTTAAGGGGTGGAGAGTTGAGGGGTGGAGCTTTGAGGGGAGGGGGAGGAAGGCTGTGAAGTCTGAGACATCTTATCCTCTCTTCATATCTGATATCAGCCCAGGAGTGGGAGTCAGCATACAGTACGTGACAGACATCTGGACACCCGGGAGAGGAGGGGAGAGGGGGGAGAGATGGAGAGACAGTAAAAGAAAAGGTGGAGAGAGATATGGAGAGATAGGGATAAATATAATTAATTAGAAAGAAAAGGGTAAAGGAAAGAAAGTGAGAAAAACCTGAGAGAGAGCACGGGTGGTTGGGAACCTGTTTTCTATAACTGTCTCACATTTACACCAGATTTCTTGGGCTAAGTGAGGGCAGCTGTGTGTGTGTGCATGTGCGTGTGTGTGTGTGTGTGTGTGTGTGTGTGTGTGTGTGTGTGTGTGTGTGTGTGTGTGTGTGTGTGTGTGTGTGTGTGTGTGTGTGTGTGTGTGTGTGTGTGTGTGTGTGTGTGTGTGTGTGCCACAGCACATGGTTACCATGCGGCATGGACACATGCCGCACTGATTTAAAATGATTGCTCCATGCCTTTCAGTGGTTATATGCCCCAAAATAAACTCTCACTATCATGCAGCAAAAATCCAACAGTGCATTAATGTCCTGCCTCCAATCAGGCATGGGTACAGATGGAACACAATTTACACCCCAATGTATCTGCCACAGTTTTGGTAATCAGGGCTGATCTTCCAATGAAAATGCAGCTCCTCTACGCCTCATTGGCTGTGGCAGGATCTGGCTTGAACCTTATTGGTGAGTTTCTGGCTGATCACACCTCCCACTTCCATTGTCTTTGGGCTTCAATTTGCATAATTCCTATCCCTTACACTAGTTTCGAGGATGTGAAAAATAAATACTCTGGGATTTAAATTACAGGAACAATGGTAACCAAATGGAGGAGCCCATTAGACCAGCACAGGCAAGCACTGCAAGCCACACTGTCAGCTGAAACTGAACACCAAAATTATTAACAAAATTATCTAAATCTATTATATATAAAGCCTTGATATATAAGGCTCTATCTCAATTATCTCAATATTTCCCTGAACAATTGAGAAAAAAAATCAGTTGGAGATGGTAAATCTTTAACTAATAGCAAAGGAGAATTGTAACCAGCAATATTAGGTCGGCCTACTATATTTCCTACCATGTTACTGGGTTGCTGGGCAAAATTTCAAATGAGCCTGCCTCCGTCATACTGTAGTAGCTTGGTTGGTGGATGGTAAATGTGTGTGACGTGTAAGCCGGTGCACTTATTTGGCCCCTTGTGTATCGCGTGTCTAGACCTCACTAACAGAACCTCTGTGTTGGACCATGTGACTGACCAAAGTAGCAGTCACAAGACTTCAGCACCTAACAGACCAGGGGCCTTTTCAATAAATTCTCTTTTTAGTAGTAAAAAAAAATAGAAGCCGTCACAAAACACCCGTGGTTGGTACCAAGGTCCATTCAAGCACTGAAATGCCAACTTCCTATTTATAAAACTACATTTTTCTCTTAGACTGAGAGATAAATAACAATTACATTTCAAATGCACCATTCACATGACTGTGGTATATAATCATTCCACAATATCTGATTAGGGCCTCCTTTACACAACTTACCAAATAACTAACTCAGCATGGGAATCAAAATTAAATTGTTTTTATTTATTTTATTACCTTCTTTATTTAACCTTTATTTAACTAGGCAAATTCTTATTTATAAAATGTTATATATCATTGATATAAAGTCTTTAAAACAATTCAAACGTAATGTTTTGTATTGTCCACTTTTGTAACATTTTGCCTGAGGTCAACTGTACATTTAATTTTATTTATACCCACCACAAGACACTTATAAAAATGTATGTTACCAATAAAATGTAATCAGTATCTTCCTTAATGAATACTCTGTAATTTAAATGCATTTTAAATGTATATAAAAAATTATAATTGTGAACTATATTTAAAATGGTTGCATAAAGTTATCTTTATCTTTTTTTTAATCCGTTGGTTTATAATAAAATAAAGTACTTATATTTTTGGGAAATGTAATTGTTGAAATATATCACAGTCCAAAAATTTTTCTTTCGTATTTTTTTCTTCACTTTAGTGTATGCCTAAATTTAGTTTATTTAAGCTATAGCAAATGTCGTACAGCGAGTGCAAACCCTGATATTGGCATATTTTCCTCAGAAAATGTGATGACCAACATATGAAAACCATCAATTGTGGTAAATCCCACTAGTAGTATCATTCTATAAGCACTATCTGGGTTGGTCCATGTCTGTCCAGAAGTGCACTTAAAGGCCATTGGGCCTGGGCTTTGGTCATTAAGATCGTAAAATCCTGCTCATAAAGATGGTTTATTTTTTCCGGAGTGTGCTCACTGCTTAGGTTTACATCGGAAGTCTTTATGGCAGAGCGGTAATATTTCTGTCTCCAGACGGACCTGCCCATTGAGTTATTATGGAATACTGTAACTGGCCAAACCATAGCATGGCTCAGAGTTCATAACTGAAATATAAAAAGTATTTTTTTAACTCTAAGAAAGTGCTATAATATACAATCCCCTGAGAATCTAAGTAACATTTCTTAAAATACGCAGTAATACATATACAGTACATTGCTTGCAGGTCTGATGGATTGATTCCATAAAATAGATGTTAGGATTTAATAAACACAACTAAATATAATTGCCTTGTTAGATCACTATTGGTCATATTCAAATTACATTTTGATGGAAATTAAATTGCTATCAATTTCTAACTACTAACTACTTTTTTCAATATTAAAAGATACGTTAATTTATCAATCGAAACCGAACGCTTGTTTGTTGATAAAAAAAATGTGCAGCCGGATGAAAAATGACTACATTATTTTTTATAAAAATGTATAGAACATAATTGTAATTCTCTCATACATCTATCTGGCACATCTCTGTCCCCTGGTATAGCGATACTAGTGGGAATGATACAGAGTGGTTTCAGGCTCTAACCGCAGCATCCTAACCAGGAACATAGGTATTTCAGATGGGTTTCAGGTGAAGTCCTGCAGCTTTTATTGCAGGTTTTTTGTCGTGAAAGGTAGTTGGCTGCTTTGAAGAGGGACGGGACAGGTAATCTGCGACCTGGCCTCTTTGTTTAACAGACAACAGAGGGTTGTTTGCCCATTAGTGTCTCTTTGTAGTTGCTTGTCTAGGTGTGATATACACCCTGTCACTGCTACATCTACTAACTACGTGATGAAGGAACAAAGATGTTGGAGAGAATGCCTTGTGACTCAACGTACCACATAAATACCACAGTCCAGGCCTATTCAAATGACCACTAAAATGTTACATTACTTCAATTATAACACATTTTATATAACAAATGCAATGCTAGTCATTTTCTGTCTCAGTTGAATTTAGTCTGAGAAAGGGCTAATAAAACCTATTAATATCCAGCACATAATCTGCAGACTGCGGACTAATAACTGCGGTCGGTTGTCTGATTCACGGGGAACATAGTATTCTGCTTCACCGAAGACATCTTATTGGGGGGGGAGACGCTGAGCTGTGATTGGCTGGAGGATGACATTTTGTGTTGACTCTGCGTGCCAAAGCGCAGGGACCTGTTACTCCAGATGCCCTCTCGTCGTCCCCTCCAATGTTTGCAGCCCCACGCACGCGATCCCTCGCTCCGCCTGGCTGCACCCTCTCATCGCATTACTTCTGCTATTCTAACTCCTACATCAATTATGCACTAGAATAACTGAGGGCCCTGGCGGAGCAAAGACATAAAGGGAGATCATCAGCCCAGGCGCTGCCAGCGTCTGCCTGCGTGTTCCCACTGTGTTGCCACGAAGAGTGATATGGGTGCCAGGCCGCCAGCTCAGCTAGGGCACCAGCAGCCATGGCATAGATACGGCTAGGCAAGCTAGGCTAGCTAGGGCACAAACACAATGTGCCTATGACACAAACACAGCCAAGCAATGACCATGTTGCCTCGAACATTGACTTATGGTGAGCGAGACCCCTGGTTTGCATCGTTTTGTTGCCCCCCTCCTCACAGCCCCTAACCCCCTTTACCCCAAGATTCAATTTCACTGTAAATTAATGTTGTAAAGCAATGCATTAAAATTGCAATATAAAAATGTAGTTTTATCATATCGAAAGCTGTTCATTGTGTCCTATGTATCTTCATGTTGAATTCAACAAGGGGTGGAGCCTGTTCACTAAGGGTCCCAGGATTTTCAACCGACTTTTGTTTCTTGGAAACAAAATGGAGTCTGATTTGGAGGGAAATGGCGGTCTTTGCTTCCCTCCCTGTCACAAGACACAGCTGAAAGTCAGGCAAGAGAAGAGAGCCACGCCTATGAAGACAGAACAAATCCTAGCAGTCTGAGATTTCAATCAACAGTGCTTATCTTAGGGTGATGACAAAATCATATAATTTCATCGAAGTTGCTTATTAACTTCAAAGAAACATGGGGGGTGAGAAACCATGTATGAAAGATGGAGTGAGACTAAATGTCGACCCCTGCATTTAAGTCACGGTGGTCCTGACCTGGATTTCTTCTGGTTGCGTGTCCAGGCTCTACTGTGAGATCGCAAACAGCTTTTTAATATTTCAGGGTCCCAAAGCACCAAGCATGCTTAAATCCAACAGGAGGAAACTCCCTCTGTCTCCATGGGCCAGTAAGCCACACTAAAGGTCCCGCAAAGTGACAACAAGTTCATGAAAATAACACTGTTCTTTCCACACATCTAAATGTCACTTGTGGTTTTTGTATTGACTAAAAAAAATCACATTATCAATGCACTTTACCTAATTTGTCAACGGGTGCCTGAAATGACACAACTATGCTAAAGATTACAGCATACACTGACAACACCCTAGACATGTTCTGGAATGCTATGGAAAATAATGCTACAAGGGGGTGGCAGGTGGTCTAGGGGTTAAGAGCGTTGGGCCAGTAACTGAAAGGTTGCTGGTTTGAATCCCTGAGCCAACTAGGTGAATAATCTGTTGATGTGACCTTGAGCAAGGCACTTAATCCTAATTGCTCCTGTAAATTGTTCTGGATAAGAACATTGATAAATGTAAAGATATTATTACCTGCTTTGGTTTTTCTATTTAGGTTTGGACTTTAGCATGTATAGCTCTTCAGCACATAGGGCGCACCGATTGGTGTCACCTCGTTAGTCAGTATGTGTTACACCTGTGTTGGTTGCCATCTTGTTAGTGGGAAGGTGATTCACCTGTGCTGGCCCAGGTGCTATCTAAGAGTGGCTGGCCCAGGTGCTATCTAAGAGTGGCTGGCCCAGGTGCTATCTAAGAGTGGCTGGCCCAGGTGCTATCTAAGAGTGGCTGGCCCAGGTGCTATCTAAGAGTGGCTGGCCCAGGTGCTATCTAAGAGTGGCTGGCCCAGGTGCTATCTAAGAGTGGCTGGCCCAGGTGCTATCTAAGAGTGGCTGGCCCAGGTGCTATCTAAGAGTGGCTGGCCCAGGTGCTATCTAAGAGTGGCTGGCCCAGTGCCCCAGGTGTCTTGATGGATGTGGAGGTGCTCCCTATTTTTATTTATAGAAAAACATTCCTTT
Source organism: Oncorhynchus kisutch (assembly GCF_002021735.2). Taxonomy (NCBI): domain Eukaryota; kingdom Metazoa; phylum Chordata; class Actinopteri; order Salmoniformes; family Salmonidae; genus Oncorhynchus; species Oncorhynchus kisutch. The sequence goes on along the minus strand of NC_034196.2, from coordinate 21,764,075 downwards.
GTCTGATTTCCCTGATGTTGTTTTGCTCCAACTTTTTGGTTTGTTTCCTGTCTTTAAATTTGGTGTGGGTTTTTCTTTTGTTTCCTTCTCTTTGGGCAAATTTGGTTGGCGCCCATGGTGGGTCTTAGATTCCAGTTATTGTTGCTAGTCAACTTTCAGCAGACACTACCATCAGAACCCCTCCTAAAACTACACCTGTTTTGTTTTGGTTGTTGGTCAGTGACTCTTTGTTAGTTCCATCTTCTGTTTGAGTGCCATTTTTGGTTTTCTTGCTGGGGAACGTAACACTATCATCAGATTTCTTTTTTGAGTCTTATAAATAATGTCAATTAAAAAAAAACATCTACTCTTCATCTACTCTGGTTTAAAAAATCATGATTGGAAAAGTCTGATGCAATCACAGTAGAAATTCTGTAGAAGCAAAACGTATTTTTTCCTCTCCAAAAGTTTGCCACCAATGACACAGGGAAACATTGCCTCATGGAGAGGGATATTATCTTTTTCTGTCATTTCAAAAGCCACATTGAACCAAATGAAGTCCCAGAAGCATTTCACGGATGCTTGGCTGTACCGTCACATTTGTTTTACATCGTGCATACTTTCCTTTCAATTTGTATTCATTTTGAATAGATTATACTAGGGTCTATATACAGCTCCGCGTGCCAATATGCTTGATTGGTGCCACTTGTGTGCCATAGACTGGAGAGACAGCCCTGCCATCGTCCCTCCCCATCAGTAGAACTGGGGGGATTCCAGCAACACTAAAACAGCCGTCATGGCTGACCACACCCTTCTGGAGCTATCTCAGACTGAGCACTACTTACAACAATCATTACTAACTAAAGACAGAGGATGGACCAGTCATCTCTGACTAACCTGGCTCTAGGTACTCCAGCTGCAGAGAGAACTGCTGTGCTCAGAGGGAGAGGAGACAGAACACAGAGGAGTTCATTCCAATTCTCTTTCTGCCTTTCTCTCTCTCTCTATCCATCTTCCCCTGAATTGTACTCAGCCAATTTGTTCTATCCATTTATTTGATCCATTTGAAACCTGCAGTGCAACATACAGCCTTCATTTCCTTTATCTTAGGGAATGTTCTGTAATAGGAGGCACACAGTAGATAATACAGCTAACTGCAGTTTAAAGTGTTCAGACCTTACACTTTCTTTGTGGATTCTCTTTGTGGAGTCCATTTTCATTATCTTTGCCTTGCCCTGCTGTATAAAGTTATCTTTCATTATGGGCTTGTTCTGCTAAAGTGTAATAGGAAGCCCAGATAGCCACTCACCACACTGATAGAGAGTGTGGTGCATAGAGGCCGTCAATACAGCAGCCTTCCCAGGCCACCGCTATACTGTCTGTCTGTCAGGAGGCCTTTTAGCAGCAGTTCCAGAGGCTTTACTGCAGTCATTAGGGGCTGGCCCTGATTAATGTGAATGGTCAGGCAGGCCCTGGCTTTCTGGGGGAAGAACAGAGCAGGGTGAAGGGTCCTACAGGAAGTGTTTTGTGTCTCCACACAAAGGGAGGCTGACCTCTTAAGCCCCTTAGAGCCTCTCTGCTAATACCGTCACCGGTGCCTACAAAGACACAGGGATGCCATTTCACCACTCACATTTAAACAGCACACAAAAAGCCCAGTCGAGAGTTAAACCTTAAGAAATGGCAGAAAAGTGAACCTTGGAGCGCTGGAGTGAGACTTGGAGATTAGGGACTGGAGGGTTGGCTCTAATCCATTGGCTGACCCGCGCATATGAAATGGAGGATGCCGACTTGCTGAGCTATAACACCGATCGAGAATTAACTGAAAACAAGTTTACAGAAGCTGCTGAGAATGTGATCTATACAAATCTTAACAGAAACAGCATGGCAAACACTTTATATCCAAATCCAAAGGATTCATTGTGTGCCGCTATGAATATTGAGTGTTGCTGTAAGGTAACAAAGAAATCCTTACCTACACACAGTAAACACAATAAATGTTCACCAGCAAGACACCGACTTTAGTTGCTGTCAGTCAAACAGAGGCAGCCTTGTTAGTTTGAAAAGAGCAACAGAGGCAAGGCACCTCTCTCTCTGCGTGCAGGGTCGCAGAGCAGTGGACCTGGCTGCTTTCTCCACAGGAGGACTATTTTCCTCTTCACAGAGGGCCAGAATATATCACCTCACTCTCTGACGCCAAGACATCCCTGAGAAGATGGCCGCAACATGCCTGTCTCCATTCGCAGGCTAAGCCGGGGCAGGGGTGGAAATACGGGTTTTGACCTCATGCAGGGGACCCATGGCATGGCCACTGTTTCCCTGTGTAACCCTGTGACCCCTCTCCGGAAGCTTCTGTTAACCCTGTGACTGTGTGCCCCTTCCCCTTCGCCTCGTAACATATTCACCCTCACAATAGTCCGTCACAACTACCTCTCTCGCTCTGCCACTCACCTCTCCTCCCTCTTTCTGTCTGTCTCTCTCTAAGAGCATGCTGGCCATGGGCCGCTGAGTATGATAGGAACAATAGTGTCCTTTCACACTGTCCGAGCCAGGGCTGGGAGAGGGCTGTGGTCCTGAGACCCAGTCAATATTTGGACTCGGCTGCTTTTATGTGTCCGTTTTTAATCCAAGCGGAACCACGCAGCAGGGAGCCGGGAAAAGGCTGAGGGGGAAAAGCGAGGGTAAACACTCTGAACAATGCAGACAGAGCAACTCTCAATGCCACTGGGAAACTATCACAACATCAACTTAGCACAAACTGAAAAATGGTGTATTGTTTCTTAAGTGGAGATTAAAAATGAGCCGGAATAGAGAAAGCAAACGGCCAAGGTAATTTCGCTCAGTGGAGGACTATCTGTGTCTGTCAGGGCAAGGATGTTATGAGGTGGAAAGAGATGCCACGGAGGCATTTTCACATTTCTGAGGTGTCCGCTAAAGGACTGCAGAATCAAATCAGAGTATAACTACATCCAACAATTTCCTCAGAAAAGGACGAGCACTTTTGATCCCCGCCGGATAGTTCCCACAGCTACCAAAGTAGTTGACCACAAGGCAAATAGATGAAAGTAGTTTGATTGTCTTCAACAGAAATATGTCACATCTGTTGTAGAAAGCTTTGAGGGGCATTATCGGAGCTTAAACTGCAGCCCCTGGGGTGACAGTGCTCTTGTAGAATGCTGGAATCCCTCTCCCCAGCTGTCAGGTCGTTAGTCCCACCCCAATGAGGCTCTTTGATGAGGAAGGGTATCGGTTTCCATGGCATCGGAGACACAAACAGCAGGAAGATTAGGGACGGAACTCAGCCCTGATTCTTCACTGATCCCACCTATCAGCAACAAATCAACACCTTTGCCACGGCGATGGGTGCATGTGTCCCATATGGAGCCTGACAGTTTTAATGAAGCAACTATCAAACTTAATACAGGCCAGGTGGGGAATTGTCTCATGTCAACTGATTAATGGCCAATAAGCCGATCATTTACTTGATTTACTCATCTTGTTGTTAATTACACATGTATGAACAGAGTCTTACTGAAGAAAATGCCTGAGTGGCCCTTCAACCCTGTATTACCTACATTTACACAGCATTCACACAGCATTCACACAGCATTTACACAGCATTTACACATGTATGTTTTTTATTTGGTTATTTGTATTGAACCTTTATTTGTGTTAACCAACATCCATTCAAAGACACCGCAGCCCATCTCTTCCCATCCTTAAAATACATTTTATTATGTCTTCTTTAGCTAATTACTACTAATAATTACTACTAACATATTTTAAAGATGGGCATTTCAAATGATGCTGTCTTTAAATCAAATTGTTTTTAAATAACAAGTCAAACACTCTCACTTATAATATTCATTGTGGCTCAGTGGTTTTATGTCTCCTCAACCAGATTGTGTGTCATTCAAGCACTTCATTTTTTTTAATTAAGGAGATTATAATGACTTGAGCGCCTCACTGTCACTAATTGAGGAATTTGTACCTCCAAGCATGACTGAATCATCATCATAGTTAAACTCCTGCTCCACTGCTTTTGAATCCCACTGTTTGAGTGAATCAACTAAGTGCATCAGAATGTTGAGGTTTGGGGAGGAAAATAGGAATAATGTTTATTAAGCTTGCAACAAACTTGACACCATTATCAACCTACATGTGTTTGAGACAATATAAAATACGTGAAAATGTTTTCACCATTTCCATTTTTCACGAGTCACTTCCCATTTCAATTTCAGAGTCCCTGTAGGGGATTTCATGAATGGCTGAGTATGGACTGCAGGACTACTGCATTGGGTGCTGTTTTTCTCCTGTGGTCATAAAAAAAGCCTCATCTGGAAGTTGTGACTATACCCCAGCAGGCTGCGAGCTCTGATGGCTGAGTATGGTTACATTACCCAGCAGGGGCCAGGGGCCCAAGGTCTAACACAGAGTATGGTTACATTATACGGCAGGGCCAGGGGCCCCTGAGTCTTTGCATGGTGCATGGTTACATTATACTGCGGGGTCGGGTTTGGATTAGGCCCCTGAATAAGAAAAAGGAGACAGTCATTTAGTTACTTATTTATTTACCCGAGGAGCACTATTCTCCTCAGACAAAACCCAGGCAGGGTGCCGTTGCATGGCCGTCACAGAGCCTCAGAGGAGAGGTAGGTTCTGCCCCAGCTTTAACCCTAACTACAGTCCCCTCTGTGCCGCTCTGTGATGGTTATCTCAGGGCCAGTTTGGTTACCGCAGAGTGTGTGACCTCAGCATGTGTGTATCTCTCCCAGGAGCATGCACCACGCTGGGCCTGGGCCACTGCTGAAATACCCCTCTGTGTTCCCCTCATTGTCTGTCACACACTGGGTGTGGGGGGAGCAGGGACGGGGAGCATGGCAACGGAGGAGCAGGACTTGGGAAGTTGGGAAGCTTTTCCTTTTTTTTAGGCAGGAGCTATAGGAATGAGCTGAGGCCACTATGGGAGTATATCAAAGATGTTATCTGTTTCAGGAAAAGAGCCGCCACACTTGCGTTTATATCTCACCTGTTCCCTTTCTTTTTAATTTAACTAGGCAAGTCAGTTAAGAACCAATTTATATTTATAATGATGGCCTAGGAACAGTGGGTTAACTGCCTTGTTCAGGGGCAGAACGACAGATTTTTACCTAGTCAGCTCGGGGATTCGAGCTAGCAACCTTTTGGTTATTGGCCCAACGCTCTAACCACTAGGCTACTTGCCGTCTCCTAACTAGTTCATTGCACCCACTTTACCTCAGAGTTACCACAGAAAGACATCATCTGTTGACTCTGTGCAAAATGCAAATCACCCCAAAGGACCAGTTTCTTCTCCCCAAGTAAAAACAAACTATTTAGAGGAGTCATGTCGATACTATAACTGTCAGGAAAAATCCGATCAGGTACAATGGTGGTGATGTGTTAAGTATGACACAAAACAAAGTGATACACTCATACTACAAACTATTTGCTGAGGTGCAAGTCATCCAGTGTGAATAACTGTTGAGTTACCAGAGCTGTAGGGTTGATGGGATTAGAAATTCACAATTAGCACCTCTGTCAAATAGAAGTCACATCTGCCCATTCATTACAGTGGGTCATTCCAGCTATTATGAAGCCATTGCTTTACCCTTGTGAACACACTAATTGGCAACTTTAACTAATTAGAATAAAATAGAAACGGCAGATGGCAACCTAACCTACTACTAAATATTTTGTGAATTTTATTGTAGAACGACATGCAAAGGCTTCAATTACATGTTATAAGCACACACAAGCTTGCAGTTTATGTGCGTCATAAGCAAAACGTCTTATATTTTTCCAAGTCAAACTGGCAGATAATATTTAATTTCATTCAAGGCAACATTTTAGATGTTTAACGGTGCATATGTACAGCCATTGGTTTAATCGACACGGGGATACAGTCGCAGAGAATTCTAACAGAAATTAACAGAATAATTTTCCTACTGCCGACGCACTAAAAGTGGACGCGGTAACAATCCGCCACAGCAACACATAATATCTTAAATTATCACACTAACATTCGACTTATCTCATTAAAGAGATAAGACACGTCATTTTCCATTAGTAAAATTATAGCTAAGGATGCCTACAAGGAAAACCCCTTTCGGCGCATTCAGCAGAACCAGGATAATATTATCTATGGATAATCATTCTGGTGTATTTACAGTAGAGGATATAAAATACTATTGATGAGAAGCGTTGTTTTTTTTAGATATCATGTATGTCACCCAACATACAATTTTTGTAGATTATTGCTGATGTGCATCAATAAAATGTATGTTTATAGGCTATTGCCAAGTGACCATTGATCAATGAATCATGATGAAATGCTGTTACAAATGTCATATATGGTCCAGGGGCCATCCACCTCTAACCTATGTCAACAATGAAGTTGATGCCACATGAAGTTGGTGACCCGTGGCCCGTCCTTGACACAATTTGCGATTACGCACGAGACTCACCTGGGGTTGGTCCGGTTCCAGTAGACGGCATAGCGGTCGGACACCACCTTGGACGCAGGCTCTTGGCCATATGCACACATCCACAACACCAGGGAAACGAACAGGATCATTTCCACCTGCGCCAAAGTCCCTCTCGATGCAGCGTCTCGCGCGATAGAATTATTCGAATGAACAGACAGAATGAAATGATATTCCCATCTGAAGGCTTTTAAATTATAATTGCCTTATATCTCAGTTGATTCCTCTCTGGTTATAACGAACTGATTGGATTACTTCGCGAGGAAGTTATTGTGCTGAAGCTTGAATTGACATTTGGAAAAAGTTCAGTATTTGCATTCAGTTTTAGAAAAGCACAATCAGTTTTTTGTGGAATACAAAATAATTGCAATCGGTGAAAAAAAATTGCTGCAATATTAGTTGAGGGTCCGTTTGAAATAAATATTATTTCAGTCAATGCTCGTATAATGTATTCATAGCAACAAGCGCATCCTCTTCAACCGCAGATGTGGAATGGCACAAATATTATACACATGCATTTAGAGCCTTAAAAAAGGTATCCTTCAGTAGGTCTACCATGAATAGCCTTTTAAACACAATGAGGAATAATGATCTCCTCGGAACAACTCTTATTTGCGCACTAATAGTTTCTGCAACTATAGGTTACGCAGCTATATAATTGCTGATATTAAAGGTAATAACAGGGTAGCCATGCATAAATCTGTTCAATTGTTCTAGAACTTTGGAATAATAAGTAACTCCAAAGAACCTGTGCGCTACAGACAGTTCCGTGTCTTCCTTGACGTTGTCCTCCCTCGGATCTGTGTCCGTGTCTTCGGCGTTGTCGCTGGATTGTCACGGCTGGATAACTAGGATCAGCTCTTTCCTTACTCGGACCGGAGTAATTCAAATGTGCCGTAGCATAAAACGAGTTTATAAAAACCTCAGCATGGACGGAGATACTTTGATGTGTCGCATGAAACGAGGCAAATGTAAGCAGGCTCGGTGGAAAGTCGTATAGTTCGGCCTGAAGAAAATCAAGTCAGCGCAGCGCCGGCTCGGCCATGCATGCATGCTTCCCCATTGTGCCAGCGCGGGTACGGTTTCAGGCTTGCGCACAGTCTCATTGGTTTGAAATGTGAATGATGGGCGTTTCGCTTACAAAAACAACATCCCTCCTCATGAGGAGGTACATCTGCTTCCTCAAGCGACAGATCATTTATTTCACAAGATATACCTACTAGGTATTAGGGCCACGGATCCTAAACGAGATAAGAACGATCTGATATTAGCTCTGCTCTGTATGTCGGTTTACAGGTTTACACCTTTCACCGAGGTCCATACTGTCTTTACGCACACAAAGTATTTTGAAATCAACAATGTTTTGCATTATCCAGAATTGTGGAAAATGATGCTACAACTAACCACCGAATCCTTATTGCCCACGACTGTCTATTATCATCCATTGAGCTCCAGGAGTTGATTTACTACAGTTTTTGATCCTATTCAATTCCATGAGGTATGCCACTGTGTGTCTAATAATGAACAGTTCTGATAAAGATGTAAACGCAGTGCTCTCTGCATTACTTACCCAAATATGTGTTAATGTTTGCCTACTACGCATTCACAATTCAAACATTAGGCAAGATGCAAAATGTTTCTGTCTTGTAGATTTTGTAGCCTGTCAGACTGGTTCGCCATCTTATCGGTTTGCGCCCTTGACATGCTTTACGCACTAGCCTTTCAATGTTTATTGGCGCCCCGCAGTGGAGATAAGGAGAAGCGCTTCCTGGATAGCGGAAAGGTAGGTTATAAATTAAGTAATTAGATCATACACCAGGTAAACAAAAGGCATTTGATATGTGTTCTATATTATTTGATCAAGATGACTATTTTAGGTATAACATCATAGGCCTGTAGTAGGGCCTATTGTTAAGGTATTTTCATGTTATTGTAGTAACATGCCATCCGGCAGACAGCATGAGGTCCATTAAGGCAGTACTAGACACAGGAGGGTCTGGTGTGTCAAAGATAATTCCTAGTATAACCAGTACCACGAAGGAACCTCATCTCAAAGCCTGGATAGTCAACTAGAACAGTATGCAGTCATTAATTGTTCAGGATCAAGAATATCTCAACATTCCTAACCCTCAAAACAGTCATTAACTCTTGAGTACCATTAACTACTGAGAACCATTATCATGGCCAGTGTTCCAGCTGGAATTGAACTTAGCTCTTTCATAGTCACATGCACTTTCCAAGGCTGAGATCCCACTCACACATGTTGCCCGGTAATAAGGCAAACACTATATTTTTGCAGAATAAAGCTTACACCCCATATACATCCATGTTACCAGAGACAATGGACTCATTATAAATTAGGGTCAGGGCTGCAGTATGCAATGATACACAGCGTCCTCTCTTTCTCATGATCTTGCGTGGCTGCCTCTGTCACACACAAAGAAATGTGATCTCTGCCTGTCTCCACATATGAACTACATGTACATATCACACACACACAGGGAGAAGGAGGAGATTGGATCTGCCTTGCACAACTGACAGAGATTGCACACAAAGGGCAGCGATGGGGAAAGGGCTTGTTTTGACCTTTTTTTCTGTGGGTTATAAATATTCCTCATAGCCCATTGCTATCCAATGTGTTTTTGTTGTAATACACTCATAATACCCCTAGAGTCCTATTCCATTAGCAAGGGATAAGCAGGCAGTAATCACATTGTAGCTGTGTATAAAATCAGATTCCCCCAACACATTTCATATCCTCTGATAATCTCCACTGTAATGGTTATGAATTCACTGAGGGACATCTCCCTGTTCACCAATTGGTGGGTATTGAAGATGTTTGACACAGCATAGAGTTTGGTTTACTGCTGTGTTGTTCTTGCCTGGCTAATACCTGGAGAGTCATTACAAAGGATGGTCATATGATCTATGCTAGAAGCTGAATGATGAATGGAAATGTTTCTGTCTTTTCCTTTCTTTCTTTCTCTCTCTTACATTTTTGTCTTTGCCTCTTTCCCCCCTTTCTCTCCCCCTCTTTCCGTGTCATACTAATGCTAGCTCCTCATGGAAAAGTAAATGTTTATCTCTCCCCCGGTGGAGCAGTTTATTTCTTGATCTCTCCCCATCACTCCTCTGTCTAAAACTCCACTGTGACCCATTCCAGCTGGCCACCCAGCTCATACAAGACTATAGCAGAGGTAAGACGACGGATAGCCTCTAATGAGAGAGAGAGAGAGGCTGAAAATACACAAGTGGTAGAGTAACAAAAGTTCAGAGAGAGAGAGGAGTGTATATGAGATGCAAGCTATGGGAGGTCTGATCCATTCATGTTGAGCTGGCACTTACAGGTCTGTGTGTGGCACCTAGGTGAACTCTTTTCTATACATGACCTCTGGAATACAAACATACACACAGAAACACACACACAAACACACATGCCTTGCATGTTTATGGACAAAATAATAACTTCATTCCATACATGTTTTCATAAGTGATGGTTCCCTGATCCAAGGTCAGTAATGCCTGTGAGCCACGACTGCTTTTCTGTTTAAAGTCATTGTAAAGAAAATTAGGAGTGCTGACATTGGAATGCCAGCTATTTCAGTGGGGGAAGTTCTCACCAAATTTCTACATTTCCAGATTTCTACATTGAAGAGTAAGAGTGGGTCAGAGCCAATCAGCCTCAGGCAGTCACATATCACATAGTAGAATCATTTGATTTGTTCATCATTGTTATATGCTTTGTAAACAACAGGTGTAGGCTAACATTGAAATGCTTACTTACGGGCCCTTCCCAACAATGCAGAGAGAATAAAACGATAAATAATAAAAAAATAGGGGGCAGCCCGTCAGGCAGTCCAGGATCTAGTTGCAGAGGGAGTTGTTTAATCCCAGGGTCCTTAGCTTAGTGATGAGCTTGGAGGGCACTGCAAAGTTGAACGCTGAGCTGTGTCAATGAACAGCATTCTCACGCAGGTGTTTCTTTTGTCCAGGTGGGAAACAGCAGTGCAGAGTGCAATAGAGATTGCGTCATCTGTGGATCTATTGGGGCAGTATGCGAAATGGAGTCGGTCTGGGTGTCTGGGATGGTGGTGTTAATATGAGCCATTACCAGCCTTTCAAAGTATTTCAATGCATTCTTGGGCATAGGGACTATGGTGGTCTACTTGAAACATGTAGGTATTACAGACTGGGTCAGGGAGAGGTTGAAAATGTCAGTGAAGACATTTGCCAGCTGGTCAACGCATGCTCTGAGTACGCCTCCTGGTAATCCATCTGGCCCTGCGACCTTGTGAATGTTAGCCTGTTTAAAGGTCTTACTCACAATGGCTACAGAGAGCGTAATCACACAGTCATCCGGAACAGCTGGTGATCTCATGCATGGTTCAGTGTTTCTAACCTCGAAGTGAGCATAGAAGGTATTTAGCTCGTCTGGTAGGATCATCAGCTCATTCATACATTCATATTGCCCTCTGTCCACTGATGACATTGTTCTCTCATCAGTTATACAGTTTGTTAAGTGAAATTAGCTTTGTTCAAGGACACAATATAAGATCAGCTTTGTTCTAAGAATAGAACATTGTGCACTGTTGAGTGGTTTAAAATGTCATACAGGCCCCCTAAAACACTAGGAGACTACTGATCCACACCCAGGTTTAATACAGTCTGTCTGAGGTTTTGGTTGCTTCTGATGACCGAATAGAGATTGATCCAGCTCTGAAACAAAGCACAAAATGGCCCAGCCATGGAATTACCCTTATAAGCAGCTTTTGTATTTGCCAATCTTTAATAACTGATTAATTATGCATCATACACTCAAACACACATCTAAACCTCCTTAATGAAAAGGCCTAGAAATGAGTTTTGCTCGCTTTTATTCATTGCCCTTTGATCTAAAGAGTCTCAAGTTGAAGTAGGTACTTGTTCATAACAGGACTGTAGGGAGATGTTATGAATTAGTAAATTAAGAAAACTCAAAGCGGTGTAAAATTGATCTGAGGCCACTAGTGTTGAAGGGACATCAGTCGTCCAATGAAAGGAGAGGGGATCATGCGGCGCGGGGTCGTGATCCAGGCCTGACAGGGTCTAGGGGAGAACAGGAGGGAATTACATGGAGGAATATGAATGTCTGGTTTCACTTCCGACAGATACCTGATCCTCTTTGGGGATGGGCAATCGGCTGTATGTGAATGAAACAGACACTTTTCAATTAAGAAGAGAATCCAAAGGTGGCCTTCAAAACACGCTCTGAAAACACATGCCTTGTGCTCCGGTCACCAAAATTGGTTTTCGAAAAATCTAGGCTTAATAAGAATGCCTATTCAAAGGTACACTGTAGAACATAAGATATGTTGATGTAAGGCTATGATACAGCCATGGAGGGAAATTAAGATAGCCCTCTAGCCTGTGGCTAATACTTTTCAGACTTGTAGACAATGTGCCCAACGAGCCCGCCGGCAAGAGTCGTTTTGTTCTCTTTTCAAATTGTAGTCTACTAGCGCTGCTGGCCAGTTTTAAAAAATCCATGAAACAGTATTTTTGTTAAACATGTGCTACATTGTTTGGTGTAAGAGTTGTACAATATCCTACCAAGTTCTTTTAACTACACAAAATACATGTAGCGGTATATGCTCAATACAACTGCAGTGAGTATGGGTAGTGCATGATCCTATACTCCCGTAGCAGTGCAGCAGTGCAGACCTCATAGGAGTGAGTGGATTGAGTCTTCTGTTATGGCCTTAGGATCGTTTTATTAAAGCCTTGAGATGGAGCAGCCTGCCAGGTGAAACACTGAATGGTCCATATGGAAAGGCCAGACTAGCCATTTGGAAGTCAAGACCATCTTATTTATCTTATTCGTGAGCTTATTTCATAGTTCTAAGGCAAACAACTGACATGTATTCCCATTCAATATATAAAAGTGTAATACCCTGTTAAAACCATTTATTGGAAACACTTTGTTTTACTACAGCTTTTGCTGTTGAGCCTATTTTCTAATTGCACTGGGAAAGGGAAAGGGAAGGGCAAGGGCAAGGGCAAGGGCAAGGGCAAGGGCAAGGGCAAGGGCAAGGGAAAGGGAAAGGGCAAGGGCAAGGGCAAGGGCAAGGGCAAGGGCAAGGGCAAGGGCAAGGGCAAGGGCAAGGGCAAGGGCAAGGGCAAGGGCAAGGGAAAGGGAAAGGGAAAGGGAAAGGGAAAGGGAAAGAGAAAGGGAAAGGGAAAGGGAAAGGGAAAGGGAAAGGGAAAGGGCAAGGGAAAGGGAAAGGGCATCAAACAAATGTGCTTACATTCATGTGAAAACTACAAAGAAACAACATGTAAATCGTTTGACAGTCACTGTTGTTTGAATTCTGTAATGTGATGTCCACTTAATTTTTTTAACCTTTGCGTTACAGTAAACGAAAGTAACCTGGTTTGATTTAGCAAACGGCCAATCATGTGAATTCTGGGTTTGCTGTGGCACGAGAGACTTTTACGTTTCTGCTCAAGATGTTAGAAGAGAGACACGGATGCTGCCGTTGTTAAGTTGAAAGTTTTACATCTGAAGAGATTATGAACTGAATTAGCAAACAGACTGTTGCTTAGTTTTACTTACCCGTTACAAATCTATCGAACCTACTTGAATTCGCCTGCTCTGGAGGACTTAGCCATCGTCACGTCAACAAGAGCTAGCCTAGGTTTTATCAGATTGAGAGTTCAATTGGACGGTTTTGTTTTGAGATGAGTTGAGGACTTATTTCGTGACCTGGACATCTCTTCTTTTATTTTATTTAGCATTTTACCCTCCTTTTTCTCCCCAATTTCAATCTTGTCTCATCACTGCAACTCCCTAACGGGCTCAGGAGAGACAAAGGTGGAGTCATGCGTCCTCCAAAACCCGCCTAACCACACTTCTTAATACCCACCAGCTTAACTCAGAAGCCAGCCACACCAATGTATCGGAGGAAACACCATTCAACTGGTGACTGGGGTCAGCCTACAGGCACTCGGCCCACCACAAGGAGTCGCTAGAGCGCAGTGAGCCAAGTAAAGCCCCTCTGGCCAAACCCTCCCCTAAACCGGATGACGCTGGGCCAATTGTGCGCCATCCTATGGGACTCCCGGCCAAGGCCGGTTGTGGCACAGCCCGGAAATGACTCTGGGTCTGTAGTAACGCATCTAGCAATGCGATGCAGTACCTTAGACCGCTGCACCACTCGGGTGGCCCCTGGACATCTCTTCTGTTGCATGCAGGGCATTTTCCGCCATGGGTTATAGATGGGCATCGGCCTTGGAATTATTGTTTCAGGGAGTTCAGTACCGTGAGTAACATTGGGTTTCCATTCCTTTTGCTGGATCATTCGTCATGTCTTTGTTGGGCTCCACAGTGTGCCTACTATAGTTTGCAAGTTGGCTATGTTGAACAGTGTCAATAACTGAGTTTTATAAGCGTGGACTCTAATCACCGGAGGTTTTCTATTTTTATTTCTATACACATGTCCATTGATTGTGTTGTGTAACCGATCATTTCTATTTGTAATACATCCAAGTCAAATTGCTGTCAGTGTATGGTTGTATTTCATTGTCATACTGCAGTTATTCTTATTTGATGGGAAAACATTCTGGAAACAGTCATCTAAACCTTTAAATATCTATTAGTTATATCCCTAGCCTCTTGCAGTTTTCATACAAGTTAATTTCTTGAGTTGTCCTTATTCCCATGCTGATTTAGGCGAGTCGTGGTGAGAGAGTAACACACGATATAAGATGTAACCCTATGTGTGTGTGTTTTGTTCATCCAATCATTATTTTTATTTTTTTTATGTCTTTATAGCCACATCTTTTATGAGTCTTTAACTATCTTTAAACACATCTTAAGTCCCCCGAAGGTGGTGTATTTGTTAAATTAATCTCCCAGGGAATCCTAAAGCCGCTCATATGGTGAACAATCAATGGGGATTAAGGGCAAACCGAGAGGTGCACCTTAAGGTATACACAGGGGGCAGAGTTTTGGGGAGGAGAACCCATGCTTTCGTACGCACAGTGAACAAATTCCATTTCACCCCTGGTTTGTGTCCCACATTGGTCACATGACTGTAATAATGCAGTGAGCGGTGAATAGGAGGAGGCAAGAACAGGACCACAGTCATGGGGAGAGGGAGGACCTGGATAGTGTACCATGCTATGAATGGATTCCCATAGTGGGCTTTGTTAGCTAGTTACAAAGATTAAGTTCCTCTTCTACACCCCGATATCTCAGAAAAAACTATGTGCCAGTGTGTGAGGTTAGGTAAATGGTTCAGACTAGGTTGCTTTAATTCGGCATAGCATAGCAGTACTACATAAAGTGTTTTTGGCCTACATGATGAGAAATAATGGAAGACTTAAACTGTAGTGCATAGCCATCCTTTGAACCATTCAAGAAGATGCATATAGTCATTTGCATATATTCACATAAACACACACACACACAGTGTGAGAGAGTGACACACCACACACATGACCTCACTGTCACTGTTAACAATTGTTTTGACCTGTGGATCAGCAACAGTCTGAGTGGAGCTGTGGTTCACCTCTCCTCCTCCAGCTGTGCTCCCCAGAGGCTTACACACACACACACACACACACACACATAGGAGAAGGGGCTTTAACAGGGCTGTGTTTTCCTTTCACAGGAGACTATGAAACGTGCTCCCCTGGGTTAGAGTGAGACTCTAATGAGGATAAGGTGAGAGCCGGGTCACGGTGACTAGTCGCTCTGGCCCAGCTCGGCCAGGTCCTTTCCTCAACAACCATGTCTGTTCTGTGGTGGGAGAACAGCTCTGAAATCATACTTTGGTATTTTCTGGTCTAAATGTGAGTTCCATTTGACAATGACAAATGGAAGGAGAGTGATCTAATCCTGTAGGTCACAGTGTTACAGTTTATAATTTGTACATTTGTAGGTGTAAATTTAGATATGATAATTATATTAAATTATATACTGTGTGGATATGCTATACACATTGAAATAGTTTCAGAATACAGATAAGTATGCTGTAGATATAGGTTGAACCCTTTTGGGTTTAATGTAAAAAAAAAAAAAGGGTTGTACATGGAACCCAAAAGGGTTCTTCAAAGAGTTCTCTGTGGGGACAGCTGAAGAACCCGTTTAGGTTCTAGATAGCATCTTTTTTTCTAAGAGTGTGTGTGACTGTACTGTAATAGAGAGCATGTCAGACACACCGTAGAACAATCAGAGGGGCAGCAGCAGAACTATTATGACTGCATTTCCTCCCTCGCTTATTGGCACTTTATGAATATGACTGTGATTACATTTTTCAATTTGATCTGAATAAAATTATAATACATTGAGCGGGCTATTGTTGTTTCCCCCTCTGCCAGCTGTGATGAATGCTGTCGCAATTTCAATCTCCTTCCTTCAACTAAATGGTCAAATTAGATCTGGGCATGGTTATGATACACTCTCTGGACCATGATGGCTTCATCAGTACATGTCTTTGGGCCAGTAACTGAAAGGTCGCTGGTTCAAATACCAGAGCCGACAAAGTGAAACATTTGTTGATGTGCCCTTGAACAAGGCACTTAGACCTATAAGCTCCAAGGGCGCCGTACTGCCATGGCTGACTCTGTAAACCAACACATTTCCCTGCACCTGTCTGGTGTGTGATCCTAAAACGGCTTCATTTTATTTGTATTATTATTGCAGAAGGTCGTGTTTATGTGTGTGTGTGTGTGCGTGTGTGTGTGTGTGCGTGTGTGTGTGTGTGTGTGTGTGTGTGTGTGTGTGTGTGTGTGTGTGTGTGTGTGTGTGTGTGTGTGTGTGTGTGTGTGTGTGTGTGTGTGTGTGTGTGTGTGTGTGTGTGTGTGTGTGTGTGTGTGTGTGTGTGTGTGTGCGTGTGTGTGTGTGTGTGTGTGTGTGTGTGCGTGTGTGTGTGTGTGTGCTTGGGTCAGGAAAACAGTGGGAGTTTGCATATGATGTATACACGTCTCCCTGTCTCCAAATTGCATGAACAATAATATGTTATCAGCTCAGACAGAATTGAGCATCACTTTGCACTCATTTCTGAACATAAGTATTCTCTGAACTTTTTCTGGTGCGTTTTCCAAAGCCATCTCTGTCTCTAAAGCCAGGAGATAAGAGAGACAAGCAGATGAAACATCACAATTATTAAAATAATGTGCCTCTTCTTGCCTCTTATTGTCACTCAACTCTGAGTGAGGAGTCAGTCTTTCTCCGCTCGATATCACCTCTGTTTTCAAAATGAAAAGTATTGATCCCTTTTACCTCAAGCAGCTTGGCTGATTGAGCCTGAGAAAACCTGTATCAGCTGCCAACACTCACAACCAGGCCCTAGAATGATACATGGGGCGGGCCACAACCATCTCACAGTTCATTTCAGGTGACACATTTCCTGTCAATATGATTTGGGGCTGAGTAGAGCCCAGTCCGCTGCTGTCCTATATGTTACCATGATAACAACCTTATCTATGGGATGACCAAGGCTTCTCACGTCACACCTGGACATCCATGGTGGCTGAGATTGTGGCATTGCCCAGACGTGACCACTTGTTTCCCCTTGCATACTCGCTAGTGAGATCTGCTGCTATGTTGACTGGAACTGGGTTCACACTGTAATCTCTATGGGAAGCAGACAGCCTATTTGAATCATCACAAACCGACCTTGTCATTGAGGAAGGTAATGTGGTAAGTCGGTGACAGGCCAGATTCTGTTCTCTCCGGACCTCGCTTCATGACTGTCATATGGCTTTGGCTGGGCTGTGTTTCTGTTCTCTCAGCTCACTGGCTGCCACTTAGATTTGTGTGACCTGTAATCGAATGACAAGGTCTGGTGACCAGCAGCAAGACTGGCACACATTCCTACCATGTATATACGTATGAATGAATAAGTAGTGAGTAATGTCTCACAAAATGTCACCAGTTCCATATTGATGGAGTGCGTGGTTCACAGTGCAATACATAGGCCACAGTTCAGTGTCTGACCAGCAGAAGTATCTTATGGAGTTTGCAGGGTGTGGAGATGGTGTACCCATGTGGGCTAAATTCCACTCCAATTCTGTCAACACAGACATTTGCATATGTGTGTCATTCTGAGTTGACACCATGGAACTGACCTCAAACCCTGGTACCCACACTCTGACTGGTTGATAGTATATTACTGTTAAATGGATGTTACACTGCACGCCACGTGGCTGATGTAGCTGTGCATGTGTGAGTGGCGTTGGCATACAGCAGTCTGATGGAGCTGGACAAAGTGAGGAGGAGGAGGACAGATGAAGCCCATTTCAGGCTCTGTTGGTGGCTTCAGACACTAGGTTAGTGAGGTCACAGCTGAATCCACAGATTACTCCGCTGCTCAGTGAAACGGAAGGATTTGATGGTGATGGTGATGGGGATGGTGACCCCCTCCCTGAAAGAGGAGGTGATTCATCCTACAGGCTATAAATCACCCAGACTGACCCCTCAACCTGTTTATTTTACCGCCCAAACTATCCATTATACTACAACTGTCAGGAGGACCACAGCATAGATACATGGACCAGCCGGACTGAGATGTGAGTACATGTACATTCATGTTTGCGTGCGTGCGTGCGTGTGTGTTTGGGCTCTCGAGTAGCGCAGTGGTCTAAGACACTGCATCTCAGTACAAGAGGGGTCACTGCAATACCTGGTTTGAATCCAGGCTGAATCCCACCTGGCTGTGATTGGGAGTCCCATAGGGCGGCGCACAGCAGGCCGTCATTGTAAATAAGAATTTGTTCTTAACTGACTTGCCTAGTTACATTTTTAAAAAGAAGGCTTGTTCCGACTGTACGTGTGCTCAAAGTGCTAATTAAGCTAAGCTAATACACTTGAGCTAATCAATGTTTATTACCTGAGCAACGGAGAAGGTAAACAAACACGTATCTCATGGCCAAAGGGGTTTGGTTGTGTTCTCACAGAGAATGGCTCCGCTAGTGACTGTCTGCTACCTCTGTCTCATTGTCATCAGGGACTTCAAGTAAACACACCGAAACCTTCTTACGACAAACTAATAAAGCAGTTCAGACTATGAGGATAGAACTAAGATATTCATTCCATCAATAAACTCTTCATTGGCACAGTAATCTCCACTGAATTTTTATAAGGTGAAGGGAAATCAAATAAAATAGGAGAGAGAGCGAGAGAGAAATAGAGGGATAGAGAAAAGAGAGAAAGAGAGAAAGAATTAGGAGAGAGACTCTGTAGACCTCAGCAAAGCGCTCAACTGTTATAGCTTGTGTCCAGTGACTGTGACTTCTCGTGACTGTGAGGCAGAATGTGCCCCACAAATTTTTAGCAGCTAACTTTTCCCATGGGAACGCATGGTCTGGGCGCGGAGTGATGACATGGCTGTTCCACTCTGTTTCATTTTTATTTTTATTTTTTTTATTTCACCTTTATTTAACCAGGTAGGCTAGTTGAGAACAAGTTCTCATTTGCAACTGCGACCTGGCCAAGATAAAGCATAGCAGTGTGAGCAGACAACAAAGAGTTACACATGGAGTAAACAATTAACAAGTCAATAACACAGTAGAAACCAAAGGGGGAGTCTATATACAATGTGTGCAAAAGGCATGAGGAGGTAGGCAAATAATTAAAATTTTGCAGATTAACACTGGAGTGATGAATGATCAGATGGTCATGTACAGGTAGAGATATTGGTGTGCAAAAGAGCAGGAAAGTAAATAAATAAAAACAGTATGGGGATGAGGTAGGTGAAAAAGGGTGGGCTATTTACCAATAGACTATGTACAGCTGCAGCGATCGGTTAGCTGCTCAGATAGCTGATGTTTGAAGTTGGTGAGGGAGATAAAAGTCTCCAACTTCAGCGATTTTTGCAATTCGTTCCAGTCACAGGCAGCAGAGTACTGGAACGAAAGGCGACCAAATGAGGTGTTGGCTTTAGGGATGATCAGTGAGATACACCTGCTGGAGCGCGTGCTACGGATGGGTGTTGCCATCGTGACCAGTGAGCTGAGATAAGGCGGAGCTTTACCTAGCATGGACTTGTAGATGACCTGGAGCCAGTGGGTCTGGCGACGAATATGTAGCGAGGGCCAGCCGACTAGAGCATACAAGTCGCAGTGGTGGGTGGTATAAGGTGCTTTAGTGACGAAACGGATGGCACTGTGATAGACTGCATCCAGTTTGCTGAGTAGAGTGTTGGAAGCCATTTTGTAGATGACATCGCCGAAGTCGAGGATCGGTAGGATAGTCAGTTTTACTAGGGTAAGCTTGGCGGCGTGAGTGAAGGAGGCTTTGTTGCGGAATAGAAAGCCGACTCTTGATTTGATTTTCGATTGGAGATGTTTGATATGAGTCTGGAAGGAGAGTTTGCAGTCTAGCCAGACACCTAGGTACTTATAGGATCAACACACACACAGTACTCTTTCACTTTGTATTCAGCCTCTGCTACTGAGCCAGGATATGTGTGCTCTGAGATCATGAGAAAGGCTCACAAACTTGAAAGAGATTACATCATCTTCGTCTTCATTCTGGTCCTAGTCCCAGTCCCCATAGATTCACAGTGCGAGCAGCGCCTCCTGGTTGGGAGATTGGGTCACTGCAGGGCAGGCCATGGCAGGACAGGGTTCAATAGATCCTTTTACTTTTAAAGTATCCACACACATGCACATGTCCATGCACAAACAAGAATCACACACAACCAAAGCATTGGCAGAAAGAATACTCCATAAACCCTCTTGTCAGAAATGTTGACAAATCTAATCCATGGACAACAATCACTCATCCAGTAATTACATTTCCTCATAAACGTTGTTCCTAATAACCTTTCCCCTGTGTTTATGAAAAGTCCACATTCCACAGCCTGGGCTCTCTCTGTCTATGCAAAGAAGGGTCCTCATTAGCGATGATCTTTCTGTTAATAGCTCTTCATTTCATATGAGCGCACCGACCTTTAGCACCACCAAGTCAGGGATCACGACCTGCCTCTTGTTTGCTCTCTGAGGGGACATTGGCTACACTTGATATCCCAGTGATTAGAACCAAGCCTCGGCTTTTGCCCTTTATAAAGGCTCTTTCTGGCAATCAGGCGCTCCCTGTGAGTTTACCCAACCCTAACACTCTGTTTCGGCCCACAGTGCCTTCAGAGGGAGAGGTGACCTCAAAGCCTAAACCCGGCACTTGGAGAAACTGACCCACCGTTGACCCTGAGCCTACCCCTACCCCATAACGCTCACTGTCAAAGAGGGATACAACCCCTAACCCTAACCCTAACCCTAACCCTACCCCATAACGCTCACTGTCAAAGAGGGATACAACCCCTAACCCTAACCCTACCCCATAACGCTCACTGTCAAAGAGGGATACAAGCCCTAACCCTAACACAAACACTTTCACACACAGATGGATAGACCTTCAACCCTAACCCTACCCCTAACCCTAACCCTAACACAAACACTTTCACACACAGACGGATAGACCTTCAACCCTAACCCTACCCCTAACCCTAACCCTAACCCTAACCCTAACCCTAACACAAACACTTTCACACACAGACGGATAGACCTTCAACCCTAATGAACGTAAGACCCACATGGCCCTTATACAGACACCCATTCACAATAATTGCAGTGCCTCAAAAGCTATAGCTTTCATATATGGATAAATGTATTTTTCGGATTCTCATCCTTAGTCTGAGGAAGAGGGATATGAAAAGAGTGTTTTAAGGATTGTTGGGGGTTTTGATCCTAGTCAAGAGTGCATCTCTGGGCCTCCCAAGAGAGAGAGAGAGAGAGATTGAGAGAGAGAGAGGTCTAAGGCACTACATCGCAGTATCACAACCGGCCATGATTGGGAGTCCCATAGGGCGGCGCACAATTGGCCCAGTGTCATCCGGGTTAGGGGAGGGTTTGGCCAGGAGGGCTTTACTTGGCTCATCACTCTCTAGTGACTCCTTGTGGTGGGCCGGGCGCCTGCAGGCTGACCTCGGTCGTCAGTTGGACGGTGTTTTCTCCAACACATTGGTGCGGCTGGCTTCCGGGTTAAGCGGGCGGGTGTTAAGAAGCGGCTTAGGCAGGTTTCGTAGGATGCCTGAGTCGACCTTCGCCTCCCGAGCCCGTTGGGGAGTTTCAGCGATGAGACAAGATTGAAAAGGGAGTGAAATAAAAAAAAATAAGACCAAAAAAAAAGAGTGCATCTCTACAGGATTCATGATTGGTTAGAATGGTTTAACATGTTTATAGGTATGATGTCATAACAAGATGTGCTTTTATGAAACCCTTGGGTGTAACAGCATAACCTGGTGCATTATGGAAAAATAACCCAAGAGACAAAATAGTTCTAACAATGTAAATGGAGAGATTCGGTTACAGAAAACAAGCATCTGGAGGAGCACAAGGAAGGAGTCTCTGTGAAATAAACTTTCTCTGGGCTTTTGTGATTTTGTGTGAATATTCCTGTCCTCTTCTGCTCAAACAAATAGGATTTGTTACAGGATCCCTACACTGTGAGAGAGAGAGAGAGAGAGAGAGAGAGAGAGAGAGAGAGAGAGAGAGAGAGATTGAGAGAGAGAGAGGCTACTGTAATAACACAGACAGAGTGTTGTCGCAACCTGACCATCTATAGCCATCATGCATCATCCATTTCCACGTTACTGACACAATGATCTTGGTAGAAATAACATCATCAGTGTAGACAGATAAGATGGAGAGAGTTGAGTTTGGACATAGACGTGTATCTCAGTTGGTGGTGCAGAGGAAGAACCCACACTGTTCTAAGACTGATAGAGGACATGGTTTTGCATACACAGTGGTGATATTAGCGAACGCCTGCGCTTCTGCACAGCAGGAGTATAAAACACTAATGATGTTTGCAAATGCAAGCTACAAAATCATTAAACATTGTGACAAATACTGTTTGTTCTATTTAATGTGTACGCATCATATATGGTGATTTTTTATTTGGTCCACGTGTTATTTTATGCCCCAAGACCAGAGAGAATACAAGAAGATGAGTTATAATTCATTTGATGACAACAGCAGTTAAGACACGGGACTACCGAACTCTCCAAATTGGAAGAGTTTTGACGATTGAGGTGGATCAGAAATGTTACCATATGTAGAGCTGTGTGACCTGCAGAACAAAATAAGTAAATATTTGATTTCAGACTAATATCATGGATATTAGATTAAAAGTAATACAGTATGTCCTTATAGACATGGAATTATCTCTCTTCCCTAATCAGTTCTTGCTTCATCATTTCATTATGCTTTGGATGATTAGGGGTGCAGTCTTTGTGGATGTGTTTTCTTCAGGGAAATTGTATGTCTATCTCTCTCACAACACCGTGTGACATCACACTATCAGATTGTTACTAATATGCCTTATTCATACAGCTCTACTCTACCATAACATATAGATGAGACTTGTTCATGTTACTAAAATACATACTGCATCCATGTATTCTAGCTCAAAATTGAAGCGAGAAATCCTGTTGACTGCATTGAGAGAATTACCATAGAACATCAAAGGTCACTCTGCAGAGGACAGCACTGGGGGCCAGGGTAATGCATTTACATTGACCTACTTCAATATAATGTTGATCAAAACAACCAGATGTACTCAGTGTCAATATTTATGTAACCAATGCTAATGTGATCTTAGAGGAACGTGGAAGATGGTATGGCTGATTAATATGATGCTGAGGGGGAAATATGTGCAGAAAAACTGGCAAAAATGCAGTGTTGGATTTTTTTAGGGAAAGTGGAACAAAAGCTTTGGGACTGCAGGCACATGGGTTTGAGAACAGGGGAGGAAAGCCATTTTAGGAGCACATCAGCGCATCAAGGCAGAAAGGAATTCAGCATGAAATGGAGGGGAGTCCATCATCTTATAAAAGGCTGGTGTTTACACACCTGCACAGTGCACACATGCATGCAGGCACACACACACAAGCATGCACAGTGCACACATGCAAGCAGGCACACAAAGCTCACGCTTCGCTCTACTGAGGGTTATATAACGACATTAGGGAGGATCTTTTTCTGTCAGTCTGGCTGGACTGACATGTAATGTAGCAGATAACAATAATGTAAATGCCTGCGCCAAAGCATGCCACCTTATCCTCCAATGGAGACGTTTCTTTATAAGTACCTAAGTGTTCATTTATCTACTGTACTTAGTTTTTTGTTAATGCATACATGCGTATAGACTACCTAATGTATAATAACTCAAACCAATGTATAAATGATGTGATGTATTATAGATGATGCCAAAGTAAACACTGTACCATGTTTGAATATGATTGTTTTGAGTGGTCCACAATGTGTTTACATTTTTGAAATATGTATTTTGTGTTGTCAATTATTGTATCATTGTGGAGTGATACTATAATACATTTTTCTAACTCGAACACACACAATCACACACACAGCCTCTTAGGCCTTACAGTAAGTCTCAAAAGTCTCTCTGAGAGGCTAATCCAAACATCCCCTTCGGCCAGCAGTCTGATGATGCCCAGTAGAAGCAGCCAGTCTTACTGTAAGCAGGAGTAGCAGCTTGGGTTGTGTACGTGTGTTTGCAGGCCAGCACTGCTCTTCCCAGGCCCTGGATCTCACAGTCTCAGCCCTAAGCAGGATTCAAGGCTTTAGGCTGGTTTACTTTATCCAGCCATGTAATGCTGAGAAGCCTGGGTAGACATTCCTTTGGAAGCACAGAGCAGCATGGTGAACTGATGTGGTTGGGCTCTATATACTGTTAGGCTATACACAGAAATGACAGGGCCTTCAAAAATCCATTATATATACAAAAGTACGTGGACACCCCTTCAAATTAGTGGATTCAGCTATTTCAGCCACACCCATTGCTGACATGTGTATAAAACCGAGCACACCGCCATGCAATCTCCATAGACAAACATTGGCAGAAGAATGGCCTTACTGAAGAGCTCAGTGACTTTCAACGTGGCACTGTCATAGGATGCCACCTTTCCAATAAGTCAGTTCGTCACATTTCTGCCCTGCTAGAGTAGCCCTGGTCAACTGTAAGTGCTTTTAATGTGAAGTGGAAAAATCAAGGAGGAACAATGGCTCAGCTGCGAAGTGATAGGCCACACAAGCTCACAGAACGGGACCGCCAGGTGTTGAAGCTTGAAGCGTGCACAAATCGTCTGTCCTCGGTTGCAACACTCACTACCGAGTTCCAAACTGCCTCTGGAAGCAACTTCGGGAGCGTCATGAAATGGGTTTCCATGGTTAAACAGCCGCACACAAGCCTAAGATCACCATGTGCAATGCCAAGCATCGGCTGGAGTGGTGTATAGCTCACCGCCATTGGACTCTAGAGCAGTGGAAACGCGTTCTCTGGAGTGATGAATCACGCTTCACTATCTGGCAGTCCAACGGACGAATCTGGGCTTGGCGGATGCCAGGAGAACGCTACCTGTCTTAATGCAACTGTAAAGTTTGGTGGAGGAGGAATGATGGTATTGGGCTGTTTTTCACGGGTCGTGCTAGGATCCTTAGTTCCAGCGAAGGGAAATCTTAACGCTACAATGACATTATAGACAATTCTGTGCTTACAACTTTGCGGCAACAGTTTGGTGAAGGCCCTTTCCTGTATCAGCATGAAAATTCCCCCCGGCACAAAGCGAGGTCCATACAGAAATGGTTTGTCGAGATCAGTGTGGAAGAACTTGACTGGCCTGCACAGAGCCCTGACCTCAACCCCATCAAACACCTTTGGCATGAATTGGAACGCCGACAGTGAGCCAGGCCTAATCGCCCAACATCAGTGCCCGACCTCACTAATGCTCTTGTGGATGAATGGAAGCAAGTCCCCTCAGCAATGTTCCAACATCTAGTGGAAATCCTTCCCCATAGAGTCGGGGCTGTTATAGCAGCAAAGGGGGGACCAACTCCATATTAACGCCCATGATTTTGAAATGAGATGTTTGACGAGCAAGGTGTCCACATATTTCTGGCTATGTAGTGTATCTAGCATGAATCCTCAGTGAAACATATTTTCTACTTCATGTATAGTAAAAACAGTAACAGTCTGCTCACTGCGATCCATGTGGACCTCAAGGTAATTTATATTGTATAGATATTAGATCTTAATTTGACCTATATTGTCACAGCAAAATAATCCTGCAGCAACAGGATTTTAACATTTAGTCCATACTGTTGCTTGATTGGTGATTAGGCTATTAGCTGGCCAAAAGGAGGCTGCATGAAAAGGTCAATACTGTTAATATAACCGTGTGTTAGTGTGGATTTTAGGGGAATTTATGTTAATCACAAAGCTCATCTGCATTTCCTGCGGTGCAGGAAAATTCTGTCACAAAAAGATATTCTAATTCAGATCCTACATCTGTACTGCAGCATAACAAGCTGTCAACTGGTGCTTTACTTGCGTATGGGCATGAATGCACGTGCCTCATACATGAGTATAAGCCTGCATGTGTATGAAACGGTGGCAATGAACTGGGCACCGTGCTTTATTCTGTGCAAGACTAAGAAGAATGAGTGCGCACGTGTGCTCATTTCTGCCAGTAACGTGAATAAACAATCATTATAATGGAACCTAATAGTCTCTCCAGCACCGCTCACTTACACATACAGTGCTCTCTGTAATTATTGGGATAGTGAACCATTTTTTCTTCTTTCTGCTATATACTTCAAAACTTTGGATTTGAAATCAAACAATGACTCTGAGGTTAAAGTGCGGACTGACAGCTTTAATTTGAGGGTATTTTCATCCATATCGGGTGAACCGTTTAGGGGGAAAATGTAAGTATTTGGTCCCATATTCATAGTACGCAAATAATACATTATTTACCATTCATTTCTATTGGGCACAAAATAATCTGAAACACAACGAAAACAAACAGCACATGCATCCAACAAATTTGGAGTCACAAGCTTGATGTAGTCGTTGTGTGCTGTGAATATGGGACCAAATACTCAACTTTTGACTACTCATATAAGTTCATTCGTCCCAATACTTTACAGAAATGTCTAAACGGTTCACCCGATATGGATGAAAATACCCTCAAATTAAAGGTGACAGTCCGCACTTTAACTTCATAGTCATTGTTTGATTTCAAATCCAAAGTTTGAAAGTATAGAGCCAAAAGAAGAGCACACTATACATGTGTGTGTCTGCCTCCTCAGTGTTAATGACCAGAGCATTTCCCCTCCTCTCCTGCCCCTGACAACATGGCACCACTGTGTGAGGATAACAATGATCACTCATATGTACACTGCATGCATATTGGTGATATTGATCATTCTGCCAATTACACTACATATGTTTTCAGTGTCTCATGTCCAAGCTTACTACTACACATTTCTAACACTAACACCCTCAGGCTAGCATAAGGTTTGACCTGTGATCTAAGTGGCATGCTCTCAGAAATGCACCTTTTGTGTTTATCAGGACGCCATAGGGGGTTTTCTTGTTTCGCTATAATTTGTCAAATTCACTGTGTAATTGGTTAACATGAAGTATAATTCTGTATCCATCAGTAACTTCACCTACAATATTATGACTTTTCAGCAAGGTATTTATCTTCTCTCTAATCTACTGTCTTCGTTATGCAGTCCGGCCCCTGTAGTGCTGTCCTTGTTATGCTCTGGGCTACTGTAGTCCTCTCAACAGTACAGTCTTTGTTCAACACTGACTTCTATTCCTCTTCTATTTGGTGACCTACTTCAGCTCTTTGTTTGTTTCTTCACCTGGCCTCTCTCTCTCTCTCTCTCTCTCTCTCTCTCTCTCTCTCACTCTCTTGCCTCCTCTGGCCCTCCTCTCTCTAGGCCCCAGATCACTGCAGGAGAGGCAATCTAAACCAGCACAGGAATCCAGTCAGCCTGTTATTCCTGGCAACCAATTGCGCTACAGTGTTTTAATATTTATTCACCAAACCCCTGGTACCACATAAATCAGGAGCACGAAGGGGCAGTACCAGCTCTAACACACCATTACACAGACCACAAATGTCCTTGGACAAGCGGGAAGGTAAATATTTGAATGGATTGGCTGAGTGGAAGGGGGATCAGTGTTTTCCAAGATACAAATCTGGTTGGTAAATCGAGAAAAAGGGAAAGGGAAAAAAGAGGAGAGAGAAGATATAGGAGATTGCTTTGCAGGGCTGGAGTGATTGAGAGACACTCCTTGCCTCTTGATTGAGAATCA
This sequence comes from Oncorhynchus kisutch, assembly GCF_002021735.2. NCBI lineage: Eukaryota > Metazoa > Chordata > Actinopteri > Salmoniformes > Salmonidae > Oncorhynchus > Oncorhynchus kisutch. Next base: position 21,736,418 of record NC_034196.2, on the reverse strand, counting down.
GACCACATGTGTGGACTCGGGACAATCATATGACACAGAGGTCCACTGGGGCAAGATAATGTAGTAAGCTCAGGGGTGAATCACGTCTGGGAATGTATCATTCCACACCGCATGTACTGGACTGGCTTATTCTCTGAGTTTATCCATCATTCTCAATGTGGAGAATGTCTTAGATGCAGAGCCAGTCAGGGTATATGCAGGGCCTCAGTCAGCCAAGAATTGCACTCACACCTCTCCTCCTTTTCAGATCATTCAGATAATATATTGCAATGAAACGGTAGTGTCTGTAGTTTAAACACATAAAGCCAATAGCATGTCATATGTGAGTTAGCGGGTCCCTGGGTCCTATCCTCAGTGTCAGCAGTGATCAGGAGCAGGGATCAGGAGCTTTCAGTGTGTAAACTTGAGGCCCAACATGGACCCTGTCACCAGGTAATATGTCAGTCACTGCCTTTTAATCCTACACCTAACAGAAGGGAAAGGCCTCAAGCCCCCGTCCCTCCATGAGGCCTTTTGCTTCTTGGTAGGCCGTCATTGTGAATACACATTTGTTTCTTAATTGACTTACCAAGTTAAATAAAGGTTAAAGAAATGAAATAAATACAACAATTTACCCTCAACAGACCAAAGCTGAAGGAATGTTTTGTTTTTCAGCAACTTCCACTTCTCTCCAGGTCAGTGAAAGGCCTGTATATCTGAAAATCCCCAGAAGCGTATAATATAGTGTTACATAGAGTAATTGATCAAGAAGACAGACATTATATATTTTTATTTTCAGTTGTATATAGATTATAATATGAAAGGGGCAAAGGTGTGTGGAAACATGGTGCACATTTCCCCCATAAAAAAGTTAGCCAGAGTAACACAGGCTGCTGAACCAATCTGAAGGACAGGAAGTTGCTCCTAGGTGTCCTTAAGCCTGTGTGTCAGAGGGAGTATCAGGTATCCTGCACACGGTCAGCCGGACCCTTTTATAGAAAGCACAGATGTTTTTGGAGAGATTTATATGGCTTTCAGCTTCAACTAAGGTTCTATAGCTGACACTGAACCAGACAAGGGCAATATCCAGTTCTCCATGACTGTGCACGTGACAAACACACTTTGATTTGATTTGATTTGTTAGGTTACCAGCTCTGTTAGGAGCATGCAGGGCGGGGAGTTTATTGGGTGCCAAGGAAAGTAGTGACCCTGGGGATAAATAATGTCAAAAGCACCCATAATCAAACCTGGAATTGTTTTAAGAATGTCCTTAAAAGGATCATTTTGCTATTTGATTTTGAGTTTTAAGAAATATTTGATGAACATTTTTGATGTACCTTACTGCGATCAGCCCATACAAACACATTGAATAACAGATTCACTACAGATAGTCCCCCCCCAAAAAAATCTAAAATAAGTTTGTGTTTCCTATATCTGAGCGATATAAGAAAGATCAGGAAACATTTTTTAAATATTTTTTTTAATGTGTATTCAACTCCTTATTATTGGCACTAAACTGACTCCATATATTAACAGTGCCTTCGGAAAGTATTCAGACCCCTTGACTTTTTGCACATTTTGTAACATTACAGCCTTTTCAAACATTTATTAAATTGTTCTTTTGTCCTCCTCAAGCTACACACAATACCCCATAATGACAAAGAGTTTTTTTTTTTTTCAATTTGTTTCTAATTTATAAAAACAATAAACTGACCTTTTACTCAGGTGTTGAAGCACCGTTGGCAGTGATTACAGCATCAAATCTGCTTGGGTATGACTCTACAAGCTTGGCACACCTGTATTTGGGGAGTTTCTCCCATTTATCTCTACAGATCCTCTCAAGATCTGTCAGGTTGGATGGGGAGCGTTGCTGCACAGCTATTTCCAGGTGTCTCCAGACATGTTTGATCGGGGTTCAAGTCCAGGCTCTGGCTGGGCCACTCAAGGACATTAATAAATCTGTCCAGAAGCCACTCCTGCATCGTCTTGGCTGTGTGCTTAGGGTCGTTGTCCTGTTGGAAGGTGAATCTTCACCCCCAGTCTGAGGTCCTGAGCGCTCTGGAGCAGGTTTTCATCAAGGATCTCTCTGTACTTTGCAATGTTCATCTTTGCCTTGATCCTGACTAGTCTCTCAGTTCCTGTCGGTGAAAAACATCACAGCTTGATGCTGCCACCACCATGCTTCACCGTAGGGATGGTGCCAGGTTTCCTCCAGGCGCAACGCTTGGCATTCAGGCCTAAGAGTTCAATCTTGGTTTCATCAGACCAGAGAATCATGGTCTGAGAGTCTTTAGGTGTCTTTTTGGCAAACTCCAAGCGGACTGTCATGTGTCTTTTACTGAGGAGTGGCTTCTGTCTGGCCACTCTGCCATAAAGGCCTGATTGGTGGAGTCATATGTGCTCCCTCTCCGGCCTCTAGGTCACCGGGCTGCTCGTTATGGCGCACACCTGTTACCATCGTTACGCCCATCAGCGCATTATGACACTCACCTGGACTTCATCACCTCCTTGATTACCTGCCCTATATATGTCAATCCCTTTGGTTCCTTCCCCAAGCGTCATTGTTTCTGTTTCTGTTTCCTCTCTGTGCGCTGTTCGAGTTTTATATTATGTTTTCATTTATTTATTCAACCACTCACTCCCTGAACTTGCTTCCCGACTCTCAGCGCATTCGTTACAGGTGGAGTGTTGCAGAGATGGTTGTCCTTCTGGAAGGTTCTCCCATCTCCACAGAGGAACTCTAGAGCTCTGTCAGAGTGACCATCAGGTTCTTGGTCACCTCCCCCGATTGCTCAGTTTGTCTGGGTAGCCAGCTCTAGGAAGAGTCTTGGTGATTCTTTCACTTAAGAATGATGGAGGCCACTGTGTTCTTGGGGATCTTCAATGCTGCAGATATTGTTTGGTACCCTTCCCCAATCCTGTCTCGGAACTCTGTGGACAATTCCTTCGACCTTCTGACTTTGTTTTTGCTCTGACATGCACAGTCAACTTTGGGACCTTATATAGACAGGTGTGTGCCTTTCCAAATCATATCCAATCAATTGAATTTAACACAGGTGGACTCCAATAAACTTGTAGAAACATCTCAAGGATAATCAATGGAAACAGGATGCACCTGAGCTCAATTTCAAGTCTCATAGCAAAGGGTCTGAATACTTATGTAAATAAGATATTTCTGATTTTTATTTGTAATACATTTGCAAAAAGGTTTGTCATTATGAGGTATTGTGTGTAGATTGCTGAGGATTTGTTTTCATTTAATCCATTTTAAAATAAGGCTGTAACGTAACAATATGAAAAAAGGAAGGGGGCTGAATGCTTTCCGAAGGCACTGTACTTCCATTCATTTTTTCAACTGGTACCGGGGACCTTCAGACGAGTCTTGTGAGGCCTGTGGACGTCCTAGAGCAAAACGACCAACAGGTACGCGTTTGTGAGAGTCTCACCTTTACGCAGAAGGGTATGCGTGTGTAGCCAAAACTATTCTGACGCTACAGAAAGAAGTTGGCAGATCGGCTGTACCGACTTCAAATGGGTCCCAAGACACCATCATGTTCGTGAGAGTCTCTTCTTTCCATAGAGGGGTCATAATAGTTTGTAGGCCAGACCGTTTGGACGCTACAGATGATACCAATTTTCAGGATGTGGTGTGGTGGATTGAGATGCATCCAGTGCAAAAAAACTGTGATCTCGAGCTTAAACTGACAGTTTTATGGGGATTTTTTTATTGCGCTAATTAGATTTCCACAGGGGCGTGGACATCGAACTTAGGGGGTTAAGATGTACAGAGATGAGATACCTCTGTACACCCCCTTTCTGTCTGCTCTCTTAATTTCCTTTCTTTCTCTTTCCATTTCTCTCACTGTCTTTTTATTTCTCTCTCTCTCTCTCTTTTTATTTCTCGCTCTTTCTCCCGGTATCTCGCTCTCTCTCTTTTTTCTCTCTCTCGCCCTGTGCTTGGAGAGCAGCTTTCAGATATTTAATCAGCCTCATTTCACCATACAGAGAGTAGCTAGCTTTCTCGCCAAAAAGAGGAGCCTACCTTTCACAGAAAAGAGCCCTTGCCCCTGAATACAAGGTATATTAATAGAAGCACCAAGAATGCATTCACTATGCTGTGGCATAAATGGATATGTTTGGTTGGGAGAGGTGCAGAGCTCACCAGCTCTCTCAAAAGTGTGAATGGCAGCACAGTACTGAGCTGGAAAGACATCCATTATAAGCAAAGACACATGTAAAGATCTATTTTAGTCCACGGCTAAATTATTTATTCATGTCAACCTAAATGACAGCTCACGTATCAATACCATCCTTTTATGTTAAGCAAAGCTCCATTGTGTGAAATACTGTCATTTTCTCTTTACTGTACATGTGAATATGGTGCTATGAGTACTTTAGCTCGGTCTGTATAGAACCAGACCCTATATCAATCAGATAAGTCTCCATCTCCACCAGACCAACCAATGGCCTTTTAGTGGTCCATCTAAAATGACTCACATAGCCTATTAGAGTGAAAACTGATCCATTTGGTGACATAGGAACCTGCCTATAGCAGCATCTCTTAGTGATGTCAGAGTGCTGCTCTATTAGTGAACCCAGCATTAGTATTGTTACTTGTTAGTGTAGTTAATGTTGACTGCAGCCTGGCTGGCTCCTGTAATTGTGGGATGATTTCTCTCCCTGGGCTAATGGAAGTAGAGGCGAACGCTGCTCTGAGGAGCATTCGCCAGTCATGACTGATAGCCCTCCACATCCCATAATGGCACTTTGATGCGGTTGCCATGCAGACGACCACACTCCCCAGCTGAGCGGAGGGCTTGATTTACTGGATTGCTCAAGATCTTGTTTCCATTTCTAGTAACTAGCAGTGTGTGACACTTCATGAAGGTGTGTGTGTGTGTGTTTTTCTGGCCTCAGCAGTGTTCCATCAGCATCGTGGATCACAGACTGTGACCAACACAGTGGCTGGGAATCTTCTGCCATTGTAATGAGATGCATATGGAAACACCAGCTGTGGCTCATCCACCCTCTATGGTTTGGCTTGGTTTTATTGGCATTACTGTTAGTATTTTTGTGCAAGAGATAAATAGAGTCCTTTTTTGAACACGGATCACAAACAGGAAAATCACAAGAGAGCAGTGACTGCAGTACATGGTGGACACTTAACAAGACATGAGTTAGAGGTTGTGTCTCAGGTTGTCTCTTTGGAGGGACTGAGGGTTCCGTGCCAGGCAGGGACGTGCGTGTGTGTTTGTGTTTGTATCTGTGTGTTAACAAAGCAACCATTATTCCCTGATGAATGATCTCACCATCAGTGGTGGGGGTATAGGCAACCTCAGGTTATGTTCCTACAGAGTTCAACAGCTGGTTAAGGAATAAACAGGGTGTAGATGTAAATAGGAAACCTTGCCTATTGATTGTGTGTCATTTAATAGATACAAAGCTAAAAAAAAGGAAGGTAAAAGAGGAGCTGTGTTTACCAGCCACATGGGTCCTGTTGTCATTACAGACTAGCTTTACAGGACACACTCTAAACCTGCAATCCTCTCTGCCAAAACAGCTCCATAAAATAATTCAACTGAATCTGAACTTTCATATTTTCTCTTGTTTATTTTCAGACTTGTAAAGGAACTGCACGTGACGCCTACCAAACACATCTGTGTTATACAGAGTTCATATTAAAAGTCAGCCACTCCGATTGCAATACATATTTAGAATTTTCCTTCTTGAATAATCTTTCCACCTCTGTTCAGTTTTGCATATCATTCAAGCGCTTCTCTGATGCCACTCTTCACAGAGCATCTTGTTCTTCTGTGGTTGCCAGCCCGGATACCCAGGTGTAGCATTGAGGTACCCAGCTTTGAGGCCACAAGCCCAGGCACGCATGACTCATAACCATGTCCCACCAACCCTGTCACACAGTCAGTCACGGCTGACAGAGGCCTCAACAGAGCACCAAGCATGAAGGGCGGGTAGTGCGTGGAAGGGTTGGGTGGGTGTTCTGTTCTGTGTGTGTGTGTGTGTGTGTGTGTGTGTGTGTGTGTGTGTGTGTGTGTGTGTGTGTGTGTGTGTGTGTGTGTGTGTGTGTGTGTGTGTGTGTGTGTGTGTGTGTGTGTGTGAGTGTGTGTGTGTCTGTCAGCGTGTCTGTCTGTCAGCGTGTCTGTCTGCCTGTCTGCCTGCCTGCCTGCCTGCCTGCCTGCCTGTCTGTCTGTCTGTCTGTCTGTCTGTCTGTCTGCCTGCCTGTCTGCCTGTCTGTCTGCCTGCGCCAGGATACAGTGTGTGAATGTGTGTGTGTGTGTGTGTGTCTGTCAGCGTGTCTGTCTGTCAGCGTGTCTGTCTGCCTGTCTGTCTGCCTGCCTGCCTGCCTGCCTGCCTGCCTGTCTGTCTGTCTGCCTGCCTGTCTGCCTGTCTGCCTGCACCAGGATACAGTGTGTGAGCCATGATTTGTGCATGCGTGAGTCAGTAAGGGGGTGTGATATCATGCCCTGGAGTGGGTTAGAGCCTCTGGTGTACATTATGTGAGGGTTTGTGTAGCGTGCTATTGAAGTGCACTGGGGTAGTGAGAGAGGTTGCAGGTCCCTTTCTTTTTCTCACCCTCAATGTATTTGAAATTCGTATTTTAATTCCTTCTGAGTATTTTGTCATTTGAATTACACTGGGCTGAACTACACTACAATGTATTTTGTATTTTCCAAATTTTTATATTTTCAAAATACAAAATCATTTTCTATACCATTTTTTATAGAGGTTCACATTTTGTGGCCCCCATTTCACCCTGCATTGGTATCAGAAGTCTGATAGCACTATGGTGTGATAAGAGCGTCCGCCAAATGAACTAAATATACATGTAGATGCAAAAATGTTGATAAATACTTTGTTGAGGGAAAATGTACTTGATAGGATGGTGATGTGTTGTTGTCTCACATAGCTATCTTAAGATGAATGCACTAATTGTAAGTCGCTCTGGATAGGAGTGTCTGCTGAATGATGAAAATGTTCATGTAAATATAAAAATGAACAATATCAAAGCATGCTGAGTATTATTCTAATGAGCTCCGCCCCGAAACAAGGCCAATAATAATACCCGGTGTGCTTTGCAGTAAATTGGTATGTTAATTTTGGTATGTTAATTTTCGCATTCACTACATTTACATTTTGGTAATTTAGCAGATGCTCTTATCCAGAGTGACTTGCTCAAAGAAGGTAGATAAACAGCAACATATCACAGTCACGTTTTTGTAACTGTTACTGAGAATATTGTTGCTGTTCGGGCAGGCTGCTTGCAAATGTATTTTTAATTAAACACATGACAAAACACAAGTACACAAGCATTTTGTAGTTTCTTTTGATACGTTGATCTTTATGGTATTTTGTATGTGTAATTTGTAATTGTATTTAGCAATTTGTACCCATTCCTGTTTCTAACCTTCTTTGCCTTTGCTCTCAAAATCTCTCTCTTCCCCTATCTCCATCTCTCCCTCTCTATCCCTGCAGCTCTCTCTCCCTCTCACTTCATCATTCATGGAGCCCAGTCATGCGGAGGAGATGATCTGTGATTCTGCCTCAGACTCCATGTTGTGCTGGAATGACCCATTATTCCACACCAGGGCAAGCAGCATGAGTGCATACACATGAACAAGGGACTGCTCCCGCCGACTCTGAGACTGAGAGAGCACTTCTCTCCCTCTCCACCACCCCACCCCTCCTGAAGCAGACCTGATGAGTTCAATCACTAGGGGAAGACAGTACAGATACGGTGAGGAGAGAGAGGGATAAAGAGAGGGAAAGAGGGGGAGAGATATTGGAAAAGGAGTCCATCAACTGAATGTCATTAAGTTGAAGGAGATGATGTTTCTAATGGCCCAATGTTTCTTGGTTAGACATGGTGGGATAATGCCAATGATTCTGGTTGCAGCTGATTTCTATGCTAATGTGTCTAAATAGCTGTGAGTTATAGCAACAAAATGCTCATGTTTCGCCGCTTATGACGATTCTAATTTGATTGAGAAGAACATAGAACATGTCCCATGAATGCAGTCAATAAACATTAAATAGACATCAGGAGGACATAATGTTGCACTGTTCCTCGGGGCAGATAAATACCCTGCCATATGCAGGCCGGCAGTGCGGTCATTTAAATTATCACCCAGGATATTAGAATTAACCACAACGAGCAATTACAGAAGGCTAAGGCTATTAGTGAGAAATGTCAATCTAATTATGCATGGGGATGGGACATTATCAGGTAATCCAGGAGAGAGCCTGGCCCAACGTGGAGACGTTATTGTCCATGCCTGCCACACGCCTTACGTGGAAAATCTACCAGCTGTTACTCTGCAAAGGTCAACCTGCCATGCCTGATAACATTCATGTTCTGCATTCAATTATGATCATCGGCTGCTAAAACAATTATAGAAGGAGCAGGGGAGAGACAGAGGGGGAGATCTGAGCCAAGGCTTCATAGCTCTGTTGAGATGGGTGGCCAGTAGCTGAGTCTTGACAGTATTGTGATCAGGCATTGTTAGAGGCATACGTTTAACCTGGGCATGAACACCAACACGCTACAGGTTATCTAAAACCAAAGTGGCGCCCCTGCTATTGATCTTCGAGTCACACTAATAGGGACTATCTTTAATTTCTTCTGACTGCATTCATTGGACCCAATCGGAACCATTTTGGCTGACCAAATGATTCTTAAATATCATCTCCTTCGGAGTGGATTTGCAAAAGGGCCTTGAAATCCTTGCTGAGTGTTTGGATGCGAATAAATGTCTTGTGTGGATCTGAGATAAACTCTCTCCAAGTGTCTGTCCCTGTGTGTGGGGAAGTCTGGGTAATTGAGTTGGGGAAGAGGCCATGTTTTTAAGATTCACAGGGAGTGTCATGTGTCTTGAGCTGGTAATGGAGCCATTTGTTGCTGCCATTTGTCATTTGAATGTCATTAGAACAGCAGTGCCTACTGTTTGTTGTGAATATTAATCTGTTTTACAACAGACTGAGGACTTAGACTGGAACGTAAATTAGACGGAAAAATATCAAGACGCATTTCAGCTACATTTTTAGTCTCCTTTCAAGATTCTCAAATGCAGGTTCTTCAATAGGAGACAAAGGTCAAGTCTCTGTACTGTATCCTTACTGGGCAAACATGAATGTCCAAAATCAATGCCAGGCATTCAAGTAAGATGCTGTTTTTCCCATTCGGGAAATACAGACAGGGGATAGACAGTGGTAGGGACAAAGACTGAGTGGCCGAGACAAACCTCTGTCGCCACGGGGCTATGTGTGGTCCGGAGTCAGGAGCATTAACGCTGCGCCAGACGTAGACACAATAAGACTCATTCTCTTACATATTTATTGTCTTGTTCAGCGGTCATGTGTACCCTGGCAGTCTCTGTCTAAGTATGCTGACTGTGACCGATTCTCTAAAACTCCAATTTAAATCAATAGCACCTTTCCACTCCCAGTGTGGTTCTGTGCGAGTTGCATTGGCATAAGAAAACACACTCTTCTTCTATTCATTATTCATTCCCAGACCTCCCCTCAGGTACTCATAACACGGCTCTCCTTGTTGACATTCCGAGACAGGGGTCTGAGCCCCGGCTCTTCCGGCTAGATTGAAGAGCACACTGCGAAGACATAGGGTGACAGCAGAGAGGATTAAACAAGGGTAAGAGGCAAAGACAGGAGAAGCATCACCTTATTATAACCTGACCCCAGGCCACAGGTCTCACCCAGGGGAGGCACACAGAGATTATGTCACACATATACCATAGTACATACTGTTTCAACTGTTTCAACTGTTTCAACTGTTTCAACTGTTTCAACTGTTTCAACTCTTGCTTTGAGAATATTGGACATACAGCATGTTCGCATTGGTAAAGAAAACACATTTGTGAACCTTTATTTACAGTTGAAGTCAGAAGTTTACATACACTTAGGTTGGAGTCATTAAAACTTGTTTTTCAACCTCCACAAATTTCTTGTTAACAAACTATGGTTTTGGCAAGTCGGTTAGGACATCTACTTTGTGCATGACACAAGTCATTTTTCCAACAATTGTTTACAGACAGATTATTTCACAAATAATTCACTGTATCAAAATTCCAATGGGTCAGAGGTTTACATACACTAAGTATACTGTGCCTTTAAACAGCTTGGAAATTGCAGAAAATTATGTCATGGCTTTAAAATATTCTGATAGGCTAATTGACATCATCTGAGTCAATTGGTGGTGTACCTGTGGATGTATTTCAATGCCTACCTATAAACTCAGTGCCTCTTTGCTTGACATCATGGGAAAATCAAAAGAAATCAGCCAAGACCTCAGAAAATAAATTGTAGACCTCCACAAGTCTGGTTCATCCTTGGGAGCAATTTCCAAACGCCTGAAGGTACCATGTTCATCTGTACAAACAATAGTACGGAAGTATTAACACCATGGGACCACGCAGCCATCATGCCACTCAGGAAGGAGATGCATTCTGTCTCCTAGAGATGAACGTACTTTGGTGTGCAAAATGCAAATCAATCCCAGAACAACCGCAAAGGACTTTGTGAAGATGCTGGAGGAAACAGGTACAAAAGTATCTATATCCACAGTTAAACAAGTTCTATATCAACATAACCTGAAAGGATGCTCAGCAAGGAAAACGCCACTGCTACAAAACCACCATAACAAAGCCAGACTACGTTTTGCAACTGGACATGGGGACAAAGATCGTACTTTTTGGAGAAATGTCCTCTGGTCTGATGAAACAAAAATAGAACTGTTTGGCCATAATGACCATTGTTATGTTTGGAGGAAAAAGGGGGAGGCTTGCAAGCCAAAGAACACCATCCCAACCGTGAAACCGGGTGGCAGCATCATGTTGTGGGGGTGCTTTGCTGCAGGAGGGACTGGTGCACTTCACAATATAGATGGCATCATGAGAAAAATGATGTAGAAATATTGAAGCAAAATCTCAGGAAGTTAAAGCTTGGTCACAAATCTTTCTTCCAAATGGACAATGACCCCAAACATACTTCCAAAGTTGTGGCAAAATGGATTAAGGGCAACAAAGTCAAGGTATCGGAGTGGCCATCACAAAGCCCTGACCTCAATCCTATAGAAAATTTGTGGGCAGAAGTGAAAAAGTGTGCGAGCAAGGAGGCCTACAAACCTGACTCAGTTACACCAGGTCTGTCAGGAGGAATGGGCCAAAATTCACCCAACTTATTGTGGGAAGCTTGTGGAAGGCTACTTGAAACGTTTGACCCAAGTTAAACCATTTAAAGGTAATGTTACCAAATACTAATTGAGTGTATGTAAACTTCTGACCCACTGGGAATGTGATGAAAGAAATAAAAGCTGAAATAATTAATTTTCTCTCCTATTATTCTGACATTTCACATTCTTAGAATAAAGTGGTAATCCTAACTGTTTTTATTTGGATTAAATGTCAGGAATTGTGAAAAACTGAGTTTAAATGTATTTGGCTAAGGTGTATGTAAACTTTCGACTTCAACTGTATTTTTTATTATCCTTCTTACCTGACCTCATCTTTTTCTAAAGTCCCTATGTGTGTATGTGTCACAAGGTGGAAGGTGCCGTGTTCTGGGTCTGGGTTGAGCAGACAGAGTGAAGCAGAGGCAGACAACGAAGGACCATTTATTTTTATTTTTAAGGCATGGTTTTCTATATTTACGTTTCAAACACATTCCAGTTTCTCATTTCCATTCAATTGCATTGTTTCCATAAATATCATTTATTTTAACTATAAAACCATGCTACTCAAAATCATCTCAAGACTCAAAATCATCCCAAGACCATTTCATCTCACTAAAACTACCTCCATTAGCCATGCACTGACCAAACGAAAGCCCTACATGTACTAGCAAAACCTGGGATCCACCATGCTATGGACTGCATTCACTTCCTGTGGGTGGCCGCTTAGAACAGAAAAACAGGAGGGTTTAAATACACAGAATACACATCACTTGACTCATCAATTATCCAAAATAAATTCTTCATCTAGATTTCATGCAAAGTGATCACACTAATGATATCAAGCGAGCGAGCGTGCTTCAGTAGTGCTTTAGTAAGAAGCGTATTTGGATCCAGAGCCCCCAGCTTTATCTCTGGATGAAGCAGACCACCATTGTCCCTGTTCCTAGGAACTCAAAGGTAACCTGCGTAAATGACTATCGTCCCATAACACTCACATCTGTAACCATGAAATGCTTTGAAAGGCTGGCCATGGCTCACATCAACACTATCATCCCAGACACTCTGGACACACTCCAATTCGCATACCGCCCCAACAGATCCACAAACAATGCAATCCCTATTGCACTCCACAACGTTCTTTCTCACCTGGACAAGAGGAATAACTATGTGAGAATGCTGTTCATTGGCTACAGCTCAGCGTTCAACACCATAGTCCCCTCCAAGCTCATCACCAAGCTCAGGACCCGGGACTGAACAACTCCTTCTGCAACTGGATCCGGGACTTTGATGGGCCACCTCCAGGTGGCGAGGGTAGGTAATGTCATGACTGGCCTGTTCGGGTCAGGTTACCCTGGACCACACTCCAACAAAATACATTTGTCACACCTGCCAGAGGGGGAGAGATCGAGAGGTATGGAGGTGGGAGTTTTATGACAGCTCCCACCCATTGTAAATCTTAAGGCAGCAGACAAAATCCCTTTGTCCTCTCAGTATGGAGGAATGGAATGTATAATGGGCCTATGGAGAACCTACCTCAGAACAGTAACATGCAATAAATGGACTTTGGGACAATATGTTTCATAAGCCAAAATGGTAGTAATGACGATAAGATGGAATATGAAAATGAATGTCGTTTTTTATATGTTATTAAAAGTTAAATGACAACGTTATAATGGAAAAAAATTAACTTGAAGAGTTTTCACAATATGTACCTGATGTTTGAATACTGTACATTGTGGGGAAAATGTTCAGATTTTGTAAAATGTCCAGATTTTGTAAAATGTCCAGATTTTGTAAAATGTCCAGATTTTGTAAAGATAAAATGTGAATTTAGTTGTCTGAATTGGATCTGTATAAAATCCAGACCTTGCCACATAACTAGTTACGCCCAGAAAAGTTGCCTTGAAGGCGAAAACGCCCATTTTTGACCCAAGAGTTATAAAACATGTGAGTTAAGAATTAACATCATGACTAGGTGACCAAGCGCTGCAGCCAAGGTCTGAGTAGTCAACAACCCCAAAACGCAACATGAGGTTGAAGATGACAGAGGAACCTTTTAAAAATCTATGCCATGGATGAGTAGCTGTGTCTAAGAGGGTGAATTCAAGCAGGGCCACCCGGTTATTCTCTCCAATGAATCATGTGTCTACACTGCTTTCGTTCCCACTCTGGAACCACCTATATGGCTGATTAACCATCTTCAGAAGACCCCTCTTTCAGAACAAGGATGAGGAAACAGACCACTAAGAGAAAGGACACTGACATCGAGTGGACAATCATAGAGTTACACCCTGTAACAACAGAAGTGTCGCCATCAGAGGAGAAGTCGGAACTCGGTCCATGAGGAGATACCCCATTGGAGACCTTCAACACGTAATTACATCATTATATTCTGACCCATAAGAGCGGCAGTTTGGGGCAATGTTAGGGTTAAACTAAGCATGTAGAAAATGTGGCCAAGTGTGCTTTTCTCTCGTGCACTCTCTCTTTCTCCCTCTTTTTAAATCCCTGTTTTGTCTAACATGTGTCATATTGTGTTGGTGGTGTGGTACGGACTTATTTAGTGGGACTTGTGCAGATTCCAGGATTATGCGATGTTCAGAATGAGACTGTAGAGGAAATGAATGAATTTGGGAAATAGAAACTCAATAAAGCCAAACTTTCCCATGGTACCCCAGGTAACTGAGTTAATAATTACCTGATTCATTTAATCACGTAATTATAAACAGTTAATCATTCGATGAACAGCAGATGTCACAATCAATCCAACGTCACGACAGTAACAACACATCTGCCAACACGGGGGCCCCTCAGGGGTGTGTGCTTAGTTCCCTCCTGTACTCCCTGTTCACCCACAACTGTGTGGCCACGCACGACTCCAACACCATCATCAAGTTTGCTGCTGATGCGATGGTGGTAGGTCTGATCACCGACAACAATGAGACAGCCTACAGGGAGGAGGTCAGAGACCTGGCAGTGTGGAGCAAGGATAACAACCTCTCCCTCAATGTCAGCAAGACAAAGGAGCTGATCGTGGACTACAGGAAACAAAGGGGCGAGCACGCCCCCATCCTCATCGACAGGGCTGTATTGGAGAGGGTCGAGAGCTTCAAGTTCATCTGTGTCCACATCACCAAGGACTTAACATTGGACTCTCACACCAGCACAGTCGTGAAGAGGGCGCAACAGCACCTCTTCCCACTCAGGAGGTTGAAAAGATTTGGCATGATCCTCAAAAAGTTCTACAGCTGCACCATTGAGAGCATCTTGACTGGCTGCATCACCGCTTGGTATGGTAACGCCACCGCCATAGATCGCAAGGCGCTACAGAGGGTGGTGTGGATGGTCCAGTATATCACTGTGTCCCAGCTCCCTGCCATCCAGGACCTCTATACCAGGCGTGATCAGAACAAGGCCCGGAAATTTGTCAAAGACACCAGCCACCCAAGACATAGATTGTTCACTCTGCTACCGCACGGCAAGCGGTAATGTAGTGTCAAGTCTGGGAACAAAATGTACCTGAACACCTTCTATCCCCAAGCCATAAGCCACAGTTAATTATACAATAACATCCGTGGAGAAGCACGTGGCAAGCACCAGGACATAATCACACTTTCTTCTCTCACTGCTGATGATTTATGAGAGCTCCAGTCCAGAGACTTGAGGCATCATTTATCAATATTTTGTAGAAACTATTCTAAAATGCTACTTACGAACAGAATTTAGAATTGTTCTATGTATAGAAAAAGTGTGATTTATCAAACAATCTACGATTGTCATACGCACACCGGTAGTAGATAACCATTGACAGAGAGGAAGATGAAGAGAGAGTCCCAACTCGGCTGACTTAGTATGTCTCCCTTCAGCAGGTGGCATTTTTTTGTTGTTTCGCCCACCAAGTAAGGAGTTTTTGTATGGAGGTCAATGAGAGTGTCAAATTTGATCTACAAAATAAATGTATGGCTTATTTAGTATGTGAGGTTAATTTGATCGAATAGAAGTTTCGTAATGCTTAAGTTGTTACGATTGTACTGATATAAGTAGGACACGTGACATCCTAGCAACTTTGAGAAAAAAAACACTATTTCAGAGTTGTCCCGAGATGGCTATGCATATTCATAGCATGAGGCTAGTAGCATAGCATCTCTCTCCATTGAATACAGGAGGTTGATGTCAACAATCCTCATCGAATATTCAAATAAGGATTGCAATAATGAGATGTATTCACCAATCCAAAGAAAGGATAGGCGGGCGCTAGACAGCCCACCGTGCTGCTTTGTATACAAGGACTCCCATTTTTAGGGAGGAGAGACGTATCTTGTCAGTATATCCATTATATTTGGCATTGATAAAAACCAATTGTTCTCATCATGCATGACCTTGGTTGTTTGCATTTCAAAATGCACCCTAATTAACCATATATGGTCAAAATCATCCCTTTAAAGCCCGTGGGAAATATACAACGCAGTTCCAAAGACAGAAGAGTATGAAGACTGTCTTTCGTCTAAAACTGCTTCTCCAATAGAAATCCACACTCACACTTACAGTCGGTGGTAGGGCAACATTGGCTAGCTAAGCGCTTGCACAGAAATATTTCATAGGGTCTAACAGTCGTCTCGCGCCGATATGCACATGTGCAGGCGCTCAAATCAAATGTACTCCTTCGATATAAAGTGCCTTTTTAAACGCATTAAAACGTGTCAGTTTGTCACTTTCACAAGCTTGAATTAATAACATGTTCAACAAATTAAGACATTGTCTCAAATCTGGGTCATGACTTTAGATTTAGAGAAAATAAACAAGTAAGAAATACATTTTTCACTTCTCTCATTGACTCCTCAAACCCCAAATCCCGGCCTGGTCTACTTGGCTTTTCTTGCGTTCACGGAAGTCTCGCAAAGTTGTGTCTCTCTGGGTTTAGAAACTCTGTGACCGTACCATGAAATACAATTGCGCAACCAAAAAAACAGATATAACCAGAGACTGAAATAGAGGTGCTAGAGATTGAGCACAACCAAAAGGTGTTATTTGGCTCAGTTGTGGCTTGACCAGTAAAAATAAAAACATAACTACAAATGAGTAGGGTACACTCACCAATAAACCATCCATCCTCAACAGCTCCCTCCAGTAGGCATATAAGACAACATTGCTGTTCTGCCTGGCCACCACATTCAGCAGCATATTTTGCGTATCACATAACCTGTCATCTGCACATAAAGAGTTGAAATCTTTTCTGTTCACATAGTTGAACTCATTTTGGGATGGGGATTTTTTTGGCGATGTGAGTGCCGTCTTTTACTTTGTTTGTATTTGGGAACCCATTGATGGCATCATGGCAAAGAAACCCATCTTAACTTCAACATGTTGTGTGATTGTGTATGGAATTGTATGTGTTACTGTTCGTTTTGCTGATGACTGCATCCAAAACATTGTCTCGAGGGCCGTGAGATCGGCAAGCTCCTGCAGAAAAGTGCCGGATGCCAAAAACCAGTGGTTGGATAGGACTTAGAGGTGCACCGGAATGGCATGCGCTTGCCTTTTTAAATTAGGTCTTAAATCCTCGCAAAAATCCTATGAGATTGGTTTTGGGAAACAATACGTTCTGCAGAAAAAGTCCCACCTGTCTCTAAAAACTCTCTGAGAAATCAAATCAAATGTATTTGTCACATACACATGGTTAGCAGATGTTAATGCGAGTGTAGCGAAATGCTTGTGCTTCTAGTTCCGACAATGCAGTAATAACCAACGAGTAATCTAACCTAACAATTCCAAAACTACTACCTTATACACACAAGTGTAAAGGGATAAAGAATATGTACATAAAGATATATGAATGAGTGATGGTACAGAACGGCATAGGCAAGATGCAGTAGATGGTATAGGGTACAGTATATACATATGAGATGAGTAATGTAGGGTATGTAAACATTATATTAAGTAGCATTGTTTAAAGTGGCTAGTGATATATTTTACATCAATTTCCATCAATTCCCATTATTAAAGTGGCTGGAGTTGAGTCAGTGTGTTGGCAGCAGCCACTCAATGTTAGTGGTGGCTGTTTAACAGTCTGATGGCCTTGAGATAGAAGCTGTTTTTCAGTCTCTCGGTCCCTGCTATGATGCACCTGTACTGACCTCACCTTCTGGATGATAGCGGGGTGAACAGGCAGTGGCTCGGGTGGTTGTTGTCCTTGATGATCTTTATGGCCTTCCTGTGACATTGGGTGGTGTAGGTGTCCTGGAGGGCAGGTAGTATGCCCCCGGTGATGCGTTGTGCAGACCTCACTACCCTCTGGAGAGCCTTACGGTTGTGGGTGGAGCAGTTGCCGTACCAGGCGGTGATACAGCCCGACAGGATTCTCTCGATTGTGCATCTGTAGAAGTCTGTGAATGCTTTTGGTGACAAGCCAAATTTCTTCAGCCTCCTGAGGTTGAAGAGGCGCTGCTGCGCCTTCTTCACAACGCTGTCTGTGTGGGTGGACCAATTCAGTTTGTCCGTGATGTGTACGCCGAGGAACTTAAAACTTACTACCCTCTCCACTACTGTCCCATCGATGTGGATAGGGGGGTGTTCCCTCTGCTGTTTCCTGAAGTCCACAATTATCTCCTTTGTTTTGTTGACATTGATTGTGAGGTTATTTTCCTGACACCACACTCTGAGGGCCCAATACCTCCTCCCTGTCGGCCGGAGATGTTGTTACCTACCCTCACCATCTGGTGGCGGCCCTTCAGGAAGTCCAGTCCAGTACCCCGTTGACCCAGGGTCTCGAGCTTGATGGCGAGTTTGGAGGGTACTATGGTGTTAAATGCTGAGCTGTAGTCGATGAACAGCATTCTCACATAGGTATTCCTCTTGTCCAGATGGGTTAGGGCAGTGTGCAGTGTGGTTGAGATTGCATCGTCTGTGGACCTATTTGGGCGGTAGGCAAATTGGAGTGGGTCTAGGGTGTCAGGTAGGGTGGAGGTGAGATGGTCCTTGACTAGTCTCTCAAAGCACTTCATGATGACGGAAGTGAGTGCTACAGGGCGGTAGTCGTTTAGCTCAGTTACCTTAGCTTTCTTGGGAACAGGGACAATGGTGGCCCTCTTGAAGCATGTGGGAACAGCAGACTGGGATAAGGATATATTGAATACGTCCGTAAACAGCTGGTCTGCACATGCTCTGAGGACGCGGCTGGGGATGCCGTCTGGGCCTGCAGCCCTGCGAGGGTTAACACGTTTAAATGTTTTACTCACGTCGGCTGCAGTGAAGGAGAGTCCGCATGTTTTGGTTGCGGGCCGTGTCAGTGGCACTGTATTGTCCTCAAAGCGGGCAAAAAAGTTATTTAGTCTGCCTGGGAGCAAGACATCCTGGTCCGTGACGGGGCTGGTTTTCTTTTTGTAATCCGTGATTGACTGTAGACCCTGCCACATACCTCTTGTGTCTGAGCCGTTGAATTGTGACTCTACTTTGTCTCTATACTGACGCTTAGCTTGTTTGATTGCCTTGCGGAGGGAATAGCTACACTGTTTGTATTCGGTCATGTTTCCGGTCACCTTTCCCTGGTTAAAAGCAGTGGTTCGTGCTTTCAGTTTCACGTGAATGCTGCCATCAATCCACGGTTTCTGGTTTGGGAATGTTTTAACCATTGCTATGGGAACGACATCATCAATGCACTTTCTAATGAACTCGCTCACCAAATTAGCGTATTCATCAATGCTGTTGTTGGAAGCAATGTGGAACATATCCCAGTCCACATGATCGAAGCGTGGAATCAGATTGGTCGGACCAGCATTGAACAGACCTGAGCGCATGAGCTTCTTGTTTTAGTTTCTGTCTGTAGGCAGGGAGCTACAAAATGGAGTCATGGTCAGCTTTTCTGAAAGGAGGGCGGGGGGGGGGGGGGGCCTTATATGCGTCGCGGAAGTTAGAATAGCAATGATCCAAGGTTTTACCAGCCCTGGTTGCGCAATCGATATGCTGATACAATTTAGGGAGTCTTGTTTTCAGATTAGCCCTGTTAAAATCCCCAGCTACAATGAATGCAGCCTCAGGATATGTGGTTTCCAGTTTGCATAGAGTCAAATAAAGTTTGTTCAGGGTCATCGATGTGTCTGCTTGGGGTAATATATACGGCTGTGATTATAATCGAAGAGAATTCCCTTGGTAGATAATGCAGTCGACATTTGATTGTGAGGAATTCTCAGTCAGGTGAACAGAAGGACTTGAGTTCCTGTATGTTGTTGTGATCACACCACGTCTGATTAATCATAAGGTATACGACCCCGCCCCTCTTCTTACCAGAAAGACGTTTGTTTCTGTCGGCGTGATGCGTGAAAGAAACCAGCTGGCTGCACCGATTCTGTTAGCGTCTCTCGAGTGAGCCATGTTTCCGTGAAGCAAAGAACGTTACAGTCTCTGATGTCTCTCTGGAATGCTACCCTTGCTCGGAATTCATCAACCTTGTTGTCAAGAGACTGGACATTGGCGAGTAGTATGCTAGGGAGTGGTGCGCGATGTGCCCGTCTCTGGAGCCTGACCAGAAGACCGCTTCGTTTGCCTCTTTTACGACGTCGTTGTTTTGGGTCGCAGGCTGGGATCCATTCCGTTGTCCTGGGTGGAAGGCAAAACACAGGATCCGCTTCGGGAAAGTCATATTCCTGGTCGTACTGGTGGTGAGTTGACGTTGCTCTTATATTCAGTAGTTCTTCCCGACTGTCTATAATGAAACCTAAGATTACCTGGGGTACCAATGTAAGAAATAACACGTAAAAAAACGAAATAATGCATAGTTTCCTAGGAACGCGAAGCGAGGCGGCCATCTCTGTCGGCACCGTAAGTCTACTGTCGGTGCCGGAAATCTAAATGCAGCGTGGGCCAAATCATCAAACAGAGCCAGATTACCCATCTCTCACCATTATCGCCATTTTTTGGTTTCACCTTCACACATACCTCCAATTTCACAAATGACTGTGCTTTATATGGATTATCGTAATAAATGCACTGATGTTGTCAAATTATAGGCTACAGCATGTCAAGATATGTGGCATGAATTCACAGTGACATCGAAAAATTATTAAATTATTAGCTTAAGTATTTTTAAGACTTGAGACAATTGAGAAATGGATTGTGTATGTCTGCCATTAAGAGGGTGAATGGTCAAGAGAAAATCTTTAAGTGTCTTTGAACGGGGCATGGGAGTAGGTGCCAGGTGCATCGGTTTGAGTGTGTCAATAACTGCAACCCTGCTGGGGTTTTCACGCTCAACAATTTCCCATGTGTATCAAGAATGCTTCACCACCCAAAGGACATCCAGACAATTCGACACTGTGGAGTAGAAGCATCCCTGTGGATTGCTTTCGACACCTTCTAGTCCATGCCCCGACGAACAGAGACTGTTCTGAGGGCAAAAGGGTGTGCAACTCTATATTAGGAAGGTGTTCCTAATGTTTTGTACACTCAGTGTATTTTTCCCATTCTACTCTTGACAAGCAGTTCCCTTATTCCACCACTTGGCACTGTGCATACGCATGGTCAAGGCTGTGCACAAACTTACGCACACTCTCAAGCAAACATTCATATTGATAAATCTCACACTGAGGCATTGTTTACGCACAGATTTGTGCCTTAGCAGGATTAATACGAGGCCCCTGGCACCAGACAACACTACTTAATTTGTATGATTCTCTCAAAGCCCAAGATGACTGAGGCATGTGTTCACAGACATAGGTGGCATATACTCTGAATATAAACATGAGGCAAACATGAATTTCCTCATGAAAGCACATACTTGTAATACGATGATGTGAAATGTGCATGTTCTAATACACCACATGCATTCACTGTTACATCGCCATTAATGTACACTAGAAAACATATTCTGTCTTATTCCTATCATCTACCCTGCAGTTATATACAATGGAAAACTCTGATTTAAAAAGAGTAAGAATCTGAAGACTCAGGAGCTAAAAGGTTGCATTTACCTTTGTTGAAAATGTTCCCTTCTCCCTTCCTTACAAACATATTACCTCATCAAATTCTGGAAACATACTCCACTTCTCACTCAATCGCAACCCTTAGAAACATAATATCTGTTTTTCTCTCATGCTCTTCAAGAAGGTAATTGGGACTCTATTTCCTCAACTTTTACAAGCGTAATGAGAGATTCTTCTCATTTCCGACCCTGCTTTTAAGTGTTAATACACACTTAGAATACAGCAGAACAAACTCAATGTCTTGATTATGACTCATGTAATGGGTTGGGAGATGGCAGGCAGACGGAAACTGTGCAGACTGTGGGTTAGCCCGACCAGGGGTAGAGAGACCCAGCAGACACAAGGCTCAGCCAGGACCTCGGATGTGGAGACCTGCTTCATGAGGTGTTGCTGGACAGGGACAACAGGCTTTCGCTCATGAGGTCATCCGTTTTTCATTTCTCTGACATGGCCGTGAAACATGAGTGGATGTCATCAGCCTGTCAGGGACACGTTGTGGCTCTGAACTGCTCTGGTCGGGTAAATGGGGCAGAAAGGACGTCACATTTTCCCCTCTCTGCCATGACATGACCACTAACAAGTCTCAAATGACCCTGTAAGGACATAACAGGGTTTTTCCTTAAACACCATTTATGTCATTTCCCTGCATGCCCTCCACGGCTCTTTCCAACTTAGGCCAAACAGTTTCCAAAATAAATGGTTTACTGTCAACAAGTGTCTAATGTGTTTTGGTGATGTGTGATGGTACAGAAATGTGGACATTTCACAGCTAATAAATACTATGGAATTTTCCTCTTGCTCTATAATGGCATTTTAGGAAAATAATACTGTTCTTCTACTGTAAAGGACATGGACACAACCAGGGGCACAACTGTCACTGGGGACAGGGGGGACATGTCCACATTCTGAAATTGCATTTTCCCACCCCCACCCCCCACCCATTGGAATATGATACAAAACGTGGCAATGGTTTGCTTTAGGACCATGCGGATGCCTCCGAGCGGTTGGGTAGGCTGTTTGGAGTGTTTATCCGACTCAATCAAAACTAATAATAATTATGTCCCCCCACTTTTAAAATCAAAGTTGCGCCCCTGGACACAACAAAGGACTAATATAAGGACCGCTGTACATTTTTATGTTTCTACCCAGACCATGACATTTTTGATATCATAAATATGTAAAAAGAATATAATGACCTACACTGAGGGTAGAAAAAATTAGGAATACCTGCTCTTTCCATGACATAGGCTGACCAGGTGAATCCAGGTGAAAGCTATTGATGTCACCTGTTAAATCAACTTCAATCAGTGTAGATGAAGGGGAGGAGACAGGTTAAAGAAGGATTTTTAAGCCTTGAGACAAACTGAGACATGGATTGTGTAAGTAAAAAAACCTTTAAAGTACTACTTAAGTAGCTTTTTGTTGTATCTGTACTTTACCTTACTATTTACAGTGGGGCAAACAAGTATTTAGTCAGCCACCAATTGTGCAAGTTCTCCCACTTAAAAAGATGAGAGAGGCCTGTAATTTTCATCATAGGTACACTTCAACTATCACAGACAAAATTAGAGAAAAAAATCCAGAAAATCACATTGTAGGATTTTTCATGAATTTATTTGCAAATTATGGTGGAAAATAAGTATTTGGTCAATAACAAAAGTTTATCTCAATACTTTGTTATATACCCTTTGTTGGCAATGACAGAGGTCAAACGTTTTCTGTAAGTCTTCACAAGGTTTCACACACTGTTGCTGGTATTTTGGCCCATTCCACCATGCAGATCTCCTCTAGAGCAGTGATGTTTTGGGGCTGTTGCTGGGCAACACGGACTTTCAACTCCCTCCAAAGAGTGTTCTTTCTTTTGGGGGGCTGAAGACTAAAGCTCTTTTCAAATATGATGACCAAATTGGAGGGGAAAAGTTTATTTTAGGGAACAGAATACTGCAGAGACAGAACAGAGTAATTCAGTCCATTCTGGCTAGTGCTCTAATGCTGTCACTCCTACATTAGGAGTGCAGACATATGTGTGTGCTTCTCTATCCCACTCTTTAAGCAACCCTGCCAAGGGTCATTGGACTAGCAACTTAGTCATTTGCTCATTCAATTTGGACAATGGTTTATTGTCCATCTACATTCAGAGCAACAACATGAGCAAACCATCTGCATAATCACAGCCACGTGGTTCAGAAGTCTTTATATAACCTTACAGGGGTAGGTAGATTTTTTTTTTAAATTAAGTAATACATTCTAAATGCTATATTTAGCCTATTTTCCTCTCATTATCAGAAGTGTGAATCAATATGAAATGGAGAAACATTGGGTTGATTCACTCAAACAGCAGGACATACAGTATCTGTCAAATCCAATCATTTTCCTATTTCTATGAAAACACCTATCAAAATACAGAGCAGGGCAATCTATTCCCTGGAGGAAGAATCACAGAGAGGGGCTACAGAGTCCAGTATTCCACAGCACTTTAGTGTCCTAGCCTCTCTCAGTCAACAAATCTCAAGCAGCCCATCACTACAGGAGAACAGGAGTCAGCCAGCGAGCAGGCCAAACATCACATTACTCACATTCACTATAGCATAAAGATGTGTTCTAAAAACAAAACATCACATCTGTCAACCCCGGCAATGCTTTATGTAGATTGTCATAACAGTCTGTGGAAGGATAGCGGCCCACAATTCAGTTTCAGCTGGTTGATCTAAGAACAGGGCCGGTATCCACAAAGCATCTCAGAAAAGGTCATAGGAATCCTGTTAAAACCTGTTTTAAGACAAAAGAAACTCCCAGCCCCAGACTAGGTTTTAGGATGATATTAAGACAGACAAAGTCTGAGCCAGGAGTAAAATCAACTCATAAAAGTTTTTCTCAGCGGGTAATCACGACAGTTTGAGATACCGCAAAGGAAAGATAGTGATGACGCTCATTGACATTGTTGCAAATAATGGAGAAGAACGAATCGCGATGCGGTATCGCCAGTTGTGAACTCTATAGAGTCTAGGTTTGCAAAATTCCAGTAACTTTCCCAAAATTCCCTGGTTTTCCAAAAATCATAGTTGTAGGATTCCCAGATTTCCTGCTTATTCCCTCGTTATTCCAGGAATCTTCCAACCAGGAATTTGGGGATAGTTACTGGAATTTTGCAACCCTAATAGAGTTTATAGCACGCTTCATACAACCAAGGTGAATGTGACTGAATGTTGTAATGGTAACACGTTTGATATCATTTCCGCCTGGCACGACCACTTTGCCCACTCTTAATTCTTGCCTAGTATGTTGCCTTGCATAATTGAATACATTCTGATATTTTGAGTTGATGGTTGTTAGAAGCGGAATTTTGACAATATACCGTTATATCAACACACTCAACGTCTCCTGTTCAACAACTCTAAATCTTCTTGGCGTGGTAGGAATCAAGTCAATTGCAGATAATGTTGCATAACATGTTTTAAAGGTCTATCATTTTCACCAAACACAATCAAAGCAACAGGCCCCATGCAGTCTATGTAATTACATGTTGAAATCATCATTGTATGTATAATAAATCACTTTGTTTTATGAAAATAACTTAAAAAATATATGATTGATCATTTATTTCCCTGAGCCTCCTTTGGCCGTTGAAATGCTCAGTCTCATGTGGGCGTTAGGAAAGAAATTTGAAGATATTTGCATACACAGCCCTGGTTGGCAGATAGGATGGTCTAGAACCCACCCCTTACCCAGATGAACAGTCATTGGTCTATCATAATCAGATCACATTCTGACGTCATGATGTGGGCCAAAAGTTCCATTGCACCTGAACAGGCTGAAATTCCAGGCATTCTTTTCAAAAAAGCTCTTACATAAAAAGTATTATCATCATTTTCACAATTTAAGAGTGTTGTTTCGACCTCATAGTGTGGAAATATCTTTTTTAAAACATGAAAATCACATTTTAATTGCACTGCCCCTTTAACATATGCCCTAGGCGCTTTCAATGGCCCACCTTAAAGGCATGCCGAATGTAGGTATATTTTTTTAACATTGAGCTCCAAAGGGATAACTTGAAATAATATGATACATGTTAATTAAATAATCAAAAGCAAAATATATTATTATTTATTAAATCAAATCAAATTTTATTTGTCACATGTGCACTGAATACAACATGAAATGCTTACTTACAAGCCCTTAACCAACAATGCAGTTTTAAGAAAATAGAGTTAAGAGAATATTTACCAAATAAAAAACGAAATAAGTAACCCAATAAAAGAACAATAACGAGGCAATATACAGGTGGTATCGGTACCGAATCAATGTCCGGGGGTACAGGTTAGTCGAGGTAATTTGTATTAGCCTAGCAGTTATACCTATTTAGGAATATCAGCTGAATTAGGCCCCATGTGAAATCATTGTCAAAAGAGAGAGAGATGCTTTTGCATGTAGTTCAAGATTACTTATTGGTTGATCTATCCAAACTCCAATGTAATTGCCTGTCTATGGCGCAGGAACCGCTGACTCGCTCTCTTTTTCTATTATCAAGACACCTGCTAGTATCTCCTAACTGGTTAGGACAGCTCATGAGGTCTCCTAAATATCTGTCATCTAGGTAGGACTCTTATGACTAAAGAGGCTTCTGCATAGCTTTCATTTTGTCTCTAATTCTCAGCTTCATGATCAGTGTTCTATTCTGAGACGCTTTGTGGATACGGCCCCAGGATAGCGCACTGACTTGTTGTGTGTTTAATTACTTCCCCTCTCCTCTAACCATCAGGTTTGTTTTTGTAATCAAGCATGGATTCTTTCTCCATCAGAGCAGGAGTGTAATGCTGTAATGCCTACCCCAGATCAATACCAAGGCAACATGTGGTTGATAGAGTTGTTTAGTAGTACACAGATGGCCCAGTGGAGTTGCGGAGAAGGCAATTGAATTAGTTAAGATTGATAATGTGTCAATTGGGACTCTCAGCTCCTAAATTGCCCTGTTATATTCCATTCCGCTGGGCAGATGGATCTCTTCAAAGCCTGCTCTCAGATCAGTCCACATCTGGTGTAAGTGTGTTGAAAATGACATATGGTTGTCTTTATGGTCCTGGCCTAGAATCAGTCAGTGTGCTGTATTGGCTAATGATACTGTATATTGCACCTTCAGAAGCTGGACTGAGATCAGATAGTCTATAATCTGAACACGATGGAATCGTTATCAGGTACTGAAGATAGGAAAGGAGAGCTCTCAGGCATAAGTCAATGAAAAGTCAAAGAAAGAATAGTCTCAGCTTTCATATGTTGTTGAGATTCTATTTAGTTTTCCCACAATTAATTAAACATTTAGACATGCATACTGTAGATTCACAACTCGACAAAGACTTATTGCACAACAGTCAAAACAGTTGTTGATATTCTACGTATCACTCAACACACCGACTATTTTAAAAAATATAAATATTTCACCTTTATTTAACCAGGTAGGCCAGTTGAGAACAAGTTCTCATTTACAACTGCGACCTGGCCAAGATAAAGCAAAGCAGTGCGAGAGTTACACATAAACAGAGTTACACATAAACAAACGTACAGTCAATAACACAAAATAAAAGAAAAAGAAAAATCTATGTACAGTGTGTGCAAATGTAGAAGAGTAGGGAGGTAGGCAATAAATAGGCCCTAGAGGCGAAAATAATAACAATTTAGCACTAATACTGGAGTGATAGATGTGCAGATGATGATGTGCAAGTAGAGATACTGGGGTGCAAAAGAGCAAGAGGGTAAGTAGTAATATGGAGATGAGGTAGTCGGGTGTGCTATTTACAGATGGGCTGTGTATCAGTACAGTGATCGGTAAGCTGCTCAGACAGCTGATGCTTAAATTTAGAGAGGGAGATTTAAGACTGCAGCTTCAGAGATTTTTGCAATTCATTCCAGTCATTGGCAGCAGAGAACTGGAAGGAAAGGCGGCCAAAGTACGTGTTGGCTTCTGGGAGGATCCGTGCAATATACAGTGCCTTGCGAAAGTATTCGGCCCCCTTGAACTTCGCGACCTTTTGCCACATTTCAGGCTTCAAACATAAAGATATAAAACTGTATTTTTTTGTGAAGTATCAACAACAAGTGGGACACAATCATGAAGTGGAACGACATTTATTGGATATTTCAAACTTTTTTAACAAATCAAAAACTGAAAAATTGGGCGTGCAAAATTATTCAGCCCCTTTACTTTCAGTGCAGCAAACTCTCTCCAGAAGTTCAGTGAGGATCTCTGAATGATCCAATGTTGACCTAAATGACTAATGATGATAAATACAATCCACCTGTGTGTAATCAAGTCTCCGTATAAATGCACCTGCACTGTGATAGTCTCAGAGGTCCGTTAAAAGCGCAGAGAGCATCATGAAGAACAAGGAACACACCAGGCAGGTCCGAGATACTGTTGTGAAGAAGTTTAAAGCTGGATTTGGATACAAAAAGATTTCCCACGCTTTAAACATCCCAAGGTGCACTGTGCAAGCGATAATATTGAAATGGAAGGAGTATCAGACCACTGCAAATCTACCAAGACCTGGCCGTCCCTCTAAACTTTCAGCTCATACAAGGAGAAGACTGATCAGAGATGCAGCCAAGAGGCCCATGATCACTCTGGATTAACTGCAGAGATCTACAGCTGAGGTGGGAGACTCTGTCCATAGGACAACAATCAGTCGTATATTGCACAAATCTGGCCTTTATGGAAGAGTGGCAAGAAGAAAGCCATTTCTTAAAGATATCCATAAAAAGTGTTGTTTAAAGTTTGCCACAAGCCACCTGGGAGACACACCAAACATGTGGAAGAAGGTGCTCTGGTCAGATGAAACCAAAATTGAACTTTTTGGCAACAATGCAAAACGTTATGTTTGGCGTAAAAGCAACACAGCTCATCACCCTGAACACACCATCACCACTGTCAAACATGGTGGTGGCAGCATCATGGTTTGGGCCTGCTTTTCTTTAGCGGGGACAGGGAAGATGGTTAAAATTGATAGGAAGATGGATGGAGCCAAATACAGGACCATTCTGGAAGAAAACCTGATGGAGTCTGCAAAAGACCTGAGACTGGGACGGAGATTTGTCTTCCAACAAGACAATGATCCAAAACATAAAGCAAAATCTACAATGGAATGGTTCAAAAATAAACATATCCAGGTGTTAGAATGGCCAAGTCAAAGTCCAGACCTGAATCCAATCGAGAATCTGTGGAAAGAACTGAAAACTGCTGTTCGCAAATGCTCTCCATCCAACCTCACTGAGCTCGAGCTGAGGAGGAATGGGGAAAAATGTCAGTCTCTCGATGTGCAAAACTGATAGAGACATACCCCAAGCGACTTACAGCTGTAATCGCAGCAAAAGGTGGCGCTACAAAGTATTAACTTAAGGGGGCTGAATAATTTTGCACGCCCAATTTTTCAGTTTTTGATTTGTTAAAAAAGTTTGAAATATCCAATAAATGTCGTTCCACTTCATGATTGTGTCCCACTTGTTGTTGATTCTTCACAAAAAAATACAGTTTTATATCTTTATGTTTGAAGCCTGAAATGTGGAAAAAGGTCGCAAAGTTCAAGGGGGCCGAATACTTTCGCAAGGCACTGTACCTGCTGGAGCGCGTGCTACGGGTGGGTGTTGCTATGGTGACCAGTGAGCTGAAATAAGGTGGGGCTTATAAGGCTTATAGACTACCTGGAGCCAGTGGGTTTGGTGACGGATATGTAGAGAGGCCCAACCAACGAGACAATACAGGTCACAGTGATGGGTAGTATATGGGGCTTTGGTGATAAAACGGATGGCACTGTGATAGACTACATCCAGTTTGCTGAGTAGAGTGTTGGGGCTATTTTGTAAATGACATCGCCGAAGTCAAGGATCGGTAGGATAGTCCGTTTTACGAGGGTATCTTTGGCAGCATGAGTGAAGGATGCTTTGTTGTGAAATAGGAAGCCGATTCTAGATTTAATTTTGGATTGGAGATGCTTAATGTGAGTCTGGAAGGAGAGTTTACAGTCTAACCAGACACCTAGGTATTTGTAGTTGTCCACATATTCTAGGTCAGAACCGTCCAGAGTAGTGATGCTAGTAGGGCGGGAGGGTGCGGGGTAGCAATCGGTTGAAGAGCATGCACTTAGTTTTACTAGCATTTAAAAGCAGTTGGCGGCCACGGAATGAGTGTTGTATGGCGTTGAAGCTCGTTTGGAGGTTTGTTAGCACAGTGTCCAAATAAGGACCAGATGTATACACAATGGTGTCGTCTGCTTAGAGATGGATCAGAGAATCACCAGCAGCAAGAGCGACATCATTGATATATACAGAGAAAAGAGTCGGCCCGAGAATTGAACCCTGTGGCACCCCCATAGAGACGACCAGAGGTCCGGACAACAGGCCCTCCGATTTGACACACTGAACTCTATCTGAGAAGTAATTGGTGAACCAGGTGAGGCAGTCATTTGAGAAGCCAAGGCTATTGAGTCTGCCGATAAGAATCCAGTGATTGACAGAGTCGAAAGCCTTGGCCAGGTCATTGAAGACAGCTGCACAGTAGTCTTTTATCGATGGCGGTTATGATATCGTTTAGGACCTTGAACGTGGGTGTGGTGCACCCATGACCAGCTCGGAAACCAGATTGCATAGTGGAGAAGGTACGGTGGGATTCAAAATGGTCGGTGATCTGTTTATTAACTTGGCTTTCGAAGATTTTAGAAAGGCAGGACAGGATGGATATAGGTCTATAACAGTTTGGAACTAGGGTCTCCCCCTTTGAAGAGGGGGATGACCGCGGCAGTTTTCCAATCTTTGGGGATCTCAGACGATACGAAAGAGAGGTTGAATAGGCTAGTAATAGGGTTTGCAACAATTTCGGCAGATCATTTTAGAAAGTGAGGGTCCAGATTGTCTCGCCCAGCTGATTTGTAGGGATCCAGATTTTGCAGTTCTTTCAGAACATCAGCTGTCTGGATTTGGGTGAAGGAGAAGCGGGGGGGGGGGGGGGGGCAAGTTGCTGCAGGGGGTGCTGAGATGTTGGCCAGGGTAGGGGTAGCCAGATGGAGAGCATGGAAAAATGCTTATTGAAATTCTAGATTATAGTACTTAGTACTATAGTTTTAGTACTATATCACTTGACACAATGATGAAAATAATCATGGCCTCTAAACCTTCAAGCTGCATACTGGACCCTATTCCAACTCAACTACTGAAAGAGCTGCTTCCTGTGCTTGGCCCTCCTATGTTGAACATAATAAACGGCTCTCTATCCACCGGATGTGTACCAAACTCACTAAAAGTGGCAGTAATAAAGCCTCTCTTGAAAAAGCCAAACCTTGACCCAAAAAATATAAAAAACTATCGGCCTATATCGAATCTTCCATTCCACTCAAAAAATTTAGAAAAGGCTGTTGCGCAGCAACTCACTGCCTTCCTGAAGACAAACAATGTATACGAAATGCTTCAGTCTGGTTTTAGACCACATCATAGCACTGAGACTGCACTTGTGAAGGTGGTAAATGACCTTTTAATGGCATCAGACCGAGGGTCTGCATCTGTCCTCGTGCTCCTAGACCTTAGTGCTGCTTTTGATACCATCGATCACCACATTCTTTTGGAGAGATTGGAAACCCAAATTGGTCTACACGGACAAGTTTTGGCCTGGTTTAGATCTTATCTGTCGGAAAGATATCAGTTTGTCTCTGTGAATGGTTTGTCCTCTGACAAATCAACTGTAAATTTCGGTGTTGCTCAAGGTTCCATTTTAGGACCACTGTTGTTTTCACAATATATTTTACCTCTGGGGATGTCATTCGAAAACATAATGTTAACTTTCACTGCTATGCGGATGACACACAGCTGTACATTTCAATGAAACATGGTGAAGCTCCAAAATTGCCCTCGCTAGAAGCATGTGTTTCAGACATAAGGAAGTGGATGGCTGCAAACTTTCTACTTTTAAACTCGGACAAAACAGAGATGCTTGTTCTAGGTCCCAAGAAACAAAGAGATATTCTGTTGAATCTGACAATTAATCTTAATGGTTGTACAGTCGTCTCAAATAAAACTGTGAAGGACCTTGGCGTTACTCTGGACCCTGATCTCTCTTTTGAAGAACATATCAAGACCATTTCAAGGACAGCTTTTTTCCATCTACGTAACATTGCAAAAATCTGAAACTTTCTGTCCAAAAATGATGCAGAAAAATTAATCCATGCTTTTGTCACTTCTAGATTAGACTACTGCAATGCTCTACTTTCCGGCTACCCGGATAAAGCACGAAATAAACTTCAGTTAGTGCTAAATACGGCTGCTAGAATCCTGACTAGAACCCAAAAATTTGATCATATTACGCCAGTGCTAGCCTCCCTAAACTGGCTTCCTGTCAAGGCAAGGGCTGATTTCAAGGTTTTACTGCTAACCTACAAAGCATTACATGGGCTTGCTCCTACCTATCTCTCTGATTTGGTCCTGCCATACATACCTACACGTATGCTACGGTCACAAGACGCAGGCCTCCTAATTGTCCCTAGAATTTCTAAGCAAACAGCTGGAGGCAGGGCTTTCTCCTATAGAGCTCAATTTTTATGGAATGATCTGCCTACCCATGTGAGAGACGCAAACTCGGTCTCAACCTTTAAGTCTTTACTGAAGACTCATCTCTTCAGTGGGTCATATGATTGAGTGTAGTCTGGCCCAGGAGTGTGAAGGTGAACGGAAAGGCTCTGGAGCAACAAACCGCCCTTGCTGTCTCTGCCTGGCCGGTTCCCCTCTTTCCACTGGGATTCTCTGCCTCTAACCTTATTACAGGGGCTGAGTCACAGGCTTACCAGGGCTCTTTCATACCGTCCCTAGAAGAGTTGCGTCACTTGAGTGTGTTGAGTCACTGATGTGATCTTCCTGTCTGGGTTGGCGCTCCCCCTTGGGTTGTGCCGTGGCGGAGAACTTTGTGGGCTATACTCAGCCCTGTCTCAGGATGGTAAGTTGGTGGTTGAAGATATCCCTCTAGTGGTGTGGGGGCTGTGCTTTGGCAAAGTGGGTGCGGTTATATCCTTCCTGTTTGGCCCTGTCCGGGGGTGTCCTCGGATGGGGCCACAGTATCTCCTGACCCCTCCTGTCTCAGCCTCCAGTATTTATGCTGCAGTAGTTTATGCGTCGGGGGGCTAGGGTCAGTTTGTTATATCTGGAGTACTTCTCCTGTCCTATCCGGTGTCCTGTGTGAATTTAAGTATGCTCTCTCTAATTCTCTCTTTCTTTCTCTCTCTCGGAGGACCTGAGCCCTAGGACCATGCCTCAGGACTACCTGACATGATGACTCCTTGTTGTCCCCAGTCCACCTGGCCGTGCTGCTGCTCCAGTTTCAACTGTTCTGCCTGTGATTATTATTATTTGACCATGCTGGTCATTTATGAACATTTGAACATCTTGGCCATGTTCTGTTACAATCTCCACCCGGTACAGCCAGAAGAGGACTGGCCACCCCACATAGCCTGGTTCCTCTCTAGGTTTCTTCCTAGGTTTTGGCCTTTCTAGGGAGTGTTTCCTAGCTACTGTGCTTCTACACCTGCATTGCTTGCTGTTTGGGGTTTTAGGCTGGGTTTCTGTACAGCACTTTGAGATATCAGCTGATGTATGAAGGGCTATATAAATAAATTTGATTTGATTATCGTATATTTATCGGTGGTGACACTGTTTCCTATCCTCAGTGCAGTGGGCAGCTTGGAGGAGGTGCTCTTATTCTCCATGGACTTTACAGTGTCCCAAAACTTTTTGGAATTATTGCTACAGGAAGCAAGTTTCTGTTTGAAAAATCTAGCCTTAGCTTTCCTAACTGACGGATTATATTGGTTCCTGACTTCCCTGAACAGTATTGCATACTGTTGCCTGCAGTCTTCTTCTTCTTCTTCCACCCTTAGATCCACAACGGCAGGCATAGGGTAGACAATGTATGAACTGCAATATGATAATCAATATACTGTTCATAGAAATACCATTCTCAAGGCCTGTTTGACCCTATACAAACTGGGGTAGAGGATCCACAGCACAACCATAACTCCCTTCAACCACCCCTGACATTACTCTTGTCTCTCCAGCTTATGCTGCTTGTTTGCTGTAATTAAACAGAACAACAACGTACCATGAGGAGCTGAGCGGGACTGTAAAGGGTCCGTTTGAGATGTGCCTGGGTCCTGATGGGGGATAACAGCACCTCAATCCACCTCATTAGGCCTTTAACAGCCCAAGACGTAATGAGAGCAGGCAGCAGGACCAGCGGGCCCTGGCTCAGACCTCAGGTAGCATTTATGAGCAGATCACTCAACGTGATGAGGAACAATAGCATTAAGGTTGATGGGGAACAGTAATGCACGTTCACTGGGCTAATGGTTAGAGCAATGTAATGCAACATTAGTACTTCCTTCTAAAGAGACGGGCTTGTTGAAAGCAGTTACGTGCCAATTACTCAAGGGCCTGCAGTTCCGCTTCTGTGATGGGAGCAGGTAATCCAACATCCTATGGAGGGAATCAGGACATGCAGGATTTCGATTGGGAGGACTTTTTGACTACAGCAACTTGTTATTATACCACAATCCATTTCTATGTCATTCATTTGGCCTGACGTCTTTGTATTCCAATTTCCCTGCCTTAATTATTTATTGACCAAGATGAGAGTTGGAATCGGGCATTGATCAGGGGCATGGAAGTGTTCACACAATTCCGTGAAAAGGGCTAATGATGGCACCTGCCCACTTTCTTCCATGCCCTCCTCCAAATGATGCCCCTTGCTTGACTTATTCCATCCCTCCATCTCTCCCTCCCTTCCCGCGTGCCAGCCTGTGTGACCCTGTAGTGACGGATTTCTCCTGTAGTGACGGATTTCTCCTGTAGTGACGGATTTCTCCTGTAGTGACGGATTTCTCCTGTGGTCATTAAAGCAGGGCTGTCAGCGGGCCTGACCACGCAGGGAACACAGTGTGATCATCACAGGTAAAGGCTCCAGCAGTGCCAGGGTGTCGTTCACCAGGCAGCGCCCTCCTCGTGCTGCTGCATGTCACGCCTGTGTGTCTCAATGACGGGGAGAGGAGAGGAAAAGGAACATGGGCGCAGGCAGCTGTGTTCTTCATCGACCGTTCACGGGCCTGAACACTGTCCTCTTATCAAAGCCTGATTAATAAGCCCATTCCACAGAGAGAGAGAGAGGGATGAATCACCGTCTAATTACCTCCTCCTCTGCCTGCTCTTCCCTCCATCCACCACTCAACCTCTCCTTCCCTCCATATCTCCATATCACTGCCTCCACTGTATTTTGTTACATTCTCCTAATGTTCTGTCGCCCCATGCTCTGTCCCTCCGTGGACACCCTGTAACCATTTCCCCCCATCAGGCAAACAGAGTGCTAGCCTAAGATAAAGGATGCATGGTGGCAGAATACACATTACAATGTTTAGCAAATGGTGAGACACTGTTGTATATTTGGGCAGAACTCCTCAACACAGAAACAAAGGGGGGTGGTCCTTCCCAGCAGGGAAGACATATGAACCTGGGAAAAATGTCAGCACAGCCAGTGGGGAACCACTGGGCAGGATATGAGAACTTCTTTGCCCACCAGTCACTCAGTGTGGTACAGGGTGGTAGGGGGGCAGAGCAGGGGTCAGAGTGGTGTCTCATGATGCCCTGTGCATATGGGGCTTCCTTATCTCTCAACACCTCACACTGTACAGAGTTACTGAAACAACACCTACACAGACAATATTGAATGTGACCCAGTCAGTGTCAATTAAGTTAAACATTCCTTACCAGTGGGAATGTAGCTAGCTTTGCACCAGTAGTGCCTAGGCTCTGCCTTTTAAGTTGTTTATCCCATTGCTACCACCACCACCAGCACAGACCTTCGTAAAGAGTTTCATTCATTCTAAGGGAACAAGAAATACGGCTGAGATATCGCCTGCAGGTTAAGTTATTATGTGCAGGAAGGGTGTTGTTTGCCTTAATTCTGTATTTGAACAGATGCTCAGTGATTGGGCCTTAAAAGCACAACTTCAAAAAACGCCTTCACCCTCATCATACCTTTTTGGTGTGGAGAAATAGCCAGTGTATTTATTTATCCGGTGCCTTGTGACTGAAATGAGCTGGCCTTGCGGACGCTGTGCCACTGGGCTCCTACTTATAGCTGTCTACTGCCTCACCTCTGTAAAGCCAGAGCCAGCAACCAGCAGGCTTCCTTTCCAACAGACAAAAACACAAACATGAATTGTTGTTATTATATCTCCCTCTCTCTGCTTTGCCTTCACATCCAAATGCCTTCTGCCCATCAGTTGTCAATAGAGGACCCAAGTTCCTGTAAATCTGTCTGTTGATACACAGGTAACTGCCTAAATAAAGGAAAGTCTTGGGTAAACGAAGGATACAAAGTATATTGAAAGCAGGTGCTTCCACAAGTGTGGTTCCTGAGCAATTCCTAAGAAATTAACATCCCATCATGCTTAGAGTCGTGTATACAAATTCTGGGTAGGCCATTATTTTGGCTACCATGGCTATGCATGAAAACAATGCAAATCATATGCCATGGGCGTCTCAGTCACCAAATCTCAACACAATTGAGTACTTATTGGAGATTCTGGAGCGGCGCCACAGATAGCTTTTTCACCACCATAAATAAAAGACCAAATGATGGAACTTCAAGTGGAAGAATGGTGTCACATCCCTCTAATAGAGTTCCAGACATTTGTAGAATCTGTGCCAAGGTGCTTTGGAGCTGTTCTGGCTCGTGGTAGCCCAACGCCCTATTAAGACACTATGTTGGTGTTTCCTTTATTTTGGCAGTTACCTGTACATCCCATCAAGTGCAAATATTAAATGCTCAATTTCCTAGCAGTGGGCCAACTAATGCATTTATCCTCTGCAAATAGCAATGTCACGCTAACTCTGGGGAGAGACGTCCGCTGAATGTTATGAATAACCTGATCAAATTACACAGTGAAAGCAAGAGGGGAATACTAAGGCTAGCGCTGGTGCCTCCCAGCACATAAAACTGAGCCAGGTTAAGCCTCCCGGGTGTCAAAGCGGTCTAAGGCACTGCATCGCCGTGCTAGAGGCATCACTACAGACCTGGATTCGATCCCGGGCTGTGTTGTGATCGGAAATTCCATAGGGCGACGCACAATTGGCCTAGTGTCGTCTGGGTTAGGGGAGGGTTTGGCCGGGGGGGGGGGGGGGGGGGCTATACTTGGCTCATCGCACTCTAGCGACTCCTTGTGGTGGGCCGGGCGCCTGCAGGCTGACCTCGGTCGTCAGTTGAACAGTGTTTCCTCCGACACATTGGTGTGGCTGGCTTCCGGGTTAAGTGGACGGGTGTTAAGAAGTGCGATTAGGTAGGTCATATTTTCAGAGGACACATATACCGACCTTTGCCTCCTGAGCCCGTTAGGGAGTTGCAGTGGAGACCACATTGAAATTGGGGAGAAAAAGGGTTACTTAAAAAAATTTAAATAACAAAAAGAACTGAGCCAGGTTAAGACAACCATCCAGTTGTCATGTGTGGAAATAAATGGAGCCACTTAGAAACACTACAGGTATTTCCGGATCCTGTGTGTTTTCCTTCATGACTCATCTGAGGTATGAAATAACAGTCAAGGAAATGCTGTAATTATCACTATATTATTCAACAAAACATGAACATTAATATCTCCAAATATTTTGTCTATGAATTTACCCTCAATGAAGTGAAAATGTATGTACAGAAGAAAATATGCTTCAGCCTTTTTGTTCTTGGCTAAGTTAACTCTCTGGCTAGCTGTAATAAAATGCATGTCTGTTAATTTTGATAAATACTGATTTCAATCATAGTAAATGGAATCCATGCGTGTGTCACTTGCCACAGCCAAGGCTGAGGTGGTAGTGTATTTTCAGTACAAATGGAAGAGAGAAAACCACGCTGTCGTTCTGTTTCACTGAAACAAGTCCCTGAAAGAGTTCTCTACACACTAATTCAATTATAAATCCAATATATGTTCTCCATATGCCAAATGTCAAACTGTGTCTGAGTTATTCCTGAGTACGTGCAGAATCAGTTGGTTTTGGCCTGATAGCCAGAGTGAAACATGCTGGGATAGGTGCCTCACAGCTGCGTCTGTGACTGGAGATTGATAAAGAGATTATAGTCCTCCTGGTCCTGACCTCAAACAAAGGTCATACAGGTCAAATAAATGTTCTCTATCTGTAGATGACATACAGTAACTGTATCCTACAACTATTGTTTTCATTAATGGGTTCCTAGTCATTCAAACCTGGTAAGCAGGTGCATGGAATCCTTCTTCTTACACATCAAGAATATTTGGATTCATGTACTCAACAAAATATATATAAACTCAATGTCATAATAATTCCGACGTGGAATCTTCATTGCTGCAGCATGCTACTACAGTGGACATATTGCCTCACAATACATGTATCTAAATATGGCCTTGGTCCCTCAATACACAGGCGATGGAAAACAGCTAGATTTCTTCGATGAGCTGAAAAGCACGACTCCACGAAACAAGTCAATGGATAAGTGAACAGGGTGTTTTTGAGCTGTAACATTGTACAGGTGATGCTGATTTTGCTCAGGTGCATCTCCGGGTTTAAACCTCCATGGTCCTGTGGTTGGAAATGTCATCACTAACCAAATGGTAAAAGCAGCACACAGAAAAAGAAACTCCCATTCATCAAATGTCCTCCTCAGCCATTGTTTAAAAGTCGGATGTGATTGTGTCCTCATTGAAATTCATGAGGTGTCTGTGTGCATGATGATGCATTATTGCCACTCAGGGAGAAATGACTCTGTGATGAGGGTGTAGCCTGTAGTCGTGTTCCTGGAGTAATTTGTCTGAGTGTTATTTCAATGGGGTGGAATGGCTTCTCATCATGGGCCTGTTCTCTCCCAATAATACGGACCTCATAGCTGCTGTACCACTGCTGCGAGATGCATCCCACACAGACTTATGATGAGGTGGCCATTTAACACCCATGATTTCACAGTGCTCAGGCAAGCACAGCACAGCAGAAGGTGGGCAGATTAGCCAAGCTATGCCCGTTTCCTTTCACCCTGCCAACCCATGTGGTAAAGTATCTTGTGCCTGTGTGCTAGTCACGATAGCTGGCAGTGGTCCAAAACAGTCTGTCTACTCTGACACACTACCCTGTCTCATTATGACTCACTGAAATAGAGCGAGAGAGAGAGAGAGAGAGAGAGAGAGAGAGAGAGAGAGAGAGAGGAGCATGTCTATGCAATGGCAGCACAATTGCGCCACAGGGAATTTTAATCAATTAGAAACGGAGGGCTAATTAAAGGCGGCATTGTGTTTACTGATTCAGAGCCGCCGGCTCAGTGGGAGCAGAGCAGAGGGGGGGATGTAGACACACACAGCAGGCAGGGCCCAACACACTCTGTCCTGGGTCGGATTTTATTCACCACTATAGTGCAGCCGCGTGTCTGTAATAGTCTGGGAGGAGAGGAGAGCTGACCCACTGTACTGTATCTCTTCGGCTGAGACTGTTATCGTTTTGAGGTTGTATAGGCCTATTATCAAGCGGTGTTAATGAGAGAAAAATGGCACTGAGAAATTGCTGACTTGATGAAAGCTGTTAATAGGCCAGAATGTTCTTGAATGTAAATTAATGTATTTGCCACATACACAATAAAGGCCTTTTCCTGATGTAACATTTTCCTGACAACCTCGAGAGTGAAGGTAATTTCATTCTCTCTACATGCTTGACTAGTCCAGGGAAGAAAAAAAATCAATAGACACCATTACCATGGTTTTCAGTTAAGATGTGATGGATATGCCTGGTTGGTGTGTGTGTGTGTGTGTGTGTGTGTGTGTGTGTGTGTGTGTGTGTGTGTGTGTGTGTGTGTGTGTGTGTGTGTGTGTGTGTGTGTGTGTGTGTGTGTGTGTGTGTGTGTGTGTGTGTGTGTGTGTGTGTGTGAACCTAATTTGCCATTGACTAATGAAGATTGAAGAACCTCCTGTTTATCTTTAAGCAAAGGGCTGTCAGGGGTTGATTACATCTTAAAATCAGTAGTATGAGAGCTGAGCTGAGATGAGCAGCAGCGTTTTGTGTTTCATCCTGTCACTGTGTCGAGGCTCAGGCTGAGGAATGGTACTTCACCTGACCTCGTGACCTCATAGGTTAACCAGTGGGAGGAGGAGGAGAGCTGAAGGAGTCACACAAGTCACTGGAGTGGATCATGCTCCGTGCAGCCAGACTTCTCCATCTGCCGTCTGCTTCATAATTAAAATTCATTACTGATTATTAACCGCAGGCCTGCCTTCTCTCTGCACGTCTGTGACACCCTCTTCACTCTCACACACACATTGTCCAATCACATGTGCCTTAGCCATGCCCTGAAACTTCTTTCTGTTTAGACACTTTCTTATATCAACATTAGGCCTTCACCTTATTGCAGGGATTGGCAATATGCAGCCTGCATGCCAAAACCATTCTGCAAGTGATTTTTTGGGGCCCCCAAAGTTTTTAGTAAAAAATAATAATAATAATAATTGGGGATTTTTAGGTTTAAAAAAATACAGTAAAATTACCTGGAATTCTGCCAAAAATATTAATTTAGGAAATCTGTTCCCAAGTATTCCCACGGCAAAAAAAGTATGAAATTATTTACTTTTTTCAAATACAATCTCTTATTGGGTTTAGTGGTGGTCAACTTGCATGTACAAATGATTCTAATGATGTTCTGGCCCCCCGACCATCACTCCAACCATCATTGTCCCACAGCTGAATCTATTTGCCTGTCCCTGTCCTATTGTTACCCATATTACTTCCATCTGGAATACATAGAGACAATACTGTTTTGACATTGCCGTCCTATTTGGGATTCCCATCCCATTCTCCCTGGGGCAACAGGCATGTAGATCCTGCTAAGGTGCCTCCTGTTTGGCTTTCATTTCGCAACGAGAGCACTTTGCCTCTCTCATCTCAGGAACACCAGGAGGCAGCCTTTCCCACTCCTCCTGGTGCTGAGAGCCATTGTGTCCCACTGTGATCTATAGATCAGCACGACCCGCCCTGATGGGCTGCATAACCATTGGTAAAAACAGAATTATCTAGGTGGCTCTACACACAGAGCAGCCTCTCAGATCAAATAACATAGTTTGGCAATGCCCCACTGTCCAGTTTATTTTTTCAATTGAAAGACTGGACTGTATGTGTTCTGAAAATGCTTACATGGAGGGGGGGTTCAGTAAATTTCAGTAGTGTTGTATCCTCTCCTCTGATAATTGTAATAAACTGTTAAAAATGTCTCTGTGCCATTGTAGCAAACACATTGGCTTAATATGTTTACAGTGTCTGTGGTATTAGGCCATATTCCCATCAGCCCAAATGAAGATCTCTACATCTCTTACACCTGTTAGTGGTGTTGATATCTTCCTTGAAGGCATCTGTTCATTACGGAGGACTCTGAAATTAGACACTCTATTGCACAGGTGGATATAAACAGCAGTTACTGTATATGAGGTACGGTTTAAACTGATATATTCATCATAAATGTATGACTCAAGACCTCCATAATTCCCTCTAACCAAAATACTGTATATATTGCCAGTTAAATAAACAACAGTAGAAATATGGTTTATTCAAGAATCTCCTCTCCGCTATCTGTTCCTCGGGATTCAAGGCTGCTGACAGCATCAGCCCTCAAGTCTAAATCAATATAACAGGTTCTTTGAGGCTCACATACACCTGCAGTGAAGGGTAACCTTGACACACATCCCACAATGGAGAGGGAGAAATTAGGGAGGGAAGGAGGGAGGGAGCGCGAGAAAATGAGAGAAGGAGAGCAAGACAGAGAGAGCTACCCAGTGTGACCTCTCTAGGCAACAAAGGCCTCTTTTAAAAACAGATGGTAGATTCTGTCCGTAAAGACACCAACAGATAGTGATGAACCAGAGGAGAGAATTTTCTAACCCAGAGATGCAGGAACACACACACAACTGGTAGCCTCTGCGTGTGCAAAACAGAAAACAAAAGAAATGTTCACAAGTGCACTTACACAAGGCCAACCAGGCTAAATACTCTGACATTGTGAATGTGTGAGATATTTGTTTCTCTGCTGAATGTAAGGGTGGTGATGCCACTCCATGAAGACAGAGTCCTAATTATTTCCTTGGAGACTGCCAGTGTGCTCAGGAATCACGGCTCCACATTTACCTCACTAACAGAACACCTGACAGGCCAGCCAGGAAATAACCCTCTAGGCTGGGATACTCTGTTGGTACTGGGTTCTCTGCTGAGGTCTAACTGTCTTGAATTGTGTCTATAGGTCTGTACTGTCTCTTTACGTACGACAACTCAAAACTGTTTACCTACACCTCCACAAGTGTGGTTTAGCTCCATTGGTAGTTTTTAGGTCTTCTTCTGCCTGTCCATATACAATTAGCCAGTGAGATGAGGGCTCTTAAATTAAACATGCACTGTGCTAAACAGTCACAGGGATTATTTGGCTAATGCTATTTAAACAGTCACAGGGATTATTTGGCTAATGCTATTTAAACAGTCACAGGGATTATTTGGCTAATGCTATTTAAACAGTCACAGGGATTATTTGGCTAATGCTATTTAAACAGTCACAGGGATTATTTGGCTAATGCTATTTAAACAAGAGCAAAAGAAAAATAACCCCTTCAAAGACTCAGAGGGGGAATCAAGTGACTATCAAGGATAAGGCTTTTAGATTTAGCAGGGAACAAAATCAGCAGCAGTGAGATTACATTTTAACCGAGGCCCTGCTCCTTTTGAAGTCAATTTGATTTCAAAATAAGCATTACTGCTTATCTTGTATTAAGTTAAACATTGGCAATGTTACAGTTTGTAGACTTAATCATTGTTTCATCTTTGTTATTGAAAATAAACATCCACATGAGCTCTATATTCCTAAGAAGCCTAGGTTTGCTATTGTTATCCTCTGTATAGCAGCTATGTGGCCATGGCAACATTCAGATTTAGTGGGCCTATTGATTTTAACATCTGAGCCCTTTGCAGATCTTATTAGACATTATTCAGAGAGCAAAATGTTGCTATTCATCTTCTGACCCAAGGTCCTAACTTGGCAGGGCAGTAACATGCTCTCCATTAGAGTAGAAGGCTTTCTCCACACAAACACTCATTTCCTAAGAAGCTAATATAATCAGAGTACTAGGATAAAGACAAGAAAAATAACCTTACTGTGGTGGTCTTTGTGCACTGTAACCAGCCTAGTGGGTGATTTACTCACTCATTCTCCACCCTCTCCCTTTGTGACATGTACATGAGTCTGAGCACTATCCATTATGATTAATTGAATTGCTACATTCACATTAACAATTTTTTTAAATGTTTAGTGCCTTCTGACTTATGTTAACTTTGGCATTTACAAATTCCTTGTAAATAACC
Source organism: Oncorhynchus kisutch (assembly GCF_002021735.2). NCBI lineage: Eukaryota > Metazoa > Chordata > Actinopteri > Salmoniformes > Salmonidae > Oncorhynchus > Oncorhynchus kisutch. The sequence goes on along the minus strand of NC_034196.2, from coordinate 21,693,848 downwards.
AGAGTTGTTGGCAGATGAATGGCAGACTCAAGTTCCTTCTCCTGAGAAAAAGAAAACAGTTCCCTCACATCCTTAACAGGGAGTAATGGGGCTCCACTCCCCATAGGGTTGATTTAAGAGGCTTGTTTTGATTTTCTTAAGATGAAATATCAAGCCCTCTAAAGCCCCCAGGATGGCAGCCATGCCCCCCACTCTGACCTTTACCTGCTAATCAATACAATGAGCCCCCCAGGAAGAAAAGTAGACATGAGTCTTGCCTTTGCTCCAAACCAGTTATATTTTCCTCAAATGATTCAGTAGTTCCAGAAGAACAGCTTTAGTTGTGCCGTTCATGTCGCTGAAATCCTGTTGATTTGCTTTGTTAACTTGTGATTAAAACAATTTCTCATAAACCTCAGTTGATTGATGAGTCCACTTGTGAGACTTATAATGTACACTAATTAATTGAATGGTGTCTGTAGCCAAGGTCAGAGACGTCAGTGTATACAGCGGATTTGGATCTCAAATCCTCTAACAGAGGAACTGGCCATCCGCCAGCATGGCGATTGGTTCTCTCCACTCCATCACACCTCCCCAGAGGACTTTGTTAGGCCTCAAGACAACCACCAAGAAGCAGACCTCATGTAGACTACCTGTTGATTTCCTTCCATGAAATCACAGGTCAGAGTCAATGAATAGCTAAAATGAGCAAACCATTGAGTTGTTCCCCGCCAGATTCCAATTGTTCAAAAGCACAGTAAGGCCAAAGACTTAACTTACAACCGAATTGCCTCACTAGGCGACAGTTACCCTAACATGCATTAAACAAATAAAAATGTCATATTCAAATTCAATAAAATGGCATTAAGTGACATCAGCTTAGTGAACATGGGATTGTGCCACAGGGGAAAGCTGGCTGTGGTACCGCCAGTAGGCCTTTGACAACAGGAAGAGTTCTCATGCATTCTAGTTCATTATTACTAGGCAACAGCAGGGTAGAGGCGCTGTTCTGGACACTACTCATACAGAATGGAAATTCATGAAGGTTACATTTCCGGAGAAATCCTTTATAAAAACCTGTCAAAGCTATCATACAATAAAGATGAACAAACAAATAATTTACTGTGAAGTATTCCATGCCGTTTAAACATTTGTTTCTTATTTAGATGGGTTGTTTGGTGTGAGGAATGAGGTGGATCTGAGATGGCTAGTAATGACTCAAAGGACATTCTTTATAGACCCCCTTGGGGCTGACTAAAAGGCACACTTGTCTAGGCATTGGCACAAATGGCTATTCAATAAAGCAATCCATGTGCTTTAATAAGACATCACTGGAGAAACCATAAGGCGTCTACCACTGTCAGTTTACACTTGTGGTTGAACAAATAGTATCCTAAGTCATGTGTCAATGTCAACAGTATTTATTTTTTTATAAACAGGTCAAGTATTCATATTTCCCATTACAATGAAAGGCTATTCATCTGAACTATACAGAGAGCAGATAGGAACTCTGATATATACAGTCCTTTGGGATAGATACAAGCATAACCAGTTTATTTCCTGCTCCTCTTGGGAAGTGCAGCCAAATCCACTAAGGCACAGTACAGGTGAAGGGCCACCTGTAGACTGGGCTCTGGTCCAGTGCTGGTCCGCTTCCTTTAGGCAAGGGCAGGAAAGTCTTCTGGGTCGTCAGGGTTTGGGGCCTGTCCCTGCTGGAATCGGGCCTAGGGAGAATCAATCAGTCAACTTATGTGTATCAACACATTGGTAAGGAATATGCTGCCCAAAGGAATATTGCAGTGCTATTCACAATTGAATGAGACAGGCAGAAAGGCAACAGGGCGAACTGAACCTGCCCACCATCCTTGCTGCCTTTGGCAATGGTTTCAAACCCCTGATGTATATCTAACAGGACCCATTCAGTCCAGACATACCTTCTCAGGAGGCTTCTGGGGAGAAATGGTCTCTGGCCGTGTGGCTGGGCCACCTCGTCCACCTCTTCCTCCTCCTCTGGTACCCCGTGAGGGTCGTCCCAGACTGCCAAAGTCAATCTTCAGCTTGGCTGTGATGTCATTGGCGGGGCGACGGAGGGCTGCAGCGTCATCCTCCTCAACCTCCTCCTGTTGATCAAGAGAAACGAGACACAAGTACCATATAAATCAGTTTGCTGTAATTCAATGAGGCCCAAAAGAAACAGTGATATTAGGCATCCCGTTTTTGCAGCATTTGTGTAAGATTCCTCACCTCAACCTGTTTCTTGGACTTGTGGATGACCACAGAGTCAGAGGGCACAATGGTATCAGCCTTGCGCAGGTTGAACTCCTTCTTGGGCCGGTTCTGTTCCTGTAGGGCTTTCCACTCGTCCAGAGACATCTCCACGGAAACCTCCACCACTGCTTCCCCCTCGCCTTCAGTCTCCGGGGCACTGCAGAGAATCAACAGATTACTATGGGGATGGAAACCTGAAACTCATTCTATAACTAGAGTAAATGTGAGCTTTTAAAATGATAATGTCTGAGTTCAGGGCATGTATAGACAAGAATATGTAGTGAGTATCATAGAGGATTTCCATAAAGTAGTAAGCTACACAAGTATATTATTTGCACTCTCTCACTGTGTTGTCTGATTAACATTGCTGCGCTGGTCAGTCACTTGGCTCGCTCACCGATTTGCTCCAGTCTCTGCGGAATCTGCCACCTCATCTCCATCCCCTCCCTCAGTGGGAGCCCCATCAGCGGCAGCACTAAAATAGCATAAACAGTATACTACAGTAACAATCATTCAAGACAATTCATATGAAAGTGCTGATGAAGACATGCCAAGTCACATTGGTTGAGACCCACAGGAATATATTGGCTCCCATTGTAATATTTTTTCAAGAGACAAGCCACAGCTTGGCTAGTTCCACCCAAATCTCATTGACAACTATTTAAAGTCTGAACAACTTCTGTATGGGATTGTACGTTAGAATGAGAGCACTGGCTTTCAGCACTCACATTTGATTGGGTCCGAGTAGAAATGATATTGCCCATCAGGAGGGGCATTTTCTTGTTTGAGCTTCGTTTCGTTGTTTTGTCCCAGTCTTTTCCAACAGTGTTGGACAATGTTAGTAGCCTATGCGGCACTACCATCACTAGCTAGCTTGTTGCCAGTCAGAAATTCTGAAACCGGTTTGGATCAACGCAAAATATTTGACTGGTTTTCACCTAGACTACTGTACTAAACACCTTTTATAATCTTCCTGAAGAAGACTTCAAGGCATTTGAACAGAATGTGAGATACCTGGGTTTGAGGCTACACCTACTAACAGTCTAAACTAGGACAGCAGAGTACACCTATAGCTACTCAAACACGGAGGCAGTTAAATGTCTCACATTTACAGTCCTAATGTGCGTACTCACCTCATGTGGTCCCTCATGGATCCCCAGTTACGTGGACCACTGCCCCCTCGCTTCTCCTCTGGCCTGACACCACTGCAACAGGCAAAACTTTAAATGTCATCAACCTCAACTATTTTCTCATAATCCAAGTACAACACTCACATGCATTGTGAAACAGACAAACTTGATTTAAAAGCAATGTGGTAAGTTTTGTTCTTACGTTCTATCGCTGCCACTGTGGCGCTCAAACTCCCTTTTGCCTCTCTGGTCAAAGCCATCTGTGGATCTGAAGTTGCTGTTGCCGCGCATTCCTCTTCCACGGCCACCACCTCGGCCCCTTGCGGCACGCTCACCCTGATCCACAGGCCTGTAATTTTTTTTTTTTGTGTGTGTGTGTGGGGGGGGGGCAGGGGGGGGGGTAGCGGTCAGTTAACATAAAAACTTAGTCTCACATAGCCGCCTGTCCATTTCAATAGTCAGGCAAAAGCACACATTTCAGCAAATAAACACCCGTTTCTAAATGGATTGTTTGAAAGAGGTTCTTGTTTACAGGTTAAAGCTGCCATATAACTTACTGGGCGTCCTGACCAAATTCTCACAGAAATACGAATTACTGATCTCATTCTCATTGAAAACAAGCCTATGCAGCGACAGATCTGTTCCATTGCTAAGCTTCCATTCGAAGTTGTTTTTGCATCTTACTTTCGGCTTTGTGCACCAGCTTCAAACCAGACATTAAAACCAGTAGATGATAGGAATACATGGATGATGTCAATGCTATGAAAAAATGTTTGTTTTGCCATTCTGGTGATTGTAATTTACATAGACTTTTTTAGGGAAAACCAGGGCTTTTGGCATAGCTAGGTTGCTATGCAGTAGCCGATCAGCAGAGATCGCGACGTCACGCTCCATACCTGACACTTGGGTATGGTGATAAAAAAATATGGTGTGATGATATTTTGGCTAATTTGATGGTATGGCAGCATTTTGTTTCTGAAGTTCTAAATATGTTTGAGTTGTGCATGAGCCTAGAAAGAAAAAAAAAAAAGAAGAATTCTACATGGTTTTAGTAGGCTCTCCATTATGGTTTTATTTGCAACCAAACTAGGACAAAACTTAGTGAAGTTGACCAACATGGTAATTTATCACTGTATAAAAATACCTTTAGACTATTGTAAAAATCTGTACAGGTTTTCACAATATATTGCCCAGCCCTACACTTGAGGCATGCTTCAAACTGAAAAAATAATATTTTTGTTAGTGAAAACAAATTTTATAGCGGTTTAGATGGTACAATGAGTCATTCTCTACACTGCTTGTTTAAGTGAACTATTTGAATTTTAGCGACCAGGAAATGGTGGAGCGATCTTTGCATATTGCACTATCGTTTAATTAAATAATTCTGTAATCACCCGTAAGAAACTGCTAGCCATTGGCTGCTAACAGCTTAGAACTGCTAGCTAAATGGCAAGCACACAGTCAACTTCAGGAGTACAGAACCCTAGAAATTAGGCCAGAGACTAATTATTCAGTCAAGGGAAGTTGTATTTTTTATAGAGGCATAAGAAACGTGATAAACAGCGCAGGAAACAAAGAAATGTATTATAATGTTGGAATTAAACAGTCAACTATGCAAATGAGCAAAAGCTGTGTGCATTAAGGAAATAGACACCTGGCTCAAATAGCCAGTCTAATGTGTTCCAGTTGTGTTCAGTTTATTAATCAAAGAAACACCTGAGATATTAATTGAAGTTCCGGGGTAAGGAGGGGTGTGCCGAGTACTCAGACAAAAGGAGAATTAGTAGGGATATGAGTAATTTGCCGGATACATCGATGTTGTCATTATCTGTAATCTGAGAAAGTTGCTAAAAAAGGTAGCAGCTGTCAGTAAAGACACCGGCAGGGTGCTGCCTGCTGCCATGATTGATTAGAACAAACATCTAGTCTCCAGGACTTGCACCATGTTCCACTTTCACTCACAACACTCCCTTCCGTCTCCAAACAAAATCAGTAGCTAGGCATTATTCCTGCTATCGATCGGTTTATATTTTCAGTCGGATTTGCTGAGGCCATGTTGTGGTAGTTGTTTGTGTTTACTACTTTGTCCGGCAACTAAATTCACCAGACACGCGAGTCTCCCTTACTATGATTATTTCTCCGACATGGTTTTCCAAGCAACAGATTAGAAGATAAAATTACACATTTAAATAGTTAATTTTGATTGTACAAATGTTGTTGCATAGGCTACACGCTGGGAGAGAAATTTTGCTCCTCTCGAAAGTAAAACAATGTAGCCTAGGCTACTAGAGCGAGAACATCTGGAATAAATACAGGCAGCAGTAATCAGCCATGCATCATTTTGTTGATAATTAGGACTATGAAAGTAAGTAATGTGCATTTCAGATGTCGGGATCATGAGCAATGTGTGAATGAGTGAAGGAACAGAAGCACTTTGAGTGATGGCGCAGCACTATAGTACAGGCTTTACTGCACTTCTGGGTTTTTCCGAACACAAGTAAAGACAATTACGAGTAACCTATCAAGTGTGAAACGGATAGGATTACAAGAGTTCCACACACCCCTAGTAAAGCGCATGACTCCACCTGAAGGCCCTGGTTGACCAGTTGGCGTGAACATGAATACAACTATCCAGTTCTCTCAGCTCTGCAAAGTGGGGGTCAGCATAGAAAGAAAACTGAAGGTAATTACACATGTTAATACTTGAATAGCCTATGGCTGTTTACACAGGCAGTGTAAAATTATCAGAATGGGGCTATTTCCATTGATCTTCTGGAAAATAACACTTGCCCTTTAATCTAGTCTTTTTCAGAGCTGATTTGATTGGTCAAAAGTCAGTTGGGCTGCCTGTGTAAAAGCAGCCAATGTCATGTTCAATCGGTCAACCCAGAAAATTCCCACCTCTAGTGTATGCATACCTTTCAATTGAGTATCCTAGCGGAGCCTCACTATCGTTCTGCCTCCGATCCCGGAAGGCAACTCGTCGCTCCCCCTTCTCCTCCACCTGGCCAGGTGCACCTCGAGGAGGATATTTCTGACCTGCACATAAATCACGACAAATTACGTAATCACCCCACCCCCCTAAACTGGCCACTTCAAAAAGGCCTCCATGTACTGTAGGTTACTAGCTAAACCTAACTAGATAGCTTGCTAGTTAGCATGTGATATAGTTATCACTAGCTTACAATCTATACCGTGCTAGCAATTCCACGAAAGTTCCTGTGAAAATATAAAGTTAACTACCTAGCACAACCCCCATGTTGCACTGAAGTTGGCTATTTACAAATCTAACTAGTTAGCTAACAAGGTAGTTAGTCAGCCACTACGTCAGCCAGATGGCAAACATGTGCATAATAACGTGGAGTTCCATAACACATGGATGGACACGCGACGGACAGGAATAGTTCATTTTTATCATTAGTGTCAATTATGCAAGTTTGACACGCAGGAATTGTTTTAGATAACGTTACACCTTAAAAGCACTTGACACGTGCCGTCAACGTTAGCTAGCTAGGCCTTCACCCATTGCATGGACTTACCCTGTACATTTTTTGCCTGTGAATGGTTGCCTTCCACAGCATTCAAGGGAGTTCTCTTGTCCTTTTGAGACTCCTTCTTGACAGGTTTGGATGTTGTATCAGTTCTTTTCAGCTCATCCTTTTTCTTCTGTTTTTCCACCTGCGCCTGGCGAATAATATCGAAAGGGTCGGCCTCGTTGTCTAAAAGCTGGCCAAAACGGTTTGTCACGGCGCACCCAAAACCAGCACTTTCGGTAGGATCTTCAATTATACCCTTCATGTTGAGAATGTTTTTCAAAATCAGCTGGAAGAAAACCTGGGTTACATACAATGCTAAAGCTAATGACGTTTTTTTACGAACCGAATGATTCAAGAACAAACATATTGACCTGTGATTAAATTATGAACATCCCCCTGCATTAAGTTGGAACCTGGCAGGCTACAGCATTTGAGCATGCGGTATGTCCAAAATGGCGGATAATTTATATACAACCCAGCCCCATAATATTACAATATTATTCATGAGGTGTTAAAGAAACACACCACGTTAACGTCATCATTGCGTAAAGGCATGCTTTTGGGTATGGTTTTTGGCACTTATTTCTATCATGATCAATTAGGTTTTCTGCAGGTAGAAATTTCATAGATGTTCTTTAATTGACACAAGCTGTCTCCAAATAATCAATGGGCACATTCGATCACTTTTGTCAAGAGGTTGGTCATCTCCATTCAAAGTGTGTTGCAGCATGCCACCCTGCATCCCACTGCTGGCTTACCTCTGAAGATAAGCAGGGTCAGTCCCCGGATAGGAGACTAGATACTGCTGGAAATGGAGGGCCAGTAGGGGGCACTCTTCCCTAAAGAAATCCCAGGGCAGTGAAGGGGACATTGCGCTGTGTAGGGTGCTGTCTTTCAGATGGGATGTTCAATGGGTGTCCCAGATCTATGGTCATTACAAATCTGAATGAATATATGACTGAAAGCATAAGCTACAGCTAGCTATAACTGCATTAAATGTGTTGAGTAGTAGAAAATAGTTTAACAGTTTTGAACAAATTAATTTCTCCCGAAGGAGAAGCAAGAGAAAGTATTTTTTTCCACTTTCGTAGCTAGCAAATGCAGCTAGCTAGTATAGCCTACTGACACACCCTGCTGAAACAGAGGGATGTTTCTAGGCAGGCTAGGCTGAGATTTGTAATGACCATGGCACTTATTGTAAGAGTAGGGGCATTAACCCTGGTGTCATGGCTAAATTCCCAACCTGAACCCATTTCATAATTAGCATATATCACCTCTCCAGCTGATGTGTTCTGGCACAAAAATAGTTGCTGTGCATCACCCAGGTGGGTACTACACATTGAATGAGTTGAATTTCACCCTACTATGTAAAGTGCTTTGAGTACCTCAGTTGGTAGAAAAGCACTATATAATGCCTATTAAATTATTATAGGGATAAAAATTGTCCAACTCACAAATTATCCATTACATTGACCAGATACTCAAGTGGTAGCTCCAATAATGAAAATAAACATCTTCAAAAAAGGAAGGCAGTCAGAGTGAACAGGCACAACTGAATAGTTCTCTAAATTCCTGGGGTGTCAAGTGTCCTACTTATATCACACAGTAACTACATAAGCATTATGAAACTTCTATCAGAGCAAATAAGCCATTCCATTAAAAAAAATATATATATATTTTCTAAAATCTACACATACATTTGGAGCGGCCTGTGTGGCATCCATATGAGTCAGAAACAGTTATTCGAGAGTCAAAATGTACTACGAGCAACTAGGATAATTTTGGTCATAAAGTGAGTCTCGTCTAAAACAGAGTTTGAAACATCCGTGCTTCCCAACGGGTAAAATAAGGTTGGGTTTTGATTTGACAATGTCCATTTACCCACTAACATTGTGTGTATCGCTGCAGTGATTGCCCTCTAATCAAATAGCATAGACAGTGAGACAGACCTGCCCAGCAGCTCTGACTTTGTTAACGTAAGTACAAAAATGTGCAACATGTATTAAGAAAAACTGCAACAAACACCTTCACTAGATGTTAAATTGCTCAACTAAAACATCCCCGGGAAAAAAAACATCAAAATTCATTGCAGATTTATTGAGTTCTTAGATTCATTCTGGGGGTTTGAGGAAGTGAAATAGGCTACAGTACAGAAGTCCAGAGATATTCCCTAGTTATGTAGAGATCATGACCGCTAAATGATCATGACCTCTACATAAAAGTTTTGTCGAGATCACGAGAAATGTTAAATATGACTGGATCTATTGATGATAGATTGACAGTATAACTTAAGCGACAGCCCATGGTGGATCAGCACATTTTTTTAAATCGATGGCAACACTTCCTTTTAACATCATGTTTTCATGCGTTTGGAGCTCATTGTCATTTATAAATGAGAACGTTAGCAAGCTAAAATATCCCTTACCTTGAGCTAAGACTTCGTGGTTCAACTAAGCCCTCGTGGGGTATTTAAGCCTTGAAGGATGCCTGAGTCAGCCCTGTCTCCCAGGCTGAGTGGGTTTCTATTTTCTACACCTGTCAGGTGGATGGATTATCTTGGCAAAGGAGAAAAGCTCACCAACAGAGATGTAAACAAATTTGTGCACAGGGAAATAACATTTTTGTGCGTATGGAAAATGTCTAGGATCTTTTATTTCTGCCATTGAAATATGGAATCAACACTTAAATACCAAATGTATTTAATTTTCTTCTGTGTATTTGTTTCAAACGAAAATTAAGAAATATATCCCTTAATTTAACCAGGTGTTGATCTTATCATTTTCATCATACCCCCAAAACTTCAGAAAATAATACCATTAGGACTCAAGAGAGCCTTGAAAAGGCCAGTCTTGAACAGTGGAGGTACCTTAGAGGAGGAAGAGGAGACATATCCCCAGTGAATTTCATACAAAATGTACATTTTAAAACATATTTAAAAAGTTAGCCTTCTTAGATAAAACCAATACTAAATAAAGTAATTGATTAAAACACTTTCGCAAATAATGTCTACATTAGCCTCAACAGCACTCTGTAGGGTAGCACCATTGTGTAGCCAGAGGACAGCTAGCTTCCATCCTCCTCAGAGTACATTGATTTCAATACAAATCCTAGTAGGCTCATGGTTCTCATCTCCTTCTATAAACTTACAGTAATTATGACAACTTCCAGAGGACGTCCTCCAACCTATCAGAGCTCTTGAAGCATGAACTGACATGTCCACCCAATCAAAGGATCAGAGAATGAATATAGTACTGAAAGCATAAGCTACAGCTAGCTATAACTGCATTAAATGTGTTGAGTAGTAGAAAATAGTTTAACAGTTTTGAACAAATTAATTTCTCCCGAAGGAGAAGCAAGAGAAAGTATTTTTTTCCACTTTCGTAGCTAGCAAATGCAGCTAGCTAGTATAGCCTACTGACACACCCTGCTGAAACAGAGGGATGTTTCTAGGCAGGCTAGGCTATTACAACAGTGTAAACAGGTGTACACAGGAACTCTTCCAACGTAAGCTTTTGGTTTTACTAAGTTATTGCCACCGTGGCCTGCTGGTGTAACTGCTTACTGAATGTACACTAACTTTACTGCATTATTGTAGTTGTTTACCTCGTCAGCTCTGGGATTTGATCTTGCAACCTTTCGGTTACTAGTCCAACGCTCTAACCACTAGGCTACACTGCCACCCCATTTGTGTAGCGGTTTGGCTTGGAAAGGTACTTGACAGGTCAGGTACAGCTGATGTGTTGTGCATTGAAGTCTACAAGCAAAGGGAAGAGGTGAAAGGAGGTTAGAGCATAACAACGTAATACAACGTGGCTCTATGAAACTGAACTGTGTTTACCGCATGATCAGGTGTATTCATTCTGCCGATTCTGTTGAAAAACATTTCTTAAACAGAAGCAAACAGAACAAAACGGGGATAAACATAGCTGAATTTGTCCAATAGAAACTCTCGTTTGCAACTGATGGACTAATGATTACACCACCTATCAGCTAGATGCAGGCAAGAGTGTGCAAGGCGGTATTGAATGTAACTGTCACATCAAATTTGTCTCGTGTGCATCTACATTGTAAACTTTCATTCATAGGCTAGGTTGTAGCAAACTCAGGATGGGTATAAAGAAAATTAGAGTATCATGTAGTAGCCTAAACCTATTGCTGTTACATTTAACTGGGTGAATGGAATATGAATGACAGTCATCCAATATGCAGTAATAGAAATAAAGTCATGCTCATGAAAATACATTTGTACTCCCTCAACTGAAACGGCATTGACCGCCACTTGTCTTAAAGTATAAAAAAAACCTGTCTCACTTATTCTTAAAGAGTACCACCCTAACTAAGGTGGTCAGTTAATTTACAGATCCTGAGCATGAACTAGCCATTAATCATTAAAACCAGTTAAATGTAACTAAATGTAATTGAAAATGTCTACGTATTCTACAAAAGTAATTTTATATCACGATCGATCCATAAACTAGCAACGCTGCATACTCAAAGAAAAGGTTAAAATCTTACCTTTCGGGTAAAAATAGTTACTGTATATTGCTGAGATGTAGTCACTTTGGAGGACACAAGCTCAAGTACACAGTACAAATATGATAAGAAAATGAAATATTTTGTGCATTTCCAACTCAAAAGTGTATGAATAAGTCTTATGGCTTATATGCTTTCTAAATATAACAAAATCAAATAAACTATGATTTCACCTTCCTTATAACTAAAAATATATATTTTATGTTTAGTTACAGAAAATGTGAATATTTTCTGAAGGTCTCTTGATCAAAACGTCTGCCCCCATCGCTGTGAACGTCTCACAGAGCTCAAGCTTGTCCATCGATGACAAACAAAAAGTGTGTTTAAACATCGAAATTATTCTAGATGAATTGCTATAAATCGATCTCTGCTACCCTGATGAAACCACGCTCTCCTGCGGCATTACGATGTAATGATTGCAGCCACGTGCTTTGTCAATTAGAGGTCGACCGATTATGATTTTTCAATGCCAATACCGATTAAATCGGATGATTTTTAAAAATGTGTAATAATGACAATTACAACAATACTGAATGAACACTTACTTTAACTTAATATAATATATCAATAAAATCTATTTAGCCTCATAATGAAACATGTTCAATTTGGTAAAATAATGCAAAAACAGTGTTGGAGAAGAAAGTAAAAGTGCAATATGTGCCATGTAAAAAAGCTAACGTTTAAGTTCCTTGCTCAGAACATATGAAAGCTGGTGGTTCTTTTTAACATGAGTCTTCAATATTCCCAGGTAAGAAGTTTAGGTTGTAGTTATTATAGGACTATTTCCCTCTATACGATTTGTATTTCATATACCTTTGACTATTGGATGTTCTTATAGGCACTTTAGTATTGCCAGTGTAACAGTATAACTTCTGTCCCTCTCCTCGCCCCTACCTGGGCTCGAACCAGAAACACATCGACAACAGCCACCCTCGAAGCATCGTTACCCATAGCTACACAAAAGCAGCGGCCCTTGCAGAGCAAGAGGAACCACTACTCCAAGTCTCCGAGCGAGTGACGTTTGAAATGCTATTAGCGCGCACCCCGATAACTAGCTGGCCATTTCACATCGGTTACACCAGCCTAATCTCGGGAGTTGATAGGCTTGAAGTCATAAACAGCTCAATGCTTGAAGCACAGCGAAGAGCTGCTGGCAAACCCACGAAAGTATAGTTTGAATGAATGCGTATGAGCCTGCTGCCTACCATCGCTCAGTCAGACTGCTCTAACAAATATCAAATCATAGACTTAATTTAAACATAAATAACACACAGAAATACGAGCCTTTGGTTATTAATATGGTCGAATCCGGAAACTATCATTTCAAAAACAAAACATTTATTCTTTCAGTGAAATACGGAACCGTTCCGTATTTTATCTAATGGGTGGCATCCCTAAGTCTAAATATTGCTGTTACATTGTCCAACCTTCAATGTTATGTCATAGTTATGTACAATTCTGGCAAATGAATTACGGTCTTTACGGACTTCAAAGTTCGCAACGAGCCAGGCGGCCCAAACTGCTGCATATACCCTGACTGCTTGAACAGAACACAAGAGAAGTGACACAATTTCCCTATTTATAAGAAATTCATGTTAGCAGGCAATATTAACTAAACATGCAGGTGTAAAAATATATACAGTGGGCAAAAAAGTATTTAGTCAGCCACCAATTGTGCAAGTTCTCCCACTTAAAAATATGAGAGAGGCCTGTAATTTTCATCATAGGTACACTTGCCCAGCAACAGGTCCAAAACATCACTGCTCTAGAGGAGATCTGCATGGAGGAATGGGCCAAAATACCAGCAACAGTGTGTGAAAACCTTGTGAAGACTTACAGAAAACGTTTGACCTCTGTCATTGCCAACAAAGGGTATATAACAACGTATTGAGATAAACTTTTGTTATTGACCAAATACTTATTTTCCACCATAATTTGCAAATAAATTCATGAAAAATCCTACAATATGATTTTCTGGATTTTTTTCCTTCTCATTTTGTCTGTCATAGTTGAAGTGTACCTATGATGAAAATTACAGGCCTCATCTTTTTAAGTGGGAGAACTTGCACAATTGGTGGCTGACTAAATACCTTTTTTTGCCCCACTGTACTTGTGTATTGATTTGAAAGAAAGGCACTGATGTTTATGGTTAGGTACACATTGGTGCAACGACAGTGCTTTTTTCGCGAATGCGCTTGTTAAATCACCCGTTTGGCGAAGTAGGCTGTGATTCGATGAGAAATTAACAGGCACCGCATCGATTATATGCAACGCAGGACACGCTAGATAAACTAGTAATATCAACCATGTGTAGTTAACTAGTGATTGTGTTAAGATTGTTTTTTTATAAGATAAGTTTAATGCTAGCTAGCAACTTACCTTGGCTTCTTGCTGCCCTCGCGTAACAGGTAGTTAAGCCTGCCATGCAGGCTCCTCGTGGAGTGCAATGTAAGGCAGGTGGTTAGAGCGTTGGACTAGTAACTGGAAGGTTGCAAAAACGAATTCCCGAGCTGACAAGGTAAAAATCTGTCGTTCTGCCCCTGAACAAGACAGTTAACCCACCGTTCCTAGGCAGTCATTGAAAATAAGAAGTGTTCTTAACGGACTTACCTAGTTAAAAAGGTGTACATTTATAAAAAATCTTTAAAAAAATTGGCCACAATAGGTGTCCAATAATACCGATTACCAATTGTTATGAAAACTTGAAATCGGCCCTAATTAATCGTGCATTCCGATTAATCGGTCGACCTCTTATCAATGGCTGCGATGTGGGGCTCAGACAGGAGTTGGACAGTCAGACGAGCTAATGAAATGGTAGGAAAAACATCCCAGCTTTAAGTCCTTTCAGATTCCACATCCTACGTCACATGGGCTCAGAAAATATTACTGCGTCCGTGGGAACCAGGGCTATCGCTCAATGCAATCCATTAAGATCTACGGTGTCCACAGATCAATTTATAAGTGATCATGATGGTAACAAGCGGTACCAGAACATCTAAGAGGTTTTAAAAGGTATACCCAAGTCTTTCCGCCATCATATGAAACTGAACATCTATGAAGTAAGCCAATCCTATTATGCAGAGTGATCATGTGAGTGGTTTTCTTCAGTAATCCTGTACATTCTGTCCATGGACTGTTTCTGGTTTAACTTGCACTTATGAACTTTCAGATTTCGGCTACAGGCATTCCCACATTCGTTGCACACAAATGCTTTAACAGCAGTGTGCAGATGCTGGTGAGATACTAAATGACTACTCTGGGAGAAACTCTTGCCACATTCATTACAAGCATATTGTCTCTCCCCTGTGTGAGTACGCATGTGTATTTCAAGAGTAGCCTTAAACATGCAACATTTCCCACAAATGAGACAGTTGAATGGTTTTTCTCCTGTGTGAGTGCACATGTGCTGATCCAACACCGATCTGTAACAGAAGCCTTTACCACAGTAGCTGCAGACATGTGACTTTGGCCCAGTGTTCTGCGGTCTTGAACGACGTTGAGATGACAGGTGAATCTTGTGTTTCTTCACGTAGACAGGGGAGGTGAAGCCTTGCCCAAAAATATCACAAGTAAGGCTTTTCACCAGTGTGACTGCGTTGATGTATCTTAAGGGTTGTTGAACCTTTACCACAAGTATTACAAACATACAATTTCTGCCCTGTGTGAGACAGCTTGTGTCTTTTGAGATTGCCTGGGTCACTGAGCCTTTTGCCACATAGATCACAGGCAAAAGGTTGTTCACCAGTATGTACAAACATATGCCATTTGATCCTAGCTGCATCAGGGAGAGGTTTGCCACAAACGTCACAGACGTACCACTGCTCCACCATGGAGGCCCAGTGTGGGTGGTTTTATGTCTTTCAAAAGAGTGTGGGAGAAGGAAACGCTTGCCACATACATCACAGACTAATGGTTTCTCTCCAGTATGGGCAAGAGCATGTGCTTTGAGCTTGCTTGCCCGACAGTAACTCTTGCAGGATAAACCACCTACAAAAGGTTTCTCTCCAGTATGTAAAGTCATATGACCTTTGAGACTCGTTGAAAGACAAAAACGTTTGTGACATATGCTACAACCAAAATGTTTTACTCCGATATGGATGGTCAGATGATTGCTGAGAGTGCGTGCACATGAGAAACATTTCTCACATACACTACAGGCAAAAGCTTTTTCTATACTAACATGGCCTTTTCTAATGTGGGAGGTCATACTTTTTTGGAAATTGGTTACATCCCTGAAACCTTTAGTACATACATCACAGCTATAAGCCTTTGCTCTATGAGTTGTTCTGATGACGACTGGCTAAAGATGAAGATGAACAGAAAAGCTTGCCACAGGTTTCACAGCAATACTTCTTCTCCCGAGTGCTCTGCCTTATGACGTTTCCATATTGGCCATGACCGAAAGGTTTTTGGACACAAAGAGCACATGTATGCCTTTTCCGGGTGATCACTGAAGTTGTGCCGTTTTAGTGCACGTTCCCCACAGAACGATTTTTCACATGTTGTGCAGGTATGCAGAGTTGGGTTGAAATCCCTGTGTTTGATCAAACCTTTTCTCAAAGCAAACTTCTTCCCACAATCTGTGCATTTGAAGGACTTGTCTTTAGAATGTACCGCCAAGAGGTGATTATTACACCCAGTCTTCGTACCAAAACATTTCCCACACTGTGGGCAGCTAAAGGGTTTGGTGTGATGATTACGGTGGGCTTTAAGCGTGCATCTCCAATCGAAACACTTTCCACAAACATCGCAAATGAATGGCCTCTTCACTGCTCCAGTGGCATCACTTGCATCTGGATTTTGGTCTGTATTTGAAGAACCACCATTCTGGACAGCTTCTCCAATCCTGCCTGCATTTGGCTCCATGTTTGAGGGCTGGCTGTCTTGTTTCTCTGGGTCTGATGAAGGTGAGAGCTGGGGATTAAGATGAACTTCCTCTTGATGATCAAATTCAGAGAGCAATACCACATCTGCAACAGAGGGTCATTGTCGTTGTTGAGGCGTAAATGTAAAACAAACTACTGCATTACATGTATGAATAAGGTGGTGGATATTAACTAACATTTCCCAGAAATAATTTAAAACAGCAAACAATGTACCCACTAGGGCTGGGACGATACCAATATCGCAATATTTTCTCCATGGCTAAAATCTCTTTGGTTCTTTAATTAAAAACTTGATGTAAAATATTGTGCGCTATAGCTTGGGAAATAAATAAATAGGACTCTGGATGACTATGTTTTCAACATTAGGTCTATTTCCCTAAAGTTAAAGCCGCTTTGTGTTTTGTTTCCTTGCCACGATGCTAACAAGTATTACAAACATAATTCCTTAACAGTCTAATTGGTGGCATTTTACCCTATAAATGCATAGGAACAATAAAATTAAATGGTTTTGATTGATTGTCCTGAGTATCCTTAAATCAAACACGGACTCAAATTAATGGTAGTGGTGCCACAATGTCATTAGCTGACTGATTTAAGTACTACGTTTCATAAAATTACAGCACACGTTATGGCTAATTGACTTCACTATATCCAGTGTCATCCTGCCCATACCTCCAGTAGGTTCCCCTCCACACTGGGCATCTTCTCCATTCCTGCCTGAGTTTGGCTCTGTGTTTCTCTGGTCATCTTGTGTCTCTGAGGCAGGTGAGGTCTGGGGGTTAAAGTCATCCCCCTCTTGGTGAGCACTCTCAGAGACAGTGTCAGTGCAGTAGTTGTGGAAATGAAGACTGTCTCCTAAACAAACAGTATGAGTATTTAAAAATAAATGCATCAAAAACACCATAAGAATATGCCACATTCATAATCAGCTAATTAAGAATTGTATTCCGGTGTTTGATATAATGAACTCATATTGTAAAAGATCTTGTCTTTTTAGTTAGATATGTCTAAAAATCAGCCTAGTATTCATTGTGTTTGTTGTTCCCAGATAATGTTAAGGCAGCTAGTCAAATGGGTCAATTAGGAGTACAAATTACAAATCAAATTTGATTGATCACACATATTTAGCTGATATTAATGCAGGTGCTGAAGGCTTTTTGGCCTTCCTGTGACATCGGGGGCTGTAGGTGTCCTAGAGGGTAGGTAGTTTGCCCTCGTGATGCGTTGGGCAGACCACACCACCCTCTGCAGAGCCCTGCAGTTGCGGGCGATGCAGTTGCCGTATCAGGCGGTGTTACAGCACGACAGGATGCTCTCAATTGGAGCATCTGTCAAAGTTTCTGAGGGTTTTAGGTGCCAAGCCAAATTTCTTCAGCCTGCTGAGGTTGAAGGGGCGCTGCTGCGATCGACTAGTTGGCAACCACTGGTCTAGGATGTCCGGTAAGGTGGCAGTGATATTATCCTTGACTAGCCTCTCAAAGCACTTCATGATGACAGAAGTGAGTGCTATGGGGCGATAGACATTTAGTTCAGTTACCTTTGCTTTCTTGGTACAGGAACTACGGTGGACATCTTGAAGCAGTTGGGGACAGCAGACTGGGATAGGGAGAGATTGAATATATCCCCAAATACGGCTAGGGATGCCATCTGGGCCGGCAGCCTTGCGAAGATTTACACGCTTAAGTCTTACTCGCGTCGGCCACAGAGAAGGAGAGCCCACAGTCCTTGGTAGCAGGCCACATCGAACTGTATTATCCTCAAAGCCGGCAAAAAAGGTGTTTAGCTTGTTCGGAAGCAAGATGCCGGTGTCCGCGACGTGGCTGGATTTCCCTTTGTAGTCCGTGATTGTCTGTAGACTCTGCCACTTACGTCTCATGTCTGCCGTTGAATTGCAACTCCACTTTGTACTGACTATTTTTCCTGTTTGATTGCCTTACCAGAGAATAACTACACTTTTTGTATTCGGCCATATTCCCAGTCACCTTGCTATGGTTTTTTATTTTTTTATTTAACCAGGCAAGTCAGTTAAGAACAAATTCTTATTTTCAATGACGGCCTGGGAACAGTGGGTTAACTGCCTGTTCAGGGGCAGAACGACAGATTTGTACCTTGTCAGCTCGGGGGTTTGAACTCACAACCTTCCGGTTACTAGTCCAACGCTCTAACCACTAGGCTACCCTGCCGGTTAAATGCGGTGGTTCCTTCTTTCAGTTTTGCGCGATTGCTAAAACATCTATCCACAGTTTCTGGTTTGGGTTGGTTTTAATAGTCAGAGTGGGTACACGATCTCCTATACACCTCCGGACTAACTCAGTCAACGTATTTGTCAACGTTATTCTCAGAGGCTTCACGGAACATATCCCAGTCCGCGTGATTAAAACAATCTTGAAGCCTGGATTCTAATTGGTCACACCAGCGTTGAATAGACCTTAGGCAGAAACTCAAAACATGAAGTACCCGTGCTACAGGAAGGGAGGAGCAAAATGGAGGCATGATCAGATTTGCCTAAGGGAGGGCGGGGGGGAGGGCTTGTAGGCATTTCAAAAAGTTGAGTAGCAGCGGTCCAATGTTTTTCCAAAGCGAGTACCACAGTCAATGTGTTGGTAGAACTTCGATTGCATTTTCCTCAAATTTGCTTTGTTAAAATCCATGGCAACAATAAATGTGGCCTCCGGATATGTGGTTTCCAGTGTGTATAAAGTCCAGTGTAGTTCTTTGAGGGCAGCCGTGGTATTGGCTTCAGGTTGAATATACACGGCTGTGACTATAACCAAAGAGAATTCTCTTGGGAGGTAATGCAGTCAGCATTTGATTGCGAGGTATTCAGTGCGGCAGGGTAGCCTAGGGGTTAGAGTGTTGGACTTGTAACCGAAAGGTTGCCCGAGCTGACAAGGTACAAATCTGTCGTTCTGCCCCTGAACAGGCAGTTAACCCACTGATCCTAGGCCGTCATTGAAAATAACTGACTTGCCTAGTTAAATAAAGGTAAAATAAATATTCTAGGTTGGGTAAAGAAAATAATTTGAGTGTCTGTATGTTATCACAACATGAGTAGTTAATCATGAAACATACACCCCCGCCTTTCTTATTCCCAGAGAATTCTTTGTTCCTGTCTGCGCTATGTACTGAGAACCCAGCTGGCTGTATGGACAGGGATAGTATATCCCGACAGTGCCATGTTTCTGTGAAACAGCATATGGTACAATCCCTGATGTCTCTCTGGGAAGTAGATCCTCGCCCTGAACTCGTCTACTTTATTATCCAGAAACTGAACATTAGCGAGTAATATACCCGAAGCGGTGGATGGTGTGCACGCCTCCTGAGTGGGACTAGAAGTCCACTCCGAATACATCTCTGCCGGAGGTGTTTTGGAGCAGGCTCTGGAATAAGTTAAATTGCCCTGGGGGTTACGAACAAAGGATCCAATTCGGGAAATTTGTATTCCTGGTCGTAATGCTGGTGAGTTACCGCAGCTCTGATATCCAAAAGTTATTACCGGCTATAGTAATAATACCCCAAAAAATATTGGCTAATAATGTAAGAAATAACAACAAAAATATGCTGCAAAGTTGCTTAGGCGCTAGAAGCAGACCTGCCATTTCTGTCAGCACCATTAAGTCCCACTGGTCTAGAACAGGGGTTCCTAAACTTTTCCCACTTGGTGGACTCCCTTCCAGCCCCCCCAGTACTTGGGCACAAGTACTGCACAAGTACTGTTCATGACACAAAGTGTTTACACCCCACGTTGGCGGATAGAATTTAGCAGGTTTAAAGCTTATTAGACATTTTGCCATGTCTAATGTGCATTCATGTGATATTTTAGTTAATAAAAAAACTAAATAAAAAAATCATTAACCAACATGAGCTAGTTCATCTGGACATTTCTGGTAAGTTATAAATAACTCTAAGGTATGCAACGACAAACATAACACAAGGAACTGGTGATGAACTACCCAATTTCAAAATGGCAGCTTGTGCATGCTACTATTACAACTTTCAAGAGTAAGTTCAAAGCCGGACTGAGTTCCGCAGCCCCCCTGCCGCCCTCTCACGCCCCCTAGCCCCAGTTTGTGAACCACTGGTCTAGAACACTTGCTGAATTTGGATGACAGCTATACATTTACACACAATTAGCATACTTCAGCTCACACCTCTGAATGACCAATGATTAAATGATCAATGTAAGTGGAAGCATTTACTAAGATATTTACTAAGATTTACTAAGATATTACTAATTTCTCAAGTATTCTAATATATCCTGTGTGTGTGTACCTCTTGGTGCTCCTTCCTCTGTCCCCCTTGCCCGAATGACACGCCTCTGGGCGCTCATGCCCATGGCAGTCCTCTCCCTTTCGACCATGATTACCTTCATTAACATGGCCATTTTTTCCAATGAAGTTTTACCCAACATCTTCATGAATGATGAAAATTGTCTCTGAAAGATTCAAATATGAAGTTTAGTGACCAAGCAGGTTCCAACTGATGTTCAGGTGGCTAGCTAGGTTGGCTAACGACAATTCAGTCACAGATGAGAGAAGCATATTTGATTCAGTGCCCATCTAATAATGTTAGTGAGCCATCTAAGGTTAGCTGGGATGTATTCATTACGTCTTCCAACATAAACCAAATAAACGTTTCAAAACCGGGAGGGACCTTCACATAATTAAGCTATTAAAAACTCGTTTTCGTTAAACGTTTTTCGTTTGGAGTATACGATCTGCTGCATCACAACAGACGAACCCTGGGGTGTTTTCGTTTTTCCGTTGCAAACAGTTTATTCCAAACGTTTAAAGAAAACGAGTTTGTATTGGCCAAATCTTGGTAGGTCCTTCCCCGTTTCTTTCCTTGAGTAAACGCGTCAACAGTTTCAGTTTGAAAACGTTTTGCGACAGAATGTGACAAACGAATACACCCATTGTAAAAGTCTGTCCTTAACAGTTTGCTAGCTACTAGTAACAGTTTGTTATGTAACTTAGTAACTTTGTAAGCCTAGTTTGTCGGCATTCAACAGCAAATTCTTAGTCCCAACAACTGACCACATGTGTACTCACTGTCTTGGTTTTGTTCACACGTTGAAGCCTACTCTTCAGCAAAATACTTTCCTCATTCTGCTGGACCAACTTTAGAGGCATAACAAAAGCAGAGCACTCATCGAGGAGTCTGCCCATCTCCGCAACTGCCGCTGCAACTAATACCTCGACAATGGTAGATAATTGTCTCTGAAAAGCCTCGTTAATCAACATTGCTGCAAGCTAACAGTTATTAATAAAAGTTTCATGAAGCTCAAAAAAAAAAGATGTATGGTTCTTATTACACATCAGTGATTTCGACAGCTAATACCAGCAATGTAAGGAAATGTAAATGTTTGCGGAAATGATGTCACTCTGCTTCTTCTTCGTTGAGATTTTATGGCGTTCCACAATTTGCATTGTATTGCCGCCACCAACTGGGTGGCCCTGGAAAAAAAAACATTTAAAAAGGAAATACTATTATGGGGCGTTACACTTCAAACATTCCGCTCCTGTTTTGGTCTGATATCCTTAGTCAATGGTTACAATGGCCAATTTGCTATTTTTCTGACTTCAGCCACAACATAGATTGGATAGAAACGGTGTAGATAGATAGTATTTTGCTGCATTCATAACCAAGTGGGAAGGTGGTATTTACTTCATACTACTTTGAAAATCCAATTGAACGTCCCTCCAACTCGCAACAGCAGGCATGCATAAAGATGCACTTATCACAAATGCTTAGTTTGCTAAGTTAGCCATATTATAGATGGCTCTATGTTATGTTTTTGTGTCAGCATTAACACGGTGTCCATGATCCAATTCTAGCTCCCAAAACACCAGCAATTTGAAAAAACTAGATAGTAGATTGTGCTGATTTATTGGTGCGTTTGAATTATGTTGCGCCCCATAGTTTAAAAACTCTCAATACTGCTAAAAAAATGTCACATCTGTACTCTGCCATCTTTATACACTTTTGCCATTACTAGTGGGAAACTTGTAAGACTCAGACTCACATGCTGACTTGTCACGTCACCTACTAAGGAAATTACCTTCGATAACCAACATAGACAGGGCTCTAACTCCTCTAGCTCCACAATGAAATAGGGTGCAGGCCAGGCAGCAGGCTGTTAGCCAGCCTGCCAGCATAGTGGAGTCTGCCACTAGCACAGTCAGTGTAGTCAGCTCAGCTATCACCATTGAGACCGTGTCTGTGCCTCGACCTAGGTTGGGCAAAACTAAACATGGCGGTGTTCGCCTTAGCAATCTCACTAGGATAAAGACCACCTCCATTCCTGTCATTACTGAAAGAGATCATGATACCTCACATCTCAAAATAGGGCTACTTAATGTTAGATCCCTTACTTCAAAGGCAATTATAGTCAATGAACTAATCACTGATCATAATCTTGATGTGATTGGCCTGACTGAAACATGGCTTAAGCCTGATGAATTTACTGTTTTAAATTAGGCCTCACCTCCTGGCTACACTAGTGACCATATCCCCCGTGCATCCCGCAAAGGCGGAGGTGTTGCTAACATTTTGTTGCAAATTTCAATTTACAACAAAAAAAATGACGTTTTCGTCTTTTGAGCTTCTAGTCATGAAATCTATGCAGCCTACTCAATCACTTTTTATAGCTACTGTTTACAGGCCTCCTGGGCCATATACAGCGTTTCTCACTGAGTTCCCTGAATTCCTATCGGACCTTGTAGTCATAGCAGATAATATTCTAATCTTTGGTGACTTTAATATTCACATGGAAAAGTCCACAGACCCACTCCAAAAGGCTTTCGGAGCCATCATCGACTCAGTGGGTTTTGTCCAACATGTCTCTGGACCCACTCACTGTCACAGTCATACGCTGGACCTAGTTTTGTCCCATGGAATAAATGTGGTGGATCTTAATGTTTTTCCTCATAATCCTGGACTATCGGACCACCATTTTATTACGTTTGCAATTGCAACAAATAATCTGCTCAGACCCCAACCAAGGAACATCAAAAGTCGTGCTATAAATTCACAGACAACACAAAGATTCCTTGATGCCCTTCCAGACTCCCTCTGCCTACCCAAGGACGCCAGAGGACAAAAATCAGTTAACCACCTAACTGAGGATCTCAATTTAACCTTGCGCAATACCCTAGATGCAGTTGCACCCCTAAAAACTAAAAAGAATTCTCATAAGAAACTAGCTCCCTGGTACACAGAAAATACCCGAGCTCTGAAGCAAGCTTCCAGAAAATTGGAACGGAAATGGCGCCACACCAAACTGGAAGTCTTCCGACTAGCTTGGAAGGATGGTACCGTGCAGTACCGAAGAGCCCTTACTGCTGCTCGATCATCCTATTTTTCTAACTTAATTGAGGAAAATAAGAACAATCCGAAATTCCTTTTTGATACTGTCGCAAAGCTAACTAAAAAGCAGCATTCCCCAAGAGAGGATGACTTTCACTTTAGCAGTGATAAATTCATGAACTTCTTTGAGGAAAAGATTATGATTATTAGAAAGCAAATTACGGACTCCTCTTTAAACCTGCGTATTCCTCCAAACCTCAGTTGTCCTGAGTCTGCACAACTTTGCCAGGACCTAGGATCAAGAGAGACGCTCAAGTGTTTTAGTACTATATCTCTTGACACAATGATGAAAATAATCATGGCCTCTAAACCTTCAAGCTGCATACTGGACCCTATTCCAACTAAACTACTGAAAGAGCTGCTTCCTGTGCTTGGCCCTCCTATGTTGAACATAATAAACGGCTCTCTATCCACTGGATGTGTACCAAACTCACTAAAAGTGGCAGTAATAAAGCCTCTCTTGAAAAAGCCAAACCTTGACCCAGAAAATATAAAAAACTATCGGCCTATATCGAATCTTCCATTCCTCTCAAAAATTTTAGAGAAGGCTGTTGCGCAGCAACTCACTGCCTTCCTGAAGATAAACAATGTATACGAAATGCTTCAGTCTGGTTTTAGACCCCATCATAGCACTGAGACGGCACTTGTGAAGGTGGTAAATGACATTTTAATGGCATCGGACCGAGGCTCTGCATCTGTCCTCGTGCTCCTAGACCTTAGTGCTGCTTTTGATACCATCGATCACCACATTCTTTTGGAGAGATTGGAAACACAAATTGGTCTACACGGACATGTTCTGGCCTGGTTTAGATCTTATCTGTCGGAAAGATATCAGTTTGTCTCTGTGAATGGTTTGTCCTCTGACAAATCAACTGTAAATTTCGGTGTTCCTCAAGGTTCCGTTTTAGGACCACTATTGTTTTCACTATATATTTTACCTCTTGGGGATGTTATTCGAAAACATAATGTAAACTTTCACTGCTATGCGGATGACACACAGCTGTACATTTCAATGAAACATGGTGAAGCCCCAAAATTGCCTTCGCTAGAAGCATGTGTTTCAGACATAAGGAAGTGGATGGCTGCAAACTTTCTACTATTAAACTCGGACAAAACAGAGATGCTTGTTCTAGGTCCCAAGAAACAAAGAGATCTTCTGTTGAATCTGACAATTAATCTTAATGGTTGTACAGTCGTCTCAAATAAAACTGTGAAGGACCTCGGCGTTACTCTGGACCCTGATCTCTCTTTTGAAGAACATATCAAGACCATTTCGAGGACAGCTTTTTTCCATCTACGTAACATTGCAAAAATCTGAAACTTTCTGTCCAAAAATGATGCAGAAAAATGTATCCATGCTTTTGTCACTTCTAGGTTAGACTACTGCAATGCTCTATTTTCCGGCTACCCGGATAAAGCACTAAATAAACTTCAGTTAGTGCTAAATACGGCTGCTAGAATCCTGACTAGAACCAAAAAATTTGATCATATTACTCCAGTGCTAGCCTCTCTACACTGGCTTCCTGTCAAAGCAAGGGCTGATTTCAAGGTTTTACTGCTAACCTACAAAGCATTACATGGGCTTGCTCCTACCTATCTCTCTGATTTGGTCCTGCCGTACATACCTACACGTACGCTACGGTCACAAGACGCAGGCTTCCTAATTGTCCCTAGAATTTCTAAGCAAACAGCTGGAGGCAGGGCTTTCTCCTATAGAGCTCAATTTTTATGGAACGGTCTGCCTACCCATGTCAGAGACGCAAACTCGGTCTCAACCTTTAAGTCTTTACTGAAGACTCATCTCTTCAGTGGGTCATATGATTGAGTGTAGTCTGGCCCAGGAGTGGGAACGTGAACGGAAAGGCTCTGGAGCAACGAACCGCCCTTGCTGTCTCTGCCTGGCCGGTTCCCCTCTTTCCACTGGGATTCTCTGCCTCTAACCCTATTACAGGGGCTGAGTCACTGGCTTGCTGGGGCTCTCTCATGCCGTCCCTGGAGGGGGTGCGTCACCTGAGTGGGTTGATTCACTGATGTGGTCATCCTGTCGCCCCCCCCCCCCCCCCCCCCCCTTGGGTTGTGCCGTGGCGGAGATCTTTGTGGGCTATACTCAGCCTTGTCTCAGGATGGTAAGTTGGTGGTTGAAGATATCCCTCTAGTGGTGTGGGGCTCTGCTTTGGCAAAGTGGGTGGGGTTATATCCTTCCTGTTTGGCCCTGTCCGGGGGTGTCCTCGGATGGGGACACAGTGTCTCCTGACCCCTCCTGTCTCAGCCTCCAGTATTTATGCTGCAGTAGTTTATGTGTCGGGGGGCTGGGGTCAGTTTGTTATATCTGGAGTACTTCTCCTGTCCTATTCGGTGTCCTGTGTGAATCTAAGTGTGCGTTCTCTAATTCTCTCCTTCTCTCTTTCTTTCTCTCTCTCGGAGGACCTGAGCCCTAGGACCATGCCCCAGGACTACCTGACATGATGACTCCTTGCTGTCCCCAGTCCACCTGGCCATGCTGCTGCTCCAGTTTCAACTTCCACCTGACTGTGCTGCTGCTCCAGTTTCAACTGTTCTGCCTTATTATTATTCGACCATGCTGGTCATTTATGAACATTTGAACATCTTGGCCATGTTCTGTTATAATCTCCACCCGGCACAGCCAGAAGTGGACTGGCCACCCCACATAGCCTGGTTCCTCTCTAGGTTTCTTCCTAGGTTTTGGCCTTTCTAGGGAGTTTTTCCTAGCCACCGTGCTTCTACACCTGCATTGCTTGCTGTTTGGGGTTTTAGGCTGGGTTTCTGTACAGCACTTTGAGATATCAGCTGATGTACGAAGGGCTATATAAATAAATTTGATAAAAATTTGATAACAGCATTTATACAAAAATGTGAAAACAGCAATCTGTTAATATGGTTTTTGAACACTATAATTTGTTTACAAGCATGGTTGTCATAGCTTGTTGGCCATTAGTCAATCAGCATTTTCTCAATTAGTTCTAAGCCCCTGTATGCACCGACCTGCTACTTACGACTTCACGTTTTACTGCATTGTAAGGAACATAAGCATTTTGCTGCACCCTTTATAACATCTGCTAAACTGTGTACTTGATCAATAACCGTACTTGGGCAGACGCCAGAACGAATCAGTTGGACAGGCATTTGATTACCTGTCCCGAGTAGCGCAGAGGTCTGAGGCACTGCATCTCAGTGCAAGAGACATGACTACAGTCCCTGGTTCGAATCCGGATGTGATTGGGAGTAATATAGGGTGGTGCACAATTGGCCCAGCATCGTCCGGGTTTGGCCATTATTGTACAGAAGAATTTGTTCTTAATTGACTTGCCTGGTAAAATAAAATCTATAGGGGGCATGTTTTTTTTTCACAGGACCTACTGTGTAATTTGTTAATGGGTTTTAGAGTTAAGACATTTAATTGAACTGTTAAAAGTGTATATTTTAATATGGCATGAACACAACCAAATGTTTTCATCTGATTGTCCAAAAAAATATCTTAAAAAAGTAGGCTACCTGATGCTGTCTGGCCAAAAAGAGTGTGACATGCCATACTATTTTTGTTCAGGCAGCATCAGATACACTGGCAACACGTACCGAGACAGAGGGGCGCTGTTTCGCTCACTCAAATACTTTATCTGAGATTGATGTCTTTGTAAGCGTGCATCACGGTCAAATAAATGATCAAGATTTAAATATTTTATTTGGACAGAAAGGAGGTACAGTAGGGCAAGCCAGGCCCCATAAGGCCTGCCCATAATGCCAGCCCTGCTTGTAACTACCACATCAGGAGTAAAACTACCAGTTCAGGAGTAAAATGTACTTATGTCACAATAAGTTGCATGGACTGTGTGCAATAATAGTGCACCCCATACATACAGATAATTGTAAGGTCCCTCAGTCGTGCAGTGAATTTCAAACACAGATTCAACCACAAAGACCAGGGAGGTTTTCCAATACCTCGCAAAGGGCACCTATTAAAAAAAGTAGATGCTGAATATCCCTTTGAGCATGGTGAAGTTATTAATTACACTTTGGATGTTGTATCAATACACCCTGTCACTACAAAGATACAGGCGTCCTTCTTAACTCAGTTGCCGGAGACGAAGGAAACCGCTCAGGCATTTCACCATGAAGCCAATGGTGACTAAAACAGTTACAGAGTTTAATGTCTGTGATAGGAGAAAACTGAGGTAACAAATATAACAAATATAAAATAGAATGCAAAAGCACATCATCAGTGCTTCTTGTCATTGCATACCTTAGAGAGCTATTTATAACTTGTCAGAAGTGTCCAGATCAACTAGCCCATGTCAGCGAATGTTTTTTTAATTTAGGATTTTTAGCCCACAGATAGGTGTTGTAATTTTTTTGCCACTCAAATATCACATGAATAAACATTAGTCATGGCAAAATGTATAGAATAGCAAGAAAGTTTGCTTAAAAACTAACAATTCTTCTTTGCACCCCATGACAAAATGTGTAGAATTGCAGGAAATAAGCTTTAAACCTGCTAAATTCTCTCCACCAACAAGAGGGGTGTGAACAGTACGTGTACCCATAGAAATAGACCGGGGTTTTGTTATAAAGGTTAACTTCTCTAGTACAGTAAAATAATGTCTCAATGTGTTGGTGTCCGGGCGGAGACATGGGCATTTCGTCATTATATACACATCTCTGGTGTAATTGGGAAGGTGCTAACAGCACAGAAGGAGCGATGGAGACAAGACCAAAAAGACAACATGAGAACAAGCGGAAAGAAACACTCCTAAAAAAAATTGTAAAAATTGCGATAGACATTTGGAATATCGCTGAAAAACATACACTGCCCAGCCATAGCCAGAAACACTTTGCTAATTTATCAAGTATTTCTGATATGATTTAATCAAATTTGGAATAAGGTTGTAATTGAACAAAATGTGGAAAAAGTCAAGGGGTCTGAATAGTTTACAAATGCACTGTACATACTCCTCGCACCCTCTCTCCTCGTCTCCTTATGAAAACCCATTGGATGAGAAGCCAGAGGTCCTGGGCCTAAAACTAACCTTTTGGTCTACCAGTCACAGTGAGAGTTAGATTAAAACAAAACTACAAACCAATCTGATTTTTTACCTGTCAAAATATAGATTTTACACCTCCCCCCCAAAAAATGTCACAGATGAGCATACTTGGTAATGTTTCTAAAACAAATGTATTACTAGTTAGAAATGTTGTGGTGTATTGCTCAATGTTAATTCATTAAAACATTTTTTTTAAACTAAATATCACAAGACAAAATATTCAGCTGCCCCTTTGAGGGCGGGAGCTTGTGAACCAAAGAATGTAAATAGCTAATAAGGACAAAGTTTAGTCAATTTCCACACAATTGGGTGTAATATTATTATAGGATTCATAGTTTGTGTGATTATCTACCAGCTATGAAACAAAACTTTGAAAACAGATACTGCAGCATTTACTTTGCTATTAATGTGCTCATATATTACTTTTCTGTATTTGCAAATTCAAGTTAAATGCTTGCACTGTGGAGCCTTGACCACCCACCAGCATTGCTGATGAAAAAGACATCTTACCCGCCAAAGCCAAAATCTACCCGCATTTGGCGGGTGTTAATTTTAGGCCCTTCAGAGGTCCCTCCCCTCTGACCTTTTGAGAAGGAGACAAGAAAATCTTCCCTATGGGTGTGTACCTCTTGGTGCTCCTTCCTCTGTCCCCCTTGCCCGACTGACACGTCTCTGGGCGCTCATGCCCGAGGCAGTCTTCTCCTTTTCGACCATGATCACATTCATTAACATTGCCATTTTTTCGAACAATGTTTTACCCGGCACTTCTAATGTAAATCTATGGCAGCACCCAAGGGGGCTTTAACTGCCTAGCTCTCCCTGTAGATTCTGCGGTGACGTAGTGTCCCCATGAGTGACAGAACCATGAGCCAATCAAAGCGCAAATAAAGATTACCAACGCCTACGCTCTGTACACTCAGAGGAAGGCCCCAAAAAATTGTCAAAGACTCCAGTCACCCAAGTCATAGACTGTTCTCTCTGCTACTGCATGGCAAGCGGTACCAGAGCGCCATGTCTAGCTCCAAAATACTCCTTAAGCTCCTTAACAGCTTCTACCCCCAAGCCATAAGACTGCTGAACAATAAATCAAATGGCCACCCGGACTATTTGCATTGACCCCCCACCCCCCCTTTGCTTTTACACTGCTGCTACTTGCTGTATATTATCTATGCATTGTCACTTTACCCAAACCTACAAGTACAAATTACCTCGACTAACCTGTACCCCCACACATTGACTCTGTACCGGTACCCCCTGTATATAGCCTCCACATTGACTCTGTACCGGTACCCCCTGTATATAGCCTCCACATTGACTCTGTACCGGTACCCCCTGTATATAGCCTCCACATTGACTCTGTACCGGTACCCCCTGTATATAGCCTCCACATTGACTCTGTACCGGTACCCCCTGTATATAGCCTCCACATTGACTCTGTACCGGTACCCCCTGTATATAGCCTCCACATTGACTCTGTACCGGTACCCCCTGTATATAGCCTCCACATTGACTCTGTACCAGTACCCCCTGTATATAGCCTCCACATTGACTCTGTACCGGTACCCCCTGTATATAGCCTCCACATTGACTCTGTACCAGTACCCCCTGTATATAGCCTCCACATTGACTCTGTACCAGTACCCCCTGTATATAGCCTCCACATTGACTCTGTACCGGTACCCCCTGTATATAGCCTCCACATTGACTCTGTACCGGTACCCCCTGTATATAGCCTCCACATTGACTCTGTACCAGTACCCCCTGTATATAGCCTCCACATTGACTCTGTACCAGTACCCCCTGTATATAGCCTCCACATTGACTCTGTACCAGTACCCCCTGTATATAGCCTCCACATTGACTCTGTACCAGTACCCCCTGTATATAGCCTCCACATTGACTCTGTACTGGTACCCCCTGTATATAGCCTCCACATTGACTCTGTACCGGTACCCCCTGTATATAGCCTCCACATTGACTCTGTACCGGTACCTCCTGTATATAGCCTCCACATTGACTCTGTACCGGTACCCCCTGTATATAGCCTCCACATTGACTCTGTACCGGTACCCCCTGTATATAGCCTCCACATTGACTCTGTACCGGTACCCCCTGTATATAGCCTCCACATTGACTCTGTACCGGTACCCCCTGTATATAGCCTCCACATTGACTCTGTACCGGTACCCCCTGTATATAGCCTCCACATTGACTCTGTACCGGTACCCCCTGTATATAGCCTCCACATTGACTCTGTACCGGTACCCCCTGTATATAGCCTCCACATTGACTCTGTACCGGTACCCCCTGTATATAGCCTCCACATTGACTCTGTACCGGTACCCCCTGTATATAGCCTCCACATTGACTCTGTACCGGTACCCCCTGTATATAGCCTCCACATTGACTCTGTACCGGTACCCCCTGTATATAGCCTCCACATTGACTCTGTACCGGTACCCCCTGTATATAGCCTCCACATTGACTCTGTACCGGTACCCCCTGTATATAGCCTCCACATTGACTCTGTACCGGTACCCCCTGTATATAGCCTCCACATTGACTCTGTACCGGTACCCCCTGTATATAGCCTCCACATTGACTCTGTACCGGTACCCCCTGTATATAGCCTCCACATTGACTCTGTACCGGTACCCCCTGTATATAGCCTCCACATTGACTCTGTACCAGTACCCCCTGTATATAGCCTCCACATTGACTCTGTACCGGTACCCCCTGTATATAGCCTCCACATTGACTCTGTACCGGTACCCCCTGTATATAGCCTCCACATTGACTCTGTACCGGTACCCCCTGTATATAGCCTCCACATTGACTCTGTACCGGTACCCCCTGTATATAGCCTCCACATTGACTCTGTACCGGTACCCCCTGTATATAGCCTCATTATTGTTATTTTAGTATTATTTTTAACTTCTTTATTATGATTTTTTACTTTTTTAAACTTTTGTTTAGTTTGTAAATATTTTCTTAGGGCTTGTAAGTAAGCAATTCAAGGTAAGGTCTACAACTGTTGCATTCGGCACATGTGACAAATTTGATTTGATTAGTATTTCGCTGGCTGCCCCATGACCACAGAAAGCATTGAGCTTGGCTGAAACACCTGCATTTTGGACCTGCCTTACTCAAGAAAGAGACCATGTTTGTATGCGGCTTTATTAATAACATTTATATATTTTTTACATTGTTTGCAAACTGATATGTGACATGAATTAATGCAAAAATAACATGCAAAACAGGTGATTTACATTAATTTATTTATTTTTGCTGAACTGGTGGGGCTCAAAACAGGTGACAGTGAAAGCATGCCTTATCTTTGTCAGACAGTCCTGCAGCAGCATGACTAAATACAGAACAGTATGGGGAGTAGGCTATAGAGATAACGTTGTCTAGCTGTTTGGCTCCTACTGCCTGAGCAGAGATGAGATGATGACTAAGGAATTCAAAATAATTGTATTATTTACTATTTTTCTTTTGATGTTTACTCAACGTGGACCTGACAGTTACAATAGAATATTTTCAATGTTTTAGCAATTCAATGTTCACTATTTTTGGCTTTTGAATTACCATAAAAAAAATGTATGTCATTATTTCATTTAACTAGGTAAGTCAGTTATTAAGAACAAATTCTTATTTACAATGACGGCCAAGAAACAGTGCCTTGTTCAGGAGCAGAACGACAGATTTCTACCTTGTCTGCTCGGGGATTCGATATAGCAGCCTTTCGGTTACTGGCCCAACGAAAATACTCGAAACGGAAATAGTAAACCGTGATGTCTTTTTTAATCGAACCGAAACAACTTAAAAAGGACTAATCGCTCAGTACTACTGCAAAGGTGTCAATTTCCTCAACTCGATTTTAATAGCGAGAAGGTGGGGAAAATATGCATACTTTACGCCCATTCTGCTGCAAAACGTTTCTTAAACGGAAGCAAATAGAACGAAACGGGGAGGGACCTACCTGAATTTGTCCAATAGAAATATGTTTTGCTCTGTTTGCTTCATGTTTGGTTCTTAAACGGTAAACGGTTTCGTAATGATTACACTCCTGGGGTGAAAAACAGACTGCTTCAACCCGATTGACTGAATGCTACACGCAACATCCGGGACTAGCAAGCCAAAATTATTTTTTTGCATCGACCTATCACTTCTGAAATGTGTTGGTATTTTGGTCCATTAGTATTTTGAAAAGGTAAACATAAAAATGTCAAACTTGATGAAAGTGTTTATTTTCTGTAGTTTATCATACTACCATCATCCACATTTGAATGATTTTTTTACCACTTTAAAATGAACATACATCAATCATTTCCAAGCTCACTATATTCATGGGTGTACTTCAGTGTACTTGTCTTTAACTGCCATTTCTCGAATGTCAAACTCTTCCCACACGCCATCTCATCTTCCTCAGCTTCAGAAGCATCTGCATTCACTTATCTTTTGTGTGGTTTAAGCCATACAAAATTGATTCACTGTGTAACGGATTTTCCCCCCAGAAAAGTGTGGCAAGCGAGCAAAAAATTATAAAATAATAATAATAATCATTCAGTAGGTGGATAAGGAAAAAAATAGTACTTTAGCACATTGTCCTAGGCTATATGGACATGAACAATAGGCAAAATGTTCAATTTTAGACTGATTTTCAGATTATTATTATTAATACACAAATTAACATTATTCACATAGAATATTGCATTCTATTATACATCCTATCATATTCAAAAATTATTTAAAAAAAAAGTTATGTATGAATGCATTATCAGTTCATTAATCTACTTAATTGTATAGCCTAACAAATTCAAGAATGAGTGACAATAAATAATTGTAATCAAATTGAAACGTTGATGCATAATAATGAGTTAATTACCTGAATGCATCTCTATAGCCTAGGCGTTAACAAAATATCCATACAAATATGTTTAGGACTCTCATAGACTTGGGAAAAAATACATAAATACAAAAAATACATAAAAAATACATAAATCCAGCCATAGACTATAACCTTTAATCGTCCAAAAACGTTTATACTGTTTATAACATGTACAATTAGAAGCATCAATCTATATTGAGCAAACGTGACAGCTTGCACTGCGTCTTTGCTGATGAATGTCCTGATCTCTGGCCCTTCAATTGGTTAAATGACATTATTGTTTTGTCTATTAATCGCTTCTAATAGTTCTGAAAATTTAACCAACTGTTTGTTTATAATGAGGGACGTCCCACGTTTAACCTGGTAAATAAATAGTAGGAATCTGGCTTCAACCATGACTGCATGAGAGAAATGAAACATCTGCACGTCGCCTGCATGTGCGAGCGTGTGTGTTTCATTGTCCAATCTGAGGCTCGAAAATGATCTGAGCGCGTGTCGGAGGCTGTTTAATCTCTTGGGCATCAACATGGGAAAGCCTCAAGGGAGAGAGGACAATACATTATAAAGATTTGCACATACTGACCCACAAATAACACATCTGATAATTTTTTCCGGTGTGTGGAGAAAAGTGAGGTGGGGCATCAGTTAAACAGTAATTCAACTTTGTCCGGCCTTATCCTTAGAAACAGTATGTTCTCCATATTTGCCCAGAGGGAATTGTTGATATGTTGTAATTATTTGATTCTAGATGCATTGTATGTATGTCTTAAGTATTTCACAGATAGAAAGATGAAAAAGTATATATCCACAATCTGCTCTGGACAAGTCTGGTCCTGGAGTGTCTTAACAAAATGGAACCACCATTTGTATTCTAACTTCATCCAGTGTCCAGAAAAATGGATTTGCGAATATGTGCTAAATTTAGACCTTGGAGAGACCCTATGATCAGTGGGCAAGACTCCTGTTCCTGCTGAACTGAGCCAGTGTTTTAGTAGACCTGTTATCAGTTCAGAAGGTAAAGGAGACCAGGTCCTGGACTTCTGG
This sequence comes from Oncorhynchus kisutch, assembly GCF_002021735.2. Classification (NCBI taxonomy): domain Eukaryota; kingdom Metazoa; phylum Chordata; class Actinopteri; order Salmoniformes; family Salmonidae; genus Oncorhynchus; species Oncorhynchus kisutch. The sequence goes on along the minus strand of NC_034196.2, from coordinate 21,659,156 downwards.
ACATCACACTAGAAAGATTAATCAAAGTCGAACAGCCTGCAGTGCACAGCACAGGGTAAGTTAAGGACAAATGCAATACTCTGTTAAACTGCATGACATAGATTCAACTTAGAAATGTTGTATCATTCTTAGCAGCTTATAGAATTACGTTTTGATTGCTTAGTTGACTAATTTTGTCCATGATAACCTATTTGTTTTTACAATGACAGTTATTAACATTCCTCCCATTCAAAACTGACCTGTTTTTACTCAGCATCAGTTATCATATTTAACTCAATCCTACAAAGAAGAAATGTTATTACCCCAGCAATTTCCATGTGATACATCGCAAACATTTCAGAGTAAATTCTGTTATATTTTACTTAGTCTCTGATCAGGTAAAGAACTTAGCCACTGTGAACCAATTGAAAACACTCCCTGTTCACGAGTCAACTAAACTCAGCACCTGGCCAGAAAGAGTAGCTAAACACACACACACAGCTTGGAAATTTCTTGTGTCAGTTGAGTCTCCTCCAGCTACTGTCACAGACGTCAAGTCCATGGCATTGTGGTAATCCCTGGCAATGTGATTTTCATCTTCAGTCACAAATCAACATGCCAGAGACCCTCACAGCCACAATAAAGGAGAACTCCACACTGCTTTAGCATCAGAAAATCCTTACTCTCCTCTTTTGCTTCTGTTCTTCCTCTCTCACATTCCTTTTCCCTTGCCTCCCTTCACTCTCCCGGTTTAACTTGAGGTATTTCCCTCATTAACTGCTACGCTTATATCAGGAACTCTCAAGAGCTTGGAGGAAGTTTTGGTCTGAAATATAAAAATATTACATGCTACCAATATCGGATGTTAATGATTAGCCTGTGGTTTTATGTCAAAGACCCTGTAATCTCACAGCAGGTGTGAGGAAAATCAACTGCAGGTTATAAAAGTGTTGATTAGTCTAAGAAACAACTCAGAACACACAGTTTCACACGTACACACACATCTCTCAACGTCAGCAAGACAAAGGAGCTGATCGTGGACTACGCGAAATGGAAGGCCGAGCACACCCCCATTCACATCTACGGGGCTGTGGTGGAGCGGATTGAGAGCTTCAAGTTCCTCAGTGTCCACATCACTAAGGATCTATCATGGTTCAAACACACCAACACAGTCGTGAAGAGGGCACGACAATGCCTCCTCCCCTTCAGGAGGCTGAAAAGATTTGGCATGGGCCGTCAGATCCTCAGAAAGTTCTTCAGCTGCACCATTGAAAGCATCTTGACTGGCTACATCACCGCGTGGTATGGCAACTTCTTGGCATCCGACCGCAAGGCGCTACAGAGGGTAGTGTGGTCGGCCCAATACATTACTGGGGCCGAGCTCCCTGCCATGCAGGACCTCTATACCAGGCAGTGTCAGAGGAAGACTGTTCTCTCTGCTACCGGACAGCAAGCCGTACCGATGCACCAAGCCTGTAACCAACAGGATCCTGAACAGCTTCTACCCCCAAGCCATAAGACTGTTAAATAGTTAACCAAATAGCTACCCGGACTATCTGCACTGACTCATTTTGCACAAACTTTTTTGACTCATCACATAAGCTGCTGCTACTGTTTACTATCTGTCACTTTATTCCTAGTTATATGTACATACAGTTGAAGTCAGAAGTTTACATACACTTAGGTTGGAGTCATAAAAACTTGTTTTTCAACCACTCCACACATTTCTTGTTAACAAACTATGGTTTTGGCAAGTCGGTTAGGACATTACTTTGTGCATGACACAAGTCATTTTTCCAACAATTGTTTACAGACAGATTATTTAATTTACAATTCACTGTATCACAATTCCAGTGGGTCAGAAGTTTACATACACTAAGTTGACTGTGCCTTTAAACAGCTTGGAAAATTCCAGAAAATTATTTAAAGGCTTTAGAAGCTTCTGATAGGCTAATTGACATCATTTGAGTCAATTGGAGGTGTACCTGTAGATGCATTTCAAGGCCTACCTTCAACCTTAGTGCCTATTTGACATCATGGGAAAATCTAAAGAAATCAGCCAAGACTTCAGAAAAATAATTGTAGACAAGTCTGGTTCATCCTTGGGAGCAATTTCCAAACGCCTGAAGGTACCACGTTCATCTGTAAAAACTATTGTACTCAAGTATAAACACCATGGGACCACGCAGCCGTCATACTACTCAGGAAGGAGACGCGTTCTGTCTCCTAGTGATGAACGTACTTTGGTGCGAAGAGTGCAAATCAATCCCAGAACAACAGCAAAGGACCTTGTGAAGATGCTGGAGGAAACAGGTACAAAAGTATCTATATCCACAGTAAAACAAGTCCTATATCGACATAACCTGAAAGGACGCTCAGCAAGGAAGAAGCCACTGCTCCAAAACCGCCATAAAAAAGCCAGACTATGGTTTGCAACTGCACATGGGGACAAAGATCGTACTTTTTGGAGAAATGTCACCATCCCAACTGTGAAGCACGTGGGTGGCAGCATCATGTTGTAGGGGGTGCTTTGCTGCAGGAGGGACTGGTGACTTCACAAAATAGATGGCATCATGATGTAGGAAAATTATGTGGATATATTGAAGCAACATCTCAAAACATCAGTCAGGAAGTTAAAGCTTGGTCGCAAATGGGTCTTCCAAATAGACAATGACCCCAAGCATACTTCCAAAGTTGTGGCAAAATGGCTTAAGGACGACAAAGTCAAGGTATTGGAGTGGCCATCACAAAGCGCTGACCTCAATCCAATAGAAATTTGTGGGCAGAACTGAAAAAGCGTGTGCGAGCAAGGAGGCCTACAAACCTGATTCAGTTACACCAGCTCAGTCAGGAGAAATGGGCCAAAATTCACTCAACTTATTGTGGGAAGCTTGTGGAAGGCTACCCGAAACGTTTGACCCAAGTTAAAAATATTAAAGGCAATGCTACCAAATACTAATTGATTGTATGTAAACTTCTGACCCACTGGGAATGTGATGAAAGAAATAAAAGCTGACATAAATCATTCTCTCTACTATTATTTTGACATTTCACATTCTTAAAATAAAGTGGTGATCCTAACTGACCTTTGACAGGGAATTTCTACTAGGATTACATGTCAGGAATTGTGAAAAACTGAGTTTAAATTTGGCTAAGGTGTATGTAAACTTCCGATTTCAACTGTTATCTATCTCAATTAACTCATACCACTGCACATCTGATACCCCTTGTATATAGCCAAGTTATCGTTACTCATTATGTATTTATTACTACTTTTATTATTAAGTGTTTTACTTTTCTGTTATTTCTCTATTTTCTTTGTCTCTACATTGTTGGGACGGGCATTTCACTGTTAGTCCATACCTGTTGTTTACGAAGCATGTGACTAATACAATGTAATTTTATTTGACATACTAGTCCAGAAACAGTGTTGTTCAAAACATCACCACGTACCAGCAATATCTCCAGAATTGTATCCAGCCAAACCCCCATGTGCCTATCTCAATTCCCATGTGAGCCGAGATGCTGCATGACCTGTCAGAGCAGCCGTAGGCAGAGACCCTGGCTCTCTCCCTGCACTTTTATTGGTCCTGAAGGAGGGCTCTGTGCCACCTCCAGAATGTAATAACAAGTACACACCCCTCGTGATAACGCATGTCCCCAGCAGGAGGTCATATAGCTGCTGGAGAGGGGGTGGGGGGAGAGAGAGAGAGAGAGAGAGAGAAGAGCAGTAAAGGCAGAGTTGACAATGTAAAGGTGTACACACATACACAAACACACACACATGCGCAAACACACTTTTTTAGAATGGTTATTCTGATGAGAACAGTATAGAGGCTTTGGTGGCACATCAACATGTGGGTTAGGTCTGATTGAAATCTCAATGGGTGTAATTATGTCATTATTTGTCTGGGCCTCAAACTGATTAGGAATACATTTCAAACACTCCTTCCGTGCTTTACAGGCTAGTGTCCGGACAATTATACGCTGGAAACACAGTTGTGTATATGTAACACAGGAAGTTGGTGGCAACTTAATTGGGGAGGACGGGCTCTTGGCAATGGCTTGAGCATATTTTCACCTTTCATTCAGAACCTAAAATGAACCTAACTTCAAAAGTCTGGAAAATAATACATATTTTCAAAGTAATTTTGCTTACTGGGTACATGTTGCATTTGGATATCGAATAGTTTCAAGCTGTCTCACTTTTATAAAACATCTGAAAAGGATTCATATTTGAGTTGGAAAAAAAGTCATCAACAATAACTGGTGCCAACAGTGAATAAATAAACTCAGCAGCCAATCTGAGGATTTATGTTCTGTGACAGCACACTCCACAGCTGCCTAGCAAACCTGTCACTCATCCCAGCTGCTCATGTCACGTAAATAATATGCCTCATAAATTCACAGCTCTCAAAAACTCTAATTGAGCAACCTACATGAAATAATACTATAGTAAACCATGGTATAAATACTATAGTACTCACTAGTGTTTTTGCTGACTTTACGGTAGTATTCACTGTAGTGTTTTTGTGGACTACAGTCTGCAAAACCACTACAGTGAATTCTGTAATATACTGTAGTATTTACAGTTCACTATAGTATAAATACCATAGTAAAAGAAAACTGTAGTATACACTATAGTAACTAATGTAGTGTTTTTGCAGATCATAGTATACTGTAGTATTTACAGTAGTGTTTTTGCGGACAGTACTATATTGTAGTGTTTACTACGTTTGATCCCAAAGTCTTGAATAATTATCTTATTTTTGACACAATTGTCTGGAAAACCTCAATTCTTCAGGAAGCTTTGTTTCCCTATCACTAGTATTTATTGTAGTGTTTTTGCGGACTGTAGTATACTGTAGTATTTACTATAATGTTTTGTTTTATTATCTTTCACATAAATGTGGAGGCTTTCTCCTTGAGAAAACCTACTGGAGGGTCCAGTCAGAGCTGCACTGGGGGCAGGGAGATCGAGCCACCAAGGCAAAGTGAGTGGGAGTGTGATCAGAGAGATTACAGTAATACTACCCCTCTCTCAATCTCTCTCTCTTGTTGGAACACTAACCCTTATTCTCCAACTGTCACGACTTCCACCGAAGGTGGCTCGTCTCCTTGTTCTGGCGGCGCTCGGCGGTCATCGTCGCTGGCCTACTTGCTGTCACCGATCCCTTTTCTTTTTCGTTTGGCTTTGTCTGTCTTGTGTTCACCTGTGTCTAGTTTAGGCTAATCAGTGGGGTATTTAATCTCGCCCTACCCGCTAGGTTTTGTGTGGGATTGTATGTGTTACTGTCTTCCCTGTTATGTAGGTTTATTTCACGGGACTGTTTTTCCCGCACGTTAGTTTAGTCAGAGGAGTGTGTTCCTCCGTTTTTGACTAGACTGCGTTCCTGTTTTCTAGTGGCTGCTTTTTGTGGTCCTGTACCTGTTTTGTTGGTGGACCAGTAAATAAAACACCCTTCTTGAAATTCTTGCTCTCCTGCGCCTGACTCCACCTCTCCTAGGGAGATTTTGATGCCAACCCTTCCTCCTCTATCCATCCAACCATACATAGTCAAGGAATACCACTTCTCTCCTTCCAAATCTACATAATTTTGTCCTCAGATCTCGACCCCTTCCACTTGAACAGCACACTACGATCTGTGTTTCTCCCTTTGCCTCAACACAGAAAATCACTCTGTAGCATGAACCGCTCTAAAACAGACAGACGCATGTACACATACACCGTTTTAGCACAAAAGCTTGTGTGGCCCCTCTGACTCTGTGCTGAGCCATTGATTATTGTAAAAGCACAAACGGGGACCTACTCAGTTCCTGTGAGGCTGACTCACTGAATTAATCGATTTTCTGTGTTTTCAACTGACTGCATGGAATCTGACAATATCCACCCCCACCTAAAGAGAGTCAAGCTGGAGAAGTGAACAGAATCAAAATACATCACTGAAGTTGATGATTTACTCTACAAGGAACACATTCATACCTTTTGGGGGCTTTTTTTCTCCCCAATACATTTTCTGGAAATGTTTTTTTCTTAAATAAAATAAGCAAACAATACTCACCTTCAGAATCACATCCATAAGACTTGCACATAGAGAGATGGAGATAGAGACCGAGAGAGAGAACCTAATTGTAAATCAAATACAGCCACCAGAGGTGGAGCCAAGTCAATCCAGTTCACAGTTTAACTCCAGGGAGACATCATTGCCTAATGATCTGGTATTTTCCCACTCCTCAAAAAAATATATACTGTACCAGTCAAAAGTTTGGACACACCTACTCATTCAAGGCTTTATCTTTATTTTTTACTATTTTCTACATCAAATCTATGAAATAACACATATAACATGTATATTTGAGATTCTTCAAAGTTGCCAACCTCTGCCTTGATTACAGCTTTGCACACTCGTGGCATTCTCTCAACCAGCTTCATTCGGTAGTCACCTGGAATGCATTTCAATTAACAGGTGTGCCTTGTTAAAAGTTAATTTGTGGAATTACTTTCCTTAATGCGTTTGAGCCAATCAGTTGTGTTGTGACAAGGTAGGGTTGGTATACAGAAGATACCCCTATTTGGTAAAAGACCATGTCCATATTATGGCAAGAACAGCTCAAACAAGCAAAGAGAAACGACAGTCCATCACTACTTTAAGACATGAAGGTCAGTCAATTCGGAAAATTTCAAGAACTTTTAAAGTTTCTTCAAGTGCAGTTGCAAAAAACGTCAAGCGCAATATTGAAACTGGCTCTCATTGAGGACCGCCACAGGAAAGGAAGACCCAGACTTACCTCTGCTGCAAAGGATAAGTTCATTAGAGTTAACTGCACCTCAGATTGCAGCCCAAATAAATGCTTCACAGAGTTCAAGTAACAGACACATGTCAACATCAACTGTTCAGATGAGACTGCGTGAATCAGGCCTTCATGGTTGAATTGCTGCAAAGAAACCGCTACTAAAGGACACCATTAAGAAAAAGAGACTTGCTGGGCCAAGAAACACAAGCAATGGACATTACACCGGTGGAAATCTGTCATTTGGTCTGTTGAGTCCAAATTTGAGATTTTTGGTTCCAACCGCTGCGTCTTTGTGAAACGCAGAGTAGGTGAACGGATGATCTCCACATGTGTGGTTCCCATCATAAAGCATGGAGGAGGAGGTGTGATGGTGCTTTGCTGGTGACACTGTCAATGATTTATTTAGAATTCAAGGCACACTTAACCAGCATGGCTACCACAGCATTCTGCAGCGATATGCCATCCCATCTGGTTTGTGCTTAATGGGACTATCATTAGTTTTTCAACAGGACAATGACCCAAAACACACCTCCAGGCTGTGTAAGGGCTATTTGACCAAGAATGAGAGTGATGGAGTGCTGCATCAGATGACCTGGCCTCCACAATTACCCGACCTCAACCAATTCAGATGGTTTGGGACAAGTTGGACCACAGAGTGAAAGAAAAGCAGCCAACAACTACTCAGCATATTTGGAAACTCCTTCAAGACTGTTGGAAAAGCATTCCTCATGAAGCTGGATGAGAGAATGCCAAGAGTGTGCAAAGCTGTCATCAAGGCAAAAGGTGGCTACTTTGAAGAATCTCAAATATATATACACTGCTCAAAAAAATAAAGGGAACACTTAAACAACACAATGTAACTCCAAGTCAATCACACTTCTGTGAAATCTAACTGTCCACTTAGGAAGCAACACTGATTGACAATAAATTTCACATGCTGTTGTGCAAATGGAATAGACAACAGGTGGAAATTATAGGGAATTAGCAAGACACGCCCAATAAAGGAGTGGTTCTGCAGGTGGGGACCACAGACCACTTCTCAGTTCCTATGCTTCCTGGCTGATGTTTATGTCACTTTTGAATGCTGGTGGTGCTTTCACTCTAGTGGTAGCATGAGACGGAGTCTACAACCCACACAAGTGGCTCAGGTAGTGCAGCTCATCCAGGATGGAACATCGATGCGAGCTGTGGCAAGAAGGTGTGCTGTGTCTGTCAGCGTAGTGTCCAGAGTATGGAGGCGCTACTAGGAGACAGGCAGTACATCAGGAGACGTGGAGGAGGCCGTAGGAGGGCAACAACCCAGCAGCAGGACAGGAGGAGCACTGCCAGAGCCCTGTAAAATGACCTCCAGCAGGCCACAAATGTGTATGTGTCTGCTCAAACGGTCAGAAACAGACTCCATGAGGGTGGTATGAGGGCCCGGCATCCACAGGTGGGGCTTGTGCTTACAGCCCAACACCATGCAGGACGTTTTTCCTTTGCCAGAGAACACCAAGATTGGCAAATTCGCCACTGGCGCCCTGTGCTCTTCACAGATGAAAGCAGGTTCACACTGAGCACATGTGACAGATGTGACAGTCTGGAGACGCTGTGGAGAACGTTCTGCTGCCTGCAACATCCTCCCGCATGACCGGTTTGGCGTTGGGTCAGTCATGGTGTGGGGTGGCATTTCTTTGGGAGGCCGCACAGCCCTCCATGTGCTCGCCAGAAGTAGCCTGACTGGCATTAGGTACCGAGATGAGATCCTCAGACCCCTTGTGAGACCATATGCTGGTGTGGTTGGCCCTGGGTTCCTCCTAATGCAAGACAATGCTAGACCTCATGTAGCTGGAGTGTGTCAGCAGTTCCTGCAAGAGGAAGGTATTGATGCTATGGACTGGCCCGCCCGTTCCCCAGACCTGAATCCAATTGAGCACATCTGGGACATCATGTCTCGCTCCATCCAACAACGCCACGTTGCACCACAGACTGTCCAGGAGTTGGCGGATGCTTTAGTCCAGGTCTGGGAGGAGATCCCTCAGGAGACCATCTGCTACCTCATCAGGAGCATGCCCAGGCATTGTAGGGAGGTCACACAGGCACGTGGAGGCCACACACACTACTGAGCCTCATTTTGACTTGTTTTAAGGACATTACATCAAAGTTGGATCAGCCTGTAGTGTAGTTTTCCACTTTAATTTTGAGTGTGACTCCAAATCCAGACCTCCATGGGTTGATAAATTTGATTTCCATTGATAATTTTTGTGTGATTTTGTTGTCAGCACATGCAACTATGTAAAGAAAAAAGTATTTAATAAGAATTTCATTCATTCAGATCTAGGATGTGTTATTTTAGTGTTCCCTTTATTTTTTTGAGTAGTGTATATATTTTGATTTCGAACATTGGTTACTACATGAATCCATATGTGTTATTTCATAGTTTTGATGTCTTCACTATTATTCTACAACATAGAAAATAGTAAAAACAAAGAAAAAGCGTTGAATGAGTAGGTGTGTCCAAACTTTTGACTGGTACTGTATATATACACTGCCATTCAAAAGTTTGGAGTCACTTAGAAATGTCCTTGTTTTTGAAAGACAAGCACATTTTTTGTTCATTTAAAATAACATCAAATTGATCAGAAATACAGTGTAGACATTATTAATGTTGTACATGACTATTGTAGCTAGAAATGGCACATTTTGTTATGGAATATCTACATAGGTGTATAGAGGCCTATTATCAGCAACCATCACTTATATGTGTTCCAATGGCACGTTGTGTTAGCTAATCCAAATGTATAATTTTACTGTACAAATGCATGATATTAGAGTAGGTTTGTTTCATCTCATCTTTTTCCCAGTATAAGTTTGTCTTGTCTAATAGCCCACTATGGTCCACTAAGAGTCCGATCCTATTCCTTAGTGTAGCATGTAGTGTGACCTGGTCACTTTCCCTCACACCTGTAATATGAGCCTGTCCATAATCAGAGCACTTTCTCCCAGCAGCTCCATTCCCTGCCGTCTGCCCCATTGGATCCTACCGTTTATCCAATAATCACACAATCACATTGTCTTATCAAAACCATTGGCGTCTTTCCTGATTGATGTCACTGCATGTGGCAGCGGAGAAAAGACCATGCTGAATTGTTATACTCAGAAAATAATTCTAGACTTACCCTTGATTTGTCTATTAGCAATTTGTCGCTTGATAATTATTCCCTTATAGTAAATAACATCTGGATTGCATGTTCACTGTTTCCGTCTGCAGCCAAATGCCACAGGAAGAAGGGGGGGTAAGAGACTGAATCTTTCATTCCTCTATAATTCAGGTTTTATGAGTTGACATTGTGTAATTTCTGTGTTACTCTTACTTCACAACAATTCAAAGAGCGGTTTGTTGGTCTGTCCCCCAGTGACACAAAGCAGCTCTGCAGCACTGCTGTGTGTGTGGGAAGCCATGTTCTCTCTCTCTCAGGTGGAACATTTAAAAGGTTTTCATACAATCTGTTGTGCTTTAAAATGCTCTAAATCAGAAATATCCAAACTGTCGAGTCCTTTAAGTACAGTCTTTTATTCTCTCACCAGATCTTAAATTTACAGCACCTACTCTGACACGCTTCTTAGGCTTCAGTATGCAAATTAAATACTGTAGTATTTACTATAGTTAAAAAGTGTCGTGTTTATGCAGATTGTAGTGTTTTTGCGGACATTACTTTAGTATTTACTACAGTGTTGCTTTGCAGATTATACTGTAGTATTTACTACAGTATTCTAAAACATTCTATAGTAAGTACTACAAATGTTAGAGATTTACAGTGTGTAGTATAGTATTCTATAGTATACTACAGAATTTTATAGTAAGTATCCAACTGTCATATTATATTGTAAAATGTATACTTTCTCACGTGGGGATGCTGAGCTTCAGAGTATAGTAGGCATAGGTTATTATGATTCTGAACCAATTGCACCCCCTACTGACTAGGCTACACCTATACAACTCACAGTTCTGAACAAAGAATGATAATGGTTTATGGCTAATTATAGGCTAGTCATCTCCCTGTAATAACCAACACAAACAATATAGTAGTCTAATATTTAACACTTTTGTTTTGTGCATTTACTAAATAACAACTCCTAATATGTCTATTGGTTCCAGGCTATTTGACTTCAATTCCATGGGAGTACCGGAATGCATTTAACTATAGGTTTTGTGTTTCAATTGATTTGTTCATTAGAGAACAGCTTCGAATATGTAGGCACCAACCTCCGGGTTGTAGGCCTAGGCTACTTAAAGGTACGTGACAGTAGGCGGAGAATGGCACGGAAGCACCGAGAGGATGCTCGCACGTCACTGATTACCACAAGCCTTCAGACGAGCCAGAAACGATGAAGCCTGGTTGCAAAGTTAATTGTCTTTTCATTTAAACACGGCGATAATATTCAAGGTAAGGACAAACATATTTTATAAGCGAAAGGACTGTGTTGTCTTGTCAACTATTTATTTTGCCAACTTGTCAACACCTGAAGATGTCGGTCATATTGTTGGTGCCGCCACCTGCCGACGTTTTGGGCGTCAATGGAATACGTTACCTTTTTTTTGTTTCATAAAACAACTATTTTCTTGACAGTCGAAGTTCGCACTCAATCACTTCTCTTTTGCAGTTGTTGGTAAAGCCTATTCAAGCAGTCTTAGTAGGATTTTACTTTATCTTTGTAACGCAAACTATTGATGATGACAAGACGCTGACTTGCTTATGCCGCGTTCAAAACAACTGAACTCGGAAATCTCCGAATGCCGACTTCAGTTTGACCAAGACAACTGTGAACTCTGAAAAAACGAGCTCCGACTGGGAAAAGTCGAACATGGCCCTCTTTTCAGAGCTCCGACCTGAAGATCACTGACGTAATGATTTCACCTCGTTTTCTTTCAGAGTTACCAGTTGTCTTGAAAACACCATTGGCCGTAACAACAGGAGGAAATACATCTGGTTTGTCACTTCCCCATAACCTGACAGAAGGAACTAACTACACGTTGTAGAAGAACATAGGCTACCTACAATTGTTCACCTGTTCATGCATCATTATGACAACTATGAATATGATTAGCCTGTGATAAATGTATACACAATTCAGTAACCCCAGTTGTTGACCTGCATATGATATTATGTAATAACAGGACACGATGCCTGTACTATTTTGGCTCTGTGACTGCATTTCATCATTCAGGCATAAGATACACAGTAAACCAGATATTTCTATGAATGTCTACTTGATTAGAATAGTCCCCATGGACAGCTCTTAATAGGCTTGCTTTCAGAGATTTCTTTGTTCAAATTTGGCAGGGTTCCTCCCTCTGATTATTCCAGTCCATTGTTTGCTTAGGTGATCTCGTGCCTTATTTGCGTCATTTATTCTGTCCTCGCCCTCTCCACACACCAAATATTAACTTTGCAAAATGTTTATTGCATCCCCTCTCCGTCACTCATAAAGAGACATTGTCCCACGTGGCTGACTTGGTAGAGCATGGTGCTTGCAATGCCAGGGTTGTGGGTTTGATTCCCATGTTGGACCAGTACGAAAATGTATGCACTCATTACTTTAAGTCGCTCTGGATAAGAGCATCTGCTGAATGTGTGTACCATATTTGACTACAGCATGGTCAACGACTCTTCAGCTCACATAACAGAGAAACCTAGTACTAGCATTATACATCAACTCCTGAATGGCATTCAATCTAGCCTGACCAAGCACCACTTTTCTTTGCATCATTGTTTTTGATGGGGAGAACCTTTCACGACTGGTCAACTCTTGACACTCAACTTATTCTAAGTAGAATAGCAATGACTGCTCAAAAGTTGCTTGTGTTTACTCACGTTATGTTGTACATAATGTAATCCAGAGACAGGGTCATGAAGAGCAATTTGAGGGCAAAACAGGAAAACTACCACACTATAACTGATGCCCTTACCATAACCCCAACACTCAAACCCTAAATCTGACTATAGGTTCCACTGTAGTCCTGCTTCTGCATTGACATGATTTGGTTCTGACGCATTATTTTATGCATTTAACAAGTTGACCAGTTTGAACTGAAACCCCATCATGATGAAGTGTTACCAAACACCATTCACAGTACGTGAGCCCAGCACAGTGACAAACAAGCAGGGAACGTGAGCTATAATAAACCCATACCCACTAGGCAAAGGCATCTATTCAACATCGGTTTAGCGTAATTTCATTGAAATGATGTCGCAACAACATTGATTCATCCAGTGTGTGCCCAGTGGGTATGAAACAGTCTGCTTTAGCTCTGATCACAATGATTGAGAATACAATCTCATCAGACCTCTCCAAAGAATAAAACACTTCGTACACAGTTTTGCACTTTGAAGCAGGTCCATTAGATGCATATTTGATGATGGGCCCCAGTCAACTTTATGAACACGGAGATGCTTGCCTGAGGCAGTCACTTATGTTAGCTCCTTGAGAATGTGAGTGGTTCATGGGTTGGTATGAGGCTAGCAGATGAATTGCATTCACATTGAAAACATGATAAAGCAGCACAATAAAATAAAAAATGGTGTAATTTTTCTCAACACAATGTGGGTGTGTAAAGTAATTATTTTCCAAGATTGAGAGCCATACGCACCTCTCTGGGTAGTGCTGTGTTGTGAGGAACTGTGGGGCAGAAAGGGTCTATAACTCTACTCTGCTGACTGGACCCCTCAACACAACCCTTGATCCCAATTAAGGAGGGTTGAAAAACCAGTGGAAGCTAAATCTCCCCCAGGGACATTCCAAGAAGTCTGAAATTCAAAGCTCTTTCAATTAGGCTACCTCTGCCCAATGAACCAAAACAACAAGTAGCTCCAGAGGTAAGGTTGCTTAGTGAAGTGGACATGAGACCCATTGTTATATGGGCCTAATCATGATTTTAAGGTTATAGTTGTCAACATATAGGCAGAGACTTTAAATCATGAATTTCAGAATTCTTGGAATGTTCCTGGGGGAGATTTAGCCTCCACTGGTTTTTCAATCCTCCTTAATTGGGATCAAGGGTTGTTGAAGGGTCCAGTCAGCAGAGTAGAGTTATAGACCCTTTCTGCCCCACAGTTCCTCACAGCACAGCACTACCCAGAGAGGTGCGTATGTCTCTCTCTCATTCTAGACTACAAGATGCCATAGGTATTGGACATTATCAGAAACTATGGAACATACGCAGAAGAGTTTGGAGTATACTGTGTGGCTGGGAATGGAAGAAGCCTTTTTCAGAGCTGAATAATATTCTCACAGTGAAGCCTCAGATGGATTTAGTTCTGGTGTACTTCTTTTGACTATTGATGTTGGCGTTAGGAGATATTTCAGATTTTTGGTCACCTGAATACGCTTGACTTTGTTTGTTTGTTTTATATTTGCTACAGTACAATGTATTTTCAGCAAGCTGATTGCAGAAACCTTCATTTTGTCAATGGTGTTTAGAAGAAACTTCATGGCGAGTGGGATAGTAGATACCAACATCTGTATGGTGGTATACAGTGCTCAGAATGTTCTGGACTTGACTATATCCTCTAGGAAGTGTGTAACTGGGATATGCAGTAATTGCAAAATATTTGCTGTAGATGCAACCCTCATATCACACAATTTTATTGTGTGATGGAATAGGAACTCTCCTGTTTCTTGTTTTTATGCTTAACAAAAGAACCAGAATGATTGCCATGGGAGTTTTTCCTAGCCACTGTGCAATTGCCTCTTAGGTGGCATTGCTTGCGCTTTTAGAATTTTAGTCTGGATATCTGGAAAGCAACTTCTGAATAAAATAATTTGATTTGTATCATACATTTGATTGATGGTTAATAATGATATACCAGAACCATGATTATAATACATCTATAAGTACATCATGTTAGAGGGTGAAAAGGTGTATACTTGAACTTGCTTCTAAATTAATTGATGTTCTTTCTATCCAAAAGATGGCAACAACAACCACTGAAAGTGGAGGAACCAGTGGGTCAAAAGATTACAAAAAGGTATGGAGTCTTTGGGCCCCGATAGTTAATTTATACTGCATAGCACATGTACAAATCCTGTATAAAGTCCTTCTGAGAATGAACATGGTCCTATTGGTGAACTGAACTCCAAGAAGAATAACTGCTATTCCTCTGAAATATTGGTCAATTCTTTGTCCTCACGAGACTAGAGTTGGTGGAGTGTTATAACTGTGCTCAGTCTATTTGTGCTTGCTGATGAAATCAAATGTTATTCGTCACGTGCTTTGTAAACAGCGTGTCGACTAACTGTGAAATGCTTACTTCGGGCCCTTCCCAACAATGCAGAGAAAAATAATATTAAAGTTAATTATGAGGAATAAATGGACAATGAGTAACTATAACTTTGTTATATACACAGGGTACCAGTACCAAGTCGATCTGCAGAGGTAGATATGTATAGTACAAGGGTAGGGATAAAGTGGCTAGGAAACAGGGTAGATAATAAGCAGCAGTGTATGTGATGAGTTAAGAGTTGGTGCAATGGGGGGTCAATGCAGATAGTCCAGTCCAGGTAGCTATTTAGATAACTATTTAGTAATCGTATGGCTAGATGCTGTCCAGGGTCCTGTTGGATCCAGAGCAGCTGATGACGTGACTAGGTAGATCATCCACTGTGTTGAGGATTATTTTTGAATTTCCATCAGTTCAGGATTAACAACTCCGTGGCCCTGTGGTTAGTGTCCACCCTGAGATTGGAAGTTGGGTTATAATGGGTAAGGTTCCAGAGGAAACATCATATTTCTGTACATCTGATATGTCGGGACCACCTTCAGCTTTAACTGATTTGGGCTTTTCCATCCTATACCAATGTAGGTAGACAAACACCTTTGTAGCGTGAAGCAGCTTGAAGTACAAGTACACCCCCTGGACAGTACGCTAATCTATCGCAGGACCTTACCCCGACTCCATCCCCCTAACGCGGAGTGCCAAGCAGATAGATTCCAATCACATGGCGGACACTAACCACAAGGCCACTGAGTTTGTGATCCTGAACTGATGGAAAGGCAGAAACAATCTTCAGGGCAGTCAGCGTGCCTTGTGTGACTCAATGTAATCATGTTATCCGTCGCTCTAGAACCAACAGAACCCCGAACAGCTTCTAGCCCCAAGCCTGCTACATAGTTAGTCCAGGTAGCTATTTGGTTAACTACATTAACTCCCCCTTCCATTGCACCAACTCTTTTGACTCATCACACACTCTGCTGCTACTGCTTATTATCTATCCTGGTTTATATGTACTGTATCTACCTCAATTACCTCTGCACATTGGACTTTTCACTGGTACCCTGTGAGAACATGTCTGTGTGGTCCCAGCCCACAGCGGCTGCCCTGAAAGGAGCCATCCAGCTGGGCATTGGGTACGCAGTGGGGAACCTGACATCCAAGCCTGACAGAGATGTACTCATGCAGGACTTCTACATGGTGGAGAGTGTCTTCCTACCCAGGTATAGTACACAGCACTGGCATCACTCAGCAGGGTTCTACACATCACTAGTTAGTGACGCTAATACAGCACAAACCCTGTAAAAGAAGTATATCTAAACCGCATTGGTCAAATTTTCCCATTGACACAGAAGTCCCTTTCACTACAAGTGTTAACTACAACATTTAGCGTGACCCTCTAAGCGTCACTGAAAAACGCACACCTGTTGTGGCATCTGTTAGGCAGTGCCTATCACCCAACTGATGCTTAGTGTACACTTCAATAGCGTCCTTGAATCACTCAGTCAATATTCTCTGTTGCAAATTTACATATTTTCAGTCCTAAATGAGTGTTTGTATAAAGGTGTTGTACTAACACTAATGTTTGTGTCGTCAGTGAGGGGAGCAACATGACACCAGCGCACCACTTCCCAGACTTCCGTCTCAAAACCTACGCCCCTCTCGCCTTCCGCTACTTCCGAGAGCTCTTTGGCATCAAAGCAGATGACTACCTGGTTAGTGTGGAAAGCCCTTCACAGAAAACACTCCTACATACCATGTTCTTCACTGATAATGCAGCATACAATCATGTAGTAATTCACCCTGTTGTCCATGATGTATCAATAAGAGCACAATTTAGTTTTGTTTGTTTGATACATCCTTGTTGCATTCCTGTCTATATGAATGCGTGCTAATAGCTCATCCTGTATGAATTCCAGTACTCCATCTGTAACGAACCTCTGATTGAGCTGTCCAACCCTGGGGCCAGCAGTTCCTGGTTCTACCTGACCAGCGACGATGAGTTCATCATTAAGACTGTGCAGCATAAAGAAGCTGAATTCCTGCAGAAACTCCTTCCTGGTTACTACATGGTGAGCCTCTCCCTTTACACAAACACCATTCCTGGCTCCATAAATGGGGCAATTCTTATCTCTAGTACTTTCAGAAAATTCCAATTCATAGATTGTAAAGTATTATTTAAAGAGACATTCCGGACATCTTTTTTTAAACCTCCCTCTTTGGGCAATTTGTAGTTCATGCATGCATAATATGAGAATTACTGTCTTACTTCAATTAGCCATGAAATCCCTAGTTTGAAAGCAACTGTTTTCTGGAAGTTGTGTGGTGCTATTTTGAGTACTGCAAGTTTGGCCCACATAAGCCAGCTCCTTAGCAATTCGATTTCCAGCCAATGAGCTTCAGCCCCTCGCCATTTGAGTGACAGCTAGCAAGATGCACATCGAGCAGTTGCACAGTGAAAGGAGGCTGGCTCAGGCCTGCCGAGTGTTATCCAATGAGGTTGCAGGGCAGGCTACACATCTACACTACACAATACCCCATAATGACAAAGCAAAAACAGGTTTTGAATTTTTTGCTAATTTATTAAAATAAACAGATCACATTTGCATAAGTATTCAGTCCCTTTACTCAGTACTTTGAAACATCTTTGGCAGTGATTACAACCTCGAGTCTTCTTGGGTATGACGCAACAAGCTTGGCACACCTGTATTTGGGGAGTTTCTCCCTTCTCTGCAGATCCCCTCAAGCTCTGTTTGGTTGGATGGGGAGCGTTGTGCAGCAACTATTTTCAGGTCTCTCCCGAGATGTTCGATCGGGTTCAAGTCCGGGCTCTGGCTGGGCCACTCAAGGACATTGAAACTTGTCCCTAAGCCAATCCTGCATTGTTTTTGCTGTGTACGTAGGGTCGTTGTCCTGTTGGAAGGTGAACCATCGCCCCATTCTGAGGTCCTGAGTGCTCTGGAGCAGGTTTTCAACAAGGATCTCTAGTTTGCTCTGTTCATCTTCGCTTCAAACCTGACTAGTCTCCCAGTCTTTGCCGCTGAAAGATGCTTTGCATTCAGGCCACAAAGTTCAATCTTGGTTACATCAGACCAGAGAATCTTGTTTCTCATGGTCTGAGATTCCTCAGGTGCCTTTTGGCAAACTCCAAATGGACTGACTCCTCTGCCTTTTATTGAGGAGTGGCTTCCGTCTGGCCACTCTACCACAAAGGCCTGATTGGTGGAGTGCTGCAGAGATGGTTGTCCTTCTGGTTCTCCGATCCCCACAGAGGAACTCTGTCAGAGTGACCATCGGGATCTTGGTCACCTCCCTGACCGAGGCCCTTCTCCCCCGATTGCTCAGTTTGGCTGGCAGCCAGCTCTAGGAAGAGTCTTGGTGGTTCCAAACATCTTCCATTGAGTGATTTAAATAGGCTGTGTTCTTGGGGACCTACAATGCTGTATACATTTTTTGGTACCCTTCCCCAGATCTATGCCTCAACACAATCCTGTCTCGGATCTCTAAGGACAATTCCTTCGACCTCATGGCTTGGTTTTTGCTCAGACACTGTCAACTGTGGGACCTTATATAGACAGGTGTGTGCCTTTCCAAATTATGTCCAATCAATTGTATTTATCACAGGTGGACTCCAAGCTGTAGAAACTTCTAAAGGATGATCAATGGAAACAGGATTCACCTGAGCTCAATTTGCAGTCTCATAGTAAAGGGTCTGAATACTTATGTAAATAAGGTATTTATACATATGCAAAACATTTCTAAACTGTTTTCGCATTGTCATTATGGGTAGATTGCTGATGTTTTTTCATTAAATTAATTTTAGAATAAGGCTGTAACAAAATGTGGAAAAGTAAAGGGGTCTGAATACTTTCTGAAGGCACTGTATATGACGTAGAACGCAATTTTCGGAGACCGGTTTTTGCTCGTGAGCGTTACTTTCAGAACTACTTGCTAAAGATTATGCAAATCTTCCAGAAAGTCTCTTTTTATTTAAGTGTTAGTAACACACTTGATCGTAGTCTCAAATATGACCGTTTATCTGTTTTTCCCTCTGTCAGAATCTGAATCAGAACCCGAGGACACTGCTACCTAAGTTCTATGGCCTTTACTGCATCCAATGTGCTGGGGTCAACATCCGTCTGGTGGTGATGAACAACGTGTTGCCCAGGGCCCTTAAGATGCACTACAAATATGACCTGAAAGGCTCCACCTACAAACGACACGCCTCGCGCAAGGAGCGCGCCAAGTCCTCGCCCACTTTCAAGGACCTGGACTTCCAGGAGATGCTCGAGGGCCTGCACTTTGATGGCGACACGTACAGTGCCTTGATGAAGACTTTGCAAAGGGATTGCAGGGTGAGGCCACTCACAGTAGATTCACTTACATATTGGTATTGCATATTCAAAACAGGAAGGCTAGTCAAATTGGTGTGACAGGAAAATAGTAGTTCCTTCAGTAGCATTTGGTTGGCTATATCGCTGATGTCACTGAACTTTGAACCCCCATTGTCGATTTAATATTATGAAAGGATGACGGGCCTCCACCTTAAGCTCTTCTGAATGATCTCATTAGTACTGTATGTTTGATTACTGGGAAAGCACAGTAGACCCCTCAACAGGGATTACTTTCAAGAACAGCCCAGAGCAGAACACCTGACTCATTACAAGGCTTAGGGACTGGACTGCGGCAGAATAACAGTCACCCAACCCAATGTGGTATGTAGGCAGCAACACAGTATAAGCCTACAGTAAATGTGTTTGGTAACCCAGGCACTGAAAAGGCCTTTGTTTAGAGGAGTTACAGAATCACATCAGTGTTTGGTCAGAAGACTGGAGGTTTGAGTATGTTTGGTTTGATAATCCAGCTCTTCCTTTTACAGCTTTCAGCATGGGGGGTTTTCAAAGGTCACGTGGAGATGCCAATTAAGAGGATTGTTTATTAAGTGGGAACAAAATGTGGTCATGTTTGTGCTTTGTTCACATGTAGGACCAGGAGTCCTTGACCAGAAGCATGTTGCGGCCCTTTTATGTTCCTGACATATTCATGTATGTGGTTATGTCTCTGTCAGGTCCTGGAGAGCTTTAAGATCATGGACTACAGTCTCCTGCTAGGGGTGCATGTTCTGGACAAGAGTCTGGAAAGGGGGGCCAGGGGGGACAGTAAGCGCCTCAACAGCCAGAGGGTCCTCTACTCCACTGCCCTGGAGTCCATCCAAGGGGAAGGCGATGGCAAGGTTGCAGAGCCAGTGGCAGACGATAACACGTAAGCGAAGATTCACCTTAAGGCCCTTTAACCAATGACATATCACTGAATACACAATGAGTCATTGTAAACGTTA
Source organism: Oncorhynchus kisutch (assembly GCF_002021735.2). Lineage (NCBI taxonomy): Eukaryota > Metazoa > Chordata > Actinopteri > Salmoniformes > Salmonidae > Oncorhynchus > Oncorhynchus kisutch. The sequence continues at coordinate 21,638,792 of NC_034196.2, read as the reverse complement.
GTACATTGCATTATTCACACCATGATTCAGTCATACACTGCATAACATAAATGTGTTTTTGATATTATCAGAATGGGTGGAATTCCAGCAAAGCACAAAGATGAGAAGCTGCTGATCTTCTTGGGGATCATTGATATCCTACAGTCCTACAGGTAAGAGCTTTTCGTGGAACCACTGTTGCCACTGCCATCAAGAAAAACACATCTCCACCTGCATTGCTTGCTGTTTGGGGTTTTAGGCTGGGTTTCTGTACAGCACTTTGAGATATCAGCTGATGTACGAAGGGCTATATAAATAAATTTGATTTGATATGTCACATAACATCTGAGCTTCTTTCCAAGGTTAATTAAGAAGATGGAGCACTCCTGGAAGGCCCTTGTACACGATGGGGTAGGTTAGTATGCATGTGTGATTGTGTTCATATTCCATTTGTCATAGTGGCCTGACACCTGTTTGTGTTTCAGGACACAGTGTCAGTTCACAGGCCCGGTTTCTATGCAGACAGATTTCTTAATTTCATGGGTGGCACTGTATTCAAAAAGATCCATCGTAAGTGACTGACTCACACACACACACTCAACTGGTTACCTCATGTCCTTTATATCATATTTTCTCATTAATTTGCTTAGTCATTTCACTAATGCTCCCTTTCCCTCAGCTCTAAGAGGAGCATCCTCTAAGAGGAAGAGGAGCTCCATCCATGCGATGAGGTCAGCCTCCCAAGAGGTGCTGTCCCCCCAAAAGGAGAAGGATGAGAGGAAGGCCCAAAGCATGGAGTGCCTGGACAGACCATGTAGTCACCCTTTATAAACTACACTGTACACAAACACACTTCTCACATCATGCAATCTCTGATTTATCTGTTCTTTATGCTTTTTTTTTATTTCTCTGTTTTGTTCAACAGTAAGTTCCTCCAAGCACCCTGACCTAGTCACGCTCCCTAAAAGTATAAAGCAGGCTGTTTCCTTCTCCTCCTCCGCTCTTCAGACTATCAAGAAAGACCTTGAAGAGCACCTGGAGAATAGGTAGTGTCAACTGTTCATACAATGTTTATACTTCAACACCCTGATTGTACACTGCCCCACTTCATATACACCTCATCCCTTCCTTAACCACCTTAGCACCCATACACAGTACCTTTTCAAGGCTCATCCCTTGCTGGAAGCAACTGTTTGTTCTGTAAGACAGTGATGGAGTTGTTGTTTCTCTTCCCACTGTCTTCCCAGTGCCTCTTGTATGACTGTGGCCCTGGATGACACTGTCCCCTTTCCCCCTACCCAGGGCAGCCCAGACTCTGTACATGATGTCTACTTGGTGGGTGTACAAGATACAATATGTATTTAGTTAGTCAGAAATTGCTTAATAGAATATATATTTTTCCATTCTCTATTACCACCGCTTGTTTTATCTCTATCATTAATATTCCATGCCCTTTGTGAAGTCACTCATGGGGCCCAGTTGGTATTAGATGCTACGTCGTGACCTTGCCCACCTGTGGGGGAAAATGACCTGTGGTTACCTAGGTTATCGCATTGGCTCACAGCAAAAACACAATTTTCTTGTCTGCTTTAGTCAATTACAAAACTACATTTAAGAAAAATACAACATGTATAGAGATTACTTTTCAACATTTTGCCTGCTCCCTAGCGTTCTCACTACTTAGAGAAACGTAATATTGTAAGGCTTCCCTCATGCCCCTTTTCATGACGATGCTAGCAGCCACTTGAGTGAGTGCTAGCTTACTACCGACCGGAACATTAAGCTAGCCAAGACCAACAACAGAAACAAACAGACTATACAGGTAGAGTGGAGCATTGCGAACCATAGGTCGGGATTTTTTATTTGGCTACATGTACATTGAACAACTTTGCGGCATGCTTTGTCAAGTTCTTCCCCAAAATCTCATCTGACTCAAGCTAAATTACATGCTGTTTGATTAGCTATCTGAAAATACATGATCAATTTATGTTTACTGATCATGAAATGCATGCAGTGACTTGCTGTATAACTCTGATAGAGATACATCTGCTCAATTGGAATAACAAATGTGTAGTTCAATAGGTAGCTAATAAATTAAACGGCACATGGTTGTCAATGGTTTTAGCGAAGCTAAGGGTCTCCTTGCCCCCCCCCCCCAGCCAAATCGAAAGCTCTGCACCGTATTGTGACGTTTATTGATTACCTATTCCTGAAAAAAAAAAAAATTGTCACTGACATCAGCATCACTTTTGTTCTTCTCTGACCAATCCTGTGTGAAATCACTACCAAACAAATAATCAATGAAGTCATCAGCAACAATGCTCCTCTGTGTTACATCACTGATACTCAACCTCTGCATTCTAGTGAAGACTGGTGGCAGAAGATGACAAGTCCCATCCAACAGCACCACTAAATAGACGATGACCTCTAAGCATCAACTGCACAACAAATGCTATCATGACAGCACTCCTCTACAAACTGTATTGCCTTTTAATGTTGTTACCTGCACTATGAAGCTGCTTTCTCCTGCTACAGTACACTTTGCTGCTGCTGTAACATCAGAGACAGCCCTAAGGTTTTGAGATGGAGACTAAGGCTGTTACAAAGGCAGCCCAATTCCAATCTTTTTTTCACTAATTGGTAGTTTGACCAATCATGTCAGCTCTGAACAATATCTGATGTGATTGCTCAAAAAACGAATTAGTAAAATCACTTATTCATTGCTTCTCTAACAGAGATCTGTATTTGTATGCACATCCATGTGATTGATTATTTTCTATTGACATCACTAATAATAGTTCAATTCTCTGAGGCTGGATCCCTGGAAGATAAAATTTCATCAGGTTTTTATTTGAAGCATACTAAAAAAAAGTCTATACATGCACAGAGACACTTTTTTCAGATATTAAGATAAATAATCTAAAGTAGGACCAGAAAATACTGCATTGGGCAAATGCTTCATTTACATGACATACCTCTGAGTCCTCAAATCAACCCATCAAGTCGCTTCACAATCAGTGCAGCAGACCTTGGACACCAGGGGACACAAAGTAGAGGACATACAGGAGTTGCCAATCAATGACTTGACTTGGTCAAGATTTTAAAACAATGCCATGGTGAAGGAATACCATCCAAGGCGTATGTCATGTAGCTAACGATTTGTGAATATGCCATATCAATTGTCTTCCTTTCATGATCACACATTTCATTATGTATTTCATGTAGCTGTTGTCCTATTAATGATCAGTCGTGATTATACATTTTCTTTGTGAAATTATGTATTTAAGATAATTAAATGTACAGTTGGCCTAATGTATGTCATATTTATAGAAAATACTAATTGGCTCAGTTTATACAGGAAGTATAATTTTGTTTCTGATGCTAAACTATTGGCAAAAGACCTAATCTGATTGATGAAAAGACCAGTTATTGGGCAAGAATCTGAATTGGACTGCCTGTCCTAGATGCTGCCAAAATAAAATCAGATTTTATGCAATAACGTTATGTTTTCATCTCTAAACTCTTCAGCCCTAAGAGGGCAGCATAATCATTTCCATAAATGATCCATAGGTGGCATAATGTGAATAGAATTACTAATCTTTCTTTCATATTCCAGGATCGTTATGAGTAGATGCAAATGCTATCAAAATTCCATATAGAAGAGGCTTTTTCAGTAAAAACTGAACATAGAAAGTAACTGAGTAACTGAGACAACTGCTTTTGCAGTAAATTGATCAACTGTTTACAGCCTCAATCTGATTACTTATTTGAAATAATCATACATCTTTGATTGGAAAACTGTTGGTGGAAGTCAATTGAGTGTTGTGCAATATCACCCGTAGGGTAGTATTTTCCAAATGGTGAGTGAGATGGGCCACGGTGGTCAGGACCCCTGGTGATTCACACCCAAGTCCTCCTGGGTCATGGCTTAAGACTGGGCTGTTGTGGCTTAAAACATTGTTTTGATTATCTGGAGATGTATAGGCAAATTCAAAAGGTTTTAGTTGGATCACAGTTTGGAGCCCACTAAACCTACACATCAGGTAATCTCGCTATTACTCCCCTATGGATATTGTTGGACATAGTGCTGTCAATGTACCCTGCTTAAATACAATCAAGCCATGCATGCAGTGGTGTCATGCCCAAAGGGGGGCACAAGGGTACATACCCCCTCAGATTTCTCCTGTTTTTACATTTTTCAATGTTAAATTAATTACTAAACTACAGTATATTTAAGGCCATGTTTTATCATAATTATTGATAGAAATTCGTGCAGTATTTTGTGGTTGGGTAGTAAATAGGATGCTATGATATATGCCTGTATTATGATCCCATGGACTGTTGCAATTTGGATGTTGTATCCTAAATATGTTAGTGCAGTAGTAGCGGTGCGTGAGTAAAATCAACGGGGAAGCCAAGCCAACGAAAAAGCCATATTTCGGAAGTTTACATACCCTTAGGTTGGAGTCATTAAAACTCGCTTTTCAACTTCACAAATTTCTTGTTAAAAAACGATGGTTTTGGCAAGTCGGTTAGGCCATCTACTTGTGCATGACACAAGTAATTTTTCCAACAATTGTTTACAGACATTATTTCACTTACAATTCACTGTATCACAATTCCAGTGGGTCAGAAGTTTACATACACTAAGTTGACTGTGCCTTTAGTTTTCTGGAATTTTCCAAGATCTTTTAGTCATGGTTTTAGAAGTTTCCGATAGGCTGATTGACATCCTTTGAGTCAATTGGAGGTGTACTAATTGAATATATGTAAACTTCTGACCCACTGGGAATGTGATGAAAGAAATGAATCACTACTATTTTTCTGACATTTCACATTCTTAAAATAAAGTGGTGATCCTAACTGACTTAAGACAGGGAATTTTTACTAGGATTAAATGTCAGAAATTGTGAAAAACTGAGTTTAAATGTACTTGGCTAAGGTATGTAAACTTCTGACTTCAACTGTATGTGTTGTGATAATTGCATTGTTTGCTCTATAATGTTAGTTCATATGCCTTGCCACTATATATATTAGGCATGCCTAAGGTCGGGACAATAAGATGGTGTCAGAATAAATTTAACCACACCTTTGTTTAATCACAAAACTGCAGAGCAACATTGTCCGGTGGAGTCTACAAAGCATATTGCAATTAAGAAACAGTTACATGGCCTACAGCATGGTCAATCAAGTTAATATTTACAACATATTTGGACTACAAAACAACTATTGATTTAGAACGCCAGAGAGTTAACGCAAGAAACCAATAAAAAGAAGCTGCCTCCACTATTCCAGCACCATTTCAACATCATCAAATCACCTATGCTTACTCTAATACAGGGACAAAATATTCCAAAAACGATTTAGTCCAATCAATGTATGCTAAATATCGTGTGGCTGTCTATGGTACTGATTTATGTGCGTGTAAGTAGAAAACACATGTAGAAAAAGTAGAAAAAACACTCACCCTCGTTGAGAAACACCAATGCCATCCTCCTCTCTGTCATGTTGCCGAAACGGTCTATGACTCTGTCATACAGTACAAGCTTTTAGTTTTTGTTGTCCTAGGCTACCTGGCTAAAATGCTTGCACGCTAGCCTAACTTCCTTTCATGGGCAACGATTAGCCAGCTAGTTAGCATTAGCCTACTACATCTGGCTACATTTTGAACTTCCATCCTTTCAGGTCAGAGGCACAATGTATGATTATGGTTGGATCAGAATCACCGTTATAATCTTTGGCCAGTATGGAAAATTAAGTAAAAATCCAAATCCCCATTTCCACCCATGGCTAATTTAGGAAAGGGCTCATTTTAGCTAGCTAGCCACCGGAGGACAACAACACAATAAGATGCAACAATTCAACTATCTGAAGATTGGCTTGAAGATTGGCTTGATGTGAAGCCAAATCAAAACTTTTTTGACACTTTTCACAGTTGATCACTCAGTTTAGCTCAACACTGATTGGCTATTATTGTAAAATTATTTATTATCAAGGGAGGCCAAATGCTCACTGGCTTCCCTTACATTCAATGCTACGGGCGGCAACAATATAATTATATTTGGGCTACACCTATTGGAGACAGAGGGGTGCTGTTTTGTTCGCTTGGATGCATTCTCCGGTGAGATGCATTCAGCCTCTTGCTAAAAGAGGCAAAATTTGATATTTTTTCCCTGGTAAATTGTTTGGGGAAGCCTGGCTTCTCTTAGCATCCTTGAATACACACCATTGTAGTACAGTATATTGAGATGTGTGATTTACAAAAGTCAGAATGACACCCTTAACAAAATGACAATTTAACAGGTAAAGAGGTATGCTTAGATAACATATGCAGAAAAATATACACTTTTTTTGTATATAGAATTACAGTAGGCACAATGATTATGGCTCTAGATTGCAGGAAAAAGCTGTTTCATCCTTACATACTTTGTGCCCCCTCTAAAATAATGGGTGCATTACAACCCCGCATGCGTGATTTTAATATGCAAAAAAAACAAAAGCTGACATCTTGGGAACATAGCGTGCTGTATGCATTGTTTCAACTTACCTGTGCATTACTTGATTCTCAACAACCCAAGTCAATGACTCGAGTAACAAAATAATAGTACAAGTCCTAACACATCCAGCTCAGGATGTGATTCAATTGAAGCCCTTACAACAATTGTCATGCTCATTTAGCACACTGAACTGGGTGCTATTTAAGCCATACATAGGTCTTCTGTCTGATAGACATTGGATATGCCACAGGGTCCTCCTCTTACATGACAAGTCAAACCAACTAGGCAGGTATTCAAATTGTAGCCTATTGATAAAAGGTAGGGGTTGGAGTGTGCTCATGGTTATAGAGGATGTTTCCTTTCATGTTCCACTTCCCAGGTATGATTCATACAGTTTAAATATGGATTTCTTTGAATTCAAAGGAGTGAGTAGTAGAGATGAGTGAATAGGCTTTCCCCCACCTCACAAATATTTATGAGCTGACGTTCAGTTTCTGTACAATTCACTGGAGAGTGGACATCAAACGGAAAGCGGGCCATAAGTAAACATTTGTGGTGTGACTCATGCCCTTAGTCGAAACCAGGGTGAAATCTTTACTCCAAACACAAAAACAAGCGTTTATATTGGTCATGTTCAGCAAACAGGGCGGGACCTACCTGAATCTGTCAAATAGAAACGCTAGTTTTCGTTTGGTGTAAGGATTACACCCCTGAACTCACCCACCTACGCTCATGTGGTAGTTTACGGCAGCGTGTGCGACTCACCTTCAGTTTCAACGCCACGCCCATACCTGCAGAAACCAGGAAATATAAAGCTTTGATGGAAGACGAACTGCTTATTTTGTTACTTCAAAACTCACATTCTGTTGGTGGACTATCATATTCGGTATTTAATTGTGCATTTCCATAATAAACTATCAAATATCCAGAACTTCCATTAGGTAAGTCAAACTTCGAAACTGACATGTCCTTTTGTAACCTAGCCTACTGTCTGCTTGCTTCTTTTGCCTTATTTGGGCATTGACCATTCTTTGCAGTAGCCTCTGTTGCGCTTATTTAGTAGCCTTCTCATGCGCTTAATTCATAAGAAAAACAAAGTTTCTGAAAATAGAGTATAGTTATAACTGACCAGGCTTGGGCGGCTCCAGAGTTTGTCCTTTGTAGCCCACAGCGAAGTGCTATTCTGTTACAATAACGTTACGATTTGTCCTACATTCTGAGGTCTCAATGTTGTTGACCCTTCCCGCTCTAATAGTTGATGTATTTATCCACTCTGGCTTTTCTGTTTGGGCAACCAAAACCTATTTAATCTTTAAATAATGTATAATTTATGACCTTTTGGGGTTCACAACAAAGCTGTGAAACCTTTTTGTTGTTGTTGACATAGTCAAATAACTCAAGCATAGATTGGTAACTTTAAAAAAAACTAACTACAGGACAAGAGTAACTTTGGTTTAAAAAAATAATGCCTCTGCTATAGGTGGCGCTGTTTATAGGCAGACTTGCTTAAACCCTCAACTTGAAACTTTCGTATTTCAGTGTCTTTCCTCATGCGGAACAAATTTGCCAAATAATTTCCCCATAAGGTCTGTCAGGAAAGATTTTCCTCAATCTTGGAAAACGTTTGAAAAACGTATCATTAACCATTAGCCTAAATAACAACAAATTAGGTATTGATAAATAAAACATCTGATTTCAGACATTACCATGATGAACCATGTTAAGTGTAGCATTGATACTGAAGGAAACTATCAACAATTCACTTTTTTGCCAATGTAACACCTAATGCTTAATTTAAAAAAATAAAAAAGTATTTCAATTTTCTGGTGGACTAAATGTCAGATTCACTCCAAATGTGGTTTTTGGGCTCATCACAATAGCCCCTAAAGATTTTCCAAAAAATGAAGTTGATGCATTCAAAGATGTCAATGCTGTGCAGCGATGCTCCCCATCCATCCTGACAATGTATAGGCCCATGATTTCATTCTGGTACCATCATTCTGTTACCGGGTGTTGTTGATTCACTTCACTTACTGTAGTTCAATAACCAAAATAGATTTTTTTAAACTCCGTATCATTATAGCTGATGCCCCATTCTTTCTGCAGACATCTTTTAATTTTAATTCGCGGGTAATTTATTGTGTCATTTAGGAGTCACTTTTATTGTAAATAAGAATATATGTTTCTGAACACTTCTATATTGATGTGGATACTACCATGATTACGGTAATATCTTGAATGAATCATGAATAATAATGAGTGGGAAAGTTCCAAGACATGCTAACCTTACCTTTATTGGTAATGGTTAGAGGTTAGCATGTCTTTGGGTTATGATCTTTGACCCTTTGACTTTCTCATTCATCATTATTGATGAGTTAAGGATTATCCAAATCATGTTAGCATCCACATTAATGTAAACATATTTAGAAACCTTCTGATCTTATTTACAATAAGTGACTCCAAAATTACACAATACATTATTTACCTTAAATATCTATTGGGCACAAAATAATCAGAAACGCAACCAAAACAAAATGCAAATGCATTCAAGTTTGTAGTCAAAAGCTTGATGTAGTCATTACATGCTAGGAGTATGGGGCCAAACCAACTTTTAACTATTTTATTTCTAAGAATCATTGCGGGTGTCAGTAATGTTGACTACACATTTGTTTTCCCCGCAAAAAGGATGTCTTTATTGAACACACTGTGTAAACCTAAACAGTGCAGGTTGGGAAAAGTATGTGATCCCTTGGATTTAATAACAGGTTGACCCTCCTTTGGCAGCAATACACTCAACCAAATGTTTTCTGTAGTTGCGGATCAGACCTGCACAACAGTCAGGAGGAATTTTGGACCATTCTTCTTTATAAAACTGTTTTAGTTCCACAATATTCTTGGGATATCTGGTGTGAACTGTCTCTTGAGGTCATGCCACAGCATCTCAAATCGGGATGAGGTCAGGACTCTGACTGGGCCACTCCAGAAGGTGTATTTTAAGCTGTTGAAGCCATTTTATTGTTTATTTACTTCTGTGTTTTGGGTTGTTGTCCTGTTGCATCACATAACTTCTGTTGCGCTTCAATAGGAGGACAAATAGCCTTACATTCTCATAAAAAATCATTTTTCCCTTGAGGATAGCAAGCTCTCTAAACCGTGAGGCAGCAAAGAAGCCCCAAACCATGATGCTCCCTCCACCATAGTTTACAGTTGGGTTGAGGTTTTGATGTTGTGCTGTGCCTTTTTTTTTTCTCCACACATAGTGTTGTTTTGTGTTCCTTCCAAACAACACAACTTTCGTTTCATCTGTCCACAGAATATTTTGTCAGTAGTGCTGTGGAAACATGCAGGTGTTCTTTTGCGAACTTAAAAAATGCAGCAATGCGCTTTTTTGGACAGCAGGGGCTTCTTCCATGGTGTCCTCCCATGAAAACCATTCTTGTTTAGTGTTTTACGTGCTGTAGACTCGTCAGAGATGTTAGCATGTTCCAGAGATTTCTGTATGTCTTTAGCTGACACTAGTATTCTTCTTAACCTCATTGAGCATTATGCGCTGCGCTCTTGCAGTCATCTTTGCAGGACGGCCACTACTAGGGAGCAACAGTGCTGAACTTTCTCCATTTATAGAAAATGTGTCTTACCGTGGACAGACTTTTTTTAGAGATACTTTTGTAACCCTTTCCAACTTTATGCAAGGCAACAATTCTTGGTTCACATTAGCAATGCTTCTTGTGAATAGTAAAGTTTTTTTTTTTGAGGGCAGGGCAGCTCTAACCAACATCTCCAATCTCGTCTCAATGATTGTACTCCAGGTTAGCTGACTCCTGACTCCAATTAGCTGACTCCTGACTCCAATTAGCTTTTGGAGAAGTCATTCGCTTAGGGGTTCACATACAGTGCCTTGCGAAAGTATTCGGCCCCCTTGAACTTTGCGACCTTTTGCCACATTTCAGGCTTCAAACATAAAGATATAAAACTGTATTTTTTTGTGAAGAATCAACAACAAGTGGGACACAATCATGAAGTGGAACGACATTTATTGGATATTTCAAACTTTTTTAACAAATCAAAAACTGAAAAAGTGGGTGTGCAAAATTATTCAGCCCCCTTAAGTTAATACTTTGTAGCGCCACCTTTTTCTGCGATTACAGCTGTAAGTCGCTTGGGGTATGTCTCTATCAGTTTTGCACATCGAGAGACTGAAATTTTTTCCCATTCCTCCTTGCAAAACAGCTCGAGCGCAGTGAGGTTGGATGGAGAGCATTTGTGAACAGCAGTTTTCAGTTCTTTCCACAGATTCTCGATTGGATTCAGTTCTGGACTTTGACTTGGCCATTCTAACACCTGGATATGTTTATTTTTGAACCATTCCATTGTAGATTTTGCTTTATGTTTTGGATCATTGTCTTGTTGGAAGACAAATCTCCGTCCCAGTCTCAGGTCTTTTGCAGACTCCATCAGGTTTTCTTCCAGAATGGTCCTGTATTTGGCTCCATCCATCTTCCCATCAATTTTAACCATCTTCCCTGTCCCTGCTGAAGAAAAGCAGGCCCAAACCATGATGCTGCCACCACCATGTTTGACAGTGGGGATGGTGTGTGTTCAGGGTGATGAGCTGTGTTGCTTTTACGCCAAACATAACGTTTTGCATTGTTGCCAAAAAGTTCAATTTTGGTTTCATCTGACCAGAGCACCTTCTTCCACATGATTGGTGTGTCTCCCAGGTGGCTTGTGGCAAACTTTAAACAACACTTTTTATGGATATCTTTAAGAAATGGCTTTCTTCTTGCCACTCTTCCATAAAGGCCAGATTTGTGCAATATACGACTGATTGTTGTCCTATGGACAGAGTCTCCCACCTCAGCTGTAGATCTCTGCAGTTCATCCAGAGTGATCATGGGCCTCTTGGCTGCATCTCTGATCAGTCTTCTCCTTGTATGAGCTGAAAGTTTAGAGGGACGGCCAGGTCTTGGTAGATTTGCAGTGGTCTGATACTCCTTCCATTTCAATATTATCGCTTGCACAGTGCTCCTTGGGATGTTTAAAGCTTGGGAAATCTTTTTGTATCCAAATCCGGCTTTAAACTTCTTCACAACAGTATCTCGGACCTGCCTGGTGTGTTCCTTGTTCTTCATGATGCTCTCTGCGCTTTTAACGGACCTCTGAGACTATCACAGTGCAGGTGCATTTATACGGAGACTTGATTACACACAGGTGGATTGCATTTATCATCATTAGTCATTTAGGTCAACATTGGATCATTCAGAGCTCCTCACTGAACTTCTGGAGAGAGTTTGCTGCACTGAAAGTAAAGGGGCTGAATAATTTTGCACGCCCAGTTTTTGATTTGTTAAAAAAGTTTGAAATATCCAATAAATGTCGTTCCACTTCATGATTGTGTCCCACTTGTTGTTGATTCCTCACAAAAAAATACAGTTTTATATCTTTATGTTTGAAGCCTGAAATGTGGCAAAAGGTCGCAAAGTTCAAGGGGGCCGAATACTTTCGCAAGGCACTGTACTTTTTCCAACCTACACTGTGAATGTTTAAATGATGTACTCAATATAGACAAGAAAAATGCTATTTGTTATTAGTTTAAGCACACTGTGTTTGTCTATTGTTGTGACTTAGATGAAGACCAGATCAAATTTGGTCAAATTCATGCAGAAATCCAGGTAATTCCAAAGGATTCATATACTTTTTCTTTGCACTGTGTGTATATGTAGGTACACAGTACCAGTCAAACGTTTGGATACACCTACTTGATAGAATGCAAAGGGTGGCTACTTTGAAGAATGTCAAATATAAAATATATTTTGATTTCTTTAACACTTTTTTTGGTTACTACATGATACCATATGTGTTATTTCATAGTTTTGATATCTTCACGATTCTTTTATAATATGTAAAATAAAAACCCTTGAATGAGTAGGTGTCAACTTTTGACTGGTAATGTATAGAAGACAGAAGTTTTAAGGGGGGAAATGTCCACCAAAGCTGTTTCCAGAGAATTGAATGTTCAGTTATCTAACATAATTATTTGAGAATTTGGCAGAGCGTCCAAGACAACATGTAACCACTCCAGCCCAGGACCTCCATCTGGCTTCTTCACCTGCGGGATCATCTGAGAACAGCCATCCGGACAGTTGATGAAACTGTGGGTTTGCACAACTGAAGAATTTCTGCACAAACTGTCTAAAACTGTCCTCACCAGTCTCTTGACTTGACTGCAGTTTTGGCGTCGGAACCTACTTCAGTAGACATGCTCCCCTTCGATGGCCACTGGCACACTGGAGAAGTGTGCTCTTCACAGATGAAACCGGGAAGATGGCAGACAGCGTGTATGGTGTTGTCTGGGTGAGCAGTTTGATGTCAACGTTGTGAACAAGAGTGCCAAGCGTGTTTCTGCCAATATCCAGCAACTTTGCACAGACATTGAAGAGAGAGTGAGACAACATTCCACAGCCCGATCAACTCTATGCGAAGGAGCTTCATCGCGCTGCATTAGGCAAATGGTGGTCACACCAAATACTGCCTGGTTTTCTGATCCATGCCCCTACACTTTTTTTAAGGTACCGCATCTCTGACCAACAGGTGCATATCTGTATTCCCAGTCATGTGAAATCCATAGAATAGGGCTTGATGAATTTATTTAAGTTGACTGATTTCCTTCTATGAACCATACCTCATTAAAATCTTTGACATTGTTGCATGTCGCGTCTTATATTTTTGTTCAGTATTTTCATACTGAAGTTGGAATAATATTGTGAAATTTATGATAATGCCCTTTTAATGGAATACATTTTTTAAAAGACCGCCTGAAGATTCAGACTGTTTTGGTGGGATTTAATTTTGGCCTGCCTACTAAATTTGTTAATAGACCAATAAGAAAGATACAGTATTTCCAAACCTGCCAATAACAGCTAGTGTTCAGTTTCCCCCTCCCCACTCAGCCCATTCCCAAACAGTCCTACCAAACAGTCTGTTCTTTGCTTGAGAAATTGCTCTTTGCTAAAGAAGCTATTTTTGAACATTTTAATTTAAAACAATCACCGTAAGGTACTTAATTGTTACCCAGAAATGATTTGATATTGATATTTAAAAAAATAACCATATCCGCATCGCATCCGTCTGGCATACTGTATGCATTCCATAGGGACAATGCATAATCAAGTGAAAGCCGATTGAGGAAAAATACAACAATAATACTGAAAGTGGTAATTGGTGAGAGACAAGGTCGCAATAAAAAGACTGCTTACGTAAAGCCATAAAGACGATCAAAACATGACATAAAACAACTTGCAAACAGACTGGCTTCCGATTTAGAAACCCCCACCAGTAGTGTAAAAACTACCCAATTGTCATACTTGAGTAAAAGTATAGATACGTTAATAGAAAAGGACTCAAGTGAAAGTCAGCCAGTTAAATACTACTTAAGTAAAATTATTTGGTTTTACGTTTACTTTCGATACCTAAGTATATTTAATTGCTCAAATATACTTAAAATTCCTTATATTAAGCAAAGCAGATGGCACCATTGTCTTGTTATGAAAGTTTACGGATAGCCAGCGGACACTCAGACATAATTTACAAACTAAGCATTTGTGTCTAGTGAGTCTGTCAGATCAGAGGCAGTAGGGATGACCAGGGATGTTCTCTTGATAAGTGTGAATTTGACTTTTCCTGTCCTGCTAAGCATTCAAAATGTAACTTTTGGGTGTCAGGGAAAATGTATGGACTAAAAAGTACAATATTTTCTTTAGGAGTGAAGTAAAAGTAGTCAAAAATAGTAAAGTACAGATAACCAAGCATCTTTTATCCTTTTCGCTTATCTGAGCATGTGGCACTCACGCTTGTGGTAGGCATTTGGATGTGGGTATTTTAATATGTTCCCCATTAGCTGCTTCCAAGGCAGCCGCTACTCTTCCTGGAGCCCAAACAGGTAGGCCTACCTGTCCTCCTGATCCAAGTGATCTTTTTTATATTGAGGGTAGTTTGGGTACTTTGCTGGCTTCTTATTCATTCATTCTCATTGTTATTTTTTGGAACATGCAGAATAGGCACTGTGACTAAAACGTTAACTAGTATAAATAAATGTAGCAACCCAAACACCCATCACCACAAGAGATTTTGCATCACAATCCTCTGGTCAAATTGCATCACTTTGCAGCTTAGGAGATGCTGTTTTGATTTGAGGGAAATGTTATTTGATGTAAAAACATATTCTCATTCCCCCTGTTGTGGTGTCACTGCTTTTCAGATGCCCATAAAGGCTTATCTTAAACCAGTTTAATGCTGAATTCAGTGATTACATCATGTAGAAGACATATTGTGATATTTGGGACAGCATGGTGGAGGGGTGAGTGTGTGTGTGTGTGTGTAGTAATGTGCCATGACACGGGTCCAGCTGGTGAGATTTACAGTAAAAGACTGAACGAGGCCACAGGATTAATGCTTTTGTTCTGCTGACATCCATGCTCAACAAGAGAGAAGTGAGACACTTGTGTGCATGTGCCACTGACTACATGGAATAATACTAGAAATGTATTTGATGAGATGACTAAAGTTTTTGATTCTATGGGACCATGCCTTATTTATTAAGATGTTGTTCTGGGAGGTAGTGAGGGTTTTAGATTATAATCCTAGTCATCAGTCAGCACAGTGGAAGCATCCTACATGCTCTTTGTCCCTATGTCCCCTATGCCCTTTAGGCAGTGCCTGCTGCCTGGATGATGCACAATGCATAGCCATTAAAGTTATTCCATTCTGTAGTGTTTTTGTTACCTAACTGGGTATAAATAGTCTGTTATTTATGGGTTTGCTGCTGGTTTGGGGCCCTTAGAGTTTTAAGGGATTTCTGTGCCCTGCTCTTTCACAGTGAAATCTCCTGCTCTCATGGCCCAGCCATATAGAGAGCAGTAATCCAGACATGCAAACTGCTGGGATATAATTCCTATCCAGAGGTTTGTATTGGCTGGCAGCTCTCCAGCTGCATTTATTTATTTCCCCCCTCACGGGACATGGCTGCATGCTGTCAGTGGGTGAGAGGTAATGTGAATGTTGAAGTGAATGGTCTGCTAGATGGAGAATATTTTTGGGGGGGATGGAAGAGGGTATGGTGTGATGATGGAAAGTTGAGTGTGTGAGATGATGATGGAGGCTCTGGGTTTTAATGGGGACTAAACCTACATAGGGATTTTTAGAAAATGGGGTGGTGTACATACATGATCTGTCAGGGCTTCGTACCACAATTATCCCGACGGCAGCAGCAGTGTTTTCATTAGTGTAATGTTTAGAGATCTCCAGAGTTATGTAACAGTGACGCGCTGTCATCCCCTCTGGGCCTGCCCACCGCCAGTAGCATGACTGTTGTCCATTTAGTTTCTCTGAGGGGAAAAAAAACATCTGTCAGAGCCGATGGTAGGGGACACAGGGCTCGTGATTGAGAACGTAGTAGCAAGTAGGCAGGGCTCAGTGGGTTCAGTGTAGTGTGTATGATGGCAGTGAGCACAGTGGTGGCAGAGAGGATTAGAAGTCAGGGCTGCCTTTCAGAATATTGCGGAGGGAAGTGAGATGTTAGTGGAGCCATTGTGAGTAGCATGGGGTGTATGTAATGCAGTTGCAAGTGGAGAAACAGCCGAGGGTTCAAATATGAAGTTTAAGAAGTTCATTACCATCATGCAGGCGGCCATGGGGATCGTCCCCCTCAACAAACGAGAGCTCCTACCACCTGGGAGAAAACTCTGGAGACCCCCAGGGTGAGTTAAGTTAAGGTGTGCATATGAGCTTGTATGCATGAAATTAATGTTTGTCTGTCTGTATGTAGCTGTTGGTCTATTCAAGTACAAGCATCTACTGTACCTCTACAATATTTGAATCCTATGCACAAGTATTCAAAATGTTGTTAATATCGCTAGGCTAATCAAACATTATTTGGAATGTATGTTTCTGCTTTGCTCACCAGATGGTACTAGCCTTCATGCTACAGCATGAGCATGTTTGTTGCCATTATATACTGCTCAGGTCATAGATGCTGCATTTTGATTGTGACTGCTATTGGAGCACAGCAGATGAATGAATGTAGCAGAGGTCGTTCCTGTGAGTAGCATGGCTCTCCTTAGCTGGACCAATCCAGCACACAATCACTCACTGGATCTGTTATCAGATCCACTATTGAACCATTCTTTAGTCCATGGCCGCTACTGTATTTATCGTTGCAAATAAAATTTGCAGTGTATTGCCACTCAAGCGGTTACTAAGTTGTCAAGTAAGGTTCTTTTGTTTGCGTGTTTATGTGACCCCCCCCCCCCCACCACTCACTGAGGTTGATGTTGTGGATCAATTATTCAGTATACACAACATTGCTCTTAGTAATTCTCCCAAGGTACAGGAATTCCACTTTAGACATGAATGTGTTCTCAGTTTGAAGATGTCCTAATTGTGTGGGTCTCATGCTGACAGAAGCTTGTCTATCACTTCCCTGCTCAGCTATAACACGGCTAGGGCAGGGGATTGGGGAGTTCGTTGGGAAGGATAAGTCAAACAACACAAGCTGAGCATTTGGTCAAAGATCCACAGCAAGGTCAATCACTTTATTTATTACTATTCTGACATGAGGTCAAATGGCTGCAGAGGAAATGTTTGGCTCAAGCTCAAACAGATTACAGCTGCGTTGAGGCCTTAAGTTTGTGTGTGCGCATGCCTGTGCATCAGACTGTGCCTTTGCATGTGTGGGTGTTTGTTTGTGTGGTTGTGACCAGGGCAAGGCTTTGTTGTGTTATGGATTGGTATTTGAACCAATAACTTTCACTGTGTTAATGTTTCACTTCAATGGCCCGTCAGCGTTTTAATTCTCTAATGTGGAATGAAATTCATTTCATACAGTTTCTACTCATTTCAGCTGACATTTTACCAATAACAATCCTTTATACGAAGTTGAACTCTATTCCTAATGTTGAGTAATGGTTATCTAAAGCCCTGCTGTCTCTCCCAACAGGGACACACCCAGTACTGACCAGTCCAACACTGACCTGTTCAGGTCCAGCTGCTCCTGGGATAGGTTCTACTGGACCAAGGAAGCCCAGTGCCTGTGTCTCCGTCGACTCTCTACACCCAGCTACTCTGCTATTCTGAGGGTACCTCATCCTTTCTGCCTACTTTGTATTCTTTATCCATCCTATTCTGCCCTAACACTGTGAGCGTGTGTGGTTGGACATATGATTTACAGTGGGGCAAAAAAGGTATTTAGTCAGCCACCAATTGTGCAAGTTCTCCCACTTACAAAGATGAGAGGCCTGTCATTTTCATCGTAGGTACACTTCAACTATGACAGACAAAATGAGAGAGAAAAAATTCGGGAAATCACATTGTAGGATTTTTAATGAATTTATTTGCAAATTATGGTGGAAAATAAGTATTTGGTCACCTACAAACAAGAAAGATTTCTGGCTCTCACAGACCTGTAACTTGTTATTTAAGAGGCTCCTCTGTCCTCCACTCATTACCTGTATTAATGGCACCTGTTTGAACTTGTTATCAGTATAAAAGACACCAATCCACAACCTCAAACAGTCGCACTCCAAACTCCACTATTGCCAAGACCAAAGAGCTATCAAAGGACACCAGAAACAAAATTGTAGACCTGCACCAGGCTGGGAAGACTGAATCTGCAATAGGTAAGCAGCTTGGTTTGAAGAAATCAACTGTGGGAGCAATTATTAGGAAATGGAAGACATACAAGACCACTGATAATCTCCCTCGATCTGGGGCTCCACGCAAGATCTCACCCCGTGGGGTCAAAATGATCACAAGAACGGTGAACAAAAATCCCAGAACCACACAGGGGGACCTAGTGAATGACCTGCAGAGAGCTGGGACCAAAGTAACAAAGCCTACCATCAGTAACACACTACGCCGCCAGGGACTCAAATCCTGCAGTGCCAGACGTGTTCCCCTGCTTAAGCCAGTACATGTCCAGGCCCGTCTGAAGTTTGCTAGAGAGCATTTGGATGATCCAGAAGAAGATTGGGAGAATGTCATATGGTCAGATGAAACCAAAATATAACTTTTTGGTAAAACCTCAACTCGTTGTGTTTGGAGGACCAAGAATGCTGAGTTGCATCCAAAGAACAACATGCCTACTGTGAAGCATGGGGGTGGAAACATCATGCTTTGTGGCTGTTTTTCTGCAAAGGGACCAGGACGACTGATCCGTGTAAAGGAAAGAATGAATGGGGCCATGTATCGTGAGATTTTGAGTGAAAACCTCCTTCCATCAGCAAGGGTATTGAAGATGAAACGTGGCTGGGTCTTTCAGCAAGACAATGATCCCAAACACACCGCCCGGGCAATGAAGGAGTGGCTTCGTAAGAAGCATTTCAAGGTCCTGGGGTGGCCTAGCCAGTCTCCAGATCTCAACCCCATAGAAAATCTTTGGAGGGAGTTGTAAGTCCATGTTGCCCAGCAACAGCCCCAAAACATCACTGCTCTAGAGGAGATCTGCATGGAGGAATGGGCCAAAATACCAGTAACAGTGTGAAAACCTTGTGAAGACTTACAGAAAATGTTTGACCTCTCATTGGCAACAAAGGGTATATAACAAAGTATTGAGAAACTTTTGTTATTGACCAAATACTTATTTTCCACCATAATTTTGCAAATAAATTCATTAAAAATCCTACAATATGATTTTCTTGATTTTTTTTTTCTCATTTTGTCTGTCATAGTTGAAGTGTGCCTATGATGAAAAGTACAGGTGTCTCATATTTTTAAGTGGAGAACTTGCACAATTTGTGGCTGACTAAATACTTTTTTTGCCCCACTGTATATGGTGCCATGTGATCTAGTCTTTAAACAGGAAATCCAGAATGGTTTTGCGTCAGTTGGAAAAGCTCTGAAGGATATCTATTGCCTTAGATCTTGCTTCAGTTATTCATGTTCCCCATTCACAAAGTGTATGTATCCAAGGCCTTTGTCCCATTGCCCTATTTGGTAGTTGCTGGTTCTCCCCCCTCCCCCAATGCAAATTTAACCAGGAAGACAGGACTCATCCATAGAAGCGGTTCAAAGAGAACTCAGAGTGAGAGATTCAGGCCAACCATCACAACATGTATTGTTGTGCTACACTGAATAAAAATGCAACATGTAAAGTGTTGGTCCCATGTTTCATGAGCTGAAATATACATCCAAGAGATGTTCCATACACACAAAAAGCTTATTTCTCTCAAATTGTGTGCCTAAATTTGTTTACATCCCTGTTAGTGAGCATTTCTCCTTTGCCAATATAATCCATCCACCTGACAGGTGTAACATATCAAGAAGCTGATTAAACAGTGTGATCATTTCACAGGTGCACTAACTGGGGAGCCAGGCCCAGCCAATCAGAATGAGTTTTTTTCCCCCACAAAAGGGCTTTATTATAGACAGAAACACTCCTCAGCATCCCTCCCACCTCTCATCAGACAATCCTGCAGGTGAAGAAGCTGGATGTGGAGGTTCTGGGCTGGTGTGGTTACACATGGTCTGTGGTTGTTAAGCTGGTTGGATGTAATGCCAAATTCTCTAAAATTGAAGTTGGAGGCAGCTTATGGTAGAGAAATTAACACAATTCTCTGGCAACAGCTCTGGTGGACTTTCCTGCAGTCAGCATGCCAATTGCACGCTCCCTCAACTTGAGACATCTGTCGCATTGTGGTGTGTGACAAAACAGCACATTTTAGAGTGGCCTTTTATTGTCCCCAGCACACACAAGGTGCACCTGTGTAATGATCATGCTGTTTAATCAGTTTCTTGATATATGCCACACCTGTTGTGTGGATGGATTATCTTGGCAAAGGAGAAAAGCTTACTTGGTAAAATATCCCTTACACAGCCTAGAGGTGTGTTGGGTCATTGTCCTGTTGAAAAACAAATGATAGACCCACTAAGCCCAAACCATGGCGTATTGCTGCAGAATGCTGTGGTAGCCGTGCTGGTTAAGTGTGCCTTGAATTCTAACTAAATCAGTGTCACCAGCAAAGCACCCCCACACATTAAACACCTTCTCCATGGTTTACCACACACGCGGAGATCATCCGTTCACCCACACTGCCTCTCACAAAGACACGGCGGTTGCAACCAAAAATATCCAATTTGGACTCTAGACCAAAGGACAAATTTCCACCGGTCTAATGTCCATTGCTTGTGTTTCTAGGCCCAAGCAAGTCTCTTCTTATTGCGGTCTTTTTTAGTAGTCTATTCTTTGCAGCAATTTGACCATGAAGGCCTGATGTTTCTGTTACTTGAACTCTGCGACGCATTTATTTGGCCTGCAATTTCTGAGGCTGGTAACTCTAATGAACTAATGTAACTCCTGGATCTTCCTTTCCTGTGGCGGTCCTCATAGCGCCTGATGATTTTTGCGACTGCACTTGAAGAAATGTTCAAAGTTCTTTATTTTCCAGAT
The DNA here is from genome assembly GCF_002021735.2 of Oncorhynchus kisutch. NCBI lineage: Eukaryota > Metazoa > Chordata > Actinopteri > Salmoniformes > Salmonidae > Oncorhynchus > Oncorhynchus kisutch. The sequence continues at coordinate 21,617,876 of NC_034196.2, read as the reverse complement.
TGACTGACCTTCATGTATTAATTAAAGTAATGATGGACTGTCATTTCTCTTTGCTTATTCGAGCTGTTCTTGCCATAATATGGACTTAGTTATATTTGGTAAAAGACCATCATCTGTATACGATCCCTACACAACTGATTGGCTCAAACGCATTAAGGAAGGAAATTCCACAAATTAACTTTTAACGAGGCACACCTGTAAATTCAAATACTTTCCAGGTGACTACCTCCATGAAGCTGGTTTAGAGAATGCCAAGAGTGTGCAAAGCTGTCATCAAGGCAAAGGGTGGCTACTTTGAAGAATCTCAAATATAAAATATATTTAGATTTGTTTAGCACTTTTTTGGTTACTACATGATTCCATATGTGTTATTTCATAGTTTTTATGCCTTCACTGTTATTCTACAATGTAGAAAATAGCAAAAACAAAGAGAAACCCTGGAATGATTAGGTGTTCCCAAACTTTTGACTGTGTGTGTGTGTGTGTGTGTGATGCAGAAATCCCTCCGTCATTTCCTGGTTGCTAAAATTTGAATAGTTCACCTAATTTCAGGTTGTGACAAAACAAGCAGCAAGTATAGTGTAGAGCAGCCAAACTCAACTGGCGGTCCAGTCCTGACCCAGAGAACAGTCAATCCGGATGGGACAACATATTTCATTTTGTTATATTAAAGTCAATACATTATTTTTTGACAGCATTAAAAAATCTACCAGGTGCAGCGGCCTCTTCAACCTCTCACTCTCACGCCATCGCCTAATTTGCATAATTGGCCATGTGCATGAAATTGTGATGGACGCTGTAGGAGAGAGGAATAATGTTGTGGGGGAGACAAAAAGGAGTAAAAAACACCCTAAATATGTTTAGAACTACAAATGAACTTTCTTCTGTCGATTCTTGTTATTTTTTAATGTCACAATTCCACCCCTCCTCCTTTATCTGGGCTTGGGACCGGCAAAAGTGACCCAAAAGAGACACTTTGGCGGAGTTACTTATTTTATTTTTTATTTTTCTTAATTTGGTTTTTAACCTTATGGTCCACTTAGGAGCCTACAACATGTCACAGTAAAACATTTGTATATATTTTTTGTATACCATCTAAATGGACCAAAAAGAGACAATAGAAAAAATTGTCAATGGCAATGTGAGAAAATTATGGTAAGTAAACTAGTCTGGCCCTGATTCAGGTAAATTTTTAACATTTCTATGTAAGCCAGAGCGGGATCAGCCAGCGGCGGCGGCTTCTCCCATGCTCGATTCATTTGCAGTCTGGAGGCGGAGGGGTGAACATCTCCTGCTCTGACTGCAGCTGGGAGGGACTGCTGCGTGAGGACTGGGCCGCCTGTGAGTGCTTTGGGACGGGGGTGGGGCCCGCTGCAGCACCCGCTGCTTGTTGGGAAGAGTAAGAACGATACGTGCTTTCAAGTCAGTCTCCAATAACACCAGAAAAAGTCGCTAGATTTGTCGCTAGTCGCTTTTTTGAAAATGTGCCGCTAGTGGTCTGAATAGTCGCTAAATATAGAGACAGTCGCTAAGTTGGCAACACTGCTCTCTCGATTGAAGCAACACCACCTCTACTAGTGCCTACTAATCCAATCGCGTGGCCACGTCTTACACAATCGCATTAATTCAAATATCCTTTGTGGAACCTTGGGACAAGCAGGCAGAAAGAAGCAGATTTGACCGCAGTTCAACTGTAAATATGACATAAGGAGCTTTGTTACCAGTATCTTTGTTTAATATGGCTTGTTAAATAAAAAATAAAGTGGAACAGTATTCATTCATTCTCCCTGCAACTAGCACAAAAGTGTCAATGTTAACAGATTCATTTACTCAAATCCCACACCAAAGTCCTTGTCAATTCCCTGACAGCCCAACAACATACAATGGAGTGTTCACTGAGGATAGCTTGGGTTTTGGGAGAAAACTAACTTTTCCAGATGCTTTCTTTTACCATCTCAGCATGTGTGAAGTTGCTGACACTTTGCTTGAAGGTAAACTAAAAGATGAGCTCATGGAAAAGATCAAACTGATCCCAATGTCAGATTCCACAGCAATGCGGAGAACTGAAATTTTACCTGAAGATTTAATTTAACAACTTGAGGCCATTCAGAGTTAAATGTATGGTGCATTCTGAATGCCCTCGTGTCTTGTAATCTGACAGTGGGATCTGTTTGATCTTTTCCATTAGTTTATCTTTTAGTTTACCTTCAAGCAAATGTTTTTGAATAGACAAATATGCAACCACTTTTGTTCTTCAGCATGTTTACATTCTAAATTAGTTGTAATTCAAATTCTTAGTCTCATTTAATGTACAGACCTGTTTGTTACTATGCTGTACCACAGCGCCAATAAAGGACGATATCCATCAAGACCTTTGCCACCAAGGAAATTTGTCACTGGACCTTCTGAAATAGTAGTTGAGTACCCCTGGTGTAAAGCATCATTGTACTATCTAAACCATTGTGAAATTACTTTTCCATAACTACAAATATTGTATTTTCAGCTGTTTGAAGCTTGTGTACAAAACTGATAGTAAAAAAAATAAACCTTAAACATGCGAACATTGAAGAGATGCCACTTCTTAGACTTGCTTTCTATAATGACAGATCTATACCTCCTATTTCTATGTGAATGTGGTTGCTTTCAGTAATCTGGAAGGATCCATTTTGCCAGAAAATTTACAGCATTCCAAGCAAAAATGAATGCGTGTTTACATTTTTTTTTTTGTAAAGGTAAAATGCACATTTGACCATTGCTATCAGTTATTTGATTATTTGTTATAGCAATGGACTGCAATTGCTCTACATATTTGTCGAGATGAAAATATCGAGACCACTTAGATTACCCCATCTTGAATTGGTACATCCTAATACGGTCTTCCTTTTCAGCGCTCTCAGACTCACTCAATTTGCTGGGTTGTTTTACTGATAATTAAAAAAAACATGGGAAAAAATGTTAAATGTGATATTGGATAGGCTGCATGTTACTTTTAACAATAGTCGTTGTCGAATTTCCTTTGTTTGAATCACAAGAAAAGTGGTCTCTGGTTTGAAAGTGCATGATGCCCGTAAATGGAGGGAGACTCTTCAGTCTTAGCAGATATGAGACACATTATTTCAAAGTAAGTAAAACTAACGATTCTAAGGTCCATTATAAATTATTCCTTATTGTTTAATCATCTTGTTGCAATGTTAATTTCGCTGACACACACTAGAGAACAAATGTTTTACAAAGTTTCAAGTCTGTCACGGGACCCTTACTGGAATGTTTCCACCTGCTGCTGCTAACGTTACATAGTATCACGAAGGAATGAGTTCACTCGTCGCAACCATCAAAGGGCTGTGCCTGTCAACTTTTGCATGCCAAGCCACGTTGTGATATTCCGTATGAAGTGAAGATATTACTTAATATGGTGTTTGAAGTCATTGCACAATGGGAAATCAAAGGAATAATTTAGTAAAAATACATTCATGATTGCGTCTGAGCAAGGGTGGCAATATTTGGGAGTCAATATCCCCCCCCCAAAAATCCTACTAGTGGTTTTAATGGATTGCTGTTGGTAGAAGTTACCTACCCTGAGGTGATATACAGCGTCGTTATGATCCTTTTTTAATGTTCCCGTGTATTTAATAGACAGTGCGTAGTCACTCCATGTAATGTGGCTGTACTGCAAGTAGAGGGCGTACTACAACCAAACAATCTATAGAGTGGATTAGACTGATGGCTAGGATGGCTACCCTTCAGATAAAACCACACTAATTCTCTGCCATAATGGGAACTAATAGATTTTCATTGCCCGAGTTCTAGCAGTCATATGTGTAGATTCGTTTTTTTTAGTATGGTTGGTTGCCTTGCTTGTGCTCTCTTTGCAGTTGTGTCTGTGTTTATGATTGACAGCGCTGCATGTACTTTTTTGTTCTTGTCTGAGTGAGATTAAAGGATCTGTTCCTCTAAGCCACATCCTATGAGGGTAGCTCAGTGTTATTTCAGCCATTTCAATGTAGAAATGCTCATTCTCATCAGAGAAACTGTGTTCTCGTGTAATACTCTCAGGAAGCCAAGACTCAGCCAGCTGACCTGTCAGTGAACTAAATGACATCACACAGCAGAAAAAGCCCATTTGACTCACTGTGCCACTGGGCATGCCTGTACCCTGTTCTCATCACTGTTCAGGAGAGACTGATGTACAGTAGTAGCAAGCATACTATACACACTTGGTTCTCTCTGTGCCTCCATACTCAATACCACTGTCCTACCACTAGGATGTAGCATCACTCTCCCCGACAGCTGGTCAGGTGAATGAAGGGAAGGATTTGTTAGGAGTGGTTTTAAGATGCTGTACTGTGGGAGATGGAATACGTGTGTGTGTGGTAAATGTTGGTATTTTTGGTGAGCTCCTGTCCTGTAAAATGTTCCCTCGCTGATCCACAAGCTGGATACATTTTCCATAATGCTGGCTACTTCAGATATTCAGGAACGCACTGTTGCACTGCCCAACATTCCATCTCTCTGCCTGGAGGTATACATACTACAGACCCCCAGACTCCCACGCTCTGGTCTGCTAACTAGTATCCACACTCATTCCAATTTTCTTGTCTCTTTTTTATCATGGTGGATTTTGCAATATCCTCCATCACGTGTGGCTATATCCTCATTCCTCACACTTAATCACAAGTGATTTACAATGTAGTTCTACTAGTCTGTAGAATACCTGTGTCAATCAATATATGCTCATTCTATATTGAGTCATGGCAATAGTCAAGGGGTTTATTCACTAGGAACCAAACACAGAGGACTAGCCTGTACTTTCCCAATAGGAAATGTTCATTTTTGCTGCAAAAGGTTTTCTGTTGCACAACATTTTGCAACAGTTTGCTAGTGTGCACTAATGAATACACCCCAGTCCTCCCTTACCACTCCTTATCTGTCCTGTGAGGCCAAACTTCTAAAAGTGGATTATGATCTGTCCCATCCTCTGTCAGCCAGAGTGATGCCCCCATTTCCAAAAGCCTGGGCTGGAGATGTCAGCATCACAGTGATTCGGCTCCACTTAATTTTAAGTTAAAAAAATAAAAAATAGTTCTTCAAACCTGCGCTCTCAGATTGGCTGTGTGTGCCCCCGTGTGTTTTTCAAAGTATGTGGTTAAAGTGTTTGTTTTTCTGTATGTGTGAGTATTTGGGTTAAATGCTTACACACACAATTGCGTACTCATTTGTATGTGTGTGCGATTTAGGTCGGTGCGTTATTTTGTGTGTGTATTTTCAGCATGGTTGTGTGCGATTGTGTAAACACAGTCTGTGGATGGTGGGATTTGCGCTGAATGTAGGCCAGCAGAATCCAGCTTATGTCAAAGCTAGGCAGGCCAAAGCAGGGTGTTGCAGTTACCGCTGGTGCTGCTGTGGAAATGGAGGAGGTAGAGTTGTCGCAGCGCATCAGTAGAGGAGCAGAGAAACCATGAAGACGGTCTTTCACCAACCCAGGAAATGGATCCACACCTACAAGGCCACCCCCATCCTCAAGGGGCTTGTGAGTGACTCCAGCTTGGCTCTAGATAGTTAGACAGGTGGTCTTTGGGTGGAAAGGTAAGCAGGTAGACAGGCAGTTGTGACAAGTGTTTCATAATGGGTGTAGTAGTTTCAGTGAGTGAAGTTGGTAAAAATGTGTGTCAGTGGTTATATTAGTAGAGTTTTCTGTTTTCAACTGGTGGTATGGGTTCTGTGTTGTAAGGCTGAGGGTGTGTGGAATCAGTAGTCCATGTGTGATGCTGGTTAGTAGACCTGATAACTCACATTAAATTCTTCCACTGCTCTGTCGTTTGCTACATATTTTAGTCAGAGACTGCCATCATTGAAGTTGTTTGTGGCATGGGGGGGGAGGGGACCTTCTACAAAAGTAATCAGTGATCGGATCGTCTCTAACCAGGTATCAAAGCCAATGACACATTTTCAAACTGCCACTTTACCCACGTGTGTTCTGGCTCTGGCCCAACCCCTTGGTTTCTGGACCAATCGGACCGCTCCTAATGTGTTCACATTCTGTGACGGGTTGGGGAGGTACTCTGATCTAGACTCATTATGGAGAAGGAACTCTTCCGTGGGCGTGGCGTAGCAAGGAGTCTGGTTAGCCAGGCAAAGTGATTAGTTGGTGTGTACTGTACTATGTGCTCAGAGAGCATGTGTTGGAAACATAAGAGTTTGTGCCAGGTATAGTACTGTTTTTTTAGTACACATCTTTTGTGCTGGCTATATGAAATTTGGAGTACGACGTTTTGATGTATTCTATTGGCATGGTCACTCAAGATTAATCTGACTCCGTATGTCTTGTTGAAATGAGAAACAAATGGTTAATATATCCTGTTCTAACCCTTATTATGGAATGTGCCCTTCTCCCAAAGAGCCCAGTCATGGAGGAAACCATGTGGGAGCAGTATACTGTGACACTGCAGAGGGTGAGTCTAGTTTTGCAATACCCACACCGCACTGGATTACTACACAATACAATATATTTCTTGCCATTACTGCAACCATAACACCCTTTACTCCAACCATATCACATTTCAGTGCATAACATTACCCTTCTTGTAGGGTTATAACCAAACCAGATATGAATTATAATTTCCATCTACAGCTACACCACCAGATTACAATGCAATATACTGTAGATCCTTTTAAGCTCTTTCTTTCAAAACATGTGCTATAATATCAACCCCAGGGGTACGTAGAGTGCCGTCAAGGGTACTCCAAATAAAAATGTGATCCACATCAAATTAAAATCTTCACATTTTGAAACAGTCCATTTATATTTTCCAACGGGTCTAAACATTTGGGTGAGGTTTTTTTCTCGCCTGAATAGCCTCGTTTCACTGCCCAAAATTAAGCCATCTAGTGTTCAGCAAATTCACAACACAATGTCAAATACAGGTAGCCTAGTCAAATAATTAACATCCAATCATATTAACCGTTAAATGCTGACCACACCTCTTGAGTCGTGTGCGCAAGCGTTGCAAAATAAATGTAAACATGCATGTTATTCAATTATTGCACCTACACTGCCTGCGCGCCAACAAGCGTCTGCGTTGCCAAGCGCTAATACAGTCAGTTCTATTTGTGACCCTGAACGTGGTGCAAGTCCTGCCTCTCCCATCTCCTCATTGGTTTATAGAAGCAGATACCCAGATGCAATCTCCTTGTTGGTTATACCCGCGTGGTTGATTGAAAGATGAACTGAGTTTGGTCGGTCGTCGTGATAACTATGAAAGTTCAATGCCAATCGCCATAGAAAGTCCAATGAAGAAATAGCCTGGAAGGAGAAGAGATGACTAGAAATGATTCGGTTGACTGTTTTTATGTGTGGATTAATTGTTAGAGTAGAGGACATTGTGCATTTCAGGTAAAATAACAACTCAATGTTTATATCCCAGGACAAATTGTCTAGAAACTGCAAGCTAGCTAGCTAAATTGCCATAAATATTTAATACTTTTTGCCCTGTCCCCAAATTAATATATTTGGTTCAGAGTTTGTTTTGAAATTTCAACCTGCATGTCGTGATTGCGTTTGGTGTGGGGGGACAAAATCAATTGGCGCATGCGCAGCTGATTTAGGTACGGTGTTACGCTCTCGTGAAAATTCCACTAACTGTCTGTATGTGGCCAAACGTAGCTGCTGCTCAAATGGATAAAGGTTGTTTTTTAAAAAAGTAAGGCCCAAGTCCATAGACTCATACATACCAGCTCTACTGGTAGTACTGCTACTACCAGCAGTGCTACTACACCTGCATCTGTCAGATGCTTCCACGAGCACATCCAATGCCAGCATCAGTAATTCTACATTTGTTGTTAGCCCAGCTAGCATGGACACTGACAGTTGTGAATCTGATGCAGCTGAAGAGCTACTGCCCCCTTACCCAGGGAATGCACCGAACCAGACATTGGACCATCAGAGGCGCAAATATGATGAACTACATTGATTTGGGGTTCACTTATATTGGGAGTAGTGCCTTTCCTCAGCCACAGTGTGTTATATGTGCAAAAGTCTCACAACTCGATAACCTTCACTCTTGCACAGACATTTTAGAAACAAAACATGCCAATTTGAACAATAAGCCGCAGGTGTTTTTTGAGCGAGAATTCAGACTTTCGAGAAGTAAGACCTATAAAAGCAACAGATACCATTAATAAGAAGGGGCTAAAAGCATCTAGAATGGTGAGCTACCCAGGGCTAGGACAGGCAAGCCCCATACATTGTGCAGGACTTAATTCTTCCTGCTGCCGCAGATATAGCTGGTACAATGCTGGGGGAAAAGGCCAAAACAACTATACAGACAATGTCTTTATCAAACAACAGTTTCACGACGCATCAGTGACATGGCAGGAGATGTTTGAAACAATTACTGATTTGCATACAAGCCAGTGAATTCTATGCATTTCCAGCTGGATGAGTCAACAAACGTGGCGGGCCTGGAACAGCTCCTGGTATATGTCGGTTACATTTATTGGGGGTCAACTAAGGAAGACATCCTCTTCTGTAAACCACTGGAGACCAGGACAGCATGAGAGGATATTTTTTAAGTACTGGACATGTTTGTGACATTAAATGGACTTTGGTGTTCAAGATGTTTTGGTATCTGTACTGATGGCACAAAAGCCATGACAAGAAGACCTAGTGGAGTGTTAACGGGCGTGCAAGCAGTTGCTCCTGAAGCCACTTGTTTCCACTGCAGCATCCACCGAGAGGCTCTTGCTGCCTAGGGAATGCCTGACAGCTTGAAAGACGTCTTGGACAATCCAGTGAAAATGGTTAACTTTGTTAAATCAAGGCCCCTGAACTCTTGTGTATTTTCTGCACTATGCAATGATATTGGCAGCGACCATGTAACGCTTTTACAACATACAGAAGTGCGCTGGTTATCAAGGGGCAAAGTATTGACACATATTTTTTGAATTGAGAGACGAGCTTAAAGTTATTTACTGATCATCATTTTCACTTGCCTGACCACTTGCATGATGAGTTTCTCACATGACTGGCCTATCTGGGTGATGTTTTTTTCTCACCTGAATGATCTGAGTCTAGGATTACAGGGACTCCTCAACTATAATGTGTGGGACAAAATTGAGGCTATGATTTAAGAAGTTGGAGTTCTGTTTGCATAAACAAGGATAACACACAGGTCTTGCCATCATTGTATGTTTATTTTTTTGTGTGTGCAAATTAACTCAAGCTTACGGACAATGTCAAATGTGATATAGCAAAGCACCTGAGTGAGTTGGGTGCACAATTACACAAGTACTTTCCTGAAACGGATGACCCAAACAACTGGATTCATTATCCCTTTCATGCCCTGCCTCCAGTCCACTTACCGATATCTGAACAAGAGCCTCATTATAATTGCAACAAGCAGTTCTGTGAAAATGTAATTTAATCAGAAGCCACTGCCAGATTTCTGGATTAGGAGTGTCCTGCCTTGGCAAAAGAATGTGCTGTTAAGACACTGATGCCCTTTGCAACCACATACCTATGTGAGAGTGGATTCTCGGCCCTCACTAGCATGAAAATGAAATACAGGCACAGACTGTGTGGAAAATGATTTAAGACTGAGACTCTCCAATACAACCCAACATTCCAGAGTTATGTGCATCCTTTCAAGCACATCCTTCTCCTAAACCTGTGGTGAGTTATTCACAATTTTGATGAACAAATAAGGTTTTATATGTACGATGGTTAAATAAAGAGCAAAACTATTAATTATTATTATTTGTACCCTTGTCCTATAAGAGTTCTTTGTCACTGTCAAAATCTGGCTCGTGGGAAAACTCATACTCATTCTTATGTTTTTAATAAATGTAGTGTGTGTGGCAGGCTTACAATGTCAAAAAAACATTTGAGAGTGCCCTGGTGCTAGAGGGGATACGCAGCTGGAGATTGAATGTTTGAAGGGGTATGGGACTGTAATAAGTTTGGGAACCACTGATCTAGAACATGTTCATCCATCTACAGCACACATTCCATGCATGCACATCTGCCCAGCACTGTTAATCGTGTGTAGTTCACACTCATTGTCTCATAGCCTCACTCTATGCTCTGGATATGAAGCTGCTTTTAACAAATACATTTTGTTGACCACCGCATCACTGACCCTTCCACATCCAGCTGTCATATGCGCTCTCTAGACTCTCTTTCTTCATCCATCCTTCTACATCCCCTTAGTCCCAGTTTCTTTCATGATCCTCGCTCCAATTTACCCTTCCTCTTTCTTTAGCTTACCATATCACTTGCTCTCTAACAATCCATTGCCTACATTGTCCCTGTCTCTCTCTGGTATTGAAAGACATTGGAGGGGAGCAATTTTTTTTAAATAAATTGTACAGATGGGAGAGGGTGGGGTGGAGTCTTGGAGGACCATCAAATCATTGCTCCAATCTCATCTGGGCAGCGCAGGGGCAGGTACACCACTCAGACAACAAGGACCGGGACAGAAGGGTACACACACACACAAAAAGTAAACTTAGACGTACTTAAAAGAATGAGATATATTCACTCCAACACCTGAACAGACTAGGACACAGGTGCTTGCATGCACAAAAATCTAATCCAAACACTCATACAAACACATCTCTAATACATGTCTTCTCTACTGCAGGACCCCAAGATGGGTTTTGGCATTGCAGTGTCCGGGGGGCGGGACAACCCCAATGAGGAAAGCGGGGAGATGTCCATAGTAGTGTCAGACGTGCTTCAGGGAGGGCCCGCCGATGGCCTGCTATTGTACGTACCTCCTGTCTATCAATCATAATGATGCATCATGTGTTCTGTCATTTTAATCTGCAGTTTGAATATCTCACAGTGGATTTGTTTTCCCTCACATGTTAATTGTGTTTTGTAGTGAGAATGACCGGGTGGTGCAGGTGAACGCTACTCCCATGGATGGTGTGCCACACTCCTTCGCTGTACAGACCCTCAGAAAGTGTGGAAAAGTAGCCAAAATTGTGAGTATAATGGTGGCAAAAGATGAAGATGCTTGTGATTTTACATTTAGAACTTAAGTATAGGAGTTTGGGATCTGAGGGTTGGATAAGTGTCAATGATTCCTGACTGTTCAGTCAATGCCTGATGTGGTCTTTGGTTTTGACAGACAGTCAAGAGGCCCAGGAAGGTTCCGGTCAACCTGCTGAAACACGGCCCTTCCCCTGACGACCGTGTCTTCAACAACAATGACTATGACCAGGACCGCCACAGTGTGTACAGTGGACGCAGTGGTCATCAAGATCGCGACCACAGCCAGGAGAGGGGAGGTTACACAGACGCTGGCTACCAGGGACAGGGCTTTGACCGGCATTACGGTCGAGATGACCGGGGCAGGAGTATGGAGAGGGACCTTGATCCAGAGAGGCAGTACAGACGAGACGGCAGCAAAGGTCGGACTCTGGACCGCGAACGTAGCCCTGACCGCCGCTACAAAAGTGACCGCACTCTTGACCGTGACCACAGCCCCAATCTGCGTTACCGTAGTGATCTCACTCTTGACCGCGACCCCAGCCCTGACAGGCGTTTCCGTAGCGAACGCACTCTGGACCGGACTAACAGCCCTGACTTGCGATACAGAGCTGGTCACAGTCCTGCCCGCAGTCACGGTCGCGACCACAGCTTTGAGCGGAACCGCAAACGTGTTCCTAGTGACCGCGACCAGAAGAAGGAGCAGATGAAGAGGAGTGGGAGCAGGGAACGTCTGGACCGTTCACCCTCCCCCGCCTCCATGCCAATCCCCATGTCCCGCCCTCCTCGGGAGCCAGAGCCCCTGGAGAAACCAGTTAGTGTGCTGCTACTGAAGAACAGGCCCAACGAAGGTCAGTATAGGTCTATACGAAACATTACATTATATTGATCTCTTGCTCCTCCATTTCTGTTGACTCTACCTACCCTCTCCTCCAAGACTGCTGGTTTTTAAATGTTTGCTTAGTTTTTATGTTGATGTGTGTTTGTTATAGAGTATGGTCTGCATCTGGGTAGTCAGCTGTTCATTAAGGAGATGACCAGCACAGGTCTGGCCTGCAGGGATGGCAACCTCCAGGAGGGAGACATCATACTGAAGGTAGGAAGGGCCTCCGACACGGACACATCACTGTTTTATCTCTGCCCGGGGGGGAAGTATTGTTTCAGTGCTGCCTCTTCAAAAATGTTGTGTAGAGTTGGCCAGCACTCTCTTAGACAGGTGGCTACAGATGTGAATGTGCTTTGACATCTCACCCTGTGTCAGATCAATGGTACGGTGACAGAGAACCTGTCTCTGAGTGATGCAGGGAAGCTGATCGAGAAGTCTCGTGGGAAGCTGCAGCTGGTGGTGCAGAGAGACAGAAGACAGGTCCTCATCAGGATCCCTCCCCTGGTAGACAGTGACTCTGAGCTCGATGGTGAGAGACCCTCCACTCTGTCTCTGTTGCAGCAGCTCCTTTCCTTTTTAAGGAAAACACTTTTTATGTGGACAGATTCAGAACTGTCCCAGTGCTTTTTTCTTTCATTGACCTTTTGTATAATCTGCTGATTTGAACATGTACGTTTTCTTCTGTTCATTGTTCTGTCCCTGTCTGGTTTTATTGAAATGTCTGTTTAGTTTTTATGTTTGATTCTCGCAAAAAGCACTTTCCACCTTTTTTGGGATAATCCTTTATTTTACTTTACTCACCCTCCACATGATCATTGGTATAGAGATGTCACATGACCCAGAGGCTTCTCACCCACAATGTTCCATTCAGGGATGTGGTGTGTGAGCACTTGCCTGGGGAATATAATACCACTCATAATCCATCTATTGAATATGACAGAATTGTATTATCTTATGGTCTGAAATGTAGCATATGTGCTGTCTAAGATTGGAACTGCAGCTAGGTTATAGAGTACAGGAGTGCATGTCTGTGTATCAGCCACTGCCACAGTGTAATAACTGTGAGGTTTGCCTTGTCTGTTTCACTCTACTTAGAAGATGTTTCATGTTTCTTGGGTAAAAAGTTGAGTTGGTGTTTCACTGAGGCTGTATGTATGAATCATGACTTTGGTGATCTGTCTGAAGATGAACTAGATGTTGTTGATATTTTGTGTTCCAGATATATCCGAGATCGGGTCGTACCGCTCCTACTCGCCACAGGATGACCGACGGGCCCCCACCTCAGACCTGTCTTCCCATTCCTCCAATGAGAGGCTCCGAGACAAACCTAGGTAACCTGCCACCCTCTGGTCCCACCTGCAGTATGGATCACTCTTATGTACCGGTAACAAGTTCTGATATTTACAAAATGACTGTTTTTACTCCATCACTATGAGAATAGTCTACTTTGACCTTAAATGTGCTGTAGAATTTGAGAATCATAGGATTCTGTCTGTGTTATCAGGGAGGACCCACCAAGCAGACTGGCTAAGATGGGCGCCATGCCGACACCGTTCGCCATGCCGGCACGAGTATCGGATAGAGTTATGGAGGACACGCCCCCTCTGCAAGCAGAGAGGGAGGAGTCCCGCCCAGAAACGCCCCCAGGTAACTACAATGCCTTGAAACAAATGAATACGATAGATACTAATTTTATCCTCACATTTACCTGTTATTATATAACCAGCATCGGGTAACTTACACCTAGTGCTGTACCTTATTACCGGCAGTTATGTCATAAACACAGTCAAATTCCACATGACCATTGAGTCACGGTATTCTCCTTTTATGCACTCTGAACATGCGTTGGTAGTACCTAACTTGTTAATGACCATCAGGTCACTAATGGTACTCAGGACTCTACTGTCCCTCTAACCACTCTGATGTCAATGCAAATGTTTATTATGCACACTGGATGGGCTGGTTATTTTCTACTATGCTCCAAACATTCTATTAATGAGTCTGTGAAAGAACTTATAGGCCTAGGCCAGTAGTCACCAACCTTTTCTGAGTAAAGATCACTTTCGCAGCCAAAAAGCAAGCCGAGATCTAACACTTGCATTTAAGTGATGTTTTTAAAAAATCTAACATTAACCTAAATAAAAACAGTTCTGTAGGAATTCCATTTGTGCTGTAGGCAGGCCTAATACATTATCACAGAATATTGGTGAATATGCCTGGCCTGCCAATATTGTTCTTCTCAGACCATATATTTCAAAACTCAAGCTTTGATAACAAAATAGATCAGTTGGTGTAGCTCTGATTTGAAGTAATTAACTTTTTTTATTTTACTGGACTGATGGTACCTGCATTTGATGGTAATGGTGCTTTTAAGTCACCTGTCCGTGATGTTCAAGTCGGAAAATCGGAGCTCTAGAAAGGTGCCATAGTTTCCGTCTTGGAATTCTGATTTGGACGACTGCTCAAAACGGTTTTTCCCAGGCAATCCAATTTTTTTCAGAGGTCCCAGTTGTCTTGAATGTACTAAAGTCGGGAGATGTCAGAGTTTCCAGGTGTTTTGAACATGGCATTAGTCTCTGCGGAGGGAGGGAGAGAGCAGCAAAGGGTCAGCCTCTCAAAGTCCCTGCTCTCTCATTCCTCTTTCCTCTGGTGAGACTGACCAGAGAGAGGGGACACAGTCTTCCACCTTATGACGAAACTCGAGTCGCACCGCATCATCAAGCACAAATTCATGTTCCTATGACCAGAGAAAGTGAAATATTCCTTGATATTAAAATAGACACGACGAGCTGCTAATAATAATACAAACGCAGGGCTATCGATACTTGGCTACTCATTCATTGCTGCTGCGGAGCAAGTGGGAGGCCGAAGGCCTTTTATTTTTTGTAATAAAGACTGTTGACTGCCAAGTAAAACATTTAACATTAACTCACTCATAAAAACAGCAGCTCTTTGCTTTATTCTTTGACGTCTCTCTCTGGTCATGGTTTTAAGTTATGAAATCTCACATAGGCTAGTATCAAACGTGTACGTGCTGTGATTTGAGCTTGTTTGCTTCAGACAAATAAAATGGTTAAAAATGGGAACACTCAGGGCTTCGGAATCAAGTGCACCTACCAGTGCAACGCGAACAATAAAGGAGCGCAAGCATTTATCGTTGGCTTTTCAACAACAATGTTTGGCGATCGACTAGGAATGCCTTGAAGATCCACCAGGTCTGTGCAGGGCAACAGTTAGCCTACAATTATAGTGTATTTGATTTGGAGTAGCCTAGTAATAGGGCATTTTTTATATTTTCATAATTAAATTAATTACATTTTTAGCTACAGAATCTCACCACTGTGCGTTAACATCACTCTCTTTAATTCTTTCTTCAGCGCAGAGTTGAATTATGTTTTATTGTGGAAACATGTTAGACCTACTAGGGGATACCTAGTCAGTTGTACAACTGAATGCATTCAACTGAAATGTGTCTTCCGCATTTAACCCAACCCCTCTGAACCAGAGAGGTGCGGGTGGGGGCTGCCTAATCGACATCTGTTTTCGGCGCCTGGGGAACAGTGGGTTAACTGCCTTGCTCAGGGGCAGAACGACAAATCCCAGCTCAGGGTTTCGATCCAGCAATCTTTCGGTTACTGGCCCAACGCTCTAACTACTAGGATACCTACCAACACTACTATTGATGTTCCCGAACATATTTCATTTGGTTTCCCAAATTAAGCACTGGGTAGCTGCAGGAACAGGGTTGGAGAGCCAATAGCATACAGAGCATGCTTCTCAAACAGGAGTTGATGCATGGAGTGAAATAAATGGAGTAACCTACCTGCATGATTGAACGAACCGGTGGGAAAGCAGCTTCCGTTGGCTATTGACTGCATTATGTCATTTTTCCCCCTGCCCATTTGATAATGGGCTGTTCTATATCAAAACTCATTTTACAAGACAAGATTAAATTGAGAATAGTCTGATGGGTAAAAATATTACCTCTTGATGTGAGAACAGCATGTGCAGCCTGAAGCAAGGAACCGAGTGCAATTTCTTTATTTTTTATGTTATCAAATAATCAATAGCTTGTAGTTGCATCATGCAGCCCATATGTTTTGATTTCTAAGACATTAAGGTTTGTATCCGTCACAACTAAATGAGCAAAATAACTATAAATCTAGAGTATAGGACCTGTTTCAAATAATCATTTTTACGCTTCAATGCTGACTCGCTCCAGAATGGGAAAAATATCCTTTATATTTTATTCAGCATAGTTTAATTATATTCTTCTTACTATAAAATAATCACACTGGACTGATAGCATATCTTGTCTGCTAAATGAACAAGCCTATGGCATAGTGCATAGCCAGATAACATTCAGTAGGCCAACTCATATTCTGTTCTTCTGAAATACATGTTCATCATATCATGTTTCTTCATTCCTGCATAAAATAAGTAATGGATTTGTGATCGTGTATATTACATTTTATTTATTTCGATTTATTTTTATTTTTATGTAGATGTTCAAAAAGCCCGCCCGTGGCTTGTATGGGTGCAGGCTTGGCGATGCTCAACATCTTTATGTTAATTACCGGTGAATTACAGAGAAACTGGCTGGCAGTCTTTTGCATCACAATAACTGGCAGACAACTTCATGACCGTCACAGCCCTACTTACACCTCCATCATAGTAATGCTAAAAGAAGCACACAATCACTGATCTGTCTCACTAGGATTTTCTTTTTACAGCACCGGTAGTCAATGTTGCCCCAAAAGTCCACGCTTCCCCAAAGCTGCCACTGAGGCCAAGTATAGAGGACCAGGACATATACGGGTGAGTCATCGACTTTATATGCACAGTATGTGTTGGTTCCTCATCTACAGAGAATGTCTAGGGTGCCGATTCTGTTAACTCATCAGTGTAGTATACTCTAAAGTAGATTATGTATAGAAATGTACAAATGTTATTAACTTGTCATTTGTCTTAAATGTATTATGTGTTGTCCAGCCCCAGCACGGGGATGGTGCGTTTCCAGAAGGGAGATAGCGTGGGGCTGAGGCTGGCGGGAGGAAACGATGTGGGAATCTTCATTGCAGGCGTTCAGGAGGACAGCCCTGCAGAACAGGAGGGCCTTCGCACCGGGGACCAGATCATGAAGGTAGGGGAAGGGTTAACTCTTAGTCTAATGTCATTGTTTGATCTGTGTCACTATATGAATAGCATATCTTTGTCTGATTATGTTTGTGTGTCTCCTGTGTTTTTAATGTGTCATGTTTGAAACCCCTTAGGTCTGTTCAAGAGTGCTTTACGTGATAGATCTAATGTTATGTCTTTGTCTGTTTGTCCAGGTGAATAACATGGACTTCAGGGGCATAGTGCGTGAGGATGCTGTCCTGTACTTGCTGGAGATTCCAAAGGGAGATGATGTCACCATCCTGGCTCAGAGCAAACCTGATGGTGAGCAATGCCTTCACTCTATAGATTTAAGGCAAGTCATATTCATATAGTCATATTATTTCAGGTCATGTTGCAGGTCAAGTAATTTGAAGTTTGTGGTGTGTGTTGTCCTAGTCTATAAGGACATCCTGGTATCGGGTAGGGGGGACTCTTTCTTCATCAGGACCCACTTTGAGTATGAGAAAGAGGTTCCCCAGAGCCTGCCCTTCTTCCGGGGGGAGATCTTCAAGGTGACGGACACACTCTATGACGGCAAGCTTGGCAACTGGCTGGCCAGCCGCACTGACAAAGACAACCAGCTGCTGGAGAAGGGTATCATCCCCAATAAGAGCAGGTATGTGTGTGCTGGTATGTGTGTCAAGGATTATGTGTGTGTCTGTGCGTGCAATGATTGGTAGTTGGTGCCAATTTATGATGCATGGTGTTCTCTGCTTCTCAGGGCCGAACAAATGTCAAATGTGCAGAACGCCCAGAGAGGAACAGCCAATGACAGAGGAGACTTCTGGAGGTTGAGAGGTCAAAGAGCGGTAAAGAAGAAGGACCTCCGTAAGAGCAGAGAGGACCTGACTGCCATCTCTGTCACCACACGCTTCCCTGCTTATGAGAGGGTGGTCTTACGAGAAGGTAGGTCACCCAAGGCAGAAGACTCCTATCTCGTGGTGTGGTCTTAAGAGCCACTTGACTGCATGGAACAGAGTAAGGTCAAAAAGGACATATCAAAACACTAGATCTTTGTTTGAACTTCCTAACTTCAACTGAATGTTTCTGAAATGATTCTTTATTTTCCCATAATGGTCTGCACTAGACCGCAAGTAGGAATTCCATTCCAGATATGAGATACTGTGTGTCTGTGTTGATCCTCAGCTGGCTTCAGGAGACCAGTGGTTGTGTTTGGGCCCATCGCAGACGCAGTCAATGAGAAACTGGGAAACGACCTGCCTGAAGAGTTTGTCATAGCCAGTATGTATGGTGCTCCTAACTAATGCTTGTGAATGAATTTGCATCATGTATTTACGTTAGGTGCGCTCTATTTTAGCATTTTTAATTTCAATGCAAATTTCTCACCCTTTGCTGACCAGGCAAGCTAAATTGAGCTCTGCCTTAATGCTTCTATGAGCGTGTGTGTTTTGGTGAGAAGCTGATGTGTTTTTGTTTGCCCACACAGAGACTGAGCCCAAGGATGCAGGCACTGAGAAGTCCTCCGGTGTGGTGAGACTCAATACCATTCGACAGATCATAGAACAGGTAAAGACAACCACTGATCATTACCATCCTCTTCATCACCATAGTAATATTCCTCATTCTTTTGAACACTGCATTCCTCATTTTCAATTCCATCATACTCTTCTTTCACTGTCATCATCTTTTCCAGCCTCCCCTCACATTGACACACTTCCCTGTCTCCCCAGGACCGCCACGCCCTGCTGGATGTAACTCCCAAGGCGGTGGACACCCTGAATTATACCCAGTGGTACCCCATCGTGGTGTTCCTCAACCCGGACAGCAAGGGTGGCGTCAAGACCATGAGGAACCGCCTGGTGCCCGGCTCCAACCGCAGTGCCCGCAAACTCTACGAGCAGGCGGTCAAACTGAGGAAGACCTGTTCTCACCTCTTCACCGGTCAGTCACACACACTCACACACCAGTGGCAGTCGGTGCCGTTTGAGATTAGGGAGGATTTTAAAATAATAAAAATAATTGAGTGTTTATGAGTGTGGTGTTATTTCTTTTACAGCATATTAGATGATTGGCATTCATATTCCATTCACCCAGCTCAATGTAACAGCGATAGGTTTAGGCTGCTACATGATACTCAGATTTACCCTATACCCATCATTAGGTTGCTACAACCTAGCCTATGAATGAAGTTTACAACGACAACAGGTCGAGAGAAAATTGGGAGTAATCAAGGTGACAGACAGTGAAACATTCAATACCGCTTTGCACACTCTTGCCTTCATCTAACTGATCAGGGGTGTCATCATTAGTCCAAACAGTTGCAAAACGAGTTTCTATTTGACTAATAGGTAGGTCCCTCCGTTTTTTTCCCGTTTGCTTCCATTTAAAATTTGCAACAGAATCGTGGAATGAATAAACCCACACACAGTTCTTTCATAGCAACAACATACAGCATCATCACTTTGATAGTATAATTCCTTCTTGCATATACGCGCTCTCCTCCTCTCACATTTTCCCTTCGCTTGCGGACTTCAGTCCACACCACAACAGCTGCCTGTGACCAGGCACAACAACCTCTTCAAGCCAAACCCTCATACCATAACCGTTACACTGCCTACATCGTTGTCACCATATTAACGTTTTTGTCAACAAACTATAACTAATGCGTTAGTAAACCCACAATCCAATTAATGTGTACAATTATAGAGTACAGTGTACAGCAAGCAGTATTGCAGTTAGAGGTCAACCGATCAATTGGAATGGCCGATTAATTAGGGCCGATTTCAAGTTTTCATAACAATCGGAAATCAGTATTTCTGGACACCGATTTGTCCGATATTTATTTATTTATTTATTATTATTTTAACACCTTTATTTTAACTAGGCAAGCCTGCCTGTTACGCGAATGCAGTAAGAAGCCAAGGTAAGTTGCTAGCTAGCATTAAACTTAACTTATAAAAAAATCTATCAATCATAAACACAGTTAACTACACATGGTTGATGATATTACTAGTTTATCTAGCGTGTCCTGTGTTGCATATAATCGATGTGGTGCGCATTTGCGAAAAAGGACTGTCGTTGCTCCAATGTGTACCTAACCATTAACAGCAATGCCTTTCTTAAAATCAATACACAAGTATATATTTTTAAACCTGCATATTTAGTTAATATTGCCTGCTAACATGAATTTCTTTTAACTAGGGAAATTGTGTCACTTCTCTTGCAACAGAGTCAGGGTACATGCAGCAGTTTGGGCCGCCTGGCTCATGGCAAAATAATTTGCCAGAATTTTACGTAATTATGACATAACTGGAGGTTGTGCAATGTAACAGGAATATTTAACTTATGGATGCCACCCGGAACCGTTCTGTATTTCACTGAAAGAATAAATGTATTGTTTTTGAGACGATAGTTTCCGGATTCAACCATATTAATGACCTACAGCTCGTATTTCTGTGTGTTATTATGTTATAATTAAGTCTATGATTTTATAGATGGTAGGCAGCAGCAGGCTCGTAAGCATTCATTCGAATAGCACTTTCGAGCGTTTTGCCAGGAGCTCTTCACTGTGCTTCAAGCAATGCGCAGTTTTTGACTTCAAGCCTATCAGCTCCTGAGATTTGGCTGGCGTAACTGATGTGAAATGGCTAGCTAGTTAGCGGGGTGCTTGCTAATAGTTTGCGGGGTGCTTGCTACGCTAGGCCAATTGTGCATTTGAGCCTGGGCGCGAACCCAGGGTCTCTGGTGGCACAGCTGGCGCTGCAGTACAGCGCCCTTAACCACTGCGCCACCCGGGAGGCCCTACATATTGCACTTTTACTTTCTTCTCCAACACTTTGTTTTTGCATTATTTAAACCAAATTGAACATATTTCATTATTTGAGGCTAAATTGATTTTATTGATGTATTATATTAAGTTAAAATAAGTGTTTATTCAGTATTGTTGCAATTGTCATTATTACAAATCAATTTTAAAAATTGGCTGAGGAATCTGCTTTTTTTGGTCCTCCAATAATCGGTATCGGCTTTGAAAAATCAAATGATCGACCTCTAATTGCAGTTACACTGGCGGTCCCCGGTGGCAGTGTTGGCTAGCCAGGGTGGATATTGTGCCAATCTTTCTGCTTTGTTTCCATGCACAGCGACCGTTGACCTGAACTCAGCCAATGATGGGTGGTACGGGAGTGTGAAGGACTCTATCCGGGCACAGCAGGAGCGGACCGTGTGGGTCTGTGAGGGCAAGGTAAGCTCTGGTTGTGCATAATAAATGTATAGTGAGAAATTTGACGCCATCCACTTCCTTATGTCTGAAACACAAGCTTCTGAAACACCAACCTGCATCTCTCGGTCTCTGTGTTTCTTAGTTGGACGGCTCGGAGGAGGACCTGGATATCCATGACGACCGCATGTCATACCTGTCAGCGATGAGCGCTGACTACCTGAGCATGGACAGCCGGCTGACCAGTGACTACGACGACACAGCCGATGAGGGCGGGGCTTACACCGACAACGAGCTGGACGAGCCAATGGACGAGACCCATCAGCCGGTGTCGGCAATCAGCCGCTCCTCAGAGCCCGTACTGACAGAGGTGGGCTTTACTACTGTCAATCACTATCACGCTCATTCAGTGTCCGAGATGGACAGAGACATGCCAGTCTATCAACCTCCCTGTTAAAGGTGTACTGTACAGAAATTGCTCTGCCATTTCCTGGTTGCTAAAATTCTAATAGTTGGCCTAATTTCAGTTTGTGACATAAGTACCATCAAAAATGCTGTGAATCTTATTCATAACTATAACATTGCATTTGCAACTGTTTGAAGCTGGTGTACAAAACTGAAAGTAAAAGATGAGAAAACGAAAGACTTGAAAGCATAGAAATAGCACACAAAGAACAGATCTACTGCTTTTTACTTGTTTTTAATAATGACAGATCTATAACTGATATTTCTATGTGAATTTGGATTGCCCCAAAAATTCCATATTGCAGCTTTAAGTATACTCCAATAATCTGTGAATCTCCCATTGTCAGTCAAATATCTTGACTAGTTGTGTTGAACCAGTCTGGTTTTTGCGCATGTATGTCTGTTGACACATGTATATGTACATCCCTCCCCTCTCTAGAGAACCCATCTTGCCCCCATACCGCGTATGAGGAGATCAGGGAGCAGAGAGGGGCTGAGAGACCCCAGTCCACCCCCCTCCTTCGTCCCTGAGCCCCCCAAGGTGAGACCCCTTGAAGCCCACCATCACCTCTCAATCCCCTGAACCCTGACTCTGACCCACATCTTGCACTTATAAGACTTACTATCCTCTTCTATTGCAGCAGGTGAGGGTGCAGTCTCGCGGGGGCTACGACTCCCACTCCAGTAGCACCATTAGCAGCGACACTGCCGGGGGGACCAAGTCAGCCCCGCCTCCAGTTGCCCTCAAGCCCACCGTGGCCCTTAAGCCTACTCTGAGGGCACTCAACCAGTCATCTGAGGACCACGCTGTCCCGGAGGGAGAGGACCCGGCCAACCGCTCCTTCATGGGCAAGGTGAAGGCCTTTGAAAAGATGGACCACCTGGCCAGAGCCCAGAGGATGCTGGAGCTCCAGGAGGCTGAGCAAGCACGGGTCAGTACTACTGATAGTGGAAACTAAGTATAGATAGTAATGCTTCATAAACAAACTAATAGAGCTACAGCACCATGCATTCTGAGTGTAATCATGTCATATTCTGGTCAACTTTGCATTGCATATACCCAAAGGTATATTCAAGTGTGGATGTTGCCTTATTAGTTTAATGTATGTGCTTTGACTTAACTGGGCTTCCTCCTGATCTCTGACTGTAGCTGGAAATAGCCCAGAAGCACCCAGACATCTATGCAGTCCCAGTGAAACTACCAAAGCCCAACCACAACCGCCCACAGCCAATAGGGTAAGTTTTTATATTAACCTCGTCTGTCACCACACAAATTAGCATTTTTACTGAACTTTCCACTGCCTGTCATAGGTTGGGTTCAGGATGTGTTGAAGGTTTTTTTTTACAGACTTGATGCACAACAATCAGAATTAATGAAAATGTCTCTCTCTCGCTCTTCTGTGTCAAGCTCCAGCTCCAACCCGGAGCCCCAGACCCCATCCTCCAGGCCACCGTACTCTGAGAGTAGGGGTCATTTCGACGATGATGAGGAAGAGTACCGCAGACAGCTGGCTGACCAGACCAGACGAGGCTACTACAGTAACCCCCAGAAATACAAAGACACTGAGCTGTAGGACAGACAGACCCACCTATCGCACCCTTCCGTTCTCACCCAATCAGCGAGGCCCTCACTGTGCTCACTCAAACAGCCTAGTGTTACGGTTGCCTATCCGAATCTTTGGCCCGACCTAGTGGCAGGAGGATATATCCCGTTCCTTGTGACCACTAACCAAGTATGTGTCCTTACCTTGACTGTTTGTTTGCCTCACTATGTGGATGGTGAATCGGCATTTTAACCTCCCAACCTCATAATGTCTACCCTGATGGGTAGTGTTTGATCTTCACCCTCAACCCCTCGGTCATATCTGGCCAGACCAATGGAGTCTGAGTACCCTGTCTTTTAAAAGAAATATAAACCTTACATTTGTGTATATATTTATCTTTATACATGTTATACATCTTAAGCATTCTTTGTTACATTAATAGAAATGTATTTGGACGGACAGAATATTTTGTGTACTGCTGCTCTATGGTCTGCTAGTGGTGGAGAATCTAGCCTTTATCCTTTTAAATCATGCATTGCATACCCTTTTGATTTACTCTACACTTGGACATTTTGTCTCCTTAAATACTAGAGATCAGCACATACAAAGTGCCTTTAGCTCTGAAAGTGTAACAGTGTCAGATCACTGAAAGAACAAACAAGCAGTCAACACTTGGCTCTCAGAGGTGATGGGCAAAACATGCCAGGTTACTTCTGTATTAGCTGCATCCATACAACCTGATCACATTTTTATGGCATATACAGTATATACGTTTTTGTTTTTTTACCAGGAGAGTGACTCCTACTGTCTTTAACATGTCTGTTGCTTTGCTCTACATGTCTGTTGCTTTGCTCTACTATTTTTATTCATGTTCCTCAGGCTGCTGAAATCGACTGTAGGGAGTTTTACTTTCTCAAACAAATACACAAATAAATAATTAACTTTCACTTGTCTTAGTTCATTCTATAAATAAAGGTGACAGTGCTGTGGATATTTCTAATGCTGGCTCAAGCAGGATGGCTTCTGGGAGTTAATTCAACCCGGTGCAAATTATAGCATAGCTGCAACATCTAAGGACATTGCCTTTGCTTTGCAGGGTTACATATTTGTACATGCAAGCCTGAATTTAAGTGTTGTTTTTTTTTTGTCCAATGACAAGCTCATATGGGGCGGCAGCGTAGCCTAGTGGTTAGAGCGTCGGACTAGTAACCGGAAGGTTGCGAGTTCAATCCCCCGAGCTGACAAGGTACAAATCTGTCGTTCTGCCCCTGAACAGGCAGTTAACCCACTGTTCCCAGGCCGTCATTGAAAATAAGAATGTGTTCTTAACTGACTTGCCTGGTTAAATAAAGGTAAAATAAAAATAAATAAAAATATTTTGGTTTCCATGCCCCCATGGAGACTGTTTGCATGTGTAGTATTATAGTACATTCATAGGACCCTGAAAGACCAAATGTATTCCTTGCTTGTTGTTTTTCTTAAATATGCACATTAAATTCAGTTCTTTGGTTATTGATCAAACGCATCACATTTATACTCTGTCTGGTAAATTAATTTGTGCCTTCAGCGATGCACTTGTCATTCATATGTATAATGGATTTAGATTAAGGCAAGTCAGTGCTGAGAAATGGGGAAGAACAAAAACATTTCAAGCATTTCAGTGAGAATGTGAAAATCAATGAATACATGGTAAATGCATGTAATTAAATACAATGGAAGTAAATCCTCTTAATGTGGACAGCATTTTCAGATGTAGACTGGCTGTTCCTGGGCAGTCAGCAGACGGTACATGGCTGCAGGCATAGTCTTCATGTGGATCTACAGCACAAAGAAACAACACAGGTTGCATGATCAGACACATGCTACACAGCCGGACATGAGGCTTCCTACCGTTCAACTCAAAATCCCGGAAATTAATTGTAGCACCATTTACAGATTAAATTAGGATTATTTCAACTCATTACTAAATTGTCTGAGTTCAAATAGATTGACTCAACCCTGGACTGTAGTACATTCTAGCTGTTAAGTGTCTTCTCATACCTCTCCCACTGCATTAGACAGGATGTCAACAATCTTCTCATGAGGCGTGGCCACCACACTCTGGCTGTTGATCTCAATGATGCGATGACCGACGCGGACCCCCCCTCTCTCAGCAATGCCCCCCCTCATCAGGCTGCAGATCTGGAGAGGGACACAAACAGCTGATAAAGAAAACTACAATTATGTAAAAAAAAATATATATATATGGGGACATCTGTATTGGTTTCTATTGTCATGGTACCCACAATCCCATTCTGTACGCTGAAGCCCAGCTGGTATCTGAGGTCTGGTCTGCGGATCAGCACCATGGTGACGGGGGGACACCTGACGATGTTCAACTTGATCCTGCACTGGGCCTTCAGACCCTGGAGAGTAGAGTTGGATATTTAGGGGAGGATTGTAACAGGAGTTAACAGCCAAGACGAGGGAAAGACATGCAGATGCTTGCAGAACTGCCTGGTCAAGCAGTCAGTCAATTGTTTTCAATGTGTGCTGGCTTGCAGAGGGGCAGACTAGATTAAGGTTGACAACCATGTATCTGATTTTCAGCAGAAATGCACAGTTGGGCTCCAGTGACACAGAAAGGGAGAGGATACTGCGGAAAAAGACTTAAGAAAACCCAAAAAGAGAGAAGGAAAAACACTGACCTTAATGATACTCTGGCAGGTGGAGAGGGGCAGTCCAACCAGACTTGTTCCATTGATGGTCATAATCTGGTCACCAATGTTGAGTCGACCAGACTTCTCTGCTGGCCCAGAATGCATCATGCTAGCAATGATGACGGTGGGCAGGATAGAGCCCCAGCCTGATTCCACTATAACCACCCCCAGCATCTCTCCCTTCTGCTTCTCGATGTTAACCTGAGGTAGGATACACAGAACAGTATGATATACCACTACGTACACAATTATGGTCAATGCAACTATGTTCACTTGAATGCCTTCATGGTTCTAGTTAGCATTCTGACTGCAATAAGGATGAAATTTGTGCATCTATTTGTTACATTAACAAGAAAGGTTGCATGTATTATAGGTCTACCTCGTACTGTATTAAAAATTATTGACATATCCACTATAGATCGAAAATCCCATTTCAATCAAGCACAGCACTGGCCTGCCCCCTAGTGGTTGACTCACGTCTCTGCAGTTCTCTGACTTGGAGAAGTGGATGAGGTCATCGTTGTACATGTCCTGAGTGTTGAGCAGGTCGCTGTACTCCCTCTGACTCAAGTCCTCTGGGTCGATTCCATTGGCCCGCAGGAACTCCTGATATGCCACACTGAATGCCTGGCCAATGGACTGGGCTATGAGCTGGGCCTGGACAGAGAGAAGGGGAGGCATCATACATTTTATTTTTTATTTATTTTTATTTCACCTTTATTTAACCAGGTAGGCTAGTTGAGAACAAGTTCTCATTTGCAACTGCGACCTGGCCAAGATAAAGCATAGCAGTGTGAGCATACAACAAAGAGTTACACATGGAGTAAACAATTAACAAGTCAATAACACAGTAGAAAACGAAGGGGGGGTCTATATACAATGTGTGCAAAAGGCATGAGGAGGTAGGCAAATAATTACAATTTTGCAGATTAACACTGGAGTGATAAAAGATCAGATGGTCATGTACAGGTAGAGATATTGGTGTGCAGAAGAGCAGAAAAGTAAATAAATAGAAACAGTACGGGGATGAGGTAGGTGAAAAGGGTGGGCTATTTACCAATAGACTATGTACAGCTGCAGCGATCGGTTAGCTGCTCAGATAGCTGATGTTTGAAGTTGGTGAGGGAGATAAAAGTCTCCAACTTCAGCGATTTTTGCAATTCGTTCCAGTCACAGGCAGCAGAGTACTGGAACGAAAGGCGGCCAAATGAGGTGTTGGCTTTAGGGATGATCAGTGAGATACACCTGCTGGAGCGCGTGCTACGGATGGGTGTTGCCATCGTGACCAGTGAGCTGAGATAAGGCGGAGCTTTACCTAGCATAGACTTGTAGATGACCTGGAGCCAGTGGGTCTGGCGACGAATATGTAGCGAGGGCCAGCCGACTAGAGCATACAAGTCGCAGTGGTGGGTAGTATAAGGTGCTTTAGTGACAAAACGGATGGCACTGTGATAGACTGCATCCAGTTTGCTGAGTAGAGTGTTGGAAGCCATTTTGTAGATGACATCGCCGAAGTCGAGGATCGGTAGGATAGTCAGTTTTACTAGGGTAAGCTTGGCGGCTTGAGTGAAGGAGGCTTTGTTGCGGAATAGAAAGCCGACTCTTGATTTGATTTTCGATTGGAAATGTTTGATATGAGTCTGGAAGGAGAGTTTGCAGTCTAGCCAGACACCTAGGTACTTATAGACGTCCACATATTCTAGGTCGGAACCATCCAGGGTGGTGATGCTAGTCGGGCGTGCAGGTGCAGGCAGCGACCGGTTGAAAAGCATGCATTTGGTCTTACTAGCGTTTAAGAGCAGTTGGAGGCCACGGAAGGAGTGTTGTATGGCATTGAAGCTTGTTTGGAGGTTAGATAGCACAGTGTCCAAAGACGGGCCGAAAGTATATAGAATGGTGTCGTCTGCGTAGAGGTGGATCAGGGAATCGCCCGCAGCAAGAGCAACATCATTGATATACACAGAGAAAAGAGTCGGCCCGAGAATTGAACCCTGTGGCACCCCCATAGAGACTGCCAGAGGACCGGACAGCATGCCCTCCGATTTGACATGACTGATAAATACAAAAATATGCACATATCACATATGTCACACAATTCCTACATCGACACACTTGTGTCTGAGTCAAACAGATCATTTGTAAACACACACATACACACACACACACTTACATCCTCTGACTCAAACACGTGGCAGACCATCCTGTACTGGGGAAGGTCGTCACGGGCAGGGCTGTTGGTGTGGTCAGAGTGGTCAGTGGTTTGGTTCAAGTTTTCCTGAGCGCTCCTGGAGCGCACCATCTTCCCCCTGGCCATCAGCACCACCATGTTGCCTATGTCAGCAATGTAGGAGATGGTCCTCAGGGGCAGGTCCATCATGGACTCCTGCTAGGAACACAGGATAAGGACATGGTTATGTGGCTGTATAGGGAAAGAGAGGTGTTTGGCAGTATAGTATGTGGGTGTAGTTTAGGTGTGTGTGGTAGCAGTGACTACTGGTGAGAGGTAAGTTTGATAACTTGTAGTGTTGGTTTTACTAATATTATAGATTGTTTGGTACCTGCAACATAGTGTTTGCTATCCTTGAGTCGATGTAAAGGTGAATAGTATACAGTATTTACCTGAGTGTCTGCGTTCAGCACTTTGATCCTCTGTGTAGACATGAAGAGATCCACTTCAGGGGAGGAAGGAACCTCATCCTCAGTCTGCACATTTAGGGAGAGAGGAGAGCAGCATTTCAACAACATGAGACTTTATTCACAACAATAACAGACAAGACTTAGTTATAATAATAAAAAGACACAGAACAAACAGCCGTAACACTGTCACTGTACCTTCTTTCTGTGTTTAGCTTGCTTTTGGGCGGTCTGCCGTATGGAATAGCAAAAGCAATAGATCGAGAGAGAGATAGAGAACCAGATAGAGCCATCAAAACAGTGCTTAGTAAAGAACAGTAAGATGGGGCATGTGTGATGTCAGCTGTCTATCACATCTGACAAAAGTTACTGGTCCAGAGGTTATAAGGCAAACATCCTCAAAAGTTGCCCCTTTATCAATGTGATATGAGCACCCCTCAAGAAACAGACTGCATGTGTTAACAACATACACTAACTGACAGATGGCCTAGGCATTCTTCAATGCTTGTTTATGGACATGAAATAGTGTTATTTGGCAGATCAATCAATAACTATTCAGTAAAAATGTAATGCACATAATTATATGAATCTAAGGACATGAGAATTATTATCTATGAAAATCTTACCTCCTTGTTAGTGGTAATTTAAAAGATTGAAAAAGGAAAAGGAAAATTAGGGAAGAGAATTGGGTCCGAGTTGATATGACCCCCATGTGACTCTCACCCTGACACGGCTCATAGCCTCCTGGGCCTGCTGCATGCGGGCACTCTTAGTGGGTGTCCTCTCTGACAGCAGGTGGGTGGAGCCCAGGTAGCTGGCTGCAAAGATGATGCCATCGATCAGGTCCTCTGGGTCACATGGCCCTGGGACTATAGACAAGACAGTCATTGAGGCTGGGTACAATCAATAGTCATCAGAAATTACAATGTCTGTAAATCAGATTTGAGTGAAAACATACCACTGCTCCTGACTTGTTCCATAATGTCATTAGAATTCCTTTATACCACAATAAAGCTTTGTCTCCAAGAACTGAGACACTCACCTTCCACATATGAGGGAAAGAAGGGCATACTCCGCCGGATCTGAAAGTGGAATATTACTGTTATACATCAGTAATGGTGTTGACAGTAACTATAGAATAGCACTTCCTTAAACCTCAGTCATCTCTTTTCAGAGTAGTGTGTCCATCATGAATCTTGTAGAGGCAGCTCTGCAGAGTGGTCACTAGCTGGCACAGCCACAAAATCATAAAATCTGATTTAAACCTAACCCTAACCTTAACCACACTGCTAACCCCAATGTCTAACCTTAAAGGGATACTTTGTGATTTTGGCAATGAAGCCTTTTATCTACTTCCCCAGAGTCAGATGAACTTGTGGATACCATTTTTATGTCTCTGTGTCCAGTACGAAGCAGAATTAGCTCGATGACTGGAAGTCTATGGGTATCTGAGAGCACACAGACTTCCAGCCATTGCGCTAATTCTGCTTCGAAATTGCACTAGCGCTAGTTAGCAACTTCCTTCAAACTGCACACAGAGACATAAAAATGGTATCCACGAGTTAATCTAACTCTGGGGAAGTAGATAAAGGGCCTCATTGCCAACATACCAAAGTATCCCTTCAACCTTAAATTAAAAACAAAAAGTGATTTTTGTTCTCATGAATTTTTACAATATAGCCAATTTTGACTTTGCAGCTGGCCTAAGGAGAAATCGCTCGGTTCTGCCTCCAGTACAAGACTCATGATAAAACGTCAACCGCATTTGAAACAGTGCACAGCAGTCACTTACCTCCTCAATCGATGGAGGCCGAGGCGGTTCCTTCTGCTCTCTATGCTCCCTGTGCTGTACCTGGTGTGTTCTGGAGGACTCTGCCCTCACAGGACAGACGGGCTCTGGGACTTGGGCCAGAACTTGGGCTGGGGTTGGGACTGTGTCACGAGCTGAAACTTGGGTATAGTGTGAAGGTGACTGAGAGACAGGCTGTAGGAAAGATTAAGAAATACATATAGAAAACTTCAGTTAATGATATTATTGATGTTTTCTGGTGGCACATTTAAACAGATCAGAGTAAATAACATTATTGCCACTGAGTTGTTCACTATAATTTTTTTGTTGGAAGATTTTATTTTAAACAATACAGAACATACACATACAAATGACAACATCACACAAACAACTATATCACACCTGGCCAGGTAGCAATGATCACTGACGCAACTCAACTATGTAAACACTTCAAACCAATGTTTCCATAGTGATCCAGAGCTGCCTCATACTCACACTCACGTTGCCTCCTGGTGGCTGCTGTGGGGAATACTCCTCTTCAGTAGGACTGACTTCCTGTCTCATCACCCACACAGGCTCTATGGGCTGGTCAGGAGTGTAGGGCGATCTCACCGTCTTAGTCTTCACCTCCTCTATGGCCTCTCGGATGTCCCTGATGGCCAGAGAGATAGCATTCCCTGATCCTCTGACACTGTCCTCTGAAAGTCCTTCTGCTGGAAGCCTGAGCTCCATCCTGGCCTGCTCATCCTGTAACTCGCCTGAACTAGGCTGCCCAGAGCTGGGATACTCTGCCTGGGTTTCACCCTGCACGTACCTGGGAGGTGGCCCCAGGCTTTGAGAGCTGGAGCTTTCTTTAAGGCTGTCACCCTCCCCATCAGACGTAGTGTCATCGTAGTGGTGCAGTCTTGAGCCAACTGAGCGACCCTGCCAAGGGGGGCTGGTCTGTGGTAACCCCACCTCCCTACCTGGCCAGGAGGCATGGGGTTGTGGATTAGTGGGTGGCTCAGTGTCTGTAGCTCCCTTATAAACATGCTCCCTCTGTCTACAACTATAGGGCTCTGGGTAGGGTTCTGCATATGGCTCATCAGGGTCGGCCTCAGATCTCATGTGGAGCTCTCTGTCTAAGTCTGGATAATTCATTAATTTCAAGGGTTCGGGGAAAGACTGGGGGTAGGATTTTGCGTAGGGCTCTGTGTAGGATTCTGTGATGGATTCTGACTGTGGGTAGGACTCATAATAAAATTCTGCATAGGTCTTTGGATACGAGTCTGTAAAGGTGAAAGATTCGGAATGGGACAGTGGAGAATCAGTGCAGCTCTCATCGTCAGGCATTATGTCAGTGTCGTGAGTGGGGCTTGGGCTAAACTCATCACTACATTGGTCTGAGAGCTCAGACTGCAGTGGAGGGGGCGAGAATGGAGATGGAGAGGTAGGTGGTGATTGGCGAGGAGGTGGGCTCAGGGACGGAGCCTCCATGCTTAGAGAGGCAGCACTATCAGTGTCAGAACAGTGGCCATTTGTTCCATCTTCCTGGTTGTCCTCTCCCAAATCCCTCTCTCTTTTGTCCTCTTCTCCAAGACTCGTCTCTTTTAGGTCCCCTTCTCCATGGCCCCCCTGCACTTGGTTCCACTCTAGGTCTGTCTGGATGTCAGATCCACTCTGAGCACTAACAGACTGAGTTATGGATGAGCTGCACCCTTCCTCCTCCTTCTCCTCATCCTCCTGAGGCTGGGGAGAATCTCTGTTGGTAAGGGGTGGTAGCAGCTCTTGAGGGGGGATATCAGGTGCAGGGGGACATGGTGTGTGGTGTGTTGGCGTAAGAGTACCAGCAGTAAGGTCAGGTGCTCCACTGTCCTGTGTGTGGTGGGGTTGAGGGGAGTGCATGAGGTGCTGCTGCTTCATTGTTGCTGGACCAGTCATGTCACTCTGCTTAGTCAGAGAAGCGTCAGATGACCAATGATGTGGAAATGGCTTGTCGTGGATCTCTTGGATGTCTCTCGGCGGCTGTCTCCGTCTGTGAACTCTGACCCTGGGCTCCCCCTGGCGGCGGTAGCGGGCCACGCCAGGGCGGGGCGGCTGGGTGTGGCGAGGAGGCTCCATAGCCACTCCCTCCCCCTGCCTGGACAGGCCCTGCCCTGAGGGTGAACGCCTATGGTGCCGTGGGGGACCGCGGCCCGAGCCTTGGTGCGGAATAGAGGGATGATGATGGTGGTGGTGATGAAGATAAGGATCCTGCCCGTCCTGACCGAGCATTTGGCAGGGTCTCCAACTTCTCCGGACAGGGACACCCTCTCCTCCGCCTCCTCCTGCTGTGCCATTGGGATGCCTGTTTCTGGGAGCAGCTGGAGACTTCTGCTCCTCCCCCACAGCATCACCTAGCCACTCCCCCTGCTGCTTGTGGCTCATCACTCTGCTGTAATCTGTTTACATATAGAACATGGTCCTTCCGTCTCCAAAGAAACACCACTCACAGCACTGCCTGAAGGGAGACAGGAAATTCATGAGAACAGATAGGTCATAGTTCAGGGGTCTGGATGAAACAGCAGGGTCAGGAAGGCATGTCTACAAACAGGAGAATGGGATTGTGTTTTGAGTGATAGAGTGATAGAGCACCACTGTGGTTATGAAGTATGTCTCACTCACCCAAAATCAATTTTAATGTCAATTCTATTCTCAATTTCGGTCAAATAAAAATATTGAGATTGAGATTTGCCAATACCACACACATCTACATAGTACAACACACACACACACACACACACACACACACACACACACACACACACACACACACACACACACACACACACACACACACACACACACACAGAATGTACACTGACAGATAAGAAGCTGCAGGGCTCCCTATTCTCCAGGGAAAAACCAAATCTCATGCGATTCATCTGGGTGTGTTTAATCTCAGGTATATTCTCCCTGCCCCAGCAGCAGCACCACACCACACCACCACACCACAGCAACTGGCATTAAAGAGTAGGAAGGACAAAGCCCCAACACCACCGACCTGAAAGAGAGGAGGCTGGGCTGAATCCTGAACTGTATGCTCAGTGTACAGAATATTGATGTCTGGACTCTGGATAGATTATGCAGTATACTCAGCAGCAGTATACTGATTTAAAAGTATAGTATAGGATTAGCTTTCACAATTTTGCAGGTACAGTATTCTGTAGCTTTAAGAGCTAAAGGCTTCTATACTTTATGAATTAATGAGAGTAGCTCAAATGCAAATTGGATGGATACAGAAAGCAGAGAATGTACAGATTTAATAACAGCTGGATAGCTGAGTGGAGACTAGGGGCAGAGGTTAATGCAGAACCTCAGGATGAAAAGTAATCTTAGTGCAGGCAGAAACAGACAGAGAGGAGGACAGAGTGCAGATGATATGTTCGATTCATGCCCTTTCGCCGGTGCTTGGTGCTGCTGACTGGGCGGGCACCTGGGGGGCAGTGCCCGGGTCACAGATGGTCTGGCTGTGGGCAACATGGGCCAGGCAGCCAGGCCGACGGAGGGAGCTGTGACCTGTGTACTGCTCCTCCATCTGTCAGGGCTCCAGTGAAAGCCCCAGGGAGGGGATTAACCAAGCCATTAACTCACTGATTTTACACTAGCCTAACACACACACACACACACACACACACACACACACACACACACACACACACACACACACGAGACAAGGCCAATGTTAAAACAGTGTTTACATGTAGCATCAATAGGTCTACTGGTTACATTTTGATGACATGTTTGTTGTTTCAGCAGGATGGGATTAATGTATAAGCAAGGTGGTGTGATGACTGACTAAAGCTTATCCAAGTCCCACGTTTCATGGCCGCAGGCAGGACATTTTTAAAAAGATGCCTGAACGTGAGGAAATGAAAAGGGTGGGACAGCAGGTACCTTGTGACAAATACTATTCTTTTCATTGGAAGCAGCCCAATGGTAGGCTATGTTATGCATGCAATACAATTGCAGTGACGACCAGCATTATATGAGACAAATTCTAATAGAAAATACAAATAATTGCCATTTCCTAAAACTATACTGAACAAAAATATAAAAGCAAAATGTAAAGTGTTGGTCCCATGTTTCATGAGCTGAAATAAAAGATCCCAGAAATGGCCATACACACATTATGTTTATCTCTCTAAAATGTTCTCTAAAATCCTTTGCCAAGATAATCCATCCACCTGACAGGTGTGGCATATCAAGAAGCTGATTAAACAGCATGATCATTATACAGGTGCATCTTGTGCTGGGGACAATAAAAAGCCACTCTAAAATATGCAGTTTTGTGACACAACACAATGCCACAGATGTCTCAAGTTTTGAAGGGTTGTGCAATTGGCAGCTGACTGCAGCAATGTCCAACAGAGCTGACTGCAGCAGTGTCCAACAGAGCTGACTGCAGCAATGTCCAACAGAGCTGACTGCAGCAATGTCCAACAGAGCTGACTGCAGCAATGTCCAACAGAGCTGACTGCAGCAATGTCCAACAGAGCTGACTGCAGCAATGTCCAACAGAGCTGACTGCAGCAATGTCCAACAGAGCTGACTGCAGCAATGTCCAACAGAGCTGACTGCAGAAATGTCCAACAGAGCTGACTGCAGCAATGTCCAACAGAGCTGACTGCAGCAATGTCCAACAGAGCTGACTGCAGGAATGTCCAACAGAGCTGACTGCAGCAATGTCCAACAGAGCTGACTGCAGCAATGTCCAACAGAGCTGACTGCAGCAATGTCCAACAGAGCTGACTGCAGCAATGTCCAACAGAGCTGACTGCAGCAATGTCCAACAGACCTCACAACCACGTGTAACCATGCCAGCCCAGGACCTCCACATCCAGCTTCTTTACCTGTGGGATAGTCTGAGATAAAGCCCCTTTGTGGGGAAAACCTAATTGTGATTGCTGACTGTGTAGGAGCGCAGCAATGGGTGAGCATGGGAGGGCATAGGCCCACCCACTGGGAAGCCAGGCCCACCCATTGCTGCGCTCCTGCACAGTCATGTGAAATCCATAGATTAGGGCCTCATGCATTTATTTCAATTGACTGACTTCCTTATATGAACTGTAACTGAGTAAAATATTTGAAATTGTTGCATGTTACGTTCATATTTTGTTCAGTATTAGTTATAGGCCTATGTGCAATAAAGTGGCTTTTCAACCGCGATATGTCCGGAGTCGGGACAGAACAGTCACTATTCTATGGGATGAGAAAGCGCTCTCCCGATTCTGTCATCCTGTGTCACAGCCCAAAAGGAAAGCAAACAGTAATTTATGCGCTCGATCCTGTGGTTAAATAATACATTTTTGTTATTGACAACTGCACTACGAATGGACTGTCGTCATATTTATTTAAAAAAACAGGCACCTGTCTGAATGTCCGACGACGATGAAAGGCTGTACAATGTGACACATCTAATGAAATTATCCATCTGCCAGCTGCTTTTCGTGGTCAAATAATCGGCGCAACCTCCTACCTTCATTCATTCCATTCCAATCTATATACTACCGACGGAATGCGGTCGACATGCCAGTCGCTGTCATGTTAATTGTTGCCCTATATTCTGGAGGATAAATATAATTTTACCTGTTCGTCAGTATGAATGGGTTGGTCGCGTAACAATCCGTTTCACCATTTTTGCCTGTCCCTCTGTACCTTCAGACCATTTGCATGGATTAGGCCTGAGCGGTCAACTCCTCCTGATCGTGACATCAGAGCGGATTACCGACGCACAAAGCGCCTTTAAAAGACTGCTGTGTTTCAACATAATATTTACGGAGCTGCACCCGCCGTATTCCGCCTCTTCGTAGGCAACACTGCTGTGTGCTCTGCACCACTTTTTCGTGAGCGCAGTGAGATATCAGAGCCCGCCAATTCTACCCCTGGGTCTGAGAAACACCTGTGTAAACTAAGCAAAATATCCACACCACGGTGTCAACCACACAAAACAAGCTATTCAAGGACACTCGCTCCCTGCTCTTATCAGAATATACTAGGCTATATATAGGCTGTGGGCTACGTTATCTAGGGAGAACATTATTCCCTAGAACACACTCCCACCTCAGTCACATGACTCTCTTCACCGTAACAGAGCTGTCGTTACCGTGACAACATGTGACTGAAGATACTGATGTGAGTAGTAACCATGGTAATGGTATCCAATCTTTGATCACCACCCCTCCCCCAGTAGCAGTGTGTGGGTAAAATCACTGGGGAAGCCAAGCCAGGAAAAATTTGCCATATTACAACCTATGTATTGTGATCATTGTATGTTTGCTCTATAACCTGTCAGTTCATATGCCTTGACACTGTGATATTTAGGGCTAAGGCTGAGAGACAATAAGAAGACACAGTAGCAGAATAAATTCAACCACATCTGTGTTTCATCACAAAACCAGAGAGCAACCTCTGTCTGGTGAAGTCCACAGAGCATATTGTATGTTACAAACAGTTAAATGACCTACAGCTTGGTCAAGCAAGTTAATGTTTCTGTCATTTTCAAGACTACTAAATGTGATTTAGAATCAGGAGTTAACGTAAGTCACAAAGAAAACAAGACTATTCCAGCTAGCACCATTTAAACGTTAACATTTCAACCTTATCAAATCACCAATACTTAGTCTAATACAGTGACAACTAAAATATACCTAAAACAATTTAGTTCAATCAACATAAGCAAAATATGATGTGGCTGTCCATGCCACTGATTTCTGTGTGTGTGTGTATGTGTGCGTGCTGAAAAACATGCTGACTCACCCTACCTGTAGAGAAACACCAATGCCATCCTCCTCTCTTTCATGTTGCCTAAACGGTCTATCACTCTGTCATACAGTACACACTTTTAGTTTTTGTTGTCCTAGGCTACCTGGCTAAAATGCTTGATCGCTAGCCTAACTTCCTTTGATGGGCAACGATGAGCCTGCGAGTTAACATTAGCCACATATTGAACTTCCATCCTCTCAGGCAAAGGGCACAATGTATGAAATAATGGTTGGATCAGAATCGCCATTATAATCATTGGCCAGTACTGAGAATTAAGTCAAACCACAAGTCCAAATCCCTATCTCCATCCATGGCTAATTTAGGAAAGGGACCATTTTAGCTACCTAGCTAGCCACTGGAGGAGAAAAACAATGAGATGCAACAATAATATTTTTTTCTGTAAATGGAGTTAGGCTTTTGATGTGATGTGATTAGTGTGAAGCCAAATCCAAACTGCCTTCCCTTGACACTATTTTTTGGGGGGTGTGCCAGGACCATTGAAATGTGAGCTTACTCAGCTGATTGGTTATTATTTAATTGTAAAAACAAATTCAAGGGAGGCCAAACGCTTGCTGGCTTCCCTTGCATTCAATACTACGGGCGGCAACAACATCATACTCTTTTTGACCAGACAGCATCAGAAGACCCTCAATATTTATTGGAGAGGAGCATCAAGCTCATCATCTTGCATATTCACCACCCTGTGAAGTTCATAACTTATTTAATCTGTAGCCTAATAAATTGCATTGTTTCCTGAATCGTAGTGGGAGGACCACACAACATATCATCGTGTGACTCCAAATTTACTTTGATGTGATTGGCTCATTCATCCCCCTCCTCTCCCCTGTAACTATTCCCCAGGTCGTTGCTGTAAATGAGAACGTGTTCTCAGTCAACTTACCTGGTAAAATAATGGATAATAATAATCATTATTATTATATCAATATTTGCTCATAAAGGCATTTCCACCATCATTTCTCACATCGTTCCTTTTACCGACACAAGATTATCCCACCATGTCAAACGAACAAATTGTCTGTCGGCATTTATACAACTGTCCAGGCATTTCATGTTTTTCAGCCCAGTCATTACTTTTTTCATGTGTCAGGTAATTCATCTGCATGAATGGTTAGATGGAAACTTGGGCTTTCGAGTGACGCATCGGTCTAAGACACTGCTTCTCAGTGCTAGAGGTGTCACTACAGACCCTGGTTTGATCACAGGCTGTATCACAACCAGCTGTGATTGGGAGTCCCATAGGGAGGCGCACAATTGGTACAGCGTCGTCTGGGTTAGGACTTGGCCGGGGTAGGCCGTAATTGTAAATAAAAATGTGTTCTTAACTGACATGACTGGCTAAGAGCATGCTTAAAACCCATCTCTGAAAATACCATTCATAAATGTTTGATCAGGCTCATTACAGTGTTGTCATGCAAAACCCATGGGCCACATGCAATACCTCCAGAATTGTTCATGCAGTAGCCTTCTTCCAGGCTTAAACTACACTGAAGAAAGCAAGGGATGGATGGTGTAGTATTGCCTGGGCTGGGCTGCAGGTGGCACTGTCCAACTGAACTGAACAGCTGAACTGTTCTTAATCTTCCGATATGAGTTAACCAACCACATGGTATCAATCTCCTGTGTTTATAGAATATATACTGCATGGCTTAAACCATTTCCATAACAGTCCACTCCCATAAGCAATGTGTGACATTTGAATATATATTAAAGGTTAATGTCCTATCTCTTGCATTATTACAGTAATAATATTATTACTTGGATGATCTTTGGTGCAGTTGAGAGACAAATGATTTTGGGATTCTGTCGTTGATGATTGTTCTGAAAGGGGGGAAAGTGGGGACTAGCTATTATCCATCTGGGCTGGGCAGACCCCGCGGATAGGTGGGACCCAGAAGGACCAGTACTCTGGCACCTTGCCACATTCTGAACAGAACACGTCAGGGTATCAGCTTACACACAAATGCACTGTGTCGACTCAAACTAGGCTACAGATGTCATATTTTTAAACCACACGTGGGTGTTAGTGAAACCATTGTCCCAATGTTTACAAGGTGCTTGAGAAATGGCATGCTGTTATTTATACTGTTTTTGTTGATTTCTGTGTAGCATGCTGGTTCAGTTCTCTCAATGCTTGGCCTTACATTAGAAATGACCACTCTTCTCTCTTAGCAAATGAAATGGATTGATTGCTCAAGTCTGGCCCTCCTTCACATAAT
Organism: Oncorhynchus kisutch; assembly: GCF_002021735.2. NCBI lineage: Eukaryota > Metazoa > Chordata > Actinopteri > Salmoniformes > Salmonidae > Oncorhynchus > Oncorhynchus kisutch. Next base: position 21,578,509 of record NC_034196.2, on the reverse strand, counting down.
CAAGTCTGGCCCTCCTTCACATAATCAAGTCTGGCCCTCCTTCACATAATCAAGTCTGGCCCTCCTTCACATAATCAAGTCTGGCCCTCCTTCACATAATCAAGTCTGGCCCTCCTTCACATAATCAAGTCTGGCCCTCCTTCACATAATCAAGTCTGGCCCTCCTTCACATAATCAAGTCTGGCCCTCCTTCACATAATCAAGTCTGGCCCTCCTTCACATAATCAAGTCTGGCCCTCCTTCACATAATCAAGTCTGGCCCTCCTTCACATAATCAAGTCTGGCCCTCCTTCACATAATCAAGTCTGGCCCTCCTTCACATAATCAAGTGTATATACTGTAATATTTCACCCAGAATGGACTCCATCTGTTTTTCTCTCATAGCATTTCCCAGCACCTTCATGAAAGAGGGAAAGACAGACCAGGCAGTTAAAGTACATATGGAGAACAAATGTGGGATAACATGTGTCTTATGACTAGCATCAGACCCTCTCTGCACAATCCATCACCCTGAAGCCTGTTTACTTTTACCTCCCTCTGACATTAATTTGCTTCAGTTCTGAAGAAGATGACAAAATATAACAGAGAACCATCTTATTATAAAAGCCACTCTAAAGCTGTCTGTCCTCTTGTGATTTACTTCTGATACTTTTTACACATAATTCCTTCCAATCAGGCCACTTTTTCCGTGTGTGTGTGCGTGTGTTTTAACAGCAAGGAATTAAGGGCTAGTTCATGATGTTCATTTTTGCATGTCATGGACATGTACACAAACCTACAACATGCATCACAGACCGGCCAGGCATAAGGAATTGCAGCTTACAAACGTTTCATCTTTTATTGGTAGCATGTCTTACTTGCTGAAATTGTTTTGTGTTTTGTATTATTATTATTTTCTTTCCTGTAGACAAGTTGCGAGCCATAACTGAACATCATATTCTTGTGAACTGAGAGCCAGTGATTGACGTTCTGGAGAACCCAGCCAAGAACAGCTGGAGTCCAGGTTACTTGGGGACTGACTGGTCAAGAAATACCCTGGGGTAAACACACCGATTTTAGGCTATGTTATTCATCAATACAATTGCAGTGATGACCAGCATTATTAGAGACAAATAAAAAATAGAAAATAAAAATAATTGCCATTATACTGAACAAAAATATAAACGCAACATGTAAAGTTTCATGAGCTGAAATAAAAGATCCCAGAAATGTTCCATTCACACAAAAAGCTTATTTCTCTCAAATGTGGTTTACAAATTTGTTTACATTTCTCCTTTGCCAAGATAATCCAGCCACCTGACAGGTGTGGCATATCAAGAAGCTGATTAAACAGCATGATCATTGCACAGGTGCACCTTGTGCTTGGGACAATAAAAGGCCACACTAAAATGTGAATTTTTGACACAACACAATGCCACAGATGTCTCAAATCTTGAGGGAACATGCAACTGGCATGCTGACTGCAGGAATGTCCAACAGAGCTGTTGCCAGATAATTAAATGTTCATTTCTCTACAATAAGCCGCCTCCAACATCGTTTTAGAGAATTTGCCAGAACATCCACCCGGCCTCACAACCACAGACCACGTGTAACCATGCCAGCTCAGGATCTCCACATCCGGCTTCTTCGCCTGCGGGATCCTCTGAGGAGGGGTGGTGCTGAGGAGTATTTCTGTCTGTAATAAAGTGCTTTTGTGGGGAAAAACAAATTTTTATTGGCTGGGCCTGGCTCCCAAGTGGGTGGGCCTATGACCTCCCAGGCCCACCCATTTCTGCGCTCCTGCCCAGTCATGTGAAATCAATAGATTAGGGCCTAATGAATTTATTTAAATTGATTGATTTGTTTCTATGAATTGTAAAAGTAAAATCTTTGAAAGTGTTGCATTTATGTTTTTGTTCAGTATAAATACAAAAGCAGTATACCTCAAAGGCTACTTCCCACAATGTAAATGAAGACAAAATCTTGGGGAATCTGAGGTGAGGGAAGTGAGAGAGAGTTCTGGAGCTCTGTAAGAGTCTGGTTCAGATTATTACCAGAGTCTCCCTCCTTCCTTCCCTCCCTCTCTCTCTCCTCCTCACAGCACTGCTGTCTGTACAGAGTCTTCTTATGTGAGACTGTACAGTGTGCTGGCAGTTTGTGAGCTTGAGAGATTTATATTGATTGACAGACACAGACACAGACACACAGGACCAGACAGAGAAATACTGACAGTGTGGACCTCGAGCTGGCTTTGATTTTGGTTGGGACACACAATCGCTCGTGCATTAGTTTGAAGGTACTTCCGCTTGTCTCCTGTTTTGGGATTTTTTTTAAATTTAAGACTGCAATGCTTCCATTCTACCTCTTCACCCTGTTTGGTGAGTATAGAAAACAAATCTACAGTGAATATGTGCATGTTTTTATACATGCAGTGGTGCTTGTTTTAGTGTCTGTATGATTCATCCATCTTCTCTCTTCTTCCAGCCACAGTCCAAGCCCAGATCCAGCACTTGCCAGGCTCCTGTAGCTTTGAGTCCAGCACCTGTGGATACACGTCAGACCCAAACTTTTTAAGCTGGACGCTCAACAAAGATGGTAGGAGACTTTGAAAAAGGTTGAAGACTATCCCCTTTAATAACACTGACTAATGCCTATAATACAGTACCTTCCTACTGCACACAGACATCAATTCAACGTCTATTCCACATTGGTTCAACTAAATTTGATTGAAATTACATGGAAACTACGTTGATTCAACCAGCATGTGCCCTGTGGGTTATCCCCCTTAAAGTGCTTGAAATATATGGCAACTTGTTGCTTATTGAAAACATGAGAAGACTGTCCTCTCTTCTATACAGCAGAGATGATAGGGGCTTATTACAAGGATTTTAAGTTTCTAGTAGTGTCTGTAGTAGTGTCTGTAGTAGTGTCTGTAGTGGTGTCTGTAGTGGTGTCTGTAGTGGTGTCTGTGGTAGTGTCTGTAGTAGTGTCTGTAGTGGTGTCTGTGGTAGTGTCTGTAGTAGTGTCTGTAGTGGTGTCTGTGGTAGTGTCTGTAGTAGTGTCTGTGGTGGTGTCTGTGGTAGTGTCTGTAGTGGTGTCTGTAGTAGTGTCTGTAGTAGTGTCTGTTGTAGTGTCTGTAGTAGTGTCTGTAGTAGTGTCTGTAGTAGTGTCTGTAGTAGTGTCTGTAGTAGTGTCTGTAGTGGTGTCTGTGGTAGGCCTAGCTGTACTAGTTGTTGTACTTGTTGATGTGGTTTATGCAGTTGTTGCTCTGATGGAGAGAAAGTGGGGAGAGAGAGAGCCATCTGGACTGCGTTTCCAGCACACATCTGGAAACAGTGAAATAACAGATTTAGGCATTCAACGCTCTCAGATTTGGTACTTAGTAGTACTATTATATCCCAGAATGATCAAAGGACACATAAGAATGCAGATTTGATTTTTTATGACAACTACTATATGCAATCATTATGTTTGCCTTAAGACGGGGACTACTATATGTAAACTGTAAGAAGAATGTGTCTCTTCCTGTTTTTGTCTATTACTTGTGTCCTGTTGTGGCAGACCGTCCACCCTCCTTCCTCTTCATCATCTGTTTCCTCTCTTCCTTTTTTCATCCATCCTTTCCTGCCACTGTCACCCTAGGCATTCTTAGAAAAAAAGCCTAATGACAATGGATTAAGTAGGTCCTGTTATACTCTCTTCCTCTCTTGCTCTTTTCATAGAACCTCTATTCAAACTGTTTCTCTGTTCTCAGGGTCTTTCATCTCAGTGGACCCAGGCCTAGAGGACCAGGATGGGCAGGAAGAGAGGTCGGAGGGAGAGGAGAGGTCAGAGGGGGAGGGCAGGGCAGTTCTGCTGGGCCCATCCATGGAGCAGGAGGACTGGAGCTGTCTGAGGCTGGTGTACCAACTTTCCGGGTCGGGCTTTCTACAGGTCCAACAGCGCAGAGAGGGCGAGAGCTTCGACCGGGCCCTGTGGAGCACCCAGACTGCCTCCGACAGCTGGCTCATCTCCAGCATTGACCTCCAGAACAGCACCGAGCCGTACAGGGTAAACAACACACCCTCAGGAACATGGGAGGCACATACACACTGTTAAAATGTATGGGCTAATATAAACACTGCCATACTTAGGTGGAGGAATGGGGCCTGGAAAATATTCTAAAGACCCCCCCCAAAAGATAAACATTGATAATTCCAAACATGAAATGACATGCATGTACTGTATCTGCTGTTCAACCTCAGGTCTGGGCTGATAACTGCTGCTATGTATTGCATGTGACATCTTAATGGTGCTTCTTGCTGCACTCAACCTGACTGGTTTGATAGAAATAAGGGAGCATGATAGAAACATGCACTGCACACAGGCAGTCAGGCACGAGCATTACAGTAACTAACCATGCACTTGACCTTGAACCTGCCTGGGGGGACCTGCCTTAGCTACACTCACCTGGGAGCTGGGAACTGTACCATTAGCCTATGGTGGTATAGTCTATATGTCGTACATTCCCACCCAACATAATGGGGCACAGACATACTGTCCAATATCTCCATATCCCCTCCTCATTCATTACCTATTGAGGGCTATTACTGAACATCTGTTTCCCATCAGATTGCCATTGACGGGAGACCTGGTGAGACCAAAGGTAGTAGTGTGGCCATCTTTGAGATACGCATCAACCCTGGATACTGCTTAGGTCAGTGAGTCACACCCATATCATATACCCTCGAGATTTGTAAGACTTTGAAAGTGACTGATATCATGCACAAACACACACACACGCGTGCGCGATGACAACACAATGACTGATTCCGTATCACTTTTCATCCAACAAAACATGTTCATTATGTGACAATAACATTACAATACTCACATTTATATTTTATCTAGTGTATATGAAATGTTAATGATATATAATGTATGTGCTTTCCTCTTTTACTCCTTTTATCATCTGCCTGTTTAACTTGCTCTATTTACTATAATAAAATATAACAAGAAGGTTTTAATGAGAGAGGCCCCTCGGGCCACTTCCTCACAGGGAAGCGTTGTATTAATGGTTTACTGTCCTGTTGTCTCAAGAGTGTGACTACGAGGAGTCCCACCTTTGTGGCTACAGAAACCAGTGGAACACCAATGTCAACTGGTACAGGGGAGGAGGAGCTGCCCGGGACACTCAGAGCAACATACCTTATGTCCACACGCACAACGGAGCAGGTGAATCTTTAGCAACTCACACATTTAAATGCTAGTATATGTATAGCAGATATCGCAGCTCAACACTCAAAAAGAATATACCACTGCTCAACACAGGCCACAAGCAAATGACACAGTCAAAATTAACAAGAACCAAAACAAATAACTCAATAAAGTATTAACACTCAACAGAACAAGGGCATTTCGTACGTTCAGCAGGGGACACTCAACTGGCCTCCTGCTAAGTTCACAAAATCTTTTTTTTTTTTTTTCATATGGCAGCAGAATGCCAAAATATTGTAGCTTGAGGTAGTACAATGGACAATAGAATCTAGGGAGTTTGGTTGGTATCATCCATAATGGCTTCAAGTTGAAAATCAAAGCTGCCATTGCCCTCCCAGGTCACTACATGTATGTGGATTCTGTGCACGCCAAGACATTCCAGGAGGTAGCCAAACTGGTGTCCGCTATGACAACAGTGCCCATGTCGGGCTGCCTAAGCTTCCAGTACCAGCGGGGTGAGGAGCGAGGGAACCTGTTCTCTGTCTACACCAGGGACCAGGCAGGCCAGTACCAGGAGCTGTGGAGAGCAGACCCAGAGGACCAGAGCCTTAATGACTGGACTGCTACCACCTTGGAGTGGATACCTGTGCAGGTGGACATCAAGGCCCCTTTCCCTCTGCAGGTCAGTGGGGTGCAGATGTTTTCACAAGGAATGCACATTGGATTTACATTCTGATTGAATACTGAGTACAGTGAGCAGCATGTTCACTTCTTCATGTGTTTGCCTGATCTGCGGATGTTCGATGAGTGTGATTGTATGTGTACACCGGCTCTCTACAGGTGGTGTTTGAAGTCACCTTCAACAGCCCCAGAGGGGGTCACGTGGCACTCGATGATATCGCCTTCTCTCCTGAGTTCTGTAGTGCAGAGACAGGTGGGTCTGTTTGGTCTCTCTCCTCCTGTTTCCATCACACAGTAGATTTACATTTGACTTTACATTAACTCTCATGACTGATATGGATGGAGTTGAAAGGTAAAAGAGGAGAAAAGCATTATGTTAAAGAGTATTGGGCTGCAGCGTCCTAATGTGTCCCATCTGTGCTACAGAGCCAACATTTGATCCCTCCATCGCCAACTGTGACTTTGAGGTGGGTTTCTGCCACTACACCCAGGATCAGATGGAAGGATCCCCATGGAAGAGAGTGTCAGTCAAGCCCAACATCTACAGGACTGGGGACCACACAACAGGGGCAGGTCAGAAATTATACAATGTTAATCACACAAAGATACAAGAAGCGCAATGAGTAAACAACAGATTGTTTCTCTAGCTGCTCCTGCTGACCATTTACAATGCATTCAATTTGGCTTTGGTAAAAACCTGAAGCGTTTTAAGTGTCAGAAAGACCAGTGCCTGGTGCAAAGTGATCCATGGCAAAAGGATAGACTCAGCTCAGTTGTCCTGAGTCTGCACAACTCTCCCAGGACCTAGGATCAAGAGAGACGCTCAAGTGTTTTAGTAATATATCTCTTGACACAATGATGAAAATAATCATGGCCTCTAAACCTTCAAGCTGCATACTGGACCCTATTCCAACTCAACTACTGAAAGAGCTGCTTCCTGTGCTTGGCCCTCCTATGTTGAACATAATAAACGGCTCTCTATCCACCGGATGTGTACCAAACTCACTAAAAGTGGCAGTAATAAAGCCTCTCTTGAAAAAGCCAAACCTTGATCCAGAAAATATAAAAAACTATCGGCCTATATCGAATCTTCCATTCCTCTCAAAAAATTTTGAAAAGGCTGTTGCCTTCCTGAATACAAACAATGTATACGAAATGCTTCAGTCTGGTTTTAGACCCCATCATAGCACTGAGACGGCACTTGTGAAGGTGGTAAATGACATTTTAATGGCATCGGACCGAGGCTCTGCATCTGTCCTCGTGCTCCTAGACCTTAGTGTTGCTTTTGATACCATCGATCACCACATTCTTTTGGAGAGATTGGAAACCCAAATTGGTCTACACGGACAAGTTCTGGCCTGGTTTAGATCTTATCTGTCGGAAAGATATCAGTTTGTCTCTGTGAATGGTTTGTCCTCTGACAAATCAACTGTAAATTTCGGTGTTCCTCAAGGTTCCATTTTAGGACCACTATTGTTTTCACTATATATTTTACCTCTTGGGGATGTTATTTGAAAACATAATGTCAACTTTCACTGCTATGCGGATGACACACAGCTGTACATTTCAATGAAACATGGTGAAGCCCCAAAATTGCCCTTGCTAGAAGCATGTGTTTCAGACATAAGGAAGTGGATGGCTGCAAACTTTCTGCTCTTAAACTCGGACAAAACAGAGATGCTTGTTCTAGGTCCCAAGAAACAAAGAGATCTTCTGTTGAATCTGACAATTAATCTTAATGGTTGTACAGTCGTCTCAAATAAAACTGTGAAGGACCTCGGCATTACTCTGGACCCTGATCTCTCTTTTGAAGAACATATCAAGACCATTTCAAGGACAGCTTTTTTCTATCTACGTAACATTGCAAAAATCAGAAACTTTCTGTCCAAAAATGATGCAGAAAAATGTATCCATGCTTTTGTGACTTCTAGGTTAGACTACTGCAATGCTCTACTTTCTGGCTACCCGGATAAAGCACTAAATAAACTTCAGTTGGTGCTAAATACGGCTGCTAGAATCCTGACTAGAACCAAAAAATTTGATCAAATTACTCCAGTGCTAGCCTCTCTACACTGGCTTCCTGTCAAAGCAAGGGCTGATTTCAAGGTTTTACTGCTAACCTACAAAGCATTACATGGGCTTGCTCCTACCTATCTCTCTGATTTGGTCCTGCCGTACATACCTACACGTACGCTACAGTCACAAGACGCAGGCCTCCTAATTGTCCCTAGAATTTCTAAGCAAACAGCTGGAGGCAGGGCTTTCTCCTATAGAGCTCCATTTTTATGGAACGGTCTGCCTACTCATGTCAGAGACGCAAACTCGGTCTCAACCTTTAAGTCTTTACTGAAGACTCATCTCTTCAGTGGGTCATATGATTGAGTGTAGTCTGGCCCAGGAGTGGGAAGGTGAACGGAAAGGCTCTGGAGCAACGAACCGCCCTTGCTGTCTCTGCCTGGCCGGTTCCCCTCTTTCCACTGGGATTCTCTGCCTCTAACCCTATTACAGGGGCTGAGTCACTGGCTTACTGTGGCTCTCTCATGCCGTCCCTGGAAGGGGTGCGTCACCTGAGTGGGTTGATTCACTGATGTGGTCATCCTGTCTGGGTTGGCGCCCCCCCCTTGGGTTGTGCCATGGCGGAGATCTTTGTGGGCTATACTCTGCCCTGTCTCAGGATGGTAAGTTGGTGGTTGAAGATATCTCTCTAGTGGTGTGGGGGCTGTGCTTTGGCAAAGTGGGTGGGGTTATATCCTTCCTGTTTGGCCCTGTCTGGGGGTGTCCTCGGATGGGTCCACAGTGTCTCCTGACTCCTCCTGTCTCAGCCTCCAGTATTTATGCTGTAGTAGTTTATGTGTCAGGGGGCTAGGGTCAGTTTGTTATATCTGGAGTACTTCTCCTGTCCTATTCGGTGTCCTGTGTGAATCTAAGTGTGCGTTCTCTAATTCTCTCCTTCTCTCTTTCTTTCTCTCTCTCGGAGGACCTGAGCCCTAGGACCATGCCTCAGGATTACCTGACATGATGACTCCTTGCTGTCCCCAGTCCACCTGGCCGTGCTGCTGCTCCAGTTTCAACTGTTCTGCTTTCTTATTATTCGAACATGCTGGACCTGAGCCCTAGGACCATGCCCCAGGACTACCTGACATGATGACTCCTTGCTGTCCCCAGTCCATCTGACCGTGCTGCTGCTCCAGTTTCAACTGTTCTGCCTTATTATTATATGACCATGCTGGTCATTTATGAACATTTGAACATCTTGGCCATGTTCTGTTATAATCTCCACCCGGCACAGCCAGAAGAGGACTGGCCACCCCACATAGCCTGGTTCCTCTCTAGGTTTCTTCCTAGGTTTTGGCCTTTCTAGGGAGTTTTTCCTAGCCACCGTGCTTCTACACCTGCATTGCTTGCTGTTTGGGGTTTTAGGCTGGGTTTCTGTACAGCACTTTGAGATATCAGCTGATGTACGAAGGGCTATGTAAATAAATTTGATTTGATTTGATTTAGACAGGAAACAGAGCTGCCAAAGACAATATTAAGAGTTCTTTCTCTCCCCACAGGGTCCTTTCTTCTAGCTCACTCTCGGCTGAGTCCACGTGCTGGCTATATTAGCCGCCTGCTCGGGCCTCCTCTGCCCGGCAACATGAAGTACTGTCTGAGGTTCCACTACTCTCTCCGTGGATTCCTACAGACAGACCAGGCGCTCACCGTTTACCTTCAGGGTCAGAGTGGAATCATACAGGACAGGATATGGACCCAGAACGACAAGTCCAGAGGTGTCTGGATAGCAACGGACATCACCTTCCAGAGTCCACAGGCTGCAAAGGTAAAATGTATTAAAATATATTAACCCTCTAATGCACACATTTTGGTTTAAAAAAAATATATATATATTATTTTTTTGGAAGATTTAGGCTTTCTGATAATGTATCAATAATAAGAATTTAAAAAAACTTTTACTCCCCCACGCCCAGAAATGTATTTGTTGCCTCGGGGCAACGCTGTGCAGTAAGGGTACTAAAATACCAAGGAAAATATGATCTTTTCAGAACACTTACATTTCATTGCCTCTCGAACCTGATTCTGGGGTCCATTATTCCTTGCTGTCACTTAGGCCCCCCCCCCCCCCACCACTATCAGATGGTACGATTCTAACTCTTCGATTAGGCTACTTTCACTGATAGAATGTCCATGTGTCCATTGCCTGTGAATATCAGTAGATATGTTGGCAAAAACATTGACCAAGGCCATCATTTTACATTATTTTATTGAGCATGATATTGCCCTGAAAATTAGCCTAACTGCACAACGTTGCAAATGTTTTGAATATATATAAAAACAAAATATGTTCAAAAACGATCAAATATGCTAATTTAGAGGTCCCTACACAAGGACATCTTTTTTATTGTCAAGTTCTCTCTATTTAAACATGCAAAATAATGAAATAATTGTATTGCTCACACCATGCATTCACATCGCTCTGCTTCCTGAAAGAAGGCCCCTGCCCCAATTCATACATCATACCAACTTCTGCATCTTATTGGAACTTTTGCAGACATGATATCACATATTGTCATGAATTTCAAAATAATGCCTGAGGGCAATGATGTGCCATAGAGGGTTAAGTAACCCCAGTAGAGGGTTAATCCCCTCTTTAGTTCGTCAGTTGTTTTCCTTCCTTGTCACAATTGATATCCTGTGTATGCCCTGCCTATAATGTTTTATATGTAACTGAAACTGTTGTGTTGGGGGCTTTGAAGTTTGTTCAGCCTTACATAGCTCATATCTTTGACATATTTTTTAAATTCTCAGTCCTTTGGTTTGGCTCCAGCTTTGTAAGCAGCAGCAGTTAGACGACCAGGTTTAATACGTTTGACATCAAATGAAACAGGATGCCGAAGTCAGTAGTCAGAGATTCTCCTCACTGGGTTTTCTTTGTAAACTCTTTTGCCCTGATAAAACATGCCTTATTTGTTCAAAATCTAAACATTACCCTATCACAGTTAATTACTGTAAATAGGTGTAACTCTGTCTGCAAATGTATTATGCAGTTAAATTTTTTCAGAAGCTATATCCTCTGAGAATGTATGTTGTTGAAGGCTTTGCTCCTGCAAAAAAAATGCTAATTGCTCCTGCTGTCCAGGTGGTGTTTGTCAGCACATGTACAAACTTCTGGGACTGTGGTTCAGTTGCTCTGGATGACATCAGTGTGAGCCTCGGGGACTGTGATCTTACAGCAGGTAACTTCACCCTCACTGATGCCCACAGGATCTCTGGGAGTTATAGTGTCTCTATGATAAACACATTGTCCCTTGAGAGTCATTTTGGGTGTCCATCTGCAGGTTTACTCCTGTCTGTCCCTGGGCATTGTAACTTTGAGATGGGTCACTGTGGGTATATTCAAGACAAGGAGGATGATAAGGGTGACTGGGTACTGGTGAGAGGGCCTACCCCTACCTCCTACACCGGGCCGAAGGGGGATCACACCACAGGAGTCGGTGAGTATCCAATGCCCTATAACATTCCTTAAAAAGAGTAATTGTGACATTGTAGTCTGTTTCCATGTTATACTGTGATAGTTGGAATTTGACCCTGTGAAACTCTGTTAGGGTACTACATGCACATTGAGGCATCTAACATGCTGCCTGGTCAGAATGCCCGGTTACTCTCCAGTCCTCTGAGGGGGTCCAGTGGTCCTCAGTGCCTACGTTTCTTCTACCAGATGTACGGCTCAGGCACAGGTGAGCTTAGCATCCATCTGAGACAGGATGGAAAGGATGTGTTGCTATGGAAACACACTGGAGAGCAGAGCATCACCTGGCTGAAAGCAACTGTGGAATACCAGAGTGACCAACAGCATCAGGCAAGTGATGAAAAACGTCACTTCTCCTCTACACAACAATATATTCAGGCAACGATTTGAAGAATTAAAGCACTCAGTCTTATTCACATGTGCTCGGGCTAAATACTTTCTTTACTGAGCATTACATTTGTTGTCCTTTATCTCCTATTGTTCTAGGTTGTTTTTGAGGCCATCAGGGGTTCCTCAATAAGGAGTGACATAGCCATCGATGACATAGTGTTTGAAAGTGGACCATGCCCAGGTATCTGTTGCCCGATTAATGTTACGCAACCTCTACAAACAAGGATTGTGTTGAATTGTTTTACTTTGTGCAATCTTTTAACTCATGGCTCATTTTATTTTTCGTCCACAGATATTGAAGTCAAAATGACCCATTCCCCAGGAAACTCAAATGACATTGAGTGAAGGAGCAGAGGACAGGAAGAGTGCTGAATAAGATGCATGCATCAATACTATGTTGCACATATGGACAAAAATGTACACAAACATTTTATTTTATTTTTGCAACTGTACTAATAGCACTGAATCGTTTTGCACATATTGAGGTCAAACAAAAAAATGCCTCGAATTGAGTAAAAGAGATTCTGCATTTACAACCAATCAAATTATATCACTGTACACGTTTTTAATTATAAGTCACAACTGACCCTACTTGCTCTTTGTAGAGAAATTGGTAGTAGTCAGTCAACATTTTCCCAGTAATAGAGGCTGTGTTGTATTCAAAATAATATGCATTAGATTAATGCTGAAATAAAGAGGGATGCTTATTCAACATGTGTCCTTGTCTTGATCTTACTAATTAAATGTTTTATTTAAATAGGCAAGTCAGTTAAGAACAAATTCGGTATTACAATGATGGCCTACCAAAAGGCAAAAGGACAGGGGCTAGGATAAACATTTTTTTAAATAAAATATAAATATAGAACAAAACACACATCATGACAAAAGAGTCAACACTACATAAAGAGATACCTAATAAAACAACATAGCAAGGCAGCAACACATGACAACACAGCATGGTAGCAACACAACATGAGCAGCAATAACAAAGCATGCCTTTGTCTTATGACTTTGTCTTCATTTTTAAAGGTCTACAAGAGTATTGGCACATATTTTCTGGAACTATAGCTAATATTTTAAGAATATTTGGTATTGGTGCACCTCTTACTGTATTCTGACTGACACTATCTGGCAGACAGAGATACTTCATTACTGTAATAAACTCTCTTTGCTGTAGGCATGAAACATAGGGCGTTACTGACACCTAGTGGACATGAGCTGCATGTTGTGTTGTTGGTGAACTACGCTACACGTGACCCACCTTCTCCAATCATCAATCGACAACCGTCCATACTGGGCGCGCGAATTCCACTGAAAGACTGCTAGCACATCTTCGAAGTTTTAAGTCAGCATCATGGCTTCTGCGGGCAAGAAAAAACGAATAAGTAACGTAACGAACACACAACCTTCAAATAATGGAGCAGGTTCGTCCTCTGGTACCGTTGGAGATGGCCAGGTGTCTGGATTTGTCGAAGGATCCATCATTCGCATCACAATGCAAAACTTCCTGTAAGTCAACTCAACTGTAACATGTTTCCAAACACGCTAGCTAGCTAGCTAGCTAGAAAAAAAGCTAGCTAGCTATTACGGCGTGATAGCAATTTACCTAACGTTGGATAGCATATAGCAGCGTCTGTGAATGGGGGTACTAACTAACGTTACCTTTAGCGCCAATTGACTCGTCTCTTCTGGCGGTGAGAGTCGTAGAGCCCCGACGCCTGCGCTAATTAAACGCGTTGACATGCATTGCTTGCGGTGTGGTTTTGTAAACATCGGGGACGTATGTTTCATATCGTCGAGAAATCATTTCCACAAAAAAAGTTACTACACACCTTTTAACATTACAGGGTTAGGGTTCCGACACGGCCATATTTCCATGTTAAAGCTCCTGTTTACGGAAAATAGGTCGGAAGATATTTGACAACCTGTTTGACGCGACGATGGTGTTGTCGAATTCACATCTCTAACGTTAAAAGCCTATCTAAACCGATATGACATCAATATCGATACATTCGTAAATCAACTTGTAGTGACACAACACACTTTTTCGCCATGAGCCGTCCATTACCGAGAACCTCATACCGGATTTTAACAGGGTCGTTAACAGTTTAATTTTTAAATCCGGTATTTGTTGCGCCTTCCTAGCTCAAATTCTAGACGTCCGATTAAAAGGAGACTAGAGTAGGCTGGCCACATTACATTTTTAACAAACCTTTTTTTTATACTAGTTAATTGCATCTAGCCATGGAGCCCAGTTTCATAATATTGCCGTATGTTCCAACTGCTTGCCGTAGTTTCGAAGTAATCGCGAAAAAGCAGGCCTTATTTTATGATATTTTTCATCCTGTCAACAACTACTTAGTTATATTGAGCACGGTGGCACCAACACTCATTCCGAAAATTCTATTCCGAGCAAATTGTTCTGTTTCGCTAATGCCGGTTTAGCTATTGTTAGCAATTAGATTTACCCACATAAACCTTGAATGTTTACCTCAGGTAAACTGACAGCGTTTTGCAGTTCTTAATCTTAAAATCTCTTCATATACTCTCCAGGAAGAATATTACACTTTAAAAAGCGACATAGTAATTTTCATACATTTTTGGAATGTTTGGTAAATATGTATACTAAGGCATTTGTGAAAATTCTATAGCAATATAGAGTGGGATAGTGACCTTGAGTTTGGCCAATTAATAGACACTGCCATAAATACAAATGTCTGTCTTGACCAGGACCAGTCAGATCAGAGCTGCAGTAGGCCTTTATTCAAACAAGCAATTTGCCACACAGGCCTGCCATCATTCACTTTCAAGTGGACTGTGTGTTTACAGGCAGTTGTGACTTTAGATCATTAGAAAGCATTCGCCAAACTACACCTCAATGGATTTCTGTCAATACCACGGGAGTCCTCTTACATTTGAACTTTAGTCCTATTGATCAAACAACCATGAAAAGGTAGGCTCTCTCCCTTATTTATGCACATCAACAAGATAAGCAACTAATGCTAGCCAGAGCAAGATGTGATTATTAAATCTTATGAAGGAACATTAGAGAAACTTCTAAATCTTTTGAGGCTAGTTGGCCATCAAAATTTCACTGATAAACGATGGGGAATTCTAGCCTACTCGTCCTGCAGCTTGCCTGCCAATGCATTCTTGTCCCAACCAACCACCGAAGCTGACTGGTTAAAGTTCAAGCTAGCCACTTCCAAACATAAATGAGCAAACCCCTCACTCTGACCATTTTACATTCCCTAGGAGAGCTTGTTAGCTAAGCTGTTTACAACTTATCTAGGGCATTCATGACTAAACTTTTTTTTGTGCCTACGTTTACTAACACCAGTAATATTCAGCGGGTGTTGCACGTTTGTAAATTCATCAGTTATTCTGTGCTCTGGCACAATGACGAGTGCTCTGAAATCGGAGTAGATAGCCAGAGTGAATTTGTGAAGGCAAGAGATATGCTAACTGGATAATGTTCAAGTTCTTGCTTGCTAACCAAATGACACCTGCATCTAGCTGTGTTTAGCCACCAAAAAATGAGGGGAAATTCTGTCACTCACTCCACTCCTCCAACTACATGACATCCTCGTAGCAGCTAGCTATCTAGCTAATGTTAGGCTCTGTGTTTTTAGCTTGCTACATAAATGGATACGCTAGCCTATTAGCAACGTGATGACTGACTTGTGATCATTACCCTTGCTAGTTTGATTGTATTGACATTCCCAGCCTTAGTTATATTTATCAGTTGTTGTCCAAAATATCGAGTCATTGACACTGAAATCTGAAATGGTGCATCCCGAATGGAGGCAGTAAAAAATGTACCAGGCCAGCTGTGATATACAACCTGTTAGTAATATTTTCTTTGACTACCAACAAATGTATTTGAGTTAAACTACGTTGCAAACTGGATGCATGTTTTGGATTTAAAAAAAAAATTGTACCGGCTTTTCACTCTGCCATTTAGGTTAGTATTGTGGAGTAGCTACAATGCTGAGCCATCCTCAGTGTTCTTCTATCACATCCATTGAACTCTGTAACTGTTTTAAAGCCACCATTGATCTCGTAGTGAAATCCCTGAACAGTTTCCTTCCTCTCTGGCAACTGAGTTAGGAATGATGCCTGTATCTTTGTAGTGACTGGGTGTATTGATACACCATCCAAAGTGTAATTAATAACTTTACCATGCTCAAAGGAATATTCAATGTCTGCTTTTATATTTATTTTACCCATCTACCAATAGGTGCCCTTCCTTACGATGCTTCGGAAAACCTTCCTGGTCTTTGGTTTAATCTGTGTTTGTAATTCAATGCTCGGCAGAGGGACCTTACAGATATTTGTCTTTGTGGTACAGAGATGAGGTAGTCATTCATGTCAAGCACTATTATTTCACACACTTATGTCACTTGTTAAGCACATTTTCATTCCTGAGCTTATTTAGGCTTGCCATAAAAGGGGTTGAATACTTATTGACTCAACATTTTGTTTTTAATTCATTAAAAACAATTCCACTTTGACATTATGGGGTTTTGTGTGTAGGCCAGTGACACTAAATCTACATTTTGAAATTGGTTGAACACAACAAAATGTGTGAATACTTTCTGAATGCGCTATGTGTGTGTGTGTGTGTGTATACTTTTGGTCACGTAGTGTATGTGGACACCTGCTCATCGGACATCTTATTCTAAAATCATGGGCAATCATATGGAGTTGCGCCAACGTCCAGCCGACGCTTAGCGTTCCGCATGTTGTTCTTAGGCTTGTGCTCGGCAATGGAAACCCATTTCATGAAGCTCCCAACGAACAGTTCTTGTGCTGTTGTTGCTTCCAGAGAAAGGTTGGAACTCTGTAGTATGGGTGGTAACTAGTGGTGCAACGGATCACAGAACTCGTTAAGGATCGGATCCCGGTTTTGAGTCAAGGATCGGATAATTTTTCGGATCAGCAAAAAACTGGGGGAGACAACTTTTGCATTCCAATTATTACTTAAATAACACTTCACGCAAGGAACTTAAGTGTTTAAGTAAATACTTAAAATAAAATATTCAATACTCAATTGTTAAATTAAAGTGCAATATGAGGCACGATACCTTCTTCCGAACAGTAATGAATGAAAAAATTGCCTGTCAACATCATTAAAAAAATAATTTTAAAAAGTAAAGTAAGCAAAGCAGACCTGAGCTTATAACTTCAA
Source organism: Oncorhynchus kisutch (assembly GCF_002021735.2). Lineage (NCBI taxonomy): Eukaryota > Metazoa > Chordata > Actinopteri > Salmoniformes > Salmonidae > Oncorhynchus > Oncorhynchus kisutch. The sequence continues at coordinate 21,561,545 of NC_034196.2, read as the reverse complement.
ATTCTTTTTCAAAAAGATGTTGATGTCTACATTGTCTGGGGAGAGTGTAGAGCCCCTTTGCAGTCACTATATCCCCTGTCCTCTCGCAAGTACCTGAAGTGCCAGGCTCAGCCAGGTAGCGTCTTGCCATCATGGCAATGTAAGGGTATTTACACATTGCTTTCCACCATGCCAGTGGATCACCATCCACTGGAATGCCGCTTGCTGCCCTGTAGGATGCCTCTGCATCTTTGATGGTGTTGGCAAACGTCTTGCCTGTGTCCTTGTTCAGAGGTCTCCCCGAAAAGCCCCTTCATGGCCAAATTATTTTGTGGATATTATTTATTTACTGTCATATTTCATAGAACTATAATTGTGGCAATAACATTTAATAAAAAGCCATTCTTATTCCAAATCAAATGGATGATTCTAATTGCAATAGCATAGACTACGATTAGACTGCAGTATATTTATTAAGTTATTCACTTATTTTTTTACCTCCTCAGTGGCCACAATCTCAGTGGCGCGATCACTGTATGTCCTCCGGTGTAGGGCAGGGTCTAGGTGAGACAGGGACTTGAACCTTGGATCCAGTGCAGGTGATCTATGAAGGTAGTCCTGTACGTTACGGGGTTATCTGGGGTTCAGGTCCTCTCTAATGGCAGCCTTGACATCTCTAGTGTTGGTGCTGTCTTCCTCACTTGGGCCCATGGATTGTAGAATCCTTGTTTTCAGAGGTTAGGATCATGGACACAGACGGTGGTGCAGTTTCAGTGCTCAATTTGGATATTTTCCTGTTCATAAAGATCTGGCATGATCTTCATACTGAAGTGGGTGTGCGATGGGATTTCCTAACGTGGCTCAGCACTTTCACCATATTTTTAAACCCTTTGTTTTCCACAACAGAGTATTGCCTCATGTCTGCAGCGATAAACATCCCAATAGATTTGGAGATTGCTTTAGTCGGGTCTGATTTTGCAGCAAAGGGCTTCTTAAATTCCGCGGTGAGAAGTTGTCTCTTGGCGGAGTTGCCTCCCGTCACTGACACAACGGGGTGATGATGCTTTAAATGGGTGTCCATGCTCTATGTATTTCCATGATTTATACGGCTTTCTTGTGGCGCAATGCCTAAACACCTTAATGGTGTTGTCCACCACCCTTCTGTCATGTTTGACAGGGAAGCCAAAATGCTCCCATACATGAGACTTAAATCGAGCAGGAGGCTTTTCCAGTTCTTCAGCTCCTCCCCCTTTTTTCCTTTGATTTTTGCAACGCGAGCATCCAGGATTGATTCGGTGGGATTCAACATGCCCCGTTCACGTGAACAGTACTCAACTGCTTTTTAAAAACAATCAAATCAGGCTTGGTATACTGGCCATATACCACACCTCCTCTGGCCTTATTGCTTAATTATCCCTCTGAAGAGTATGAATTAGGCTGTTTTGAGAAGGGGTTGAATCCTAAGCAACTACACATAGTTAGAAGTCCAATACCAACATAGCTACTGTAGTAGGTCAAAGCTGTGTGCTGGAAAGTCTTGGTAGAGTATGGGTGGAATTGGCATGGTGGTGCTCGTTGTTACTTAACATTAATCTGAAGACTTATCTAATCAACTAGGTTTAATTGTTACCCTTTAATTAATTTTTTAATTAATCAGGTAAATTACCTCATTAGAATCTGGGGCAACATGAGAGCGGTTCTTTAGTTACCATCTCCCGAATGATTAAACTCTAAAAGGTATTTTACCTATCACATCTATAAACAGTCAACTTATTAATCATAACCTTGTATCATATCATTCTGAACAGTCGTAACCTCCTTGCATCTGTAAAAAACGTAGCCTTACGATTCAGTACTACACATTGGTTTATTTATTTATTTATTAGCTAACTAAATGGAGACACAAGATTAACCTACACACTTAATACGTTAACAGGTCCCTAGCGGACTGATAACATTATGGCTGCTTGTTACAAAAGACAGAGGGCGAGACACTTAACGTTGGTACATTTTAGAAACTACTCTCACTTACAGCACTCCTTTACTTTACACACAAACTGCCACCCGCTTGGAGTAAGAAATCATTAATGTATTTACGTGAAAATGCCTTGGTTCGCTGTGTATCTCTGAACCGTGCCACCTCTCTGAACCGGGCCTTTTCACAGCATGCTTCATGCTTGTAAGGCTCTTGATTGTCCAAAAGGGGTCCCCACCCGTCTTCTGTTTTCCTCTGCAGTCGTCCAGTACCGGTGATTTGTCGTGTAGTCCTGAACAGAACTAGTTTATTCTACTTCTATTCGCTCCTGAAGCTTCTTTTGAAGGTAGGCAAGCCAGCCGTGCCGATGGTTCCCAGTGGGCTGATGAGAGTAGCGGAAATACGATGGTTTGAAAAGAGTAGTAGAATGGTCCCCGTAGGTGAGGGGGTCTGGTTGAAGTTACTTATTGCAAAGCTGATCTGATCTATTTGGATCCTCACTGGACAGTCATGACATCGTGAATTTCCTTTTCTTGGCTTCAGACCAATTCCTATTCTCACTGTAGCTATCTGCCTGTGACTGTGTAAACGGAAGACTGACACCACAAACCTGTTGTCACTACAAAATCGGTCTGTGCTATCTGGAAACCCTTGACGTATATCCAATATAACTTTACCTTTGTGCAGAACTACTGGCTCTCTAAAGTCGGGTAAACAATAGTTTCCTGTTGATGTTTTGTCTCATTTCGAGCAGCTTATTCAACGTTGGGACTTGTAAGGAACATGTACACGATTTTGCAGACATTAGTTTCAGGCTGTATTAAACCAATTCCTTATATATTGCAGCCTGATTAATCAGACTAGCTAGCTGTGAGATGTTGCTGTTTTGCAGAGACGCCTGCTTGGACATGGACAACCGAGTCAAAGATTATAATAAATAATCTGTGACCGAGTCTTGTAACCATCTAGCTAGGTAGCTAAATGTTGCTCAATTTGCATGTGTCCGACAGAGGTTGTTTTATTGTAGCCAAGGCTAGTTAAAAATCTTGGTTGTGAGGTGTCCTGTTCTTTCGACCAATCGATTGGTCAAAATGGTTAACCTTATTCTCCATATATAGTTTGAATAAAATCAACTACAGATTCACAGAGCTTGTCTGATGCTTTAAGCACGCTGTTTAAGTAATTACGACACAAAAATTACTAAAGAACCCGCTGGTTACACTGTGTTTAAAATAAATGACAGCGCGTGCCTGTGTGACTGGTGCAAGTTCTCTCCTCCCTACTGCAATGAAAAGGCACCACAGCACAGCAAGTGTTTATTGCCCGTGCTGAAGCAACATAATTTCAGCCATTTAGTTTGTTTCTTATTTCTGACTAAAGTTCTCATACCGAAATCCCTATTTTTGTTTAGGAAAACCTTCCCAGCCCTTGCTCTCTTTACATGAAACATGTGAGCATCGCATGCATGTGACCATAGGGCCTGACCTATAGCCTATCATAATCACATCAATAAATTGGTTATAACAAACTCCGAAGACAGTAACACGTGACAGCAAAATGGATGTGGAAACTTGAAACTGGCAAATGTTTACAGGTTGCTCAAGAGGAAAAGGACAAGTCAGATCTGTAGAAGACATTTGCCTTAGTTGCAGAAACTACTGGAAATCAAGAAAAGGGAGGGTATATGCGTGAATATTGTGTGCCAAACAGTTGCTGTTAGATTACAGTATAATTTTTTTGGGGGGGGGCATTTGGAACAGTAAACAACACCAAATAAGTGTACCAGGGAGTCTGTTCTAACGGGGGGGAAAATATATAAAAATCCTTCATTACAGCAGACTAAAAACGGTTGCATGCATTTGTGAATTGCAGTTTATTTGTTTAGGCTAATTATTCAAAGTTACCTTTCAGTTTAAAAAAATAAAACACTTGATTGCATTTCAAAGCATGAATGTGTCGTATGCTGTGTGATGACATGAATGTGCTGTGTGATGACATGAATGTGCTGTGTGATGACATGAATGTGCTGTGTGATGACATGAATGTGCTGTGTGATGACATGAATGTGCTGTGTGATGACATGAATGTGCTGTGTGATGACATGAATGTGTCGTGTGATGACATGAATGTGTCGTGTGATGACATGAATGTGTCGTGTGATGACATGAATGTGTCGTGTGATGACATGAATGTGTCGTGTGATGACATGAATGTGTCGTGTGATGACATGAATGTGTCGTGTGATGACATGAATGTGTCGTGTGATGACATGAATGTGTCGTGTGATGACATGAATGTGTCGTGTGATGACATGAATGTGTCGTGTGATGACATGAATGTGTCGTGTGATGACATGAATGTGTCGTGTGATGACATGAATGTGTCGTGTGATGACATGAATGTGTCGTGTGATGACATGAATGTGCTGTGTGATGACATGAATGTGCTGTGTGATGACATGAATGTGCTGTGTGATGACATGAATGTGCTGTGTGATGACATGAATGTGCTGTGTGATGACATGAATGTGCTGTGTGATGACATGAATGTGTCGTGTGATGACATGAATGTGTCGTGTGCTATGTGATGACATGAATGTGTCGTGTGATGACATGAATGTGTCGTATGCTGTGTGATGGCATGAACAAATGATTTTATTGATATAGTAGCCTATATATATTGGAATATAGGCTTAAGACTAAACCGGTTGCGCTCTTAGTGGTTATACAAGGCTACAATACAAAGCCTACTGATGATAACATTACTTATTATAATCATGATCATAATTGTAATAATGAGCTCAAGAAAATGGAGTGTATAGGCGCGAGAGCTGTGGTACATGTTTTTGTTATTTTATTAGAATCGCTGTTGCAAAAGCAGCAGCTACTTTTTCTCTGGTCCACATGTGACAAACAGGTGCTGTTAGATTACAATATTATTTTTCTGCCTGTTTGGATCAGTGTAAATAACACTAAGTAATACCAGTCTGTTCGAATGAGAAATTGTGAAGCCTTTATCACAGCATAGCAAAGATTAAAAACAGACTAAAATGGCTTTATCCAACATTTTGCCGTTGCATGAGGCTCGGCGCACATGGAATCAGTAGGTTATTCAACAGGCACCCAAAGCAAGATCTGTCTTATTTCTGTAGATACAGTACCAGTCAAAAGTTTGGACACCTACTCATTCGTGTTTTTCATTTTTACTACTTTCAACATTGTAGAATAATAGTGAAGACATCAAAACTATGAAATAACACACATGGAATCAGGTAGTAACCAAAAAATATTTTATATTTGAGATTCTCCACCCTTTGCCTTGATGACAGCTTTGCACACTCTTGGCATTCTATCAACCAGCTTCATGAGGTAGTCACTTGGAATCCATTTCAATTAACAGGTGTGCCTTGTTAATTTGTGGAATTTCTTTCCTTAAAGTGTTTGAGCCAATCAGTAGTGTTGTGACAAGGTAGGGTTGGTATACAGAAGAAAGCCCTATTTGGTCAAATACCAAGTGCATGTTATGTCAAGAGCAGCTCAAATAAGCAAAGAGAAATGACAGTCCATCATTACTTGAAGGTCAGTCAATCCCGAAAATGTCAAGAACTTGGAACGTTTCTTCAAGTGCAGTCGCAAAAACCATCAAAAGCTATGATGAAACTGGCTGTCATGAGGACTGCCACAGGAAAGGAAGACCCAGAGTTACCTCTGCTGCAGAGGATAAGTTCATTTAGAGTTACCAGCCTCAGAAATTGCAGCCCAAATAAGTGCTTCAGAGTTCAAGTAGCACACGTCTCAACAACTGTTCACAGTAGACTGCGTGAATCGGGCCATCATGGTTGAATTGCTGCAAAAAAATCACTACTAAAGGACACCAATAAGAAGAAGAGACTTGCTTGGGCCAAGAAACACGAGCAATGGGTATTATACTGGTGGAAATCTGTCCTTTTGGTCCAAGTCCAAATTAGAGATTTTGGGTTCTAACCGCCATGTCTTTGAGATGCAGAGTAGGTGAATGGATGATCTCTGCATGTGTGGTTCCCACTGTGAGGTATGGGGGTGCTTTGCTGGTTACACTCTCAGTGATTTTATTTAGGGTTCACGGCACACTTAACCAGCTAAAGTTCAGCATTCTGCAGCGATACACCATCCTATCTGGTTTGCGCTTATTCCCACTATCATTTGTTTTTCAACAGGACAATAACCCAAGACACACCTCCAGGCTGTGTAAGGGTTATTTGACCAAGAAGGAGAGTGCTGTAGTGCTGCATCAGATGACCTGGCCTCCACAATCACCTGACTACAACCCAATTGAGATGGTTTGGGATGAGTTGGACCATGAGTTGGCTCAGCATATTTGGGAACTCCTTCAAGACTGTTGCAAAAGCATTCCAGGTGAAGCTGGTTGAGGGAATGCGAAGAGTGTGCAAAGCTGTCATCAAGGCAAAGAGTGGCTGCTTTGAAGAATCTATAAAATATTTTGATTTGTTTTAATAGTTTTTTAGTTACGACATGATTCCATATGTATTATTTCATTGTTTTGATGTCTTCAATATTCTACAATGTAGAACATAGTAAAAATAAATAAATACCCTTGAATCAGTAGGTGTCTACTTTTGACTGGTACTGTATATGGATGATTTTATAAAGCCAGGCACATTAATAAGAGTTTTGCTATTGATTATAGACCTAATTAAGTTCGTTTCCTCGTCTCTGCTGCTGTTGCACTACCCCATTGTTCTCAATCCCAATATGCTGGTTAACTTTGCTATTATGCACATAGCAACATAGGGAAAGGCACCAATTCTACAGTGAACATATCCAATGTGAGAGCTTATTTGCTATAAAATAATATCTGATTGATTAGTGTTGTACCATTATTTTTACATAATTTATATATACAATTTCTGTATCACATGTCTTAGTGATGGACTGTGCCATCCCCGTGGCCTCCGCAATAGATTAATCCACTGAGACGGGTGCGAAATATTGCGACTGCTCGACTAAAGAAATGCTGTTGGTCAACCGCGATATCGACCAGTCAACTAAACGGAGTCGGCCCTACTCTGCTAACTGAATGTGCTAACATTGGCTAATAAAGTTGCTGTACTTAAGTTAAGCTGACACACTCCCCTCTACTTCCCCCACAGGACCTATGACCACTCCATAGTTCACCCTGGACCAAACCTAAACATGATTGTGGGGGCCAATGGAACTGGCAAGTCCAGTATTGTCTGTGCCATATGTCTGGGTCTGGCAGGAAAGACTGCCATCCTGGGCAGAGGGGACAAGGTAGTTGGCTATTTATTATTAACTGTCCTAGCTAGCTACACTTAGGATATGTTGTCAAACTTTCCTTTGAATGATTTTTCATTATTGCATATATGACAGTATTGACTTGTTTTTTTAACCTCTGACTAGGTTGGGCTGTATGTGAAGCGTGGGTGCAACAAAGGGTCGGTTGAGATTGTACTGTAAGTTTGTTTTAGATTATTCAGAAATGCCAACATGGATTCCCTCTGTCTTTGTATAATAACATTGAGGGAACCCTACCTGTGTTTTCAGGCACAAAGCCAAAGGGAACCTGGTGATCAATAGAGAGATCCATGTGGAGAATAACCAGTCGACGTGGTTGCTTAATGGGAAACACTCCAGCCAGAAGACTGTGGAGGAGGAGGTGAAGGCTCTACAGATCCAAGTGAGCAACCTCTGCCAGTTTCTGCCACAGGTGAGTGTAAACTTGGAGGTTGTCTTTCTTGCTCATTTACTTGTTTGTTTTTTCTTACTCGATCCACTCATGTCAAACTTCAAATTCTCTGACCACCGTTTGTGCCCTGTGACTTTGCAGGAGAAGGTGGGTGAGTTTGCCAAGATGACCAAGATTGAGCTGCTAGAGGCCACAGAGAAGTCAGTGGGACCTCCAGAGATGTATGAGTTCCACTGCGAGCTCAAAACCTTCCGCACCAAAGAGAGGGAACTGGAGGTGAGAACAGTTTTAGTTCTAGCTCTGGATAAATGAAGATAATTTTTTTCTTTTATAAAGAAGCTTTTGCTGCAGTGTTAATGGCTCAGGGAGAGTAAGTTCTAAGGTAAGCTGTTTTGTTTGGTAGAATGTGTGCAAGGAGAAGGCCAGCGCCCTGGAGAAGTTCAAGCAGAGGAACGAACGGAACAAGCACGACGTGGAGCGCTACTACGAGAAGAAGAGACACCTGGACAACATAAAGATGCTGGAGAAGAAGAAACCCTGGGTGGTGAGTGGTCATAGAGAGATGTGACACCTGGGTCATATTTATTAGTTCACACCAACGTAAACAGTTTATTTACTCTACAACAGGGGTATCCAACCCATTCCATGTAGGGCCTAGTGTCTGCAGGTTTTAGTTTTTTGCTTTCAATTAAACCCTAGACAAACAGGTTAGGGGAGTTCCTTACTAATTAGTGACCTTAGTTCATCGATCAAGTACAAGGGAGGAGCGAAAACCTGCAGACACTCGGCCCTCCGTGGAATAAGTTTAACGCCTGTGCTTTACAATGTGGGGGAAACGGTTTATTGCAAAACATTTTGCTACAGTGTGCACTTACGAATACAACCCTATAGTCATTTATAGCTTGTTAAAAGAGCCTGGACATGGATAGATACTCCTCCATTTAAAAACAAAATGAATATGTAAATATGTTATGTCAGCATTCATGTTAACAATCTTTGACAACCCTCTGTTCTTTCCAGGAGTATGAGACTGCCCGTAAGGAGCTGGAGGGGGTGAAGAAATCAAGGGAGGATGCCAAGAAGCAGCTGAAAACTGTGAGGGAGTCCCAGGCCCCCATGCTGAAGAAAATCCAGCACATCGACAGTCAGCTGAGGCCCATCGAGAACCAGATGAAGGACAAGGTCAGAGACTGGCTCCCTGGGCTTTGTAGCTGGGCTGGATGGAGGGAGAGGGAGGTCCATTTAGCTCCAGGCTCGCAGCTTATACCTTTTGAGACTGGGCCTTGGTGAAAGCATGTGTTGTATTTACTTGGTGGGTGATACTGCAAAAACATTTGGGAACCACTGTGTACACCATAGACAACACAGTGGGGTGGCAGGTAGCCTAGTGGTTAGTGTTGGGCCAGTAACCTAAAGGTTGCTGGATCGAGTCCCTGAGCTGACAAGGTAAAAATGTCTTGCAGTTAGCCTACCAGGGAACAGTGGGTTGTCATTGTAAAAAAATGTGTTCTTAACTATCTTGCCTAGTTAAATTTAGACTGGTGCTGGTGATGCATCCTTGTTGTGTTCCAGACGGTCAGCATCAGGGAGGCCTCTCAGAAGTGTAAACAGAAACAGGACCAGCTGGACCGGAAGCACAGAGAGGTCTGGCACTTTTCTTTTTTCTTAAACACATTTTTATCTATTTCTGCCTTATTGATACCAATGGAAATAGAATGTTTTAAATAAGTTTGATCCTCCCCTATCCCTCTAGATTGAGGATATCAAGCAGGCCTTCAGCCTGAAGCAGACAGAGGCGGCGGACCGGCAGAAGCGAATCAGCAACACCCGGCGCATGATTGATGACTTGAGGGCGGAGCTGGCCAACGTAGGTGACCAATCAGACGTGACGCCGCGGATCAATGCAGTGAATGCGGAGCTGAGGCGCATCCAGGAAGAGAAAGCAAAGATGGAGGGAGAAAAGGCCGACATGCGTAGGGAAAAGGACAACTTGAACGGAGAGTGTAGACGTAAGACACACAGGGTCTGGGGAGTTCTGGGTCTCAAACTGTCTTGGCACAGAGGCTCACTGCACCATTTTAACCATGGTGGAGCGTTACACGTACCATTTGACTTGGTGTAACTGTCCTTGTTTCCTGTAGTGTTGAAGAACAGGCTGAGGAGTCTGGATGACATGATGAAAATCAAGGAGGAGAAGCTGAGAGGGCGCTCCAAGGATACCTACGCTGCCGTCCAGTGGCTGAGGCAGAACAAACACATCTTCAGTGGCAATGTCTATGAACCTATGATGCTAGTGGTGAGGGCACGCTACAGGGATTGTTAAGGCTATATGGAACTAATTCTCTCCATATACTTTGAAGTGTCATTGTCAAGCGCCCCTCCTACTTTTCTTTGTTTGCTGTTTCGTGGAGACCTATCTGAACTTTGAAGTTTTCTTTGATATGTTATCAACTAATGCTTCATTCTACACCCCAATATCCTAAAATGGCCACAGTAGAGTACCACAGTATGAGTCATAATACCCATTAAACCTAGCAGTCCAAGGAAATGGTTCCAACTGTTTTTTCCACAATAAAATCTTTCCCATAGGGTATTTTAGAAACGCTTAAAATAAGGCCTGTGTTTCATGCAGGCTTAGCCTGGTGTGATGTTTTAAACTGGAAATCTCTCTAGGACAAGGGGACTTGTCCAAATCAATATATTCACCAGTATTTACACCCCCCGAAAATGGAATGCTAATGTGTCTATCATAAAGATCTACAAATGCCATGATGAGCTGGACAAGCCTGCCGAATCGACGCAACTATAAGAATCTCGATGAAGTGTTTGTTGGCTAAATGTAGTAATTAATACATTGACTACATTTCTTTTAGTCTTTTAAAATTCCCTAGGTGAAAAATGATTGGAACCATTCCCCATTTGACTGCATTGTTTTAAGGGTATTATGACACCTCCACTGTGGGGCTCAATTCCTGTTGCTCTTTTTATTTTTTCATTTGAATGAAAAGACAACTTGGTTTGAAGAACAGCATGTATGGCTGATGTGTAAACATAATTTGAAAGCCCATATGTAGCCTTTGAAAAAAATGTTCTGCTCTTTTCAGATTAGTGTCCGCAACCCTAACCATGCTAAGTACGTGGAGAACCACATTCCATTCAATGACCTGCGAGCCTTTGTCTTCCAGAAGAGGGAAGACATGGAGAAGTTTATGATGGAGGTGAGGCGGACCTGTTGGTAAAGAATAGAAAAAGTAATACTCAGTCATTGCACTATGCTATGATATAGAACCCTCAGTTTTTAATGTGACCCACCTAACCCGGCCATAGTTATAGGCTTTAATTAAAGTAATAAGTGCGTCAGTAAGAGTTCTAATGATGGATTTGTCCTCAGGTGCGTGACAGCCAGAACCTGAGGGTGAATTCAGTCTTCGCTCCTGAGGAATCCTGCGCCACCCGCGCTCCCTCCCGACCCATCGAGTCTCTGAAGTGAATAGTCTTCTCGTACTGTCCCAAGATGGAATGTAAAGGTATCAACCCTATACCTAACCCTTTTTGTCTTTTCTTGTCTGTAGGCGTTTTGGGTTCTTTGCGTACCTGCGGGAGCTCTTTGATGCTCCAGAAGAGGTTATGAGCTACCTCTGCAACCAGTACAAGGTGCACGATGTTCCCGTGGGAACGGACCAAACCAAAGCCATGATCAAGACGGTACGTTCCATACCCTAGAGTGCCTGAGAGGATTGAGAGTCCTAAATGTCAATGAATTACTTCATTTTCATAGCTTATTTAATTTCTGAACAGATTGGAATCGAAAGTAAGCTGATCCAAACTCTAATCCTTTGACCATATGTCTCAGGTGATTGAGGAGCCCTACCTGAAGGTGCTTTACACAGCTGAGGAGAAGTACTCCCTGAAGAAGTCCTTTTACTCGGGCAAGACCAGTACCAGTAACTCTGCCGTGCGGCCCTCCCAGTACCTCACCATGGCCGTGGACGCCGAGGAGAAATGCCAGCTGGAGGAGCAGATCAGGGTGAGGGCAGAGACACCTGTCAAGCACCTCCCCCACTTGGATAAAAAAAAAAATCCAATAAGTGATGAATTTGAAACGACACCTTTACACTAGCAATAAACTACACTTGGCCTTTTACACCAAAGAGGACCTTTTCAAGAGTTTGACTTAACACCTTAGAGATATCAGACACTCATAGTTGCATAATGATGTAAGTTGAAATGCATAACCTGCAGTGATGTTGTAGTAATAACCAGATGTTTAGCAAAGCACTGATATAGCACTACAGCTTGGAAATTAAGTGTAATTTTTGGCTATGCATAGACTGCTGAAAAGAGCATGCAGGCCATTGATGTCCAGATGAGCGCCATGCAGGAACGTACTGCCAAACTGGATCACTGTGACAATGAGCTACGGGCCCAGAAAAAGGGGCTCTCGGAGATGAAGGGTAAAAAGAGACAGTTGGAACAGAAGATCAGTACCAAGCAGGACAGGTGGGTGGCACACACACAGGCCGTGTCCGAATACCCATACATGTGTCCTAAATAGTAGGTTGTTTGGGTATTGGGGGGGGGGGGGGGGGGTGGTGGTGGTGTATGTGTAACATTTAATTAACTTCTTAGGGATGAGATGGGATGAAATCCCATTAACGGGATCGATTTGACAACAGCCAGTGAAAGTGCAAGGCGCCAAATTCAAAATCTCATAATTCAAATTCCTCAAACATACAAGTGTTATACACCATTTTAAAGGTAGCCTTGTTGTTAATCCCACCACAGTGTCCAATTTCAAAAAGGCTTTACGACGAAAGCATACCATGCGATTATGTTAGGTCAGAGGCTCGTCACAGGAAAAACAGCCATTTTTTCAGCCAAAGAGAGGAGTCACAAAAAGCAGAAATAGAGAAAATTAATCACTAACCTTCGATCTTCATCAGATGACACTCAGGACTTCATGTTACACAATATATGTATGTTTTGTTCGATAAAGTTCATATTTATATCCAAAAATCTGTTTACATTGGCGTGTTATGTTCAGTAATGTTTTGCTTCCAAAACATCCGGTGATTTTGCAGAGAGCCACATCAATTTAAAGAAATACTCATCATAAATGTTGATGAAAAGACAAGTGTTATACATGGAATTAAAGATATACTTCTCCTTAATGGAACCGCTGTGTCAGATTTCAAATAAGCTTTACGGAAAAATCACACTATGCAATAACCTGAGAACAGCGCTCAGGCACCAAAACAAGCCATACAGATACCCGCCATGTTGTGGAGTCAACAGAAGTCAGAAATAGCATTATAAATATTAACTTTGGTCTTCATCAGAATGCACTCCCGGGAATCCCAGTTCCACATGATATGTTTGTTTTGTTCGATAAAGTCCATTTGTGTCCAAATACCTCCTTTTTGTTTGCGCATTTCGTTCACAAATTCATGAGGCGCAGAAACACTTAGTCCAGACGAAAAGTTTAAAAAAGTTATATTACAGTTCGTAGAAACATGTCAAACGATGTATAGAATCAATCTTTAGGATGTTTAACGAATCTTCAATAATGTTTCAACCGGACAATTCCTTTGTCTTTATAAATGAAAAGGAATGTAGCTCACTCGTTTTTTTTTAGCTTGTGGCATTCTGCCAGACCCCTTAGTCAAACAGCTCTTATTTGCTCCCTCTTCACAGTAGAAGCCTGAAACAAGTTTCTAAAGACTGTTGACATATAGTGGAAGCCTTAGGAAGTGCAATCGGACAAAATGTACACTATCTTGGATAGGAAAAGACCTAACCTACAAACCTCAGATTTCCCACTTCCTGGTTGGATTTTTTTCTCAGGTTTTTGCCTGCCATATGAGTTCTGTTATACTCAGACATCATTCAAACAGTTTCATAAACTTCAGAGTGTTTTCTATCCAAATCTATTAATAATATGCATATCTTAGCTTCTGGGCCTGAGTAGCAGGCAGTTTACTCTGGGCACCTTATTCATCAAAGCTACTAACATTTTAATATACTGAACAAAAATATAAATTCAAACTGTCCAAATTTCAATGATTTTACTGAGTTGCAGTTCATATAAGGAAATCAGTCCATTTAAATAAATGAGGCCTTTATGTATGGATTTCACATGACTGGCAGGTGCACAGCCATGGCTAGGCCTGGGAGCATAGGCCCACTTGGGAGCCAGGCCCAGCCATTCAGAATAATTGTTTCAGAATTATGTTTTATTAGACAGATACTCCCAGTTTCATCAGCTGTTGGGTGGCTTGTCTTAGCCGATCCCGCAGGTGAAGAAGCTGGATGTGGAAGTCCTGGGCTGGCGTGGTTACATGTGGTCTGCTGCTGTTGTTTTTCTCCTCTCACACACCATTTCCTCTTGTGTGCGTGTGTAGTCTTCGGCAGATGGAGCAGGGGGGCATTGACCTACAGAAGGCTGAGGAGGAGACCAAGGCCCAGATCTCAGCAGTCAACTCCCAGAAGGTGGCCATTGTGGCTGAGTTCATGGCCCACATGAAGGTACACAGTCACAGGTTAATGCTGAAGGCTCCAGATGTACAGAACCTGGGTGGTGTATACTGACTGCCTTAAGTCTCTCTCTTTATCATTCTCTCTTTTCCCTCCGTCTCTAGCTGAGGGCTAAGTTGAGTATGGAGAAGGTGTACATGGCTCTTGAGACCGTGGGCATGACAGCAGAGAAGACCAAGCTGGAGACTGACTGCAGGGAGGGCTCGGCCGAGCTCAGGGTCCTAGAGGTCAGGTCACGCACTCATACAATTTCACACATTAAGTTGTCATCTGTACTCACTGTGTGTGTTTCCTCTTCTCCCCTCTCAGCAAGCGTGTGCCATGCTGGAGCAGCGCAAGGCCCGTCTGTTGGAGATGTGTAAGGGCCTAATGAGGAGGGCCAGGGAGATCTGTAACATGGACCCTGGGGAGAGTGCTGTACCCCCAGACCTACACACAGTCAGTATAGTACTGCACATCTCTACACTGAGTCCTCCATTCATTCTACCAGTTTTAATGCATTCATTAATTTGTGAATTTCTTCATTTGTTTTCTGTAGGCCTTCAGCCAGCTGCCCGACACTATGGATGAGATAGACGCCATGTTGAATGAGGAGAGGTCCAGGGCAGAGTGCTTCACTGGCCTCAGTGAAAATGTAAGTCAGAAGGCTCCTCAAAGCGTGTGCACGTATTGATTCTGCCTCACCATGTAACAATGCCTCCCCCCTCCCCAGGTGGTGGATGAGTACAACAGGAGAGAGCAGGAGATCAAGAACCTGGAGAAAGAACTGGATGAGAAGAGCAATGCCCTGAAAACCTACAGACAGAACATATCAGAGGTACTCTAATGACAGATTAGTGAATCAGTCTGTGCCAATTCTATCATTTCAATGCTTTACAAAAAAAATTCCTTCTGAAAATGCCTAGCAAATCAGTGTTGGATAGTGCATGTTTGAATTCATTATGCCAATGGAACCAAGTGGGGAAGGACTTACCTGAATTTATCCAAAAGAAACTCTTGTTTTTAAAACTTTCCGTTTTGCAATTGTTTGGACTAATGATTACACCCTAGGTTTGATGTCGTCTACAGAGATGTTTCCCTCCTGAAGACTTCTCTCTGTGTGTTGACAGGCAAAGGAGCGCTGGCTGAATCCTCTGAAGCAACTGGTAGAGCAGATCAATGACAAGTTCAGTGATTTCTTCCGCTCCATGCAGTGTGCCGGGGAGGTGGACCTGCATTCAGAGAACGAGGTAAGGCACGCCAAACACCTGCTGTATCCTCTGTCTGGACTAAGGAGGAGGTGCCTGAGTGTCGTCTTAGATGTTTGTGGGAGCTCTAGTAGCAGTCACATAGGGTTGGCACCATACCAGTGTTAACTCGAAATGACACAACAACAAGGTTCCAGTTTAACAATGTTTACTAAAACGTATTAGCACACTACATGGTTGTGATTGCACTCAGGCCAGGTTCATCAACAACGAGAACCCTACGCAGGCGCACTAATAACAGAGTGATAGCCCCATAATAACAGAAATATAGGGATACTTAAAACATCAACTTAACAATCTTCCACTTTTCTTTAAAGACAAAACATCAACAACATAATTAAATGTCCAAGTATTATTCAAGTCCCCCATTACAAATGGGTTGTGTGACAGTTTATTTGTATTACTCAAGCTGCCACTTTCCATTACTGAGTGCCTGTAGGCACAGAAGACTGCTGGATGCGCCCTTTTTATTCAGTCAGCAAGCTGTTTCTTTTATGGTCGACCACAGAATCCACTGGATTCTCTGTTTGTGTAAATTCCTTGATGCGGCTAATCTCAAGACGAAGTCTTTTCTCTGTGACAGACTTGGTTGACTTCACAGCATCAACTAAGGAGTAGTTGTCAGTGACACAAACTATAGGTAGAATGTGCCGTTTTTGTCTCACCAGTGGTGAGCTCTGAGAACAGAGTTGCAAGAAAGATGGCATTGTCAATTCCATCCGCAAGAGCAAGTGTTTCTCCAGCCAGTGTGCTTCGGACAACCCTTCTGATTCTTTTTGACTGCCAACGGATGGGTGAGAATCTTCCTCCTTCACCCATTAACACGATTAGATGTCCACCTTGTGTGCCTCCAGTGATGCTTCCCTAGGGCACCTTAACGCTGAAACTAGTTGTCTTAATCTGTATCTTTTCCAACATGCTGAAACTTGAGTTACTTGTTGTGATTACAGTTTATGAACTACTTTGTTTGCTTCATGAATGATTTGTACAGTGGCGTGTTGTTGGATGCCAAGTTGCAGCCATCAAACATTACATCAGGTCTACTCTATCTTTGACCTCAATTGATCAGCTTCAATTCCACAGAGAGGGGAATTCCTTTGTACGGTTCTTGAAGAATCCATGTGGCTAGGTTAAATTCTTGATTTAGCTCTCCTGTTGCATCAGTATTGTTCCGTCAACTGTAATAAACTCTATGCCAACATAACAATTATCATGCTCCTCACGGCCGACCTGGAAAACAGCTTTGAAGTGTGGAATCACAGTTGTAGCAAAGGTCTTTGAGCCACCCCAGATGAAGTCATCAACATGACAGGCAAGTACTCCAGTCACATTGCAGTCTTGATCAAGCCAATAGAAGACTGCAGGATCCACTTGTTACATGTTTCCACCTGTACTCAGAATTGTTGCCTTGACTTTGTTGTACCGGTAGAGTGATGCATCTGCGAGACCATGCATACACTTTTCTCATTTCCACATTGTTCCTTTGCTCTTAGCTTCAGACGGCGGCCGGATGTGAATGTCCCCTGACAGCTGTTCCCTGCAAAAATGCAGATTTGATATCTATGGAATGACGGTTCCATTTTTTTCTGGCAGATCACTGTCATCATGACTCTGAGGCAAATGTCTAAGTCTTTTGGGAGTTGTTTAGCAGCCAGCTCCTCAAAACCTCTAACCACTAGCCATGCTTTTGGCACTATTTCAGTTAAGGACTCTTAAGGGTACACACCCACCTTGATGAGACACATTTTTGGCCAATGTCTTTGACTTCCTCAAACACTTTTTTTTTTCTCCAATTACTGAGCTCATCAAGCTTAGCTGAGTCAAATGACACATCCTTTGTTTCAAGTACATCATTTTCAATGTCATTCTGTTTTTTGTTTTTTTCCATTGGTTCAATTCTGAGATGATCTACAAGTGACGGGTCAGCTGACCCTGTTGTACCAGAAAGTGTAGCTGGTTCAGAGTACTGCAAGTTGTACCAGTTCTGCTGTTTTCCTTTGGCGTATCCTGCTCGTCCAATGACTGTTGCTGTATGCGGAGTACCACTTTCTCTGTCCATGTATTTAAGTTTGTCCAGTTTTCAGATTAGAACAACCATGTTGTCTTAACACATGTGGCTGTTGAATGTTTTCCTCATTTGAACGCGCAACAGTATTACCTGTGGCATGGTTGAAGGTGTCTTCTCCATTTCCTGTGTCAGTTTGTGTCCATATCATTGGATGTGACATCTGGTAGGTTTGTGTCTGTTAATGTATCCTTTTTGTCATTTGTCATTAGCAGGCTGATTCTCAGCAACAGACCCTCCATCTTGTTGATCGTTTACTTTCCTTGAGTGACGCACCCTGACAATGGTGCCTCACAAATATCACCACACCATCTTGGCCAATGACTACTCCCGGTCCTTTCCACTCTTGACAGTCAACTCGTTTGTAGTACACGCCATGTGCTCTGTCTGTCAGAATCTCATTTTTACATGGACACTGATGTCTTTTGTCTAAAATGTTTACACAATAGTTGCCTGAGGTAGTAAGTTCAAGGGTCACTGGTTGTTTAAACATCACTGCCTTGTCAATTTTAATTCCTAGTACATCCCCTGCCTTCTTGAGGGAAGCTTTACTTAATAGTAAGGAGATATCTGTAGGGACATCTGTTTCAATGTGACACTTAGTCTGACCAATTTTGCTGGTATTTGACTCTTGGTAGAATGGACGATTCTCCCATCTCCAAATTTGAAAGCTCTGTTTGGTGTGCCAATCATGTTTTGTACTACTTTCATGTTTAGTTCACTGACATGGCGATCAAGCCATTTTGCACCACACACTATGTGTGTGCACATGTAGTATCAATCACAACAGATCCTAAGGATTCAACTATAAAGATCTCCGTATCAGAAGCAGCATTTGCTACGAAATGGCGCCCTCTTCTGGTTGTCTTGAGTATGTGACTTGTTGGTGCCTTTACTCTGCTGCTCAGTGTAATATGCTGCATCACTCACTTGCATTCCATCTGTTTAATGGCGTGACAGACGTCTTTTCACCCAAAAAGTATTTTTAGTGCCGACTTCATTGACTCAAGTCAGCACAGTACAAGCAGTCAAAGCCAACTGTTTCTCCCTACCATCCAGACAGGTAGTATCTAGCAACTTGAAAGCTAACACTGCATCCGGGAGAACCATGTCGTACTTGCGCATCCTATTGCACCTCTGTTCAAAATCAATGAGGTAGTCCATCATTGCAAACGAAATATCTCTAACACTGTCAAAGTTTGAATATGCCTCGTAGGCACGACCTTTCTCTTTAAAAACACTTAATCCAGTGCTCTAATCAAAGTTTGCATACCGTCATCCTTGTTCAAATCCTCCAGGGATATTTCCAGTTCTGTCTCTCTCGCTCTTCCATCGAGTGATAATACCACAAGTGCTGCCTTTTCCCGTCCAGATTAGTAACCCGTGTCTAGATTCCATGTTAATTTTTCTTGTCGAACCGAGGTGGCACTCGAAATGACACAACGACAAGGTTCCAGTTTAACAACATTTACTAAACCGTATTAGCACACTACGTGGTTGCCATTGCACTCAGGCCAGGTTCATCAACCACAAGACTCCTGCGCAGGTGCACTAATTAACAGAGCGATAGCCCCGTAATAACAGAAATAGAAGGATACTTAACTTTAACAACCAGTATTGTGATTTTCAGGGGTATTGTGGCAAAGAAACAACATGAAGTGGATTGAATTTCCTGATGAAAACAGTCCTAATGTTGGAAACAAAAAGCCTTATGTTGTCACCCAGAATCACGTATCTTTTCCAAGCTATAGCACACAATATTTTACATACAGTAGGTTTTTTTAAGGACCAAATAGTTTAGTCTCCTTTCTTTCCCTTTTTGCCAAGGAAAATCCAGTATCGTGACAACCCTAAAAGTAGTAAGTCTGTCTGTCTTACTGATGTCTGCTCCCTGCAGGAGGAGTATGATAAATACGGGATCCGTATCCGGGTGAAGTTCCGTAGCAGCACGCAGCTCCACGAGCTCACAGCACACCACCAGAGTGGAGGGGAGCGCAGTGTCTCCACAATGCTCTACCTCATGGCCCTGCAAGAGCTCAACCGCTGTCCCTTCCGAGTGGTGGATGAGATCAACCAGGTATGTAACACACACCAACTGCTGCCTGCTTAAGTGGTAAAATCACTTGCACATCCAGACTGTATTCACACAGGCTTTGTTTCTTCCTATTCTACCCAGGGTATGGACCCAGTCAATGAAAGGAGAGTCTTTGACATTGTTGTACGGACAGCCTGCAAGGAGACAACCTCCCAGTACTTCTTCATCACACCCAAGGTAAGTGTCACTGCAGAGGTGGTGACTTACTAGTGATTGTTGTGGATTAATGTTTGTGTTTTTCTCCAGCTCCTTCAGAACCTCCAGTATGCAGATGAGATGACTGTCCTGTGTGTCCATAACGGACCTCACATGCTGCCCCCCAACAAGTGGGACGAGAAGGCCTTCACCAGACGCTGCCTCCGCCGCAAGGGCAAATAGTGAAATGACCAGTTCATGATTTTCTGAGCTCTCATTTTTGGTTTGACAGAAAAGATTTGTTGACACAATCATTTTGTTTGAGGTTTTTTATATACACTGTTTAAATAGATACTTTGTAAATACTGTTTGATATGCATTGTTCAAATGTTATCTTTGAGATTGGAATGACTCCTTTTCGCAGAGTCATTCCAATCTCAAAGATGACATGCTAATTGTGAAGATGCAAGTGCTGTTCTATTTTGGGTTGAGCAAATTAATAGTGGATTAAATGTTCTTGATGTGAAGCAGTCAGCAGGGCATGAGATTTGTTTTTTTAATCTAATGGTCTTTGCGTAGTTCTTAGGACATCATCAGTGTGAAATCAACAAGTTTCACCCCCCTCCCTCCCATTCTATCAATGATCCTTTGATCAAATTAGATACCTTTAGACCATTGAGGGCAACAAAATACTTTTTTGCTCATCACCTCAAAATGTGATCACACAATTGTACTGGAGTTGACAACTTCCTATGCAAATGGGCCACGGTGTAACAGAGTACCATTTGATTTGTTTAACCCTTATCTTTAATATTGTAATGTTTCTGTGCTTTTTTTTTATTTTTTACATTTCAGAATAATGATCAATGACAGGAGTGATATTCAGTCTGCATAGATGACACTTTTTTTATGCTACCCAAGATTACTTCTATTATTTAATGGTGTTCTAGTAAGCTATTGTGCAAAGTAAACAAGTTATTACTCAAGTGACTTAATTTACTCCTGTTGTGTGTTGTTGGGGCACCATGTCCAAGCCTACGACTGATGACAGTTGTTTGTTTGAGGTGTTTACTACTCAAATTCACAGCTTTCCAAAACATCCGCAATAATTATTCAAAATGGTTACATTGTAGCTAATACTTCGGGTATGTGTTGCATACTGGTTACATATCAGCGACGACCGAAACTAGGTGCCCCCTACACTCCTGTCTTCCAATCAGAGGGTCGCTATTTTCCATGACGTATGTTACCACTCGTACTAAAAGAAGGCAACAAAAAAAAATAACAGAAGCGGAAAACAGTCAGTAGCTTCTCTAGCGGGCGTACTTTTAGACGGAGCCCTTAGTATCTCAGGAAGGGGAACGGAGAGTCTGCCAGGACTTTTTGTACAGCGAACGACCAACTAACGTTACAGTGCAAAAACACTAGTTCTAACGGTAAGTTAAACTCCTTTACAAAATATTTTCCAGCGAACTAGCTTGAGCGTTATGAAAAGCAAAGTATTGTTGATGTTTAACGAACGTTACTGGCTGTTGAGTGTCTTTGAAAGGGTATCGATAACGGTAGCTAACGAGCTAGTTTTACCGTTAATACAACTTAAACAAATTTAACTAGCTATACAGGTCCGTCAAAGCTATTTAAACCTAGTTTCAATACTTTACGATTACACAATGAGGGTCAATAGCTAGCTAAATACAGATATGTACTTTTCCCCAATAAATGAGGGGTCAAGTTACGCTAGTTAACGTTAGCTGGCTGTTTATTTGGGGGGTCAAACAATTGTATCTTTTTTTTATTACACCGCGGAAAACAATTGTTAGCCAGTAGGATTTATCGTCCAAAGGCTTCTCATGAGCCAGCGCCGACCTAAAACGGCAACTATCTGATTCCGTATGCGTCGTCGTTAGCTAAGCTAGCTTGACTGTGATGTGGATCAACTCGAGGCCACCTGCTCAACCTTCGAATATTTTACATGATTAACGTCCCTAAAGTCTGTTTAAATTGACATCCGTTTTATTTGACTGTCGCTACAGATGTTTTGGTATACATCAATTACTGGAAGAGCTACATTTGTTCATGTTGAATTGACAAAACGGGAACAAAAGGAAAAGACAAAGCGCTAACCTTCGCTAGCTAACGGTAATCGTCGTGACTTGGATTAACCACATTTCACTAGTTATCTTGCTGGATCATAGTAATTACTGCTGTATGATCATTTGTAGTTAGCTGAACATCTATCACGACGTTGTTTGGTAGCCTACCATCACTGTACTAACTTAGTTAGATGTCGGAATTACAATCTTCACTAGCTACGTAGCCTAGCGTGACTCAGTGGATTTAAAGAGCAATCGAGGCCTCTACTCTAGCTGTACTGGTATTGCAGTACAGTCTGATTCGTTCCCCGGAACTGTTGTCCCAACTAGCTTGCCAGCCTGTGTGGGGGATTTATTAAATGGATAATGATAGATCCATTGTAGTTTTGTATAACATTGTTAGTTGATTAATGGGGGGGCTCATCGGTATTGCAGACATCAAAATCATATGTGCTAAGAGATGGGACTGTTGGTGTTGGCTTATAATGTAGCTACCTAGCAACACACGGGTTATTATATATGTGTAAGGCAAAGCCACCGCTTTTGTCAATACACACGCAAGGCGTGTGTGTGGCATTGCAGCTTGTATGTAAACATTTACCATATCTCAGTCAAACCGTGAGCGCCCTCCACACGTTTCTGTAGAAACAAATTACGAACGGACCCGTCTCACTGTGAGCAGGCGCTACGGTTTGGTGACGTAACCAAACTTTAGTGGGGCTTCCAGGGTTACCTATAAATAGCGTAGCGAGGTCGTGTGGGTGCGCCTTTGAGATCAGCCTGTCACATTGCACCCTTGTGACAGGCGAAAGCTAATACCCCGTCCATGCGAGTTTGGGGCAGCAAAGAGCACTGCAGTCAGCAGGCATACACGTGATGCGGCGATTGAAGTGCCTTTCTGGGGGAAACCTCTGACGCATTTCGCTAGAAAGCGTGGCATGGGCTTGTGAGTCTCCCCACCCCTGCGCGGCACTCCTCGGTTCCTAGAAGACTGACACAAGTGCCTCAACTTGCTTTTCGTTTTCTTCCATGAACAGACTAGTTGGCTACGGTTAAGCAAATGGAAACTGGCTACTTAATTTGGGGTATTTATCAACCTGCCTTAAGACTGTTACTGTACCACTATCCCAGTTGTTTGTAGCTGATCAGAACGCTCTGGGTTGGGGAAAGGTTCACACGCCACTCTGTTCATCTCTGGACATGATAGTGAGTGATGCAACCAGAAGGACTGGTTGCTTCTTGCCAATGATTGAACACTGTTTTCACATCCCGCCATCTGTTTAGACCCCTGTCTTGTCTGTTGACGATAACCAGGCAGGCAGCCACACATTTACTGTGATGAACTCACCAGTGGTGCTATGAAGGTTTAAATTCTAACTGGGTCTAAACCCCAACTGATAAACAGTGCTGAAAGAGTGACTGACAGATGGTGCTGAAATGAATGTTGTAAAAAAATATATATATTTAAAAAAAAATACCTACAGACAGCGAGGCTATTAAAACCCTGTTATTATCAAATCTCTGTTCAGAGAACATTCAATGTGCCTCCAAATAAACCCACTGTGAGCGAGTTGAGTTGAACCCGTAGATAGAGGACCCTAGTGCCCAGAAGCCTGCTTTAGCATGACCAGCGCCATTGAGGACTTTCACCATTTTAAGTAGTTAACTGAAGGAAATGACACTGAATTATACTCATGAGGAAACCTTCCATGACTACAGATTGCGGTAAATCGCCATCCTTTAATAAGGGTTGGGTGATACTACAATGTAATTGGAGATCAACAAATGTTTGATGTCGTGATGTGACGGAAGCAAGTAGAATTTTTAACAGACGCTAGTTTAGCTTGTTTTAACTTGGCTGGCCCAGCTGGAGTCGGGCAGCACTCAACAGGAAACATACCAAATGACCTACCTATTCTTATTTGCCATAGTCTATTTTAATGAATGTATATGGTGCCAAAAGCTGTGCAGAATGTCTGAACATTTCTCTCACCTCTTCAATGTCGGATGATCATGGGCCTTTTGCAGCGGACACTCCATTGTCTGGCTTGTTTTAAAAGCTTACTTTCCCTTTTTCCCCCCAATCGTCATTCTATTTGAATGTGACTTGTTGGCTTAAGTATATAGCCTACTCTTTCATGATCAACCTTCAAATGAATATAAGAAGCCATTAACTGAGTCTCTCAAAGTTTTATGTTTGTGAATAGCCTAAATAAAAACATGGTACCGTAATATTGACAGAGCGAGAACAAAATGGATTAATCAAATGAGAAGTTTAAGCAAACATATGCATTTCTGGCCTTCACCTGACCCAAGCTTTAGGAAAAACGAATTGTGTGCTGCTGGAAAATCCCTCCTTGCAAACCAAACAGTCAATTATATAGGCCTACCCCAGGCTGTTAATAGCACTTCCAGTGCACGGTACTTTTACAAGTTAAACATATAAACAAATGCTGATATTATTGTGGAAGGGTTTATTCTAGCCTTGAATTGAGCAACGGGCATTGCATAAGCTCCTACAGCAGCGCTTTCGATAAGTGGTAATAAAACCCTTCTGCCTATTATTTTAGCCATATCTTACAAAAAGGTTTCTGACAAGGAACACAAGCATTTTATATTTTTCTGGCTTTAACCACCTAGAGTCGATTGACGCACCGGTGCGGACTACCAAATTCTCTGAAATTACATTGGAGGCTGCTTATGGTAGAGAAATGGACATTCAATTCTCTGGCAACAGCTCTGGTTGACATTCCTGCAGTCAACATCCCAATTGCACGTTCCCTCAACATGAGACATCTGTGGCATTGTGTTGTGACACAACTGCACATTTTAGTGTGGCCTTTAATTGTCCCCAGCAAAAGGTGCACCTGTGTAATGATCATGCTGTTTAATCAGCTTCTTGATATGCCACACCTGTCAAGTGGATGGATTATCTTGAAACAAGGGACCAACACTTTACATGTTGCATTTTTATATTTTTGTTCAGTGTGTCTCTGTCTAGAACTTTCTTGTATCTCCTAGATGTAAGCTAAACACTTAAACCTGGTTTCTTATGATTTTGTTTTTGACTGTTTTGCCATTTATGAATGTGTCATTCAATGCATTTCTCTGGGCTATAGTAGTAGGCCAAATTCAATATTTTATTTATACCCAAAGGGGTCCTAAAAATCTAATTGCCAAACTATCCATAATATCACCATCTTAAAACAATAATTAATAGTTTGATTGTTGAGTGACTCTGAGCTCATCACGCAGTTCTCTTCTCAGCTAGCTTTTTGGAGAACACACCATTGATAGCTCGACGGCCACCAAATGCTCTGTCAGTGTTGGCCTTTTCCTGCTTAAGAGAATTGTTTGTAACATTGAGATTGTGGCCCAAACAGTTCAGCCATGGCCATTCCAACAACGTTAGCGCTATTATCAGTTGTGATGCAGGATTCCAGACATCGCCCAACCCTACTTTATATCTGATCAAACAAAACTCTAGGTGACAGTGTGTATGCACCCTTTCAGGTTGTTTGCCAGCGTAGTCTTAGTCGTAGTAGTAGTCTTAGTTCAAAGTCAAAAGGAAGATGGCCTCACTGGTGATGCTGTGCTCTGACGCCGTAATGGGACAATGGTTGGGTATCTATGGTTACCTGAATTAAGTGGCAGGGATTTTTTTTAATGGTGGCAAGCAGCTCAATGCTGCAGTGATTACAGGACTGCCTTGAGAATGCTGGAGTAGGCATGTTGCTTCTTAGGTTGGGGGTTCAGTATCTTCTATTGGCAGAGGTCACATTAGCGTTCAGGGATCTGCATTTTCAAAACTCAAAACCATAAAAAAAACTTTTGACCAGCGTTTTATATTGAAAGTGTTATTAAAAAATGTATTTTAATTATGTCCAGGACAATTCAATCAGCAGAGATGGCACAGGAGACCAATCAGAGCCAAGCGCCCATGCTTTGTGCCACCGGCTGTGGTTTCTTTGGAAACCCCAGGACCAGTGGCATGTGCTCTGTCTGCTATAAGGACCACCTGACCAGACAGAACAATGGAGTGAGCCCCCTGAGTGCAATGGGTAAGATCTACCTTTCCTCCACAATTGGTTTTGTTAATCTTTATCTGTTTGAGAAGCAGATGCCTTACAACTCCATGTTTTTGCAGTCAGTGCATTTTCTCTTACTTAATCTAATCATGTATTGTTTCATTTAGGTGGCAGTGTGTCCAGTAGCCCCACAATGGAGACCTCGACCATCCAGAGAATTGAGGCATCTTTGAATAATGCTGCTGCTGCTGAAGCGGAGGCCGAAGCTGCCAGGTGAGGGTCTGTTGCTACTCTGAAATGACCATGGAAACCATTCTTTAACACCAAGTATCACCAAATTACTCACTTCTCTCGCACCACGTTTGTTATATTGTTACATCTGAATGAGATTGCTAGTATGAAGTGGAGGATATTTTTAGCCTATAGCACCTGTTCTCTTTCTCTCACTGTAGTGGGGCAGCAGCTCTTCCTGTAACCCAACAGATGACCGAGATGAGCATTTCCTGTGAAGAGGAAGGAGCGTCGCCTAAAGCAGAGCTTGCAGAACCTGGTGCGTGTCTGATTCATATGGGTGTTCAGGGCCTCATTGGGTGGGGGTCACATGAGTGGTTACAGGCCTGTGATGGGAGGTGGTTGTGAATAGTCTCTGGGCTCTGTTGTTTTGATGTCTTATTTTTCTGGTCTTTCCAGTGGTCACTCAGCCCACCGCCTCAGCTTCCCCTCCTAGTGCTGCCGGCAGTGATGAATCCAAATCACCCGACTCCGCCAAACCGAAAAAGAACAGGTGCTTCATGTGCCGCAAGAAGGTTGGCCTTACAGGTGAGGACAAACAATCCAGTACTGCCTAACATTGTTGCTTATTCAGTCAGACCTCAGTCAAGACTATGGCTTTTCTGCCTCTCTATGATTGAGTATAGGATACACTGCGCAGAGGTGATATGAGCTGGGTCTATTAGTGTGACTGACTCACTGTGCCTTTTTGCTCTGTCAGGTTTTGACTGCCGCTGTGGGAACCTGTTCTGTGGACTCCACCGTTATTCAGACAAGCACAACTGCCCGTATGACTACAAAGCTGACGCCGCCGCCAAGATCCGCAAGGAGAACCCTGTGGTGGTGGCTGACAAGATCCAGAGAATATAAAACCTTCTCTCACTTTGACCTTGAACACTTGGAGTGATTGGCAAAAAAAAGGACTCGCGCCTGACCTGCGTTCTAAAGGACTAGTTGTTTTTTACAGTATGGGGGGAATCCAGTTGTCTGCAATGCATGAACGATCACATTTTTCTTCTGTTTTCTGTCTGAGCTTACGATTTTACAAAAAAATTTAGGACAAAAGAAGAACAAAACAAAAAAAATCAGCAGACTAGGACACTCTTTTCCAGGGACGCCTGGACCTGGCTTAATTCTTAGTGTTTTTGGGGAATCTGATTGTTGTAAAGTAGGCGGTCTGATGTGTTGTGGTTGTCATGAGTTTACTACTTTGACTCTGTATTTATGAGATTTTTCTGAGGAGAGGGGGACGTTGTAGCCTATGAGACTGTTACAGCCCCGACCGGATCAGTCCATTTATATGTACTACCAGACATGTTTGTCTGTGCTGTATGGGGCCTCAATTCAGGGGAGACCCCCAAGCACATTCTCTATTGTGAGATCAGATGTGAAGAAGTGACTTTAACAAATGAAGTCTTTTATTTTTTTTTATCACCTAAAGAACAACCTGTTCAAGATGCTTATGAAATGATCATCCAGTATGAATGGTGAAAGCGGCACTGACACTTGTAGATGGATGTGTTCTGTTCCAGCCCTATAGGTTCTCATCAGATTCATCTGAATCAAACAGAATATCAGTGTACTCATACAAGCCTGCTCCACTGGTTCATTCTTCCTGCAATGTGTGCTGCACTAAAAACCATTGCTTAGGTTTACTTGTATCCGTTAAAGATGGGGTTTCTAAAAAGTATTTAGGTCTGATGCTGTGATGTAATGTGTATTTGAAGGGGAAACTTGGCGCTGCCTTTGTCTGGCTGGATGGGAGACTGGCGGAAGACCGTTCACTTCCTGCAATTGAGATCGGGTCATGTGACCCCAAACTGTTGTCATGTGACAGTGCTGATGCACATTCTGTGATCTTTTTTGAGGATATGGG
Source organism: Oncorhynchus kisutch (assembly GCF_002021735.2). NCBI lineage: Eukaryota > Metazoa > Chordata > Actinopteri > Salmoniformes > Salmonidae > Oncorhynchus > Oncorhynchus kisutch. The sequence continues at coordinate 21,533,542 of NC_034196.2, read as the reverse complement.
ATGTTTTGCTTGGGTTGTTGTATCAATGACAAATAGCCTAAATTAACCAGATTGCTGAGGTTGGAAGGGTTAGGTCCACTAATCTTTTGATCAATATTTCCCCGAAAATGTGTGATATATTTCTGATTTATATTGTGTAGTGCGAATCACATGCTATGTATTAAACACATGTCTAATGTATGCCATTTGATGGATGGATGGATGGTGGCTGAGTATTGTGTGCAAGTACCTGTGTTCCTCAGTAGTCAGAACTGATCCAGTGGACTTTTTTTGTGTGTCTGGCTGCTCAGCTCTAGTTTCTCGGTAGGGCTGTGAGATTTCACCTTTTTCATTTTTAACCCTTTTTAGTTATGCAAGTTTGTACAAACCATCTTTATATTTATGTACTGCACATATAATCTTGTTACCCAACATTACAGCAAAATTGTACCATGTAAATAAAATTATGTACAGAGATATAGAATCATGTACTCCGGCAATTTATTACTCATATCGTGGCTTGAGAGTTACCTGTCTAACAGAACGCAGGGTGTTCTTTTAACTTCCTGTTGAATTGAGGGAAAGCTTGGTTTGTTATGAGTCTCAACTGTTCTATTGAAAAAGTTACTAGCTAGCTACCTTTTTTGGGGTCCTGCGATGCGGTTTGTGTCAGCAGTGGTCTCAGCAACTAACTGTCCATGGATCCTGCCAACCAAGGATCTGGGGAACTGCTTGGCATAGCAGCTGGCCTAGCTGCCTATCAAGCTAGAGGGGTTTTCTTGACTTGAATGCCGCCTGCGACGGGATTATCCTTTGTAGCTGGGATAACGGATTGTCCCGGGTTTGTGTCTGTCTAGATCCCTGCTGTTTCAATCTTCCTTGTGACCTGCCCTTTCTGGAACTGTGAAGAGTAACAGCGTAGCCTACGTTGCTACTATGACAAAGACCAAAGCCAGTGGGAGTACAGTTGAGGACTGTGATGTCTATCACTGGTGAATGATCTTTTAAACTAACAAAAATACTTCTACAACCAGTTGTTACAACAAGAAAATGGCTTCAAGTGTTGTCTAAATACTGGTGGATTCAACTAATAAAATAATGAACTACCTGAGGGGTACAGGACCCGAAGAGCAGTTTGCAGTTCTCCCAGGGTCAGCTCGATGAGTTTAAACAAAACTGCAAGGTGACAGCAATCTAAGTCATTGAGAGAGGACATCATTTCTGTATGTGAATCCATGATTACAATGACTGAGAAATCAGTCTTTGAGAGGAACTTATATCTTCCTCAACGAGGACTATCCTGCAGCTGTGCGCCAGAAGAGGAAAGAACTTATCCCAGACATGAAAGCTGCCAGAGCACTTGGTGACATTGCTTACATCCGCTATGACAGGCTCATTGTCCTCCCTCCCAAAAGCCTGGAATGGATGAGGGAGCCAAGCCTATGGGTTAGTAGCTTCAACCCAGCAGCACACGAACAAACTTACCAACACCAATCGACTGTTGAATGTTTCATTGCTTTGCTCTTTTCCATGTTATGTCTATCACTGGTAAGCTACCCAGGAAAGGGCTGAAAATAGCCCATATTGACAATATATGTAGCCTTAGAAACAAGGTTCATGAAATCAATAACATGCTAACATCAGATAACATTCATATATTAGCCATTTCTGAGATGAATTTAGATCATTCCTTTGTAGCAATCAATACAAGGATATAACATATATAGAAGATACAGCAATGCCTATGGGGAAGGCGTTGGTGTATATATTCAGAGCCATATCCTTGTAATGCTTACAGTATATCTCATGTCAAGTGTTTTTGAAGTGTTGTGGCTGCAGGTTCACTTGCCTCATCTAAAGCCTATTCTTTTGGGGTCTTGCTATAGACCACAAAGTGCTAACAGTCAGTATATAAATCATGTGTGTGAAATGCTTGATAGTGTATGTGATGTAAACAGAGAGGTCTACTTTCTTGGGGAGCTGAATATTGACAGGTTTTCATCAAGATGTCTGCTCAAGTGGAAGCTTTTCACTGTAACCAGTGACTGTAATCTGGTTCCGGTTATTAATCAACCTACCAGGGTGTTTACAAACACTACAGGAACAAGATCATCCACATGTATTGATCACATTTTTACTATTACTGTAGAACTTTGTTCTAAAACTGTATCCGTACCCATTGGATGCAGGGATCACGATATAGTGGCTATGTCCAGGAAAGCCAAAGTTCCAAAAGCCATGCATAAAATTGTGTGTAAGAGATCATACAAAAGATTTTGATGTGACTATTATGTGATGATATTAAAATATTTGTTGGTCTGATGTGATTAATAAGGAGCATCCAGACACTGCACTTGAATCATTTATGAAATGACTTCTTCCAATTATTGATAAACATGCACCTGTTAAGAAACTGACTGAAATTGTTAAGGCTGAAAGGCGTGGCCAAAGGAGTGGCTAATACATCTGGCTGCACATCTGACTGGCTGACTTACCGCAAATTGACAAATCATGTGACTAAAGTCAACAAAAAGAAGAAGAAAATGTACTAAGAAGCCAAGATATATGATATAAAGAATGATGGAAAAACACTTTGGAATACTTTAAATGACATTATGGGCAGAAAGAGAAATTCAGCTCTGACTTTCATCGAATCAGGTGGCTTATTTATCGCAAACCAACTTGATGTTGCCAATTATTTTAATGATTACTTAATTGGAAAAGTGGGCAAACTTAGGTAGGAAATGCCACCAACGAACAGTGTGCATAAATGCATAAATAAACAAATAATGAAATAAAAGCATTGTAAGATAGAATTTTTAAAGTTAGAGGTAAAGGTGGAAAAATTGTTATCGATCAATCATGACAAACCTGGCATTGACAACTTAGGTGGAAAGCTACCGAGGAGGGAAGCTGACTCTATAGCCACTCCTATCTGTCATTCTTTAATCTGAGAAGGAAGTCAAATTCATTCCGCTACCCAAGAGTGGTAAAGCTGCCTTTGTTGGTTCTAAAAACAGACCAATCAGCTTGCTGCCAACTCTTAGCAAACTATTGGGGGAAAAATGGTGTTTAACCAAATACAATGCTATTTCTCTGTAAACAAATTAACAACAGACTTTCAGCATGCTTATAGAAAAGGGCATTCAACATGTACTGCTCTGACACAAATGACATGATTGATTGAAAGAAATTGCTGAGAGGATTTCAGTGCAGCCTTTGATATTATTGACCACAACCTGTTGTTGAGAAAATGTATGTGTTATGGCCTTTCAACCTGGATTCAGAGCTATCTAATAGAACTGAGGGTTTTCTTTAATGGAAGCTTCTCTAATGTCAAACATGTAAAGTGTGGTATACCGAAGAGCAGCGCTCTAGGTCCTCTACTCTTTTCTATTTTTACCAATGACCTGCCACTAGAATTAAACAAAGCATGTGTGTCCTGAGGATTCAACCATATACACGTCAGCAACCACAGCTAACAAAGTCACTGAAACCCGTAACAAGGAGTTACAGTCTGTTTTGGAATGGGTGGCCAGTAATAAACTCATCGTGCACATATCTACAATTAAAAGCATTGTATTTGGTACAAACAGTTCTAGACCTCAGCTGAATCTGGTAATGAATGGTTGAACAAGTTGATGAGACAAAATTCATTGGGATTACCTTAGATTGTAAACTGTCATGGTCAGAACGTATAGATTCAACAGCTGTAAACATGGGGAGAGGTCTGACACCACACTCCACAAAGCAAGTCCTGTAGGCTCTAGTTTTTATCTTATCTTGATTATTGTCCAGTCATATAGTCAAGTGCTGCAAAGAAAGACCTAGTTAAAATGCAGCTGGCCCAGAACAGGATTTATTTTTTAATTTCCTAGGCAAGTCAGTTAAGAATTCTTATTTACAATGACGGCCTAGGAACAGTGGGTTAACTGCCTTGTTCAGAGGCAAAACGACAGATTTTTACCTTGTCAGCTCAGGGATTCAATCTAGCAACCTTTCGGGTTACAGGCCCAACGCTCTAACCACTAGGCCGCCCCAAATTGTTCTTGCTCTTCACTGTAATCTTTCCACTTTCCACTGTAATCTTTCCACCCTCTTTCCACTGGGATTCTCTGCCTCTAACCCTATTACAGGGGCTGAGTCACTGGCTTGCTGGGGCTCTCTCATGCCGTCCCTGGAGGGGGTGCGTCACCTGAGTGGGTTGATTCACTGTTGTGGTCATCCTGTCTGGGTTGGCGCCCCCCCCCCTTGGGTTGTGCCGTGGCGGTGATCTTTGTGGGCTATACTCAGCCTTGTCTCAGGATGGTAAGTTGGTGGTTGAAGATATCCCTCTAGTGGTGTGGGGGCCGTGCTTTGGCAAAGTGGGTGGGGTTATATCCTTCCTGTTTGGCCCTGGCCCTGCCACAGTGTCTCCTGACCCCTCCTGTCTCAGCCTCCAGTATTTATGCTGCAGTAGTTTATGTGTCGGGGGGCTGGGGTCAGTTTGTTATATCTGGAGTACTTCTCCTGTCCTATTCGGTGTCCTGTGTGAATCTAAGTGTGCGTTCTCTAATTCTCTCCTTCTCTCTTTCTTTCTCTCTCTCTGAGGACCTGAGCCCTAGGACCATGCCCCAGGACTACCTGACATGATGACTCCTTGCTGTCCCCAGTCCACCTGGCCATGCTGCTGCTCCAGTTTCAACTTCCACCTGACTGTGCTGCTGCTCTAGTTTCAACTGTTCTGCCTTATTATTATTCGACCATGCTGGTCATTTATGAACATTTGAACATCTTGGCCATGTTCTGTTATAATCTCCACCCGGCACAGCCAGAAGAGGACTGGCCACCCCACATAGCCTGGTTCCTCTCTAGGTTTCTTCCTAGGTATTGGCCTTTCTAGGGAGTTTTTCCTAGCCACCGTGCTTCTACACCTGCATTGCTTGCTGTTTGGGGTTTTAGGCTGGGTTTCTGTACAGCACTTTGAGATATCAGCTGATGTACGAAGGGCTATATAAATAAATTTGATTTGATTTGATTTGATTTGTAATCAGAGGGCTAATATTAATACTATGCATGCCACCCCCCCACCAGACATGCCACCAGGGGTCTTTTCACAGTCCCCAAGTCCAGAACAAATTTAAGGAAACATACAGTATTATATAGAGCCATGAGTGCATGGGACTCCCATCGCATATAGCGCCACTGAACAGCAAACCTGGTTTTAAAAAAACTATTAAAGCAACACCGCAAGGCACAAAGGCTCTGCCCCATGTGACCTGCTTGTTGTGTGTACGTACTGACATGTATGTGTAACTGATAGATGCGTGCACACATGCTGACACCACATGTTAATGTTTTAAATTGTAAAGTCTTTTATCTGTAATGTCTTTTTCGTTATGTGTCGGACCCCAGTAAGACTAGCTTTCGCCATTAGCGTCGGCTACTGGGGATGCAGAAAATATAATTGAAGGTGATTTATTTCCCTACGTCTCAGACTCCAATGTCTTTTATTTGCTAGTATCACTATATAATTGCAGTGGCTTGCTACACTGCCATGCTATTTTAATATGACCAGAGGGACAAAACCTAAATGACTGTGATGTTCTTCCTCAGTGCTATGACAACTGTGGCAGTTCTGTTTTTTTATAGTCTGTGTCTCTGCCTATGGGTAAATATAGAGACTGGCAACCTTCAGCTGCATGGCCTTCTCTCACGTGAAATACTCACCCCTAACTTCCACCAGTACAGGACCCCATTTCCCAAAGTCATTTTAAGGCTAAGTTCATCGTTGGAATCTTGGTAGGAGCATCATTAAATCTCTTCGCTATTTCCCAAAAACCTTTGTTTTACTAAAGTTGCACTTGAAAACGCTCGTTCAGACCACTCGTATAACAATGAAGTGTGCCGTTATTTTTTTCCTTTCACTGTACTGGCTACACAGGTCTCTGCTGAACATAATCAAGATGTTTATCTGTCACAGACCACAGATAACTTCACAACGAAGTTGACTACAAATAATGTTCATGTCTTTGCAAATGTTACAGTCAAGGGAATGATACAAAATATTATTGAAATTAAAATTGTATCAGTCTATATAATTCAATAATATTGAAATCAATTTCCTATTTTGCTTAATTGTAGGCAACTGTATTTTGTCTCAATATATTGTATGATATGTATCGTGCGCAATGTGAATACCTTTGATTTAGTGCATTATTGTAGGGTAAGCATTAGAATAAGCCTCATCAATATTTGCAGCCATAGGTGATAGGCTATTATCTTTCTAGAAGCTGATCTGTTGTCAGTGTTGTGGAATAATTAAGGTCGGATTTGAATAGAGAAAGCTGATCCAAGATCAGCGCTGCCTTTCTTTCGATCCTATTAGTATCGACACATGCTCTAACGATGACGTTCTCCCTACATGGAGTTTTCAGGAAACACTTTTTAAGTCTTATGCCGCTGTAGGAAATATTCTTCTTTAAAACACTTGTAAGCCTAAATTCCATCGCTATTGGGGAAGCAGGCCCAGTATGCTATGTTTAGATGCACACTGTCAGTCGGGCAGGCATACTCAGCCTAAAACAAGCAGCACGTGTTCAGCTACAGAACAACCCACGGTTCACAGTCACATCTGGTACCCAGTGGATTACTATAAAAGGCCCCCAAATACTACGTGTGGGAGAAAGAGATCTCTGGGCAACAAGTTGAACCTCATGTTATTGCCAGCTCTCTGACAGATGTCAACACATACCTACATGTATTTATATTAGTCCAATAACAGGTTTATTTGTCTACTGGCTTGTAGGCGTAGTTCCTAAGTAATATGCTTAATATAACATTGGTGAGAAACACTGTTAGGGCTTGTTATGTGACAGTCATGTCAAGGCTAGGAATAACATGCTGCAGAGGGAGGCATGAGACACAGCAAGGTACTTTTCTTTGGCACATCGTTCAATTGAATTTCCTCACACCTTCATTTTATGGGACATTATTTTCTTTGATTGTGAAACCATCTGATGTTAAATGTTCACCACTCATTGGTCCTTACTGTATGGATTATGCTCAAGCAAAACACCCCTTTATTCACAATACCAATGCTAATATCCCTATTGTCCAGTAGGTGACAAGCTGGAGACTGCTTTGGCTGGATCCTTTGTTTTTGTCGCCCCCTTATCAGATCAAGGTTCAATGTGGATTTGTGCACAAAATGTACTTGTACCCACATTGAAAGACATGTTAGACTAAGTTATTATAGCCTACATGATTGTTGTGTTTTTTTTTGCCTAGATTGTACATGAAGTGGTATTACTTCACATTTAATTACACATGCATAATTCATGGAGAAGATGCATTAAATAGATTTACAATCATCTGAGAAATGTTTAAACAGGAATGTGTTCAGAATTGTATGATGACTATATTTGCATGAAAGCTGTTGATCATGATCTGGGGTTTACTTTTATCATTGAAGGTGGAATAATTTCAGGAATATTATTGGTTGGAATAATGTGATTGTAATAACATGATTGCACAGTTTAACAAAAAAAATATATACTGGTGATAGATGCAATGTCTTATACATGTGTGTTTTCTACTTGACAGGGCTGATGACCGTAGTTTATGCTGTGGAAGATGAGCTCCCCTCCATTATTTAATGGGGACCAACAGGTGTGTGTGTTCTATATCTTTGTGAACAGGTTCAGAGGTGTGTGTTCTATATCTTTGTGTGTGTACTGTATGTGTTACTACAGATATTCTATATTCTTACTCATTCATTAAACTATTTATGGACAATATAGTCCTCCAATATTCAGCATGTAGTGTATCAATTGCACATTGAATATGTAAAATGTGCATAATGTGTTTGTTTTACCTAATGGGTCTTGAAAAGGAAACCTAAACTTTCATTAAATCTTTAAGGCTGTTTGTCTTGGTCCGTGTGTGGTCATGGTGTCTGGTGTGCAGATGAGTGAGAGTGTCTCTGTTTGAACAGATGAGTGAAAGTGTCTCTAACTGTTTAAATGTCCTGGGCCCGGTTTCCTGATAGCGATGGAACTTAAGCTTACAAGTGTTTTAACGATGCATCGTTCCTATAACGGCCGAAGAACTCGCATGCATTTCCCAAAATACCACATAGGGAGAACTTTGTTATTGGAGCATGTGTCGATACAGTCAAATCTTACCTTAACATTAGAATTATACTGAATACGGGTCAGCGCCTATTATCACCTACATGGCTGCAAATATTGCAGCTTATTCTAAAGCTTATATAAGGGCACAATGCGAGACCAAATGCAGACGTAGGAGGTAGATGGTTGAGCTCCGATATTTATTATGACAAAAGGGGTAGGCAAAAGGCAAGTTGGATACAGGCGAGAGTTCATAAACCAGGTCAGAGTCCAAACGATACAAGACTATGTCGTCCTACCTGGGCGCATACCTGGCGATGAGGGCTGGATTCAGGATGTCTCTAGCGGGAACCCAGCACCTCTCCTCTGGACCGTAACCTTCCAAGAACTAAGGACTCTAGAGATGGGAAAAGGACCAATGAAATGGGGGGACAGTCTGCGGGACTCCACCCGAAGGGGCAGGTCCCATGTGGAAAGCCATACCCTCTGCCCAATGCAGTAGCGGGGAGCTGGAGTCCGGTGGCGATCCGCTTGTGAACGATACCTGGACTTGGTCTTGAGAAGTGCTGCCCAAGTTCTTCTCCAGGTACGTCGACAGTGGCGGACGAACATCTAGGTCGTGGGTACGTTGACTTCCTGCTCTTGTTCTGGGAAAAGTGTAGGCTGATACCCCATGGAGCACTCGGAAATACTCCACCCAGACCAGTTGCCGGCTCCAGGGAGTGGAGTTAGTTGAGAGCAGGCATCGTAGGGTGGTTTCCAGGTCCTGGTTAGCTCGTTCTGACTGGCCGTTGGATTGGGTATGGAATCCGGAGGATAGACTGGCTCGACGACCCAATAAGAGTGCAGTACGCCTTCCAGAACTGAGACGAGAACTGAGGATGGACCCCGGTTGGAGACAATGTCCACTGGGAGTCCATGGATCCGGAAGACGTGCTGCACCATGTGCTGGGCCATCTCCTTGGCAGAGGGTAGTTTGGGGACAGGGTTGAAATGGGTGGCCTTGGAGAACCGATCCACTACCGTCAGAATGACGTTGTTGCCATCAGACGGAGGGAGCCCAGTGACAAAGTCCAGAGAGATATGGGACCAGGGACGATGAGGGACAGGTTGTGGCTGAAGGAGGCCAGAAGGAGCTTGCCGTGGAGTCTTGTTCTGAGCACACACAGTGCATGTGGAGACAAAGGCAGAGACGTCAGGAACCATTGTGGGCTACCAGAAACGTTGTCGGAGAAAGGCTAGGGTTCTATGTGAACCTGGATGAATGGAGGAATGAGCCCATTCCAGGACCCGGGACCGGGCCGAGTTTGGGACAAACAACCGGTCAGCTGGGCCCCCTTCAGGTTCAGGCTGGGAATGTTGTGCCTTGCGAACCAGGGTTTCAATATCCAAACCCAATGAGGCCGCATGGAGGTAGGGAGAATGGTTTCAGAGACTGGGGGGGTGGCAGAGGAACTGTATAGATGGGAGAGGGCGTTAGGCTTCATGTTTTTGGACCCTGGGTGGTAGGAAATGGTGAAGTTGAATCTTGTAAAATAACAAAGCCCACCGGGCCTGCCTGGAGATAAGGCACTTGGCTGTACGGAGTTATTACACATTTTTATGGTCGGTCCAAACAAAAAATGGCTGTTTTGCTCCTTCCAGCCAGTGCTTCCACTCTTCCAGCGCCATCTTGACAGCCGGAAGTTCTCAGTTACCAACAACGTAGTTCCTTTCAGCAGGATTGAGACAATGAGACAGGAAGACACAGGGATGGAGCTTTTGGGCAGATCGCTGGGACAGGATGGCCCCCACTCCAACATCTGAAGCATCAACCTCTACCACAAATTGGCGAGACAGGTCCGGATGGATGAGAATGGGTGCTGTGGTGAACCGATGCTTCAGGTCCACAAAGGCTCTGTCAACAGCTGGAGACCATGTGAACGGTACTTTGGGAGAGGTGAGTGCAGAGAGTGGGGGGCGTAGGTTGAGGCCAATCTGGACGTAGGTTGAGGCCAATCTACCACTGCTTTCACCTTTTCAGAATCCATTTGGACATTTCCATCAGCGATGACATATCCCAGAAAGGAGATTGTCAAGCGGTGTAACTCACACATCTCGTCTTTCACAACCAACTGGTTCTCCAGGAGGCACTGAAGGACTTATCTGACATGGAGAACATGTTCTTGGACAGACCGGGAAAAAAAACAGGATGTCGTCAAGGTAAACGAACACAAAACAATTTAGCATGTCCCGGAGCACATTGTTTACCAGGGCCTGGAAGACAGCGAGTGAGTCCAAACGGCATGACCTGGTACTCATAATGTCCGCTGGCTGTGTTAAATACTGTCTTCCACTCATCTCCTTCGCATATCCGAACCAGGTGGTAGGCATTCCGAAGGTCCAGCTTGGAAAAAATGGTGGCCCCCTGGAGAGGTTCGAATGCTGAGGAGAGGAGTGGTAGGGGGGGTAACGATTCTTGATCGTTGTATCATTAAGACCCCGGTAGTCAAAACATGGACACAGGGTCTTGTCCGTCTTCTCCACAAAGAAAAACCCTGTGCCGGCAGGAGATGCAGACGGACGGATGCCTCCAGTAGTGTCACACCCTGACCATAGTTTGCTTTGTATGTTTCTATGTTTTGTTTGGTCAGGGTGTGATCTGAGTGGGCATTCTATGTTGTGTGTCTAGTTTGTCTATTTCTATGTTTGGCCTGATATGGTTCTCAATCAGAGGCAGGTGTTAGTCATTGTCTCTGATTGGGAACCATATTTAGGTAGCCTGTTTTGTGTTGGGTTTTGTGGGTGGTTGTCTCCTGTGTCAGTGTTTGTACCACAAGGGACTGTTTCGGGTTTTCACGTTTCTTGTTTTGTAGTTTATTCATGTATAGTTTCATTATTAAAGAATCATGAATTATAACCAGGCTGCATTTTGGTCCACCTCTCGTTCCCAGGAGGAATCCCGTTACAAGTTGCCAGAAAATCCTCAATGTACTCCTCCATGGCCTTGGTCTCCGGGCCGGATAGAGAATATAGCCGACCACGAGGTGGTGTGGTGCCGGGGAGGAGATCAATGGCACAGTCATAAGGACAGTGCGGGAAAGAGAAGTAGCATGTGCCTTACTGAATACCTCCAGGAGGTCATGGTACTCAGTGGGAATGGCAGAGACATCCAAGGCTTTGTTTACTCCCTGAGGAGGACTTGAAGGCAGTGGGAATGACAAAACGGGCTCCAACCCAAGATGGAGCTTGTGGTTCAGTCAATAACTGGGTTGTGTTTTTGGAGCTAATAAAATCCCTGAACAACAGGAACATGGGGTGAATCGATGAGGAGGAACTGTATGGTCTCACTGTGGTTTGCTGAAATCTGAATGTGCACTGTTCTATGGGTGACTATTCCAATTGAGCACCTGTCCAGTGCCCTTGTGTCCATGGGGACAAAGAGAGGTTGAGTGGGAATACCTCATTCAGAAACCATGGTAGCATCCATAAAACTTTCATCAGTCCCAGAGTCAATGAGCACCCTGATAGACTTAGATTGGTCTCCCCACAGCAGAAACACAAAAAAAGGTGTACGGGTGATTGGAATTAGGGAACTCCCAGTCTGGCTCACCAGAGTACTTGAACTCACTAGAGAAAAGGGTTTCTTGACAGGGCAGGTGGCTATATAATGTCTTACACCTCCACAGTACAGACAACATTTAGAACTCAGCCTACATGAGCGTTCCCCAACCGATAACATAGCTCTTCCCAGTTGCATGGGCTCTGCACTATCTAACTCACCCGTCGCCGATGATTCTCAAGGAACCTCGGTTGTTTTCGGCTCTCCTTGGAAATACACACTTCGGGGATTTCCTGATTCCTTAGGGCGTGTGCCAGCATCAACAGATGAACGAGTGTTCCCATGGTCTGACTGACCTCTCACACCGGCGTTCTCGTAGGCGCCCATCGATCCTAATCGAAAGGGCAATGAGGGAATCGAGGTCCAGTGGTATTTCCTGAGCATGGAACTCATCCTTTATCCCCTCCAACTGTCCGTGGAGGTGTCGAACAGAGCCTCCGGATTCCAGGAACTATCGGTGTCCAATGTGCGAAAATCTACTGCGTAGTCTGCCACACTATGAGAGTTCTGACGTACCTGCAGTATTTTGAGCCGCCTCCCTCCCGGGCACTGGAGAATCTAAAACCTCTCTCAACTCTGCCATAAATTCCTCCGGGCTATGGCACACCGAAGATTGCTGCTCCCACACAGCCGTTGCCCAGGAGAGTGCCCTTCCAAACATGAGTGTGATTAAATACGCTATCTTCGATCGGTCCGACGGGAACGAAGAGGGCTGGAGTTCGAAAATGAGGGAGCACTGGGAAAGGAATGCCCGGCAGGTGCCAGGATCAACTGCATAACGCTCCTGAAGAGTTAAGCAGGATTCTCGGGGAGCCAGGATAGGTTGAACCAATCCACATCTAGAAGAAAGGTTACTGAGTGGTTGGGAGGTCTGTGATGTGGCATGCTGCCTATGAGCTACTTCATGGATTTGTGCCATTATCGCCTTAAACCCTTGGTCGTGGCGTTCTGTCAGGAAATGAAGCCCTTCTAAAAGGTCCCGATATAGCTCCCTGCAGGGAGACAACGTGATGGAGCTGGTCCAAGCCTGCTGGGTCTGTCATGGCCAGCTCGTACTAAACGCAGAAAAAAATGAAACGTCCTCTCACTGTTAACTGCGTTAATTTTCAGCAAACTTAACATGTGTAAATATTTGTATGAACATAAGATTCAACAACAGACATAAACTGAACACGTTCCATAAACATGTGACTAACAGAAATTGAATAATGTGTCCCTGAACAAAGGAGGGGTCAAAATCAAAAGTAACAGTCAGTATCTGGTGTGGCCACCAGCTGCATTAAGTACTGCAGTGCATTTCATCCTCACGGACTGCACCAGATTTTCCAGTTCTTGCTGGGAGATGTTACCCCACTCTTCCACCAAGGCACCTGCAAGTTCCCGGACATTTCTGGGGGGAATGGCCCTAGCCCTCACCCTCCGATCCAACAGGTCCCAGACGTGCTCAATGGGATTGAGATCTGGGCTCTTCGCTGGCCATGGGCAGAACACTGACATTCCGGACTTGCAGGAAATCACGCACAGAACAAGCAGCGTGGCTGGTGGCATTGTCATGCTGGAGGGTCATGTCAGGATGAGCCTGCAAGAAGGGTAACACATGAGGGAGGAGGAAGTTTCCCTGTAACGCACAGCGTTGAGGTTGCCTTCAATGACAACAAGCTCAGGCCGATGATGCTGTGACACAACGCCCCAGACCATGACGGACCCTCCACCTCCAGATCGATCCCACTCCAGAGTACAGGCCCCGGTGTAACGCTCATTCCTTCAACGATAAAGGCGAATCTGACCATCACCCCCGGTGAGACAAAACAGTGACTCGTCAGTGAAGAGCACTTTTTGCCAGTCCTGTCTGGGCCAGCGACGGTGGGTTTGTGCCCATAGGCAACGTTTTTGCCGGTGCTGTCTGGTGAGGACCTGCCTTACTACAACACGCCAACAAGCCCTCAGTCCAGCCTCTCTCAGCCTATTGCGGACAGTCTGAGCACTGATAGAGGGATTGTGCGTTTCTGGTGTAACGGCAGTTGTTGTTGCCATCCTGTACCTGTCCTGCAGGTGTGCTGTTCGGATGTACCGATCCTGTGCAGGTGTTGATACACGTGGTCTGCCACTGCGAGGACGATCAGCTGTCCATCCTGTATCCCTGTATCGCTGTCTTAGGCATCTCACAGTACGGATGTTGCAATTTATTGCCCTGGCTACATCTGCAGTCCTCATGCCTCCTTGCAGCATGCCTAAGGCAAGTTCAAGCAGATGAGCAGGGACCCTGGGCATCTTTCTTTTAGTGTTTTTCAGAGTCAATCGAAAGGCCTCTTTAGTGTCCTAAGTTTTCATAACTGTGACCTTAATTGCCTACTGTCTGTAAGCTGTTAGTGTCTTAACAACTGTTCCACATGTGCATGTTCATTAATTGTTTATGGTTCATTGAACAAGCATGGGAAACAGTGTTTTAACCCTTTACAATGAAGATCTGTGAAGTTATTTGGATTTTTACAAATTATCTTTGAAAGGCAAGGTCCTGAGAAAGGGATGTTTCTTTTTTTGGTGAGTTTATAAAGGGCACAAGGCGAGACCCAAATGCAGACACAGGAGGCAGATGGTTGAGCTACGATATTTATTATGACAAAAGGGGTAGGCAAAAGGCAGGTTGGGTACAGGCGAGAGTTTATAAACCAGGTCAGAGTCCAAATGGTACAAGACGATAGGTAGGCTCAAGGTCAGGGGTAGGCAGAGTGGTCAGGCAGGCGGGCTCAGAGTCAGGACAGGCAAGGGTCAAAACCTGGAGGTTGAGAAAAGAAAATACAAAATAATTTTAAAAATAAGTTAAACAATGCAAAGAAAAAAATAAGAAAAAACACAATTGTATAGGAACACGTAAAACTTCAGCCTTCATCTCCGGCGCCATCTTAACTGTATGGAGCCACTAACTAAAAAGAGGGCTTCTACTTACCTAACATTGTGAATTGTTTTAAGATGGTCATACCATGGATCATTTAGCTATTTAATTTGGAATTTTATGACCCCTCTACGTGTAAAAAAAAATCTTTACAAAATCTTTGATATATGGAAAACAGATAGTCCCAAAAAATCATAAGGAATAATGTTTTGAAATGTCTGTCTTATAAAAAGTGTCTGAGATAAAAGAAAACTCTTTTAATTGTGTTTTTGGACACATATTTAACCCCTTTTTTTGTGGCACAAAAAGTCTTTTTTTTTACCGGTACCAGGTTACCTTAAGACGAGGCCCGTGGCAGTTGTGGGTGTGATAGAACAATACGGAGAAAGTCTTGTGTTCGTGATAGTCTCCCCATTCCATAGAGTGGTCATGTTAGTTTGTAGGCCAAACCATTCTAACACCACTTTTGTGAGAAGACTGATTTTCGGGATGTCTCCTGGTCTGACAAACAGTGCTGTAGCTCTGCCACTTTACACCGCAGGTGCGTGGTGGAACACGTAATAATGTCATTTATTTGGAACCGTTTTCAGAAATGGCAGAAATATTCACACTTCATCATATTGTTGCACTGTGCGCATCCTCTGCATTTATAGCTACCATTTGGTAGAGGGCGTAAAAGAGCCTGGCTAATTTCCTTTTGTGGCTGGCAGTTGGCATGAACCAATTTATCGCGTAAATTGCGACCTCTCCTATACACCATACGTGGTGGATATTTAAATTCAGCCGGCAAAGCTGGGTCCGATGATAAAATATGCCAGTCATAGACCAAAAGGGCACTCTTTGGCCCCATGGGTGGAATGTTATGAATATTTTTCATAATTTCATAATTAATAAATATTTTTAGAAAATCACCAAAGAAAATCCGGTGTTTCTATGTGAAACAGTTTTGTTATATTTCTGTGTTCTGTGATGTATAGAAACTGTAATATTGTGATGCAAACTCAAAATTGAATACATTTCAACTCTATATCTGACATGGTACAGGTGTCATATTTTTTTTAAAGCCCATAACCATGTGTGTAAGGTGTATACTTTTGTTTCAAAGTAGATTTGTTTGAGATGATCTAGAATCACAATGTGTGATCCTGATTTAGCCCACTGCTGTAAAAGGTTAAACTGACCAATTTCAATTTTTTATTACATTTTTTTTATTACATTGATGCACACACCTATAGACTCTTAAGGATTTTACACTTTGTAACTGTTTTAAAGTCACCATTGGCCTCATAGTGAAATCCCTGAGTGGTTTCCTTCCTCTCCGGCAACTGAGTTAGCAAGTGCGCCTGTATCTTTGCAGTGACTGCGTGTATTGATACATCTTCCGAAGTGTAATTAATAACTTCACCATGTTCAAAGGGATATTTTCACATCTGCTTTTTTTTACCCATCTACCAATTGGTGCCCTTCCTTGCCAAGCATTGGAAAACCTTCCTGGTCTTTGTGGTTGAATCTGTGTTTGAAATTCACTGCTCGACGGAGGGACCTTACAGATAATTATATGTTTGGGGTACAGAGATGAGGTAGTCATTCAAAAATCATATTAAACACTATTATTGCACACAAACATATGTGACTTGTTAAGCACATTTTTATTCCTGATAGTTGTACATGGAGTGTACAAAACATTAGGAACACCTAGATAGACTGACCTAGATAGTTTCCCTTGGGTATCAAGAATGGTCCCCCACCTAAAGGACATCCAGCCAAGTTGACACAAGTGTGGGAAGCATTGGAGTCAACATCGGCCAACATCCCTGTGAACGCTTTCAACACCTTATAGAGTTCATGCCCTGACAAATTGAGGCTGTTCTGAGGGCAAAAGGGGGTGCAACTCAATATTAGGAAAGTGTTCCTAATGTTTTGTCCATTCAGTGTGTGTGATGTTCAGAGATTTTATTTGAATTTGTATTTTTTATTGAACCTTTATTTAACTAGGCAAGTCAGTTAAGAACAAATTCTTATTTACAATGACAGCCTACCAAAAGGCAAAATGCCTTAGGCGTGTACATGGGCTCGGATTAAAAATACAAATAAATTAAATAAAAATATAGGACAAAGCACACATCACGACAAGAGAGACAACACAACACTACATAAAAGATCAGGTAGTCATTCAAAAATCATGTTATTATGTGATTTGTTCAGTAAAGTTTTACTCCTGAACTTATTTAGGTTTGCTATAACAAAGGGGTTGAATGCTTATTGACTCAAGATATTTCAGCTTATCATTAGAAAAACACGAGTTGACTTTGATATCTTATTAGGGCTAGCGGAACCCCTCGACAACATCCGCTGAAAAGGCATAGCGAAATTCAAAAATATTTTGGGGAAATATTTAACTTTCATACATTCACAAGTGCAAAACACCAAATTAAAGCTTAAATTCTTGTTAATCTACCCATCGTGTCCGATTTCAAAAAGGCTTTACAGCGAAAGCTGAGACCTGTTAGGTCAGAGCCTAGTCACAAAAACACATACAGCCATTTTCCAGCCAAAGAGAGTCACAAAAAGCAGAAATAGAGATAAAATTAATCACTAACCTTTGATGATCTTCATCAGATGACACTCATAGGACTTCATGTTACACAATACATGTATGTTTTGTTTGATAAAGTTCATATTTATATCCAAAAATCTCAGTTTACATAGGCGCTTTATGGTCAGTAATGTTGTGCCTCGAAAACATCCGGCAAATCTTCAGAAAGCCACATCAATTTACAGAAATACTCATAATAAAACTTTGATAAAAGATGCAAGTATTATGCACAGAATTATAGATATACTTCTCCTTAATGCAACAGCTGTGTCAGATTTCAATAAAGCTTTACGGAAAAAGCAAACCATGCAATAATCTGAGTACGGCGCTCAGACACAAAAACAAACCATGCAGATACCCGCCATGTTGTGGAGTCAGTAAAAGTCAGAAATAGCATTATAAATATTCACTTACCTTTGATGATCTTCATCAGAATGCACTCCCAGGAATCCCAGTTCCACAATAAATGTTTGTTTTGTTCGATAAAGTCCATCGTTTATGTCCAAATGCCTCCTTTTGTTAGTGCGTTTAGTAAAACAATCCAAACTCACGAGGCGCTTGCAAGTCCAGGCAAAATTTCAGACGAAAAGTTCAAAAAGTTATATTACAGTTCGTAGAAACATGTCAAACGATGCATAGAATCAATCTTCAGGATGTTTTTAACATAAATCTTCAATAATGTTCCAACCGGAGAATTCCTTTGAAATGCAATGCAACGCAGGTCGCTCTCACGGGTGCGCGCGTGATCAGCTCATGCCACTCTGCCAGACCTCTTACTCAATCAGCTCTCATTCGCCCCCACTTCACAGTAGAAGCCTCAAACAACATTCTAAAGACTGTTGACATCTAGTGGGAGCATTAGGAAGTGCAATATGACCCCATAGACACTGTATATTCGATAGGCAATGAGTTGAAAAACTACAAACCTCAGATTTCCCACTTCCTGGTTGGATTTTTCTCAGGTTTTTGCCTGCCATATGAGTTATGTTATACTCACAGACATCATTCAAACAGTGTTAGAGGCTTCAGAGTGTTTTCTATGCAATACTACTAACAATATGCATATATTAGCTTCTGGGCCTGAGTAGCAGGAAGTTTACTCTGGGCACGCTTTTCATCCGAACGTGAAAATGCTGCCCCCTATCCCAAACAGGATATGATGTGGTATTGTGTGTATGCCAGTGACAAAAAAATAAAAAAAATCAGGTGGTAACACAATAAAATGTGGAAGAAGTCAAAGGGTGGGAATACTTTCTGAAGGCACTGTAAAACTAGCTGAAAAGAACCACCTACGATTCCCGACAGGGCAGCTTCTTGTTATTATTTCTAGCTGTTTGGCCATCCAGAATCATAACAACATGGACATTTACTCCATTGAAGCGTGCGCATCGTTTTCGTGACGTTCTCAGTTAAGCCATATATTAAACCGTTCTGACTTTACATATGTTTTTGTGAGATGAACCGTTTTCTGCTATGTGGACTACAGAGAAGGGTCCACTCCCTTATTTCTGACACAGAGGCTGTCCTTTGAAATGATTCCTGGTTATCTCTAAATGTTCTCATGGGTGTAGTTCAGAAAACTACCACCAGAACATTCTAAAAAAACCTTCCTTACCCTCTTTGAGGATAATACAGTGCCACCGACGCGGCCCGCTACCATGGATTACGGGCCCCACCTCCCCTTCTCCGTGGCCGATGTAAGACATTTAAATGTGTTAACCCTCGCAAGGCTGCCGGCCCAGACGGCATCCAAAACCATGTCCTCAGAGCATGCGCAGACCAGCTGACTGGTGTGTTTAAGGACATATTCAATTGCTCCTTATTGCTGTCCCCACATGCTTCAAGATGGCCACCATTGTTCCTGTATCCAAGAAGGCAAAGATAACTGAACTAAATTACTATATGCCCGTAGAACTCACTTCTGTCTTCATGAAGTACTTTGAGAGACTAGTCAAGTATCACATCACCTCCACCTTACCTGCCACCCTAGACCCACTTCAATTTACTTACCGCCCCAATAGGTCCACAGACGATGCAATCGTCATCACACTGCACATTTCCCTATCCAATCTGGACAAGAGGAATACCTATTTACATTGGTATTCCTCTTGTCCAGATGGAATAGGGCAATGTAAGAACGATGTTCATCGACTACAGCTCAGCATTCAACACTATAGTACCATCCAAGCTCATCATTAAGCTTGAGGCCCTGGGACTCAACCCCGCCCTGTGCAATTGGGTCCTGAATATTCTGACTGGCCCCCAGGTGGTGAAGGTAGGAAATTACATCTCCACTTTGCTGATCCTCAACACTGGGGCCCCACAAGGGTGAGTGCTCAGCCCCATCCTGTACTCCCTGTTCACCCATGGCTGCGTGGCCATGCATGACTCCAACTCAATCATCACATTTTCAGACGACACAACAGTAGTGGGCTTGATTACCAACAACGATGAGACAGCCTACAGGGAGGAGGTGAGGGCACTCGGAGTGTGGTGTCAGAAAAACAACTTCTCACTCAACATCAAATCAAATGTATTTATACAGCCCTTCTTACATCAGCTGATATATCAAAGTGCTGTACAGAAACCCAGCCTAAAACCCCAAACAGCAAGCAATGCAGGTGTAGAAGCACGGTGGCTAGGAAAAACTCCCTAGAAAGGCCAAAACCTAGGAAGAAACCTAGAGAGGAACCAGGCTATGAGGGGCGGTCAGTCCTCTTCTGGCTGTGCCGGGTGGAGATTATAACAGAACATGGCCAAGATGTTCAAATGTTCATAAATGACCAGCATGGTCAAATAATAATAATCACAGTAGTTGTCGAGGGTGCAACACGTCAGCACCTCAGGAGTAAATGTCAGTTGGATTTGCATAGCCTATCATTGAGAGTATCTCTACCGCTCCTGCTGTCTCTAGAGAGTTGAAAACAGCAGGTCTGGGACAGGTAGCACATCCGGTGAACAGGTCAGGGTTCCATAGCTGCAGGCAGAACAGTTGAAACTGGAGCAGCAGCACGGCCAGGTGGACTGGGGACAGCAAGGAGTCATCATGCCAGGTAGCCCTGAGGCATGGTCCTAGGACTCAGGTCCTCAGAGAGAGAAAGAAAGAAAGAGAGAATTAGAGACTGCATACTTAAATTCACACAGTACACCGGATAAGACAGGAGAAATACTCCAGATATAACAGACTGACCCTAGCCCCCTAACACAAACTACTGCAGCATAAATACTGGAGGCTGAGACAGGAGGGGTCAGGAGACACTGTGGCTCCATCCAATGATACCCCCGGACAGGGCCAAACAGGCAGGATATAACCCCACCCACTTTGCCAAAGCACAGCCCCCACACCACTAGAGAGATATCTTCAACCACCAACTTACCATCCTGAGACAAGAGAGAGTATAGCCCACCAAGATCTCCGCCACGGCACAACCCAAGGAGGGGCGCCAACCCAGACAGGTAGACCATGTCAGCAACTCAACCTACTCAAGTAACGCACCCCTCCTAGGGACGGCATGGAAGAGCACCAGTAAGCCAGTGACTCAGCCCCTGTAATAGGGTTAGAGGCAGAGAATCCCAGGAGAGAAACGGGAACCGGTCAGGCAGAGACAGCAAGGGCGGTTCGTTGCTCCAGAGCCTTTCCATTCACCTTCACACTCCTGGGTCAGACTACACTCAAGCATATGACCTACTGAAGAGATGAGTCTTCAGTAAAGACTTAAAGGTTGAGACCGAGTCTGCGTCTCTCACATGGGTAAGCAGACCATTCCATAAAAATGAAGCTCTATAGGAGAAAGTCCTGCCTCCAGCTGTTTGCTTAGAAATTCTAGGGACAATTAGGAGGCCTGCATCTTGTGACCGTAGCGTACGTGTAGGTATGTACGGCAGGACCAAATTGGAAAGATAGTTAGGAGCAAGCCCATGTAATGCTTTGTAGGTTAGCAGAAAAACCTTGAAATCAGCCCATGCCTTAACAGGAAGCCAGTGTAGGAAGGCTAGCACTGGAGTAATATGATCAAATCTTTTGGTTCTAGTCAGGATTCTAGCAGCCGTATTTAGTACTAACTGAAGTTTATTTAGTGCTTTATCTGGGTAGCAGGAAAGTAGAGCATTGCAGTAGTCTAACCTAGAAGTAACAAAACCATGGATTCATTTTTCTGCATCATTTTTGGACAGGAAGTTTCAAATTTTTGCAATGTTACTTAGATGGAAAAAAGCAAAGGAGATGATCATGGACTTCAGGAAACAAGAGAGGGAACACCCCCTTACCCACATTGATGGATCAGCAGTGGAGAAGGTTGAAAGTTAAGTTCCTTGGCGTACACGTCACGGACAAACTAAAATGGTCCACCCACACAGACAGTGTGGTGAAGAAGGCGCAACAGCACCTCTTCAACCTCAGGAGGCTGAAGAAATTTGGCTTGTCACCTAAAACCCTCACAAACTTTTACAGACGCACAATTGAGAGCATCCTGTAGGGCTGTATCACCACCTGATACGGCAATTGCACTGCACACAACCGCAAGGTTCTCTAGAAGGTGGTGCGGTCTGCACAACGCATCACTGGGTGCAAACTATCTGCCCTCCAGGACACCTACAGCACCGGATCTCACAGGAAGGCCAAAAAGATAATCAAGGACAACAACCACCAAAGTATGTTCATCTCTAGGAGACAGAACGCGTCTCCTTCCTGAGCGGTATGACGGCTGCGTGGTCCCATGGTGTTTATACTTGCTTTGTACAGATGAACGTGGTACCTTCAAGCGTTTTGAAATTGCTCCCAAGTATGAACCAGACTTGTGGAGGTTTACCATTTTGTTCTGAGGTCTTGGCTGATTTCTTTCGATTTTCCCATGATGTCAAGCAAAGAGGCACTGAGTTTGAAGGTAGGCCTTGAAATACATCCACAGGTACACCTCCAATTCACTCAAATTATGTCAATTAGCCTATCAGAAGCTTCTAAAGCCATGACATCATTTGCTGGAATTTTCCAAGCCGTTTATTAATGGCACAGTCAACTTAGTGCATGTAAACTTCTGACCCACTGGAATTGTGATACAGTGAATTATAAGTGAAATAATCTGTCTGTAAACAATTGTTGGAAAAATTACTTGTGTCATGCACAGAATAGATGTCCTAACCGACTTGCCAAAACTATAGTTTGTTAACAAGACATTTGTGGAGTAGTTAAAAAACAAGTTTTAATGGCTCCAACCTAAGTGTATGTAAACGTCCGACTTCAACTGTATTCTTATTACATTCCTTTACTTAGATTTGTGTGTATTAGGTAGTTGTTGTGGAATTGCTAGATTACTTGTTAGATATTACTGCACTTCTGGAACTAGAAGCACAAGCATTTCGCTACACTTGCATTAACATCTGCTGACTATGTGTATGTGACCAATAAAATTGGATTTGATTTCAAACCTTTTTTGAAGTTGTGATAAAGTTTCCCACTCCCTGATGTCTTCCAGCAAGGATTGACATTGATGCTCATCGTGTTTTTGTTTCCAGAAACTAATTTGTCTTCATTATAATACCTATGAAGGCAGGTCACATACTGTAGTTGTCATAGTGACGGGGAGTTAGTTACTCGAGGGGGGTACCGGTCCAGGTATAGCTCTGGCTCTGTGCATCTGAGGTGGTGTTGGTGCGTTCATTCCACCGTTACAGAGCACAGCCAAGGAAGAAGAGAGAGTAAAGTATATTCAGAGAATACCTCATGTCACCATGCCTAGGAAGAGTGATGTAGCAGTGATGATGGAGGAACAGTCGTAAACAGTCGTTAACAGTCGTTAAGACGCCTAAGCGGCACTACAGGGAGACAGAACGGACAGCTGATCGTCCTCGCAGTGGCAGACCACGTGTAACAACACCTGCACAGGATCGGTACATCCGAACATCACACCTGCGGGACAGGTACAGGATGGCAACAACAACTGCTCAAGTTACAGCAGGAATGCACAATCGTGCTCAGACTGTGCTCAGACTGTCCGCAGTAGGCTGAGAGGCTGGACTGAGGGCTTGTAGGCCTGTTGCAAGGCAGGTCCTCATCAGACATCACCGGCAACAACGTTGGGCACAAATCCACCGTCGCTGGCACAGACAGGACTGGCAAAAAGTGCTCTTCACTGACGAGTCGCGATTTTGTCTCACCAGGGGTGATGGTCGGATTCACATATATCGTTGAAGGAATGAGTGTTACACCGAGGCCTGTACTCTGCAGCGGGATCAATTTTCATGTGGAGTGTCTGTCATGGTCTGGGGCGGTGTGTCACAGCATCATCGGACTGAGCTTGTTGTCATTGCAGGCAACCTCAACGCTGTGCGTTACAGGGAAGACATCCTCCTCCTTCATGTGGTACCCTTCCTGCAGGCTCATCCTGACATGATCTTCCAGCATAACAGTGTCACCAGCCATACTGCTTGTTCTGTGCGTGATTTCCTGCAAGACAGGAATGTCAGTGTTCTGCCATGGCCAGCGAAGGGCCCGGATTGGGATCCCATTGAGCAAGTCTGGGACCTGTTGGATCGGAGGGTGAGGGCTAGGGCCATTCGCCCCAGAAATGTCTGGGAACTTGCAGGTGCCTTGGTGGAAGAGTGGGGTAACATCTCACAGCAAGAACTGGCAAGTCTGGTGCAGTTCATGAGGAGGAGATGCACGGCAGTACTTAATGCAGCTGGTGGCCACAACAGATACTTATGATTTTGACCCCCCCTTTGTTCAAGGACAAATCAAATCAAATTTATTTATATAGCCCTTCGTACATCAGCTGATATCTCAAAGTGCTGTACAGAAACCCAGCCTAAAACCCCAAACAGCAAGCAATGCAGGTGGAGAAGGACACATTATTCAATTTCTGTTAGTCACATGTCTGTGGAACTTGTTCAGTTTATGTCTCAGTTGTTGAATCCTGTGTTCATACACATATTTACACATGTTAAGTTCTGCAAATAAACGCAGTTGACAGTATGTTTATTTTTTTGCTGAGTTTAGATACATTTTGGGTGATTTGTGTCAGCTTAGAGATGTCTGAATGAGTGGTGGAAATGTATTTGTTTGTGTTGTCATTCAGTTGGAATCGAGATTGACGGGGACGTGGGTGACAGTGAAGGTAAGTGGTGATGAGTTCTCACCCTACCCGTATAACACGGAGCTTATAGTTGTCTTTCTCTGTGAATAAGGCAGACAACTATTGACACTGGTTGTTAGAATTGAACTGATATTTTTAAAAGCTTCAGCTCTAACTGTATTAGCAGGTTTTTTTACTTGTGTATTTTTGCTTGTGTGTTTGAGCTGTTGTGTTTGTGTGTGTGTATATAATGACGACACCAGTCGAAGGGGTGGGAACAGAAGACCGGCGGCTGACAGAGGAGGAGCCCGCAGCAGGGGCAAAAAATCCAGCCAGCGAAGATGAGGATGATGAAGAGGAGGCTCCCAGAAACCGCAGAGGAGCGAATGAGAAGACGGCCACTAAGTCACGTGACGGCGACGATGACAGTGAGGATAATGCCCCCAAGAGGAGACGAGGAGAAGCAAACAAAAAGAAAGGAGGAAAGGCCCAGGACAGTGACGGTGAGGAGGAGAAGGGGAACAAGGGAAAGGGAAGGGAGCCGCAGGAAAGAAGGGGAAAGAAGAGGAGACCAAAGTTAAGAAAGGAGACGCCAAGGGGAAGGGCAAAGGAAAGGAGAAGGAAGATGAGAAGGAAAAGAAGAAGAAAAAGAAGAGAGCAGGTATCTTGGATGGAAATCAGGACCCCAAGCGATAGTGTGATGACCTTAGAGAAGATACTAAACGTAATACTACACAGCACAGGAATCAAAGTAATGGGTCAAATACATTATTTAAGTGTATTATACAGTATTTGCCAGAGGTGGGACCAAGTCATTGTTTTACTAGTCACAAGTAAGTCTCAAGTCTTAGCACTCAAGTCCCAAGTCAAGACAGGCAAGTCCGAGTCAAGTCTCAAGTCAAGACCATCAAGTATCAAGTCAAGTCTCAAGTCCTAAACTTTGAGTTTCGAGTCCTAAACATGTCATAATGTGCTCTTCAACAAATGTAATACCATTTCATATTTTTAACAAGAGTAATAGTATATTACATTTACGCAAATGATGAATGCTTTTAAAATATCTATATATTTATTGCTTTCCAAATAAACGTTATATTTCCATGGAGATACATACATAGAGATACATGTTGATCGACTATCGAGGATCGCTATGGGGCGCAATCGGGCGAAGTAGGCTTGTACACAATCTCCCAACACACACACTCTGTATGGTTACAGTAGACTAACGTATGTCAATGGTTTTAGGAACAGCAGTAACATCAGGCAGGATTTACGCTACCAACTGCCTAGCCAGTTGTAGCTCAATCTTGGGTGCAATGATCACGTTCCCGCATTGACTGACTGTGTGGAGGTTTATTGATTTAACGTTACGTTATCCTACATGATACACCAGTAAAGTAATGAAATATATAGCTGTCGGCTATATTAGCCACAACTTACCGTTCTTTGTGGAGCTTCAAATGTTGAACAAAGTTGGAAATTGTTGCGCCTCCGTCTAATTTTCTTCCAGCATGTTTTGCAAGTTGCAATCAGTTTTTTGTTGATACAGCGTTGTCTTTATATCCGAAAATGATAATTTTGGGTATCATCTTTCTAAGTGCTCCATCTGAATTCACCCGCCGACGTTCCTCTGCACTGCCACGCACAACTTTTTCTCAGCTGGCACAATTTGATTGGCTACTGTCCGATTCAAACTGTAATCGGTTAAATGAAGATTTGTTGCGCTGCACACTTTTTTTAATAGCATAATTGTTAATATTTGGGCTTGGGGAGGGTATCAAGTCCAAGTCAAGTCACAAGTCATTGGTGTTAAAGTCAAAGTCGAGTTGCAAGACATCATATTTGTGACTTGAGTCCAAGTCATGTGACTCGAGTCCACACCTCTGGTATTTGCTAAAATAGGATACAGCCTGAATTTAAAATGGATTAAATAGAGATTTTTTTTAGTCACTCACAATACCCGATAATGTCAAAGAGGAATTATGTTTTTCTAAAAGTTTACAAATTAATTAAACATTTAAACTGGAATGAGTCAATACGTGTTCAACCCATTTGTTATGGCAAGCCTGTCATGGCCGCCGAATGAAGAGGAACAAAGTGCAGCGTTGTGAGCGTACATATTCCTTTTATTTAGGATGACGCCGACAAAAACAATAAACAATACAAAACAACCGTGAAGCTTAAGGGCTATGTGCCACAAAGAAAGTTAACTACCCACAATCACAGGTGGGAAAAGGGCTGCCTAAGTATGGTTCCCAATCAGAGACAACGATAGTCAGCTGTCCCTGATTGAGGACCATACCCGGCCAAAACAAAGAAATACAAAACATAGAAAATAGAACATAGAATGCCCACCCAAATCACACCCTGAACAAACCAAAATAGAGACATAAAAAGCTCTAAGGTCAGGGCGTGACAAAGCCTAAATAAGTTTAGGAGTAACAATGTGCTTCACAAGTCACCTAATCTCTGTATCCCACACATACTGTAAGTGTGTAAGGTCCCTCAGTCGAGCAGTGAATTTCAAACCCAGATTTAACCACAAAGACCGCAGGGAGGTTTTTCAATGCCTCGTAAAGAAGGGCACCAATTGGTAGATATGTAAACAAACAAACAAACAGACATTGAATATCCCTTAGAGGATGGTGATCCCTTTGAGCAAGTTATTAGTTACACTTTGGATGGTGTATCAATACACCCAGTCACTACAAAGATACAAGCGTCAGTCCTAACCGGAGAGGAAGGAAACAGCTGAGGCCAATGGTGACTTTAAAACAGTTACCAAGTTTAATTGCAGTAATAGGAGAAAACTGAAGATGGATCAACAACATTGTCATTACTCCACAATACTAACCTAATTGACAGAGTGAAAAGAAGTAAGCCTATACAGAATAGAAATATTCCAAAACATGCATCCTGTTTGCAACAAGACACTAAAGTAATACTGCAAAAAAATGTGGCAAAGTAATAAACTTTTTGTCCTGAGTACAAAGTGATAAGTTTGGGGCAAAATCAATACCACACATTACTGAGTACCACTCTCCATATTTCAAGCATCGTGGTGGCTGCATCATGTTATGGGTATGCTTGTAATAGTTAAGGACTGGGAGTTTTTCAGGATAAAAAGAAACAGAATGGAGCAAAGCACAGGCAAAATCCTAGAGGAAAACCTGGTTCAGTCTGCTTTCCACCAGACACTTGGAGATGAATTCACCTTTCAGCAGGACAATAACCTAAAACACATGGCCAAATCTACACTGGAATTTCTTACTAAGACAGTGAATGTGGCCGAGTTACAGTTTTGACTTAAATCTACTTGAAAATCTATGGCAAGACCTGAAAATGGTTGTCTAACAACCAATTTGACAGAGCTTGAAGAATTTTGAAAAGATAATGGGCAAATGTTGCACAATCCAGGTGTGGAAAGGTCTTAGAGTCTTGCCCAGAAAGACTCACAGCTATAATAGCTGCCAAAGGCTTCTACAAAGTATTGGCTCAGGGGTGTGAATATTTATGTAAATTACATATTTCATTTTAAATACATATGCCAAAGTGTCTAAAAACATATTTTCACTTTGTCATTATGGAGTGTTGTGTGTAGATAGGTGTAGAAAAAAAGTCATCCATTTTGAATTCAGGCTGTAACGCAACAAAATGTGGAATAAGTCCAGGGTTATGAATACTTTCTGAAGGCACTGGATTCTGCCAATTCCCCTCCCCCATTTCTCAATTTGTGTCACCCATAAGTGAGAAACCGACATGCCAAGTATAGACCACATCGTGGTCCATAGGCTAACTGTCCGTCTGTCTGTCTGTGTCTTTCTGAGTGCAGGAGTCCATCGTGGATGGCATCGGCCTGCTAACTGTCTGAATCGCTGTGTCCCCAGCCAGCGCAACCACTCACTGGACCCATATGTTCACTTGGCTACGCATGCCTCTCTCTAATATCAATATGCCTCGTCCATTACTGTCCTGGTTAGTGATTCCTGTCTTATTTCACTGTAGAGCATCTAGCCCTGCTCAATATGCCTTAACCCACCATGTTGTTCCACCTACATGTGCGATGACATCACCTGGTTTAAACATCTCTAGAGACTATATCTCTCTCATCATTACTCAATGCCTAGGTTTACCTCCAATGTACTCACATCCTACCTTACCTTTGTCTGTACACTATGCCTTGAATCTATGCTATCGTGCCAAGAAACCTGCTCCTTTTACTCTCTGTTCCGAACGTGCTAGACCAGTTCGTATAGCCTTTAGCCGTACCCTTATCCTACTTCTCCTCTGTTCCTCTGGTGATGTGGAGGTTAATCCAGGTCCTGCAGTGCCTAGCTCCACTCCCACCTAGCTCCACTCCCAGGTGCTTTCATTTGTTGACTTCTGTAAACGTAAAAGCCTTGGTTTCATGCATGTTAACATTAGAAGCCTACTCCCTAAGTTTGTTTTACTCACTGCTTTAGCACACTCTGCCAACCCAGATGTCTTAGGCGTGTCTGAATCCTGGCTTAGGAAAACCACCAAAAACCCTGAAATCTCCATCGCTAACTATATTGTTTTCCGCCAAGATAGAACTGCCAAAGGGGGCGGTGTTGCAATCTACTGCAAAGATAGCCTGCAGAGTTCTGTATTACTATCTAAGTCTGTACCCAAACAATTTGAGCTTCTACTTCTAAAAATTCACCTTTCCAGAAACAAGTCTCTCACTGTTGCCGCTTGCTATAGACCTCCCTCTGCCCCCAGCTGTGCCCTCGATACCATATGTGAATTGATTGCCCCCCATCTATCTTCTGAGTTTGTGCTACTAGGTGACCTAAACGGGGACATGCTTAACACCCCGGCCATCCTACAATCTAAGCTTGATGCCCTCAATCTCACACAAATTATCAATGAACCTACCAGGTACAACCCCAAATCAGTAAACACGGGCACCCTCATAGATGTCATCCTAACTAACTCGCCCTCGAAATACACCTCTGCTGTTTTCAATCAAGATCTCAGCGATCACTGCCTCATTGCCTGCATCCGTAGTGGGTCTGCGGTCAAACGACCACCCCTCATCACTGTCAAACGCTCCCTGAAACACTTCTGCGAGTAGGCCTTTCTAATCGACCTGGCCCGGGGTATCCTGGAATGACATTGACCTCATCCCGTCAGTAGATGACGCCTGGTTATTCTTTAAAAGTGCCTTCCTCGCCATCTTAAATAAGCATGCCCCTCTCAAAAAAATGTAGACCTAGGAATAGATATAGTCCTCCAGACCTGTCTGCCCTTGACCAGCACAAAAACATCCTTTGGCGTTCTGCATTAGCATCGAATAGCCCCCGTGATATGCAACTTTTCAGGGAAGTTAGGAACAAATATACACAGGCAGTTAGAAAAGCTAAGGCAAGCTTTTTCAAACAGAAATTTGCATCCTGTAGTACTAACTCAAAAAAGTTCTGGGACACTGTAAAGTCCATGGAGAATAAGAGCACCTCCTCTCAGCTGCCCACTGCTCTGAGGCTAGGAAACACTGTCACCACCGACAAATCCACTATAATTGAGAATTTCCATAAGCATTTCTCTATGGCTGGCCATGCTTTCCACATTGTTACCCCTACCCCGGTCAACTGCCCGGCAAACTCCACAGCACCCCGCCAAAACCCCACCATTTCTCCTTTACCCAAATCCAGATAGCTGATGTTCTGAAAGAGCTGCAAAATCTGGACCCCTACAAATCAGCTGGGCTAGACAATCTGGACCCCCCTCTTTCTATAATTATCTGCCGAAATTGTTGTAACCCCTATTACTAGCCTGTTCAATCTCTCTTTCGTATCGTCTGAGATTCCCAAAGATTGGAAAGCTGCCACGGTCATCCCCCTCTTCAAAGGGGGTGACACTCTAGACCCAAACTGCTTACAGACCTATATCTATACTACCCTGTCTTTCTAAGGTCTTTGAAAGCCAAGTTAACAAACAGATTACTGACCATTTCGAATCCCACCATACCTTCTCCCCTATGCAATCTGGTTTCAGAGCTGGTCATGGGTGCATCTCAGCCACGCTCAAGGTTCTAAATGACATCACAACCGCCATCGATAAGAGACATTACTGTGCAGCCGTATTTATCGACCTGGCCAAGGCTTTAAGCACCAAATCAAATCAAATTGTATTTGTCACATACACATGGTTAGCAGATGTTAATGCGAGTGTGGCGAAATGCTTGTGCTTCTAGTTCCGACAATGCAGTAATAACCAACAAGTAATCTAGCTAACAATTCCAAAACTACTACCTTATAGACACAAGTGTAAGGGGATAAAGAATATGTACATAAAGATATATGAATGAGTGTTGGTACAGAGCGGCATAGGCAAGATACAGTAGATGGTATTGAGTAAAGTATATACATATGAGATGAGTATGTAAACAAAGTGGCATAGTTAAAGTGGCTAGTGATACATGTATTACATAAAGATGCAGTAGATGATATAGAGTACAGTATATACGTATACATATGAGATGAATAATGTAGGGTATGTAAACATTATATTAGGTAGCATTGTTTAAAGTGGCTAGTGATATATTTTACATAATTTCCCATCAATTCCCATTATTAAAGTGGCTGGAGTTGAGTTAGTGTGTTGGCAGCAGCCACTCAATGTTAGTGGTGGCTGTTTAACAGTCTGATGGCCTTGAGATAGAAGCTGTTTTTCAGTCTCTCGGTCCCAGCTTTGATGCACCTGTACTGACCTCGCCTTCTGGATGATAGCGGGGTGAACAGGCAGTGGCTCGGGTGGTTGTTGTCCTTGATGATCTTTATGGCTTTCCTGTGACATCGGGTGGTGTAGGTGTCCTGGAGGGCAGGTAGTTTGCCCCCGGTGATGCGTTGTGCAGACCTCACTACCCTCTGGAGAGCCTTACGGTTGTGGGCGGAGCAGTTGCCGTACCAGGCGGTGATACAGCCCGACAGGATGCTCTCGATTGTGCATCTGTAGACGTTTGTGAGTGCTTTTGGTGACAAGCCAAATTTCTTCAGCCTCCTGAGGTTGAAGAGGCGCTGCTGCGCCTTTTTCACGATGCTGTCTGTGTAGGTGGACCAATTCAGTTTGTCTGTGATGTGTACGCCGAGGAACTTAAAACGTACTACCCTCTCCTCTACTGTTCCATCGATGTGGATAGGGGGGTGTTCCCTCTGCTGTTTCCTGAAGTCCACAATCATCTCCTTAGTTTTGTTGACGTTGAGGTTATTTTCCTGACACCACACTCCAAGGGCCCTCACCTCCTCCCTGTAGGCCGTTTCGTCGTTGTTGGTAATCAAGCCTACCACTGTTGTGTCGTCCGCAAACTTGATGATTGAGTTGGAGGCGTGCGTGGCCACGCAGTCGTGGGTGAACAGGGAGTACAGGAGAGGGCTCAGAATGCACCCTTGTGGGGCCCCAGTGTTGAGGATCAGCGGGGTGGAGATGTTGTTGCCTACCCTCACCATCATGGGGCGGCCCGTCAGGAAGTCCAGTACCCAGTTGCACAGAGCGGGGTCGAGACCCAGGGTCTCGAGCTTGATGACGAGTTTGGAGGGTACTATGGTGTTAAATGCTGAGCTGTAGTCGATGAACAGCATTCGCACATAGGTATTCCTCTTGTCCAGATGGGTTAGGGCAGTGTGCAGTGTGGTTGAGATTGCATCGTCTGTGGACCTATTTGGGCAGTAAGGAAATTGGAGTGGGTCTAGGGTGTCAGGTAGGGTGGAGGTGATATGGTCCTTGACTAGTCTCTCAAAGCACTTCATGATGATGGAAGTGAGTGCTACAGGGCGGAAGTGAGTGCTACGGGGTAGTCGTTTAGCTCAGTTACCTTAGCTTTCTTGGGAACAGGAACAATGGTGGCCCTCTTGAAGCATGTGGGAACAACAGACTGCGATAGGGATTGATTGAATATGTCCGTAAACACACCAGCCAGCTGGTCTGCGCATGCTCTGAGGGTGCGGCTGGGGATGCCGTCTGGGCCTGCAGCCTTGCGAGGGTTGACACGTTTAAATGTTTTCCTCACGTCGGCTGCAGTAAAGGAGAGTCCGCATGTTTTAGTTGCGGGCCGTGTCAGTGGCACTGTATTGTCCTCAAAGCAGGCAAAAAAGTTATTTAGTCTGCCAGGGAGCAAGACATCCTGGTCCGTGACGGGGCTGGTTTTCTTTTTGTAATCCGTGATTGACTATAGACCCTGCCACATACCTCTTGTGTCTGAGCCGTTGAATTGAGATTCTACTTTGTCTCTATACTGACCCTTAGCTTGTTTGATTGCCTTGCGGAGGGAATAGCTACACTGTTTGTATTCGGTCATGTTTCCGGTCACCTTGCCCTGATTAAAAGCAGTGGTTCGTGTTTTCAGTTTCATGCGAATGCTGCCATCAATCCACGGTTTCTGGTTTGGGAATGTTTTAATCGTTGCTATGGGAACGACATATTCAACGCACGTTCTAATGAACTCGCTCACCGAATCAGCGTATTCGTCAGTGTTGTTGTCTGACGCAATACGAAACATATCCCAGTCCACGTGATGGAAGCAGTCTTGGAGTGTGGAATCAGATTGGTCGGACCAGCGTTGAACAGACCTCAGCGTGGGAGCTTCTTGTTTTAGTTTCTGTCTGTAGGCAGGGATCAAAATGGAGTCTTGGTCAGCTTTTCCGAAAGGAGAGCGGGGCAGGGCCTTATATGCGTCGCGGAAGTTGGAATAGCAATGATCCAAGGTTTTTCCAGCCCTGGTTGCGCAATCGATATGCTGATAAAATTTAGGGAGTCTTGTTTTCAGATTAGCCTTGTTAAAATCCCCAGCTACAATGAATGCAGCCTCAGGATATATGGATTCCAGTTTGCAAAGAGTCAAATAAAGTTTGTTCAGAGCCATCGATGTGTCTGCTTGGGGGGGAATATATACGGCTGTGATTATAATCGAAGAGAATTCCCTTGGTAGATAATGCGGTTGACATTTGATTGTGAGGAATTCTAAATCAGGTGAACAGAAGGACTTGAGTTCCTGTATGTTGTTGTGGCCACACCACGTCACGTTAACCATGAAGCATACGCCCCCGCCCCTCTTCTTACCAGAAAGATGTTTGTTTCTGTCGGCGTGATGCGTGGAGAAACCAGCTGGCTGCACCGACTCCGATAGCGTCTCTCCAGTGAGCCATGTTTCCGTGAAGCAAAGAACGTTACAGTCTCTAATATCCCTCTGGAATGCTACCCTTGCTCGGATTTCATCAACCTTGTTGTCAAGAGACTGGACATTGGCGAGGAGAATGCTAGGGAGTGGTGCACAATGTGCCCGTCTCCGGAGTCTGACCAGAAGACCGCTTCGTTTCCCCCTTTTACGAAGTCGGTTTTTTGGGTCGCTGGCTAGGATCCATTCCGTTGTCCTGGGTGAAAGGCAGAACACAGGATCCGCTTCGCGAAAGTCATATTCTTGGTCGTACTGATGGTGAGTTGACGCTGCTCTTATGTTCAGTAGTTCTTCTCGACTGTATGTAATGAAACCTAAGATGACCTGGGGTACCAATGTAAGAAATAACTGCATAGTTTCCTAGGAACGTGAAGCGAGGCGGCCATCTCTGTCGGCGCCGGAAGTATCACCAGCTGTCAGAGCAGCTTACAGATCACTGCAGCTGTACATAGCACATCTGTAAACAGCCCATCTATCTACCTACCTCATCCCCATACTGGTATTTATTTATTTTGCTCCTTTGCACCCCAGTATCTCTACCTGCACATTCATCTTCTGCCGATCTACCATTCCAGTGTTTAATTGCGATATTGTAATTACTTCGCCACCATGGCCTATTTATATCCTTAACTTACCTCATTTGCACTCACTGTATATTACTTTTTGTTTTCTTTTGTTCTACTGTATTATTGACTGTATGTTTTGTTTATTCCATGTGTAACCGCCATCGATAAGAGACATTACTGTGCAGCCGTATTCACCGACCTGGCCAAGGCTTTCGACTCTGTCAATCACAACATTCTTATTGGCAGACTCGACAGCCTTGGCCTCGCCTGGTTTACCAACTACTTCTCTGATAGAATTCAGTGTGTCAAATCAGAGGGCCTGTTGTCCGGACCTCTGGCAGTCTCTATGGGTGTCTCACAGGGTTCAATTCTCGGGCCGACTCTCTGTGTTGTTGTATGTGTCGAATTGCTACGCTTTATCTTGGCCAGGTCGCAGTTACAAATGAGAACTTGTTTAAAAATGAGCAGGAGAACAGGAAGGATGAAAACATCCACCTGAGGAGGTTCCTGCGTGTGCTGGCCAATTTCATGATCCTCTGCTGCCTGGGGGGGAAGTGGCTACCTCATCTTCTCCGTGGTGAAGAGGTCCCAGGAGTTTGCCAACAGGGACGATCTGAGCTGGTACAAGAAAAATGAGGTAATGCTTGGAGAATGGCGTTGATCTCAAATACATTCTTTCAAACCAATAGAATCAGTTTATATTTGGAAAAAATGGATAGTGATATTATGTTATATAGATGTAGGATCTTCATTTGATCACCTGTTGAAGGAGGCTTAAAAAGGCTTCAGAAGTTTGTAATTTCCACTTTGAAATTTCAGACTTGATTTTCCCGTACAAAAAATGTATCAACCCCTACAAAAATGCCCATTAATTATAATCCACATAATAATGTTTCCTGTTGATGCAGGAATATTTTCCTGTTGTAGCAAACTGGCTCAAATTAAGATCCTACATCTGTAATAGTGCAGCCTTCTTTTTTCCTCTCATTCATTACTGACTAAACAAACTTCCCTCTCTATTTCATCACTGACATCTTTTTTATCATATGGTGTTGTGTAAAGTGGTGGTGTAGTGGGGAGATGGTATGATTCCTGCCATGGTTCCTCTGTGTAGTTGGAGCTCATCATGTCCCTGTTGGGCCTGGTGTGTCCTCCCCTGTTTGAGACAATCGCTGAGCTAGAGGAGTACCACCCCCAGATCACCATCAAATGGCAGCTGGGGCACATCTTTGCCCTCTTTCTGGGAAACCTCTACACCTTCCTATTCACCCTATTAATCTGTCCAGAACTCTTATTCATTTTACAGCACAAAAATAAATACATCTCTCTTCTCCCTCTCACAAGCCAAATCCATCCCTCTCCACCTCCCCCTCCCAGTTCTTCCCCAAGCCAAGCTTGTCCAAACCTCCTATCCTTGCCCACCCAAGCTTGTCCTTACCTCCCATCCATACCCACCCAAGCTTGTCCCAACTTCCCATTTGTCCCACCCTCCCTACCGCTCAGACACACTTACACCCAGCCAGATGTACTCATCCAAAATTCCCCTTTTTCTCGTTTTCCGCTAAGGCCAATTTTCTCATGTTGTTTTGATTCATTCTGTTTTCTTGCTGGTTCAATTAAACTTCTAAAGTTTGCAACTTTGATTCCAAAAGGCACATTTTGTTGTCTTGTTCGTTCATGCGTGTGCTTTGTTAGTACGTGTCTGACATGATAGCCTTTACTTTATTTTTAAGCAGATCTACTTTTGCAACAACCATGTAAAATGGCACCGGAGAAGAAGGCAGACTTTAACGAGTGACGAGCCCGACGCTAACGATATACTGCTGTCTCGGGAACAGGCCCAGATCCCTGTGATTTGCAGGAAGAGGAGGCAGAGAAAAAGGGTCCGGAGGGCGGGCTGCTTTCTGAGAATTCGTAGGCGATAGAATAAACCCCCACTTCCTTCCATTCTGCAAGCAAACGTGCAATCTTTGGACAATAAAATAGATGACCTTAAAGTACCAACGGGACATTCAAAACCGTAAAATCTTATGCTTCACGGAGTCATGGCTGAACGACGACACTATTAGC
Organism: Oncorhynchus kisutch; assembly: GCF_002021735.2. Lineage (NCBI taxonomy): Eukaryota > Metazoa > Chordata > Actinopteri > Salmoniformes > Salmonidae > Oncorhynchus > Oncorhynchus kisutch. The sequence continues at coordinate 21,497,463 of NC_034196.2, read as the reverse complement.
ATAAAGCTAGCTGGTTATACGCTGCACCGGCAGGATAGAACAGCGGAGTCTGATAAGACAAGGGGCGGCGGACTATGTATTTTTGTAAATAACAGCTGGTGCACAATATCTAAGGAAGTCTCGAGCTATTGCTCGCCTGAGGTAGAGTATCTCATGATAAGCTGTAGCCCACACTATCTACTTAGAGAGTTTTCATCTGTATTTTTCGTAGCTGTTTACAAACCACCACAGTCAGAGGCTAGCACTAAGACAGCATTGAATGAGCTGTATTCCGCAATAAGCAAACAAGAAAACGCTCACCCAGAGGCGGCGCTCCTAGTAGCCGGGGACTTTAATGTAGGGAAACTTATATCTGTTTTACCAAATTTCTATCAGCATGTTAAATGTGCAACCTGAGGGAAAAAAACTCTGGACCACCTTTACTCCACACACAGAGATGCATACAAAACGCACCCTCACCCTCCATTTGGCAAATCTGACCATAATTCTATCATTCTGATTCCTGCTTACAAGCAAAAATTAAAGCAGGAAGCCCCAGTGACTCGATCAATAAAAAAGTGGTCAGATGAAGCAGATGCTAAGCTACAGAACTGTTCTGCTAGCACAGACTGGAATATGTTCTGGAATTCCTCCGATGGCATTGAGGAGTACACCACATCAGTCATTGGCTTCATTACTAAGTGCACTGATGATGTCATCCCCACAGTGACCGTATGTACATACCCCAACCAGAAGCAATGGATTACAGGCAACATCCACACTGAGCTAAAGGCTAGAGCTGCCGCTTTCAAGGAGAGGGACTCTAACCCAGAAGCTTATAAGAAATCCCGCTATGCCCTCCGACGAACCATCAAACAGGCAAAGTGTCAATACAGGACTAAGATCGAATCGTACTAGACCGGCTCTGACGCTCATCAGATGTGGCAGGGCTTGCAAATCATTACAGACTACAAAGGGAAGCACAGCCATGAGCTGCCCAGTGACACGAGCCTACCAGACGAGCTAAACTACGTCTATGCTCACTTTGAGGCAAATAACATTGAAACATGCATGAGAGCACCAGCTGTTCCGGAAGACTGTGTGATCACACTCTCTGCAGCCGATGTGAGTAAGACCTTTAAACAGGTCAACATTCACAAAACCGCAGGGCCAGACGGATTACCAGGATGTGTATTGTGAGCATGCGCTGAACAACTGGCAAGTGTCTTCACTGACATTTTCAACCTCTCCCTGTCCGAGTCTTTAATACCAACATGTTTTAAGCAGACCACCATAGTGCCTGTGCCCAAGAACACTAACATAACCTGCCTAAATGACTACCGACCTATAGCACTCACGTCTGTAGCCATAAAGTGCTTTGAAAGGCTGGTAATGGCTCACATCAACAGCATTATCCCAGAAAACCTAGACCCACTCCAATTTGCATACCGCCCCAACAGATCCACAGATGATGCCATCTTTATTGCACTCCACACTACCCTTTCCCACCTGGACAAAAGGAACGCCTATGTGAGAATGCTATTCATTGACTACAGCTCAGCGTTCAACACCATAGTGCCCTCAAAGCTCATCAATAAGCTAAGGACCCTGGGAAAAAACACCTCCCTCGGCAAGTGGATCCTGGACTTCTTGATGGGCCGCCCCCAGGTGGTAAGGGTAGGTAACAGCACATCCGCCACGCTGATCCTCAACATAGGGGCCCCTCGGGGGTCTGTGCTCAGTTCCCTCCTGTACTCCCTGTTTACTCATGACTGCACGGCCAGGCACGACTCCAACACCATCATTAAGTTTGCCGATGACACAACAGTGCTAGGCCTGATCACCGACAACGATGAGACAGCCTATAGGGAGGAGGTCAGAGACCTGGCCATGTGGTGCCAGGAAAACAACCTCTCTCTCAACGTGATTCTCATCGACGGGGCTGCAGTGGAGCAGGTTGAGAGCTTCAAGTTACTTGGTGTCTACATCACCAACAAACTAACATGGTCCAACCACACAGATTTGCCAAATGGAGGATAAGGGATGGGCCTTGTATGTTTTTCTGTGGGTAAAATAAAAGTGGTCTAGAGTTTTAGCGCACCTTGTGGTGCAAGAGACGAGTTGGTAGAACTGAGGTAGGACGGTTTTAAGTCAACCTGCTTTAAAGTCTCCGCTCACCAGAAGCGTTGCTTCTGGGTGAGTGGTTTCTTGTTTGTTTATGGCCCCATACAGTTCATTGAGTACCAGAGTGGTGTTGGCATGTGGAGGAATGTAGACAGCAGTGATCATTACGGATGAGAACTATTTTGGTAGACAAAAGGGTCTACAGCTTACCATGAGGTATTCTGTATCACGTGAGCAAAAGTTTGAGATTTCCTTCATACTTGAAGCAGCACACAAGCTGTTATTTATGAATAAACACACTCCACCTCCTTTCGATTTCCCCGAAGCTGCTGTCTGATCCTGCATGGAGAATCCACGAGTACTACGTGCATAGCTTCAAATTCCAGACACATTTCAGTAAGACATGTAATATCACAGCTTCCAAGTCTCTGTGATAGGAAAACTAAGCTCATCCATTTTATTCTCGAGTGACTAGACATTTGCCAATAGAACAGAGGGGAGCTCCGTTCGGTTCTCTTCTTCACCTTCATTCCAAACAAACATTATCAAGAACGCCTAGCCCTAGCGTCACCATCTAAATTAACTAGCTAGCTAGGCTGTTGGCTTGTAAAAGACAAAGAAAGCTAAACGTTTTTTTAATGAATTGCTCATGCATTTAAATAGCTAGGCAAATACACGGTTAATTTAGCCATCTAGCTCGGCTAATGTTGCTAACTAACCATGAACTGGCTAGATAAGTGTACATTTAAAACTTGCCCAAGACAGTTCACAGAATTGTCAATTTAAACAACTTCAGCCAATTTATTAATTACAACATTTGGTTAACATTAAATAGTTAATCCAGAGATTCCTAACTTTGCCTCGATTCGGCAGTCTCGTCCAGATCATCATGGCCCTGGTGAGTGACGTGACGCTTAAGACATTCATTTATAGTTCTGAATGATAAGCCTACACGAAACAGTTCTTATTTGCAGGGTTTCTAAAATTCACAATGGATCAAATTAATGGTGGACAACTTATTAGAACCATTTCCGTGTTTGACCGCTAGGCTTTATGGGTATTATGACTCATACTTCTTCTTCTTTGGTATTATGGCAGTGCGCAAACAAATGTTATAGGTGCGTGCTGTCACCTACTGTATTGGCTGTGTATCAGCCTACTATTCTGTAATATGATTTCATTACAATTTGTAAAAATAAAAATGCCCTACCAACTAACCCTACACCCATTAAAACCTCAATCATTATTCCACTACTTTGGCCCCATCTGATCCTACACCAGGCCAGCAGCCTGGGAGGGCAGGACATATTGTACACCCAAGTACTTCTCTGCAGCTGCCACCACAAAATCTGTCCTCCGTGATTTACATTCCATTCCTGTGGTACAGTTGACAACAATGGCCATGAATGCAAAAAAAAAAGCACGTGCTATTCCTATCACTCTTGATTAAATGTGTCCTACTCACAGGGATTCTTATAGGATCCCTCACCCTGGACTATCTTTCTCTACTACTCGCTTCACTGCCTCATCATACGACACTTTCTGCGCTACTCCGATCCTGGCAACCTCAACCTGCCTTTCTCTCAATGGACACCTCTGATCTCCAGCACCATGGGTACCCCTGCAGTTTACACTCACACATTTTCCACTGATACTACACATTCCTTTGTCTCATGTCATCCTGAACACTTCTCACATCTAGGAATCTCCCTCCCACACACTGCTACTACATTACCATAAGCTTGAAAACTAAAGCTCTCACGGGATAACTGGCAAACTAACTAGACTTTATGTGGTAAAAACTCTGCTTCAAAACTCAGTAGTACAGAAAGTGTATTCTCTATTTCACCACAATCTCCACCAGGTCTGCATCGCACCAAAAAGGGGGCGTTGCAAATCAGGAATCTTCAACTTCAGTTGACCCTCCTCAACACTTAACGCCACTCCAGTAATCACTCGTTTCAATGGTTGTTCAGGAGAGGAAAGCAAGTCACAGTTCTTGTCCCCAGCCACATGGTGCAGCGCGCACGTTCCCTCTGGGTGGCAGAAACACAAAAGAATCGACACGATTCCACTTCAAGTCACTTTCCCCAACCCAACATTCCCCAACCTCTTGTCCACCCAACTTGACACAACATATGGATCAGCCAGAAGGCAAGGATCCATTCTCTTTAAAAATCTCACTCCACTGGGTAAAATAAAACATACAGTGCCTTGCGAAAGTATTCGGCCCCCTTGAACCTTTTGAACCTTTTGCCACATTTCAGGCTTCAAACATAAAGATATAGAACTGTATTTTTTTGTGAAGAATCAACAACAAGTGGGACACAATCATGAAGTGGAACGACATTTATTGGATATTTCAAACTTTTTTAACAAATCAAAAACTGAAAAATTGGGCGTGCAAAACTATTCAGCCCCTTTACTTTCAGTGCAGCAAACTCTCTCCAGAAGTTCAATGAGGATCTCTGAATGATCCAATGTTGACCTAAATGACTAATGATGATAAATACAATCCACCTGTGTGTAATCAAGTCTCCGTATAAATGCACCTGCACTGTGATAGTCTCAGAGGTCCGTTAAAAGCGCAGAGAGCATCATGAAGAACAAGGAACACACCAGGCAGGTCCGAGATACTGTTGTGAAGAAGTTTAAAGCTGGATTTGGATACAAAAAGATTTCCCAAGCTTTAAACATCCCAAGGAGCACTGTGCAAGCGATAATATTGAAATGGAAGGAGTATCAGACCACTGCAAATCTACCAAGACCTGGCCGTCCCTCTAAACTTTCAGCTCATACAAGGAGAAGACTGATCAGAGATGCAGCCAAGAGGCCCATGATCACTCTGGATGAACTGCAGAGATCTACAACTGAGGTGGGAGACTCTGTCCATAGGACAACAATCAGTCGTATATTGCACAAATCTGGCCTTTATGGAAGAGTGGCAAGAAGAAAGCCATTTCTTAAAGATATCCATAAAAAGTGTAGTTTAAAGTTTGCCACAAGCCACCTGGGAGACACACCAAACATGTGGAAGAAGGTGCTCTGGTCAGATGAAACCAAAATTTAACTTTTTGGCAACAATGCAAAACGTTATGTTTGGCGTAAAAGCAACACAGCTCATCACCCTGAACACACCATCCCCACTGTCAAACATGGTGGTGGCAGCATCATGGTTTGGGCCTGCTTTTCTTCAGCAGGGACAGGGAAGATGGTTAAAATTGATGGGAAGATGGATGGAGCCAAATACAGGACCATTCTGGAAGAAAACCTGATGGAGTCTGCAAAAGACCTGAGACTGGGACGGAGATTTGTCTTCCAACAAGACAATGATCCAAAACATAAAGCAAAATCTACAATTGAATGGTTCAAAAATAAACATATCCAGGTGTTAGAATGGCCAAGTCAAAGTCCAGACCTGAATCCAATCGAGAATCTGTGGAAAGAACTGAAAACTGCTGTTCACAAATGCTCTCCATCCAACCTCACTGAGCTCGAGCTGTTTTGCAAGGAGGAATGGGAAAAAAATTCAGTCTCTCGATGTGCAAAACTGATAGAGACATACCCCAAGCGACTTACAGCTGTAATCGCAGCAAAAGGTGGCGCTACAAAGTATTAACTTAAGGGGGCTGAATAATTTTGCACGCCCAATTTTTCAGTTTTTGATTTGTTAAAAAAGTTTGAAATATCCAATAAATGTTGTTCCACTTCATGATTGTGTCCCACTTGTTGTTGATTCTTCACAAAAAAATACAGTTTTATATCTTTATGTTTGAAGCCTGAAATGTGGCAAAAGGTCGCAAAGTTCAAGGGGGCCGAATACTTTCGCAAGGCACTGTATTTATCACCAGTAGGATGAGGTTCAAACTCTGGTTCTTCATCGCACCTTAATTCATCCTCACTCTCATCATGTTCAATTTCCTTTGACTCATACTTTGGTAGACTATACAGATAATTGGTTGTATGATCATTATGTCGTTTTCTACATGACTAGCAGAAAGGCAGTAATATCAAAGACAGTACAGTATGAAGATAGGCTAAAACTGCTTCTCCAATTGAAATCCCGGATCACACTTGCAGGCAATGTCATAGCAACATTGGCTAGATACACGTCATTGGGTATAAGTCGTCTCGTGCCGAACTGCGTATATGTAGGGCATTAAATCAAAGGCACACCTCCAATATAAATTGTTTTTGACAAAAATGAAAACGTGTCAGTTTGTCACTTTCACAAGTTTTTTATTTTATTTTTTTAATTATTTTTTATTTATTTCACCTTTATTTAACCAGGTAGGCTAGTTGAGAACAAGTTCTCATTTGCAACTGCGACCTGGCCAAGATAAAGCATAGCAGTGTGAGCAGACAACAAAGAGTTACACATGGAGTAAACAATTAACAAGTCAATAACACAGTAGAAACCAAAGGGGGAGTCTATATACAATGTGTGCAAAAGGCATGAGGAGGTAGGCAAATAATTACAATTTTGCAGATTAACACTGGAGTGATGAATGATCAGATGGTCATGTACAGGTAGAGATATTGGTGTGCAAAAGAGCAGAAAAGTAAATAAATAAAAACAGTATGGGGATGAGGTAGGTGAAAAAGGGTGGGCTATTTACCAATAGACTATGTACAGCTGCAGCGATCGGTTAGCTGCTCAGATAGCTGATGTTTGAAGTTGGTGAGGGAGATAAAAGTCTCCAACTTCAGCGATTTTTGCAATTCGTTCCAGTCACAGGCAGCAGAGTACTGGAACGAAAGGCGGCCAAATGAGGTTTTGGCTTTAGGGATGATCAGTGAGATACACCTGCTGGAGCGCGTGCTACGGATGGGTTTGAGTAATAACATGTTCAACTACTAAAGACATTGGCTCGAATCTAGGTTGTGGCTTTAGATTTAAAGAAAATTAACAACTAGAGGAAGAATGTTTCACTTATCTCATTGTTTGGTCTGTTTCGCAAACATTCCCAATTGTATCCACTTTTTGTTGCATTTTTTATCCAAAAGATTCAAGTAATTAATTTGTAAACTTGGAAAGAGAGAACAACCTCATAATATAACAAAGTGTTCTTAATAAGTCCAAGTAAAGGAAGTGGAATTGCTTTGCAAACCTTCATATATTCTCTGAGTAATATTAACCTGAAATGTACCAATGAACTCATCAAACGGCAAAAACTCCCCAGTGTTGTCTACCAAATCACATACAACATGAATACCCTTGTCAAACTAAAGGCCTTTGAAAACGGATTTCCTATTAACTTGAATAACTCTATTCTTCCAAGTCAATGTTTTGTGTGGGGAAACATTGTGCTTGAACCATTTTCCAGAAAAATAACATATGATGGTGAAACTTAGACAATTTCACAGGTCATTTTGGAGGGTCAAAATCCACCAAGTTTATTCAACAGACTGTTAGGGATATGATACAACATAGAGATAGGATTAGACAGACATCATTTCAACCATGTAATTCTAAAAGCACCCACTAACGATTCAATATCAATAGCCTGTAAACCTCCACGATCATACTCTTTCACTAACTGTGATCTCCGAATATAAATCTAAATATAACAGTACTGACTTAAAATAAATCAAAAGGGGCTGACTTGAGTAAATGATTCTAGATAAACCATCAGTCTTGGACAAAAGAATAAGACCCAAAATTGAGATATCACGTTGCAGCCACTGACTTAATGAAACTCTCATAGAATTAATCATATTATCAATGTTTAAAGATTCTCTATCTGACACGTTTTTAGTGATAACAATTCATAAATATTTCACTTCATTTGGAGGCAATGGTAACGGAGTCACAGCATTTAATTGGCATGAGATCACATTTGTTAAGAGGTTTAGAAACTCTGTGGTAATATCACAGCGTTTTTAATGCCGCAAGTCGAGTCTAGGAAACTCAAATGTTCGACTTACTAACTGGTTGAATGTGCCACGTGTATAACTACATCCAGATAGCAAGTAATACATTTCAAAGTAAACCTAGTTCCGACTAGCACATGAATATGGCATTAACCACACCGTCTTTGGTAATATGATGCCACGTTCACTTGCTAGTCGGAACTAGATAACGTGTTTGTTGTTGTAATGCCCCGTTAACAACAACTGGGAAATCTCTGACTTCCGACGTCAATTCATCCAAGACAACTGGGAACTCGGAAAAACGAGCTCTGACTGGGAAAATGTATTTTTGAACGGTCATCCAACTCGGCATTCCAAGTCAGGAACTCGTGCCTCTTTCTAGCGCTCCAAAATTCCGACCTGAAGATCACTGACGTCATGATTCAACCTCGTTTTTTTCAGAGGTCCAAGTTGTCTTTAAAGCACCATTATACGTACACGTGCCACGTTCAACCAGTTAGAAAGTCGGACATTTCACAGGGTCCATGATTTCCAGGGTATGTGGGACGTCCCTACTCCATTGAAGTTGAAATGTAAAATGGTTAAGGTAAGGGATTCTGGTTAGGGTAAGATTTAGGGTGGGACGTCTGATCCCAGATAGCAACAACCTAGTTTCCTAGTTCCGACATGCACGTAAACGCACTATTAAGACCGTAAATACTCAAATAAGTCCAAAGTGTACACTTGTATTAGATAAAATACAGGTTAAGAAAATCAGCTACAAAGGTTTATAAGAATATTTGGGACATGTCATCTATATAGTAACACAAATCTCAACTAAATTGTACATGAACTGTAAATACAATACAGTGCCTTTGTTTTGAACTGGATAACTTGCTTCTTATTTATAAGTGGCGGAAGTCTTTAAAAAAAACAACTAGCTAAATCCTGTCATGTGATTACTGGTCGTCCTAGGAACGCATTCTAATCACGTGCTTGTCATCCAATCAGATGGCAGCGCATTTTGGAACGCAACGAATGAAATTCGAGTAAACCAGGATTTAAACTACGGCTATTCACCCTTAGAAATTGTGTGCAGTAAGTGTATTCTCTTTCACCGAAGCATCGTATATTTAGAAATGGCTCACCGTATGACCAGAGTAAGTTGTATTTTTTTTTTTGAAATCGTTTTACGCTACGATATATTTGGTTTATTATAGCTATTTGTGTTACGTTTGCAACTTCATTGCTTTTGTTTAGAATTCAAGCTTAAATGCAGAGGAGTGACTCGCCTCGTGCCTCAGCAAAATGTTTTACTTCTGCCTTCTCTGACGTTACTCGTTCAGTATGCTATATCGTGTTCTATTTTAATAAAATATTATTCTACATGGTTCCCTTTTTTAAAAATTTCCTGTAGAATCGTCTGGGTTCCTCAGAGAACCAAACTGCCCTGCCAGGCAAGGTAGTTCTGGGAACCAAGCCTACACTGAGAACACGAGCTGCGCTTGGCGAAATCGGAAATGTTGGAGTCCCCAGACAGACTCTGAAAAAGGTGACTTTTATATTTTGGGACAATTTCACAATGCATAGGTTTCTAGCTACCCTCTTTCTAGTACTAAAATATGGTGCTTCATTTTTATTCTACAGGATGCAAAGGCAGAACCCACAAAGGTGGTTGAGAGGAAGGCCAGCACACGGTTGGCGACGGTCCCTGAAGTCCAACAACCCCCAAAAGTTATTTCCCCAGTTAAACTGGAGGTTCAGGTGAGGTTTCTGGGGCAAAGGGCAATAATTTGGCTGCTTGTGATATCTTTGTAATAGCCTTTAATCTGCTCAACTTCATGCACTATCATGATTAGACATTGTTCACCACCATACCCCATATTGAATATTAACACTAGTGTTTTTTAAATTATTTTATTGATATATTTTTTTGTCTGTCAGGTTTTCCCTGAGCCACTGTCTCCCACAGCAATGGAGACCTCTGGCTGTGCTCCCATTGAACTGTGCCAGGCCTTCTCTGATGTCCTACTTAATATTAAAGATGTGGATGCTGATGACTATGACAATCCCATGCTCTGCAGTGAATATGTGAAGGACATCTACAAATACCTTCAAAAACTTGAGGTTGGTGTATTATGTTTCTCAGCTGAAAGCCACGGTCCAGGAGATGTATTTTATTGTCCTGCATGTGCCTGTTGCTTACATACCCCTTTGTGTCGTCTCCCCTCAAAGGTTGATCAGGCTGTTAAAACCAAATATCTGGAAGGACAGGAAATTACAGGCAACATGCGTGCCATTCTCATTGATTGGCTCGTCCAGGTCCAAATCAAGTTCCGCCTGCTGCAGGAGACCATGTATATGACTGTGGGAATCATTGACCGCTTCCTTCAGGTAATTTGCTTGACCTGCTGTTCTAGCCACCCTGATGATAAATGACTGCCAGTGAACTACAGTGTAGCAGGAATGTCACAGCCCACCAGTGGGCTTGCTTGCTGACCATGTTTAAATGCGCACAATATTCTGGATGGTAGCTCATATCCCGCTGAAGGTCTTATTTGGGATAAGCTGTTTACATGCACCTTTGATAAGCTGTATCCATGAGTAAACGGGTTCCTTGTAAGTTCATAGGTTTAATGGTAACTGTAATATGGACACTTGACTGTAGGTGTAAAACCTCTCATATGTAACATAATATTAACTCTTGCAGCACTATACATTTCTTGCACTAAAATGATAAACACATGGTGTATTTTGTCTCACATTAGTGGCGAAATGTGACTCTTACCTCTGCATTCTCAATAGATGCTGAATCATCTTTGACACTTATGCAAGCAGACAGCATTTCAACTACACAAAATATCCACCCAAGACTTTTCTCTGCTTTTAATTTCCTTAACAGGTCAAACTGATAATTAGTCCTGTGCCATATCTTTCCATTGTTTTTTGGGCATTTTCTCCCTGGGCTGTAAACAACATTGACTAGATTACTAATGTGCTCTATTGCCATAAGGTATTCTGGTGAGCCCTTCATTTAGTTTTCTAGGGCAACACATTAAGACAGAAGCGGCATGTATCTAGCTATAGTTGACAAATGGCCTACCAACTTGTGGAAATTATAACCAAAAAATGGTCTCCAACAGGATAACCCAGTGCCCAAAAAGCAACTTCAGTTGGTTGGTGTGACTGCCATGTTCATCGCCTCCAAATACGAGGAGATGTACCCTCCAGAGATCGCAGACTTTGCATTTGTGACTGACCGGGCCTACACCACTGCCCAGATCAGGGACATGGAAATGACTATACTGAGAGTGCTGAAGTTCAGCTTTGGCCGCCCTCTCCCCCTCCAGTTCCTCAGAAGGGCCTCAAAGATTGGCGAGGTATACCGACCCCTTCAACACTGACACTCAATCTGTATTGCCTACAGTCACACCAGTTCTAGAATCAAAATGACTAAGTCTCTCTACAGGTGACTGCTGAGCACCACACCCTGGCAAAGTACTTGGTGGAGCTCACCATGGTGGACTACGAGATGGTGCACTTCCCTCCCTCCCAGGTGGCCAGTGCAGCCTTCGCCCTCACCCTGAAGGTCTTCAACTGCGGTGACTGGGTAAGATGTCCTTCAGTAACTGCTGTGGGTGTCTCTATTTTCTGAGTGGATTCCACCATATTTGCTTATCTGGTCTCTGATCAGTGATTGTGGGGAAAGAAGCCCTTTGTTTGTTTTAACTAGGCAAGTCTGTTAACAAATTCGTATTTACAATGATGACCTAACCTGGGCACCGCTGGGTGAAGTGTGTGCTACCCTATGACTACCAATCACAGCTGGATGTGATACAGCCTGGAAGCGAACCAGGGTCTGTAGTGACACCTCTACCACTGAGATGCAGAGGCTTGGACTGCTGTGTCACTCGGGAGCCCTTGGTGTATACCAGGTCAGTGCATCACTTGATCTTGTCACTTACTGACTCTGTATCCTTTCCCCAGAGTTCTACACTGCAGCATTACATGAACTACACTGAAGACTGCCTAGTCCCGGTCATGCGGCACATAGCAAAAAATGTTGTGAAGGTGAACGAGGGACAAACTAAGCATATGGTGCGTAGAGGAACCGCCTTATTGGTGAATGCCATTAACAGCTCTTTAAATGCACCTAATTGTATGACATCTTCTACTAAATGACCTGTTGCCATTTGTTTTTCTTTTGCAGGCAGTTAAGAATAAGTACTCTAGTCAGAAGCATATGAAAATCGCCACCATTTCACAGCTTAAGTCTTCGCTGATCAAGGACCTTGCAAAGCAGCTCACCCTATGAGATGCCTGACAGCACTGCTGATTGTACTGTACATAATGTGTAACTTATGTGGTTTTAACAATTATGGGAGAAACATTGGTGTTGGGTAGTGTACAGCTTGTGTTCCCAAACCTGGGTTTAGACCATTCCAGTAATGAAATGCTTTGACTTAATGTAGGTTTGTTCTACCCTCTGTGTGTCTGATCAAGACTGTATATTCAAGTAATGCCAATAAACATTTTAACATTTTAATTCTACTTTGCTATACAGACACTTTATGGTTAACATTTTTGGCAGGCTGTAGGTGTGGCAATCTTTACCAAGGATCACCTTCAAGTGCTTAGTTGCCTCTCCCCAAACAATTTTATTAGCTGGTTTTAGGCATTAAACTTTCTAATGACTCTTTGTTGATTGATGCTGGGTGCTATAGTCCTCCATCAGCACTGGCCTCTGCCTTAAGCTCTCTTTGGCTCCTTGACATTATCCTCACAAATAGTCTGGATTTCTGTAAACCTTAATGATCAGGTTTACACGTCATGTCTTTACAGTGAAATGTGCTTTCCTGATCTGTCAGACGCTTGCTTAAACTTTAATGCGCTAGCCTTCATGAAATGGCCTTCGGTATCGAAGACGCTTGGACCTTTTAATTTTTAAAAATATTACTTTGCCTCAAGAATTGCATTTGGTGACAGGCTCGCCATACTCAGGCTGGCTCTCGTTCAGGCAGATGAGGAATGTGTTCACTCAGGCTATCCAGAAGGCCAAAGTTAGTTTAAGGAGCAGTTCTCTCTGGTTCTAACCCTAAGACGTTCTGAAACGGTTAAAGACCTGGCTAATAAAACCCTTACAGCTGCCCATGTCCCTTAATGTTGGTTGTTACTGACAAGAAGCACATGGCTGAGCTCTTTAATGACCACTTAAGTCAGGATTCCTATTTGACGCAGTCTTGCCCATCCAACATTTCCTCATCTCCCACCCCATCTAATGTGACTCCCCCCCCCCCCCCCGCCCCGCTACAGTTTTCCTGTAGGCAGTCACTGAGTCCGAGGTGCTAAAGGAGCTCCTTAAACGACCTGTAAAAACGATCTGGGTCAGATGGTTTAGGCCCTTTGAGGTTGCTGCCCCTATCGCCCAACCTCTTTATCCTGTGGGAGGTTCCAATTGCTTTAAAGGGGGAGATCAAGCTGATCCTGTTATAGGCCTTTCTTTTTTGCCCTGATTTATCAGTGTTGGAAAAACTTGTCAATAATCAACTGGCTTTTTTTGATGTCTATAGTATTCTCTCGAATATGCAATTTGGTGTCTGCTCAGGTTATGGATGTGTCACTGCAACCTTAAAGGTCCTCAATGCTTAGAATCAAGGGCAATGGTGACCTCAATGTGCTATTTTTATTGACTTAGCCAAAGCCTTTGCTACGGCATTCCATTCTTGTGGGCCGGCTAAGGAGTATTGGTGTCTCTGAGGGGTCTTTGGCCTGTTTTGCTGAATACCTTGCGTGCAGTGTATAGTCAATCTGCTCTTACCCACTGCCTGTCAATCTGCTCAGGCAGTAGGAAGTTCTCATCCATTTACATGCAGAAAGTCTTATACTCAGCTGGCCTCTCCCTGGATTTTGTTAAATGCTCTTCAGTGTTAGTGTCCAAGCTTTCTCTAACCTTGTTCTGAACACCTTCAAAAACAAAGGTCATGTGGTTTGGTAAAAATTCCCCTCCCCACAGGTGTAATTACTACCTCCAGGGTTTAGATCTTGAGGTAGTCCCCTCATGCAAGTACTTGGGAGTATGGCTAGACGGTACACTGTCCTTCTCTCAGCACATACCAAAGCTGCAAGCTAAGAGCTAAAATCGCTCTTTCACCACAGCTGCCAAACTAACCCTGATTCAGAGGACCATCCTACCATGCTAGATTACGGAGACGTGATTTATAGATCGGCAGGTAAGGGTGCTCGAGCTGCTAGATGTTCTTTACCATTCGGCCATCAGATTTGCCACCAATGCCCCTTATAGGACACATCACTGCACTCTATACTCCTGTAAACTGGTCATCTCTGTATACCCATCGCAAGACCCACTGGTTGATGCTTATTTATAAAACAGTCTTAGGCCTCACTCCCCCTATCTGAGATATCTACTGCAGCTCTCATCCTCCACATACAACACCCCTTCTGCCAGTCACATTCTAATAAAGGTCCGCAAAGAGCACACATCACTGGGTCACTCGCCTTTTCATTCTGCTGCAGCTAAGCGACTGGAACGAGCTGCAACAAACACTAAAACTGGACAGTTTTAACTCTCATTCAGACTCCATCATGGACACATGCTGACAGTTGTGGCTGCTTTGCGTGATGTATTGTTTTCTCTACCTTGCCCTTTTTGTTGTTTGTGCCCAATAATGTTGGTACCATGTTATGTGCTGCTACCATGTGTTGCTGCCTTGCTATGTTGTCTTAGGTCTCTTCATGTAGTGTTGTCTCGCTTGTTGTGATGTGTGTTTTGTCATATCTTCGTCCCCGCAAGGAGGCCTTTTGGTAGGCCGTCATTGTAAATACGATTTTTTTCTTAACTGACTTGCGTAGTTAAATATGTTTTAAGTAGAAATATATCGTTCATTTTGAAGGAATTCATATTGCACAACTTGGTCTTGTAACTGCAAGTGTCCACGAGAGGGAGGTAGTGCTCTGGTTACAGTCCTATCTTGGTTAGTGACTGTGTTTAGTGATCTGCTAGAGTAGTTCTGACATGCCCACAACCTGCAAGTGACATGAGGCTAATTTCCTTTTGATGCTTGCATGCAGGGCACATTTAGAATTTGCCACCGTAAAACTAGTCTAGTCCAAAGATTTTGTTGGCTGTCACTGTAAATAAGAATTTGTTCTTAACTGACTTGCCTAGTTAAAAGTAAAATTTAAGTAGTTTAAGTGAGGAATGCAACTGCTTGTGCCACTTGATGGGTTTAGAGGGGAAATGGCAGTTCAGTTCATTAATGGTGTTCACATGCCTTTAAGATGCCACACCTGAAGGCTCTTTGCTGGCTACACGTGGCTGTGCTAGCTGAGCTGCTCTGAGCTGCTCCTTTTCAAGGCCTCATCACTGCAGTCTTAAAGAGCAGATATTCAGGTCATATCCATTCCACTAGTCAAGCCCCATTCTGGCTTCTGATTCCAGTAGACATGTTTTGTAAATTAACATGGATCCATCCCTTTTGTAAATGAAAAGTGATTTTATTTTGTAACAGACCCATTTTCTTAGTGGATATAGGCTTGGATAACAAGGGGTCAACAGCAATTATCTGATTCCATAGTCATAACTGTTTATAAAGATTGTAAATTGAGATCTGTCTAAATCAGATTTAACAGTAAGACATTTCCTACACATCCAGTTTCCCTAACAGCCATTCCAATGAGTTTAGCCTACCCTTTGTTCCTAAACTGGAATCTGTGAGTTCAATGTCACCTGTCTATTTTCTGGCACTGCTTTTTTGCTAGGGTGTTCCATTGCAGACAAGGCTGTAGACTAAGAGCTACTTGACTATTCTTGGAATATGAGGATCCCATTAAAAGAACAGGCAGATGCACAGGACTCAACCCGTCCTGGAGAAAGCAAGCGGCGTCAATTACAATTGATCACATCAAGCCTCAAGTATTTAAGGCCAATGGACACAGCAGAGGGGGAGAAGTTCACTTTAGCTCATCCACAGCTGCACGCCAGGGGACCTTGTGCAATGACCCACGAGGGGATTCGCAGAGCTTATGTTGTGCAAGACCACCTGTCATCCCACAGAGGCCCTTCACTGTATCCATTATGGCCATCATAATTGCATCTGTTCACAGCTCTCAAACTGTTTGTTGGACAACTGCTTGTCACCAAATGAGAAATATTTCAGTAATGTTTTTGTTATTTGGAATTAAACCTGGTTTACTGTAGTTTGTTGTACAGATCACGTTGCCAGATCCTGACATTTTCTATAAGTCTTAAATTAGTAAATATTAAGAACACCATTATTATACCAAGCAGCACTCACTAAATATGTATTTATTGGAGAATTAAGAAAAACATTGCTTTAGTAAATTGCTTTTAGAACACAAATGCAAAGTAGAAAAACAAAATCTGCTGTCATGGGCAGAAGGGATGTGTTAAAGAACATCTATAGGTTCATCTTTTTAGCTCTACCTTATGCTACTCTTCATAGGGACAGATGATCATTAGTTTTAGTTACCCTAGAAAGCTGTGCTTTTAAACCCGGCCCATGCTGAGAACTCATGCTTGAAGGGTGAGGTCATGAACGGGCAGCAAGATCAGTTTACAAGACATATTCCTTCTGTGGAGCTTGAAAACATACGGTTGAAGCCGCCTGGACCCCTGGATTTTTGGCCTTTAGCTTTTTTGTGGAAATTTCATGGAAAGCAGTTGTAGGCTAGAGTGGGGTAAGTTGAGTTTGTTTTTATGAAACCATACACAAAATGTATAAGTTTACCAAATTTAGGAAGAGGTCATAATATCATGGAGTCTGAAGGAAGAAACCACATGGAAAAAGTGGTAAGCAAGTTAGGGAACAAAACGAACTAGCTTTACACCAAGTCAAATTCATTTGTGTTAGAGATTTTATGATGCTTTTATCTAAACCAAAGTAGATAGTTGTAATATTGTTCTATACAGCAGTTGGGGTTTCTATAAGCTTTAATATGAGGTCCTAAACCTAGCATGAAAGCACATCATTGTAACTATCTGGGATATGAATCAAAATGTTTGCCTTGGGGTAAGTTGAGCCAATAGCAAGTTGAGGAAATGTAAGTGTTTTCTTCCCAGGTGTAAGGCAAGGCATTATCGCTGGGATATGAGGGATCAACATGGCCTATCCTATGCAAAGAAAAGTGTTCAAAAAAGTACTAAGTGTTTGTTAGGTGTTAAGCCTGTGTTAAAATACACTCAAAATTAATAAAAGACAAAGTGATTGTGATTGTGTTGAATTGTGTTTGGGAAATAAAGATAGACATGGTTTTAAAAAGGTAGTGGTAATATTTAATCCAGTACAGAAATGTGTAGGCGGCTTATTAACTTACCTGGCCCAGGGCTCAACTTACCCCATACCCGGGTTAAATTGTGCAAAGAGACCACTTTTTTTGGACAAGCTTTGTTTTCAAAACTAATGTTCACATGAATTCTGATTATTTCCAGGTAAACGCAACATCCTGAAATATATGTGGATATCTTTGTTAGAAAGAATACTATATTTCCCGAGACGAAGTGATGCTGAATGTAAAAAATTGTTATACAATTTAACTGTAGTGATGAATGACCTCTCACTCATTAACCTGCGTATTATTGTTGAATATTGAATAACAACAATATATCATATGTCAAAACTGGATTTATGATTTGTGAAGTTCACACTTGGAATGCCCCAGAATTACATCAAATTACACACTCATTACATCAAATTACAAACTCACTGATGACATCTTAAAGACACTTTTGGGATCATCTTTATTCAAACATATTCAATCAACACTAAGGCACAAAAACTCATGTCTTATTCTATTTTTATTCAAGCCCTCAATAAATTAATTCAAGAGTCAGGATTGAGGTCCAGAAAGAATGGAAAACTTGGCCTCAGAAACACCTTTAATATTTCTGAGATAAACTCAACCAAAGTTGAATTGTCCAAGACCAGAGTCGAAAGTTTGGAAGTGTTTCTCAGTCTAAACATTATCCGGGATAGCCAGTGCACCCTTGAAAATGAGTCAATACACATTCTCAATTCACAACCACTGTGTATGTGTGTCTCAGTTCAATAATGACAAAGTCAAACAAACACAACCCCACAGAGATGATGTTAGGGTTTCTGTGGGGTGCTAATAGGTATGCAGCTGGCAACCGGACTGAAGTCTCTAGGCCTGAAAGTGAAGCACGAATAAACCAAGGGGGCATTCATTTTCTCAATTTATAGATAATAATAAAACAAAAAAATCTGTGTGCTCCCTGAACTTTACAGATTTTTGCTGCTCAATGGCACGTTAAGGAAAGAAAGGCTCCTATTGTGGCCTGAACACTGGTCTGTTTCAACCAGGTGTGAAAAAGCATCACATCTTGGTTCATTCCAATTCAATGAGCAGAACTCCTCTGACCACGTAACCTCTCTGTTAGAACTGAACGGCAACAGCTCTTTCACCCTCTTTGCCCAAACAACATTGATCCTTATACTGCACATTTTCTTACTAAACCAAACCCACTGTTTGTTTGTTGTCTTTGCTCTAAGAACTGAGAACCTCCCAACTCATCTGACTTTGTAACACAACAGATACACACTGGTAACAAAGTATTTACATAGTTATTATCTTGTGGAAAATTTCTATGCTGTTATCATTGAATAAAGTTTATGATAATGCCATTAGCTTTATAATTGATCAGTCAAATCAGATCACTTTTTTTCTCCATTTTTATCCCTAAAAATGTGATACATTGACACTGTGTTGCAGTTGTGCTAATGCCTATTTTGCAAGTTAACATGGCTGCGTTTACAAAGGCAATTCTGATATTTTTCTCTCTCTGGAAAAGATCTGATGCGATTGGTCTAAAGACCAATTAGTGGAAAAAAGATCAGAATTGGGCTGCCTGTGTAGACGCAGCCTATTACTACCTTATTATTGTGAGTCGAATCATACTGTTACTTAGTAGCTGTCAAATTTTTGGGGATTAATGCCAATGTACGTTGATTATGTTTTGATTTGACAATATGTTAAATTATGAGACCAAGAGTGTCAACTCTTGTTTTACTTGATGCTTTTAAAATCAACACATTTTCAAATGGTCCAGCTCCTCTTTCTACAGAAGTTCTTGGAACCACTGGCTTTTGCAATATGACTATATCAAGAAACCTTTAATGGAAAACAGTTTACAACAAGATTTTTTATCAGACGGAACTATAGGTATTGTTTTTTGTGTGTATTACGCTTGTACAATATTGATCACTTCATGACAATTCCAGCTGGGGGTTTTCTGCAAACTGGCCTTGAACCTGGAATGAACCCTCTTATCAAGCAGTAGGTTTAAATTTAGTGCAGAATCTGACGGGAAATGGCAAATTTCCAAAACATATCTTTCTATACTATCAGTCTATCACCACCATGTCCTGTACTGTAATCTATGCTCAAGACAGATCCACTCTTCATTCCCATAACCATATTTCCACCCCAATCCCTATACACGATTTATGAATACCTCATCTTTATATCTATATTCCAGATTGGCTTTGACACGTACACCACAATGTGAATGAGCTATTGGCTCTGACTTCGTAGGATTTCAATTCAACCACATAGTGAAACCATGGTGTAAAAGGCTCCAGATGTAGCCGGAAGTCTATGGGGAGTGATGTAAAGATGCTATATGATTGCTCTTTCATCATGTGGCTCATCAAACAGCAAGATTCTGTCATTTGACCCTGGTGAATCAGCTAGCCAAGCTAACACTTCTCCAGTCATGTTATAAATCTTTAGGGCATGTAGGGAGGAGGGGGGAGGCTGCTGCTGATACATTTGAAATCTACCTCTGGGGTCACTTGACCATCTCCAATGTTGTTGTGAGTGTGTGTGTGGCAGTGGATTCACTGAGAAGGCCATTGCACCTGGACACTTTCTGTGAGTTTGCTCACCAACCAGAATCCAGTCTTTAGAGAACAGCTGTCCATGCATCATCATAATTCTATTATGAGTTTGAATTGACCCGAATGAGACAACACAATCCATTACCTGTTTCCTTACATAACATGTTGGATAATTAAATTGATGAATATGTCCATGTAAAATGATTTCAGTGAAAGTTTACTATCATCAACTGGGATGACCTTATTGTAAGAGCAGTGTGTTCGGGTAGTTAATTTCTACCCCAAAGCTCGCCAAAACGCTATGTATAGTAGGTGTAACGGAGTAGGTGTTACATAGGCACACAATGCTGAGTAAGCAGTTCCATAAATTGGAAAGGGAGGGAGCCTCATTTTTCTTTTTCTTTACATGAAAGGTGGGCAATCCCCTACAAAAGACAATCCCATTACTATCAACATGGTTAAGCTCTTGAGATTTTTTACATTCTTCATCTGTCATCATTCTCTCATAAATGACCTTGAGTTTATATTCCAATACGATCTCCTTCATTAATAAACAATTCTCTCAACGACTCTTTCAGTTGGAGTCATTCAGTATAGTGTAGAGGTACTTAACCTTGTTGGAATAGCTCATCCCCTTGCCACGAGGATGTTGTGTATGAATATTGTCACTGATGGCTCTTCGCTCTGACCAGGACATGAATGGTAAATGACTCTGAGTGAATCAACACAAATCATTTATCAGCTGTTTGTTTTGCTCATTGGTATACAACAGAATATGGGAAACTAATTCCCCCATAGGTGGAATTGCCGTGGGGGATGGGGGGACATGTCCCCCCCAATATTCAGAACAGGTGGTTTTATCGAATTGCAGGAAATTTGCTTTAACTGTCAACTTTGGGCATGAAAAAACGGTCCAACTCCTCTTTCAACATTTTCAAACAGAAATGTGTGTGCATTTTCTAGTTCATCGATGTATCATTTTGGTAATGCGCATTGTGACCGACATAGTCAGTTCTTTAGCTGAGCTAGCCACTTGAGGCTTGGCAGTAACTTCTCCAGTATGTGTTGACATCATTTCACATGATTTGTTTTTGGATGGAAGCTGTAGAGAAATGGAGAAATGTCACTTCTGTAGCCAAATATCTTATTCATCCATTTTTGTTGTAGTATATAAGCATTAAATGACCTGGTATGATGAGATTTACAATTTAAAGCCATTATTTTTGTGTTTTTCTCAAAGTCAACCTTTAAAGTAACTCCAGTGTTTCCAGATTTCTATGAAATATGACCTAAAATGAATTACAATATAAATGAAATAGTTTTAATTAAGCATGTTACAAATAAGCTTTTCTGTGTTGGAATGGTGTGGGCGTATACTGGTCATAAAAAATATTCATGCGATTAGACTGCTGATTGGCCAGCTCATTCTCCTCAGGAGGATGACATCGTCCTCTATGAGATAATAGCAACCATTTATGAAACGGTCTCTTTGAGATACAAGATTGAGGTTGGGTTTTTGAAGTGTTTTTTTCCACAGTCAACAACATTGTATGGCTATGAGTTAACAGAATATGAACTTTTAAATGTGAGATTTTCATGCGACAGTTACTTTAAAACTGCAACATTTTCTCTCAGCCTTATGGCAGAATGTGTAGAGTAGCAGGAAATTAGCTTTAAAACTGCAAAATGTTCTCTTTTCCTCATGATAAAATGTGAAGAATAGCATGAGATGAGCTATAAAACAGCACATTTTTTCTCTCTGTTACATTGCAAAATGTGTAGAATTGCAGGAAATTAGCTTTAAAACTGCTAAATGTTCTCTCAGGCTCATGACAAAATGTTTGGAATAGCATTATAATCCATTATAAAGCATTATAAAATGGTACTTTTTTTCTTCTCTCTGCCACATGGCAAAATGTATTGAAATGCAGGAAATTAGGTGTTTTCCATAAATATATATATTTATATATACAGACATCTCTCTAAAAAGTACTATCTTTGTCCACATGTGCAGTTGCAAACCGTAGTCTGGCTTTTTTATGGCGGTTTTGGAGCAGTGGCTTCTTCCTTGCTGAGTTGCCTTTCAGGTTATGTTGATATAGGACTCATTTTACTGTGGATATAGATACGTTTGTACCGTTTTCCTCCAGTGTCTTCACAAGGTCCTTTACTGTTATTCTGAGATTGATTTGCACTTTTCGCATCAAAGTACGTTCATCTCTAGGAGACAGAACGCATCTCCTTCCTGAGTGGGATGATGGCTGCGTGGTCCCATGGTGTTTATACTTGCATACTATTATTTGTACAGATGAACGTGGTACCTTCAGGCGTTTAGAAATTGCTCCCAAGGATGAACCAGACTTGTGGAGGTCTACCATTTTGTTTCTGATTTCTTTCGATTTTCCCATGATGTCAAGCAAAGAGGCACTGAGTTTGAAGGTAGGCCTTGAAATACATCCACAGGTACACCTCCAATTTACTCAAATGATGTCAATTAGCCTATCAGAAGCTTCTAAAGCCATGACATAATTTTCAGAAATGTTCCAAGCTGTTTGAAGGCGCAGCCAACTTAGTGTATGTAAACTTCTGACCCACTGGAATTGTGATACAGTGAATTATAAGTGAAATAATCTGTCTGTAAACAATTGTTGGAAAAATTACTTGTGTCATGCACAAAGTAGATGTCCTAATCAACTTGCCAAAACTATAGTTTGTGGAGTAGTTGAAACACTTAGATTGGAGTCATTAAAACAAGTTTATGTAAACTTCCGACTTCAACTGTATATACAGGTATATTAATTGGGGGGCCTTCCACTTATACTGTGTTTTTGAAAATACCCCTCCATATACCCCTCAAAATACCTCTCAAGAGAGGCATAGTAAGTAACGACAAACTGTAGAGTTGCACAGATGGGACATGACTTAGTGTTCGTCCCCCCTCAATATCAACACCACAATTTCGCCCCTTGAATTCACTCCAATGAGAACAATTCATCTGGAAATGCTCTGTTGTTAATCTTATCCTATAGGATCATCTGTCCACCGCACCCCCAGTCCTTGTGAACAGAAGTGGTGCTATTGATTAGATTAGTCAATAAAAGCTAGTTCCCCCTACTACTATTATACTAATGCAATTAGAGAGAATGTCCCAGGAAGGCAGCCTTGCAGGCCAGGTTATAAAGTGCACCAGAGCTCGTAAATTATTCACAAGCCCCTTCACCAGCTGAGGCCTCCATTAGAGACGAGCGGGTGGTGGGCGATGATGTCACACAGCCCCATGGAGCCAGACAAGGGCACCTGGGACTGAAACTGAATGATTGAGTCAGCTGTGCACGCTCCGTTCAAACCGCTCAGGCAGTATCATTACAACCTATGTCCAGGACAAAGAATGAAGGACTGTAGAGGCATTCAATTGAAAAGTTATGTAACCCCATTTGATTGGGTCGGTCCAGAGAGATGGGAAAATGTGACTGGATTTGATAGCTTTTCTCATAAATGGGACCATTTATGAAGAGATACATGAATGTTTCGACAAAGTGACAGCGTATCAAAGATCTGAATTGATATTTCATATTCCAGTCTTGGACTGCAGTAAAGGGAACGTGTGACCATTTTCTTTTTTATCTACCCAAAAATAATTTCTCAGATGGAGATCGCAAAGGGCATCTAACAACTTCTGTTTTTATTTAGCCTGTTCCATCAGTGTTACATCAACAGGGTTCTATGTGGCTAAGCTCAGACAGATTACATTGAGGTTAATACCCATAAAATAGCAGACATTTTCATGTCATTCATAACAGCACACATCTAAAGTAAACACTCTTGTGCAAAACTCCGAAATGGAGAATAGACTGATTGAAATCAGCCAATTGACAGGATGTTTTATCACACAGCTCAAAGCAGCTCATCTACCTACTCATCTAACTATAGTCACCTTGGGATTGCTACTGCCATTGACTATTGACTGCTTGTCAATAAGGATTAGAACTAGCCTGTTTCATAACAACCATTTTATAATGTCCATGTGTCATAAAAGCTAAAGCACAGCATAGCCTGTCTTCCAATTTCCTTCAGCATTAGCCAGGACTATTGTCTTTGTAATGCCAAATGCCAAACAAGGCAGCAACAGCTGAGCTAGCTATGACTAAAACAGACAGGCAAATCCAGACTATACCCAGCCCTCAGTCCAGGTTTAAAAACACCATGAAACAAGAATTGCGTATTTAAAGAAAGAGTCTGAGGTATTTCTGCTCTCCTGCTGGTCTGCTTCTCTCTCATTTCTGGGAAGCCCAGCTGAAAGTATATACAGTAGAAACACTGTGGAAAAATCAACATATTCTGCAACAAAGCCAAGAACTAAAGGATGACATTGCCAAGCGCTAGCTCTCTGCTCTGAGCTCAGAGCTTCAGGAGGGCTGGAAAGGGCTTTGCTTCAAATCAAATCAAAGTTTATTTGTCACGTGCGCCGAATACAACAGCATTACAGTGAAATGCTTACTTACAGGCTCTAATCAACAGTGCAATTTTAAGTTTAAAAATAGGTATTAGGTGAACAATAGATAAGTAAAGAAATAAAAACAACAGTAAAAACGACAGTGAAAAATAACAGTAGCGAGGCAATATACAGTAGAGAGGCTATATACAGTAGAGAGGCTATATACAGTAGAGAGACTATATACAGTAGTGAGGCTATATACAGTAGAGAGGCTATATACAGTAGCGAGGCTATATACAGTAGTGAGGCTATATACAGTAGAGAGACTATATACAGTAGCGAGGCTATATACAGTAGTGAGGCTATATACAGTAGCGAGGCTATAACAGTAGTGAGGCTATAACAGTAGCGAGGCTATATACAGTAGCGAGGCTATAACAGTAGCGAGGCTATAACAGTAGCGAGGCTATATACAGTAGCGAGGCTATATACAGTAGCGAGGCTATATACAGTAGCGAGGCTATAACAGCAGCAAAGCTATAACAGTAGTGAGGCTATATACAGACACCAGTTAGTCAGGCTGATTGAGGTAGTATGTACACGCAGGTATGGTTAAAGTGACCAAGCATATGTGATAAACAGAGAGTAGCAGTAGCGTAAAAGAGGGGTTGGCAGGTGGTGGGTGGCGGGTGGCGGGACACAATGCAGATAGTCCGGATGACCAATGTGCGGGGGCACCGGTTAGTCGGGCTAATTGAGGTAGTATGTACATGAATGTATAGTTAAAGTAACTATGCATATATGATAAACATAGAGTAGCAGCAGCGTAAAAGAGGGGTTGGGGGGGTGGCACACAATGCAAGTAGTCCGGGTAGCCATTTCGTTACCTGTTCATGAGTCTTATGGCTTGGGGGTAAAAACTGTTGAGAAGCCTTTTGGTCCTAGACTTGCTACTCCGGTCCCGCTTGCCATGTGGTAGTAGAGAGAACAGTCTATGACTGGGGTGGCTGGGGTCTTTGACAATTTTTAGGGCCTTCCTCTGACACCGCCTGGTGTAGAGGTTCTGGATGGCAGGCAGCTTAGCACCAGTGATGTACTGGGCCGTACGCACTACCCTCTGTAGTGCCTTGCGGTCGGAGGCAGAGCATTTGCCATATCAGGAAGTGATGCTCTCGATGTTGCAGCTGTAGAGCCTTTTGAGGATCTGAGGACCCATGACAAATCTTTTTAGTTTCCTGAGGGGGAATAGGTTTTGTTGTGCACTTTTCACAACTGTCTAGGTGTGTTTGGACCATTCTAGTTCGTTGGTGATGTGGACACCAAGGAACTTGAAGCTCTCAACCTGCTCCACTACAGCCCCGTCGATGAGAATGGGGGCGTGCTTGGTCCTCCTTTTCCTGTAGTCCACAATCATCTCCTTAGTCTTGGTTACGTTGAGGGATAGGTTGTTATTCTGGCACCACCAAGCCAGATCTCTGACCTCCTCCCTATAGGCTGTCTCGTCGTTGTCGGTGATCAGTCCTACCACTGTTGTGCCATCTGCAAACTTAATGATGGTGTTGGACTTGTGCCTGGCCATGCAGTCGTGGGTGAACAAGGAGTACAGGAGGGGACTGAGCAGGCACCCCTGAGGGGCTCCAGTGTTGAGGATCAGTGTGGCAAATGTGTTGCTACCTACCCTCACCACCTGGGGGCGGCCCGTCAGGAAGTCTAGAATCCAGTTGCAGAGGGAGGTGTTTAGTCCCAGGATCCTTAGCTTAGTGATGAGCTTTGAGGGCAATATGGTGTTGAACGCTGAGCTGTAGTCAATGAATAGCATTCTCACGTAGATGTTCCTTTTGTCCAGTTTGGAAAGGGCGGTGTGGAGTGCAATAGAGATTGCATCCTCTGTGGAATCTGTTTTGGCAGTACGCAAATTGAAGTGGGTCTAGGGTTTCTGGGATAATGGTGTTGATGTGATGTGAGCCATTGCCAGCCTTTCAAAGCACTTCATGGCTACGGATGTGAGTGCTACGGGTCTGTAGTCATTTAGGCAGGTTGCCTTAGTGTTCTTGGGCACAGGGACTATGGTGGTCTGCTTGAAACATGTTGGTATTACAGACTCAATCAGGGACATGTTGAACATGTCAGTGAAGACACCTGCCAGTTGGTCAGCACATGCCCGGAGCACACGTTCTGGGGTATGTACCTACAGTCACTGTGGGGACGACATCCTCGATTCACTTATTGATAAAGCCAGTGACTGATGTGGTGTACTCCTCAATGCCATCGGAAGAATCGCGGAACATGTTCCAGTCTGTGATAGCTAACAGTCCTGTAGTTTAGCACCTACTTCATCTGACCACTTTTTTATAGACTGAGTCACTGGTGCTTCCTGCTTTAATTTTAGCTTGTAAGCAGGAATCAGGAGGATAGAATTGTGGTCAGATTTACCAAATGGAGGGCAAGGGAGAGCTTTGTACGCGTCTATGTGTGTGGAGTACGGGTTATCTAGAAAAATATTTCCCTTTGGTTGCACATTTAACATGTTGATAGAAATCAGGTAGAACTGATTTAAGTTTCCCTGCATTAAAGTTCCCGGCCACTAGGAGCGCCGCCTCTGGGTGAGCGGTTTCCTGTTTACTTATTTCCTTATACAGCAGACTGAATGTGGTCTTAGTGCCAGCATCCGTCTGTGGTGGTAAATAAACAGCCACGAAAAGTATAGATGAGAACTATCTTGGCAAATAGTGTGGTCTGCAGTTTATCATAAGATACTCTACTTCAGGCGAGCAAAATCTAGAGATTTCGTGCACCAGCTGTTGTTTACAAATATGCACAGACCACCCCCCCTCGTCTTACCGGAGTGTGCTGTTCTATCTAGCCAGTGCAGCGTATATCCTGCTAGCTGAATATCCATGTCATCATTCAGCCACGATTCCGTGAAACATAAGATGTTACAGTTTTGATGTCCTGTTGGTAGGATATTCGTGATCGTACCTCATCTAATTTATTGTCCAATGATTGCACGTTGGCGAGTAATATTGATGGTAACGGCAGATTTCCCACTCGCCTTCTGCGGATCCTTACGAGGCACCCCGCTCTGTGTCCCTTGTACCTGCGTCTCTTCCTCTTGCCAATAACTGGGATGTTGGCCTTGTCGGGTGTTCCGAGTCCTGTGCGTCCTGCTTGTTGAAGAAAAAATCTTTGTCTAATCCGAGGTGAGTGATCACTGTCCTGATATCCAGAAGCTATTTTTTTGCTGTAAGATGCGGTGGCAGAAACATTATGTACAAAATAAGTTACAAATAATGCGAAAACCCCCCACATAATAGCACATTTGGTAGAGCGCCGGTAAAACTGCTGCCAATTCTTCCGGTGCCATTTCACACTTCTCAGAGCATTAAAATCACTGGCTCAAGCTAGCATCCAAGATGTTATTGCACTAAGACCTTTGGGATATTTAGTCAATGCTCTCTAGCTTAACGGTTTGATTTGATTTATTCTCTGTTTGATGACATGGAGGAAGAAGTCAGTGCAGAGCAGTGCATTAATTGTGTCATGCCTTAATGTAACCTTTATTTAACTAGGCAAATCAGTTAAGAACAAATTCTTATTTACAATGTCGGCCTAGGAACAGTTGGTAAACTGCCTTGTTCAGAGGCAGAATGACAGATTTTTACCTTGTCCGCTCAGGGATTTGATCTAGCAACCTTTCAGTTACTGGCTCAACAATCTAACCACTAATGAAGGAAGACAAAAATAAAAATTATTCAAGGAATTCTTATACTCATTGAGATTCCCACACTATTCTCTGACTAATATACACATAAAGCCTTTGATTTGAATGCAACTATATTCTATAAAAGTCAACATTATTTCAGGCACTACAGATATAGTTTCCTCTGGTGGCTCCACAGTGACATGTGGAAAGTTAATCAAACAAAAGTCAAGCTGAAACATGTTAAGTACTTTGCACTGATTGTTTCACCCGATTAAGGGAATTCAATCAGCAGATTAAGCGCTCATAGTCCAATTGGCCTTTGGCGCCAGCAGCTGTGTTACAGGTTATTGAAACTATTAGGTCAATCTAATTATCGCTAAATTGAGTTGTACATCATGATTATGTTTGTACAAGCGTCAGTTACCAGGAGACAGGGTCATCTCAAATAGACATGTTATATGCTACTGACTACATAACTCTGGACTCCAGGACTAGTTTTAGACATGCAGCGCAGTCAGATCAGCTATGAAAAATAGATGATGTGATTGGTCAAAAGCCCAATTAGTGGAAAAAAAATATCAGAATTGGGCTGCCTGTCAAAAGGAAAGCATGTACATTGAAAAAATATATAAATATAATTTAAAGTGTTGGTCCAGGGTTTCATGAGCTGAAATAGAAGATCCCAGGAATGGAGGTCTCTGTTTCAAGGTCCATTCTTTTCATTAAATGCATTCCCTTCTTCATCTTTTTTTTACTCCTTTCTGTCAAGACGAAGATGAAGGAATATCATGGGATTTTCATGAAGTAAAAATGAATAAATTCATGTTTATATTAAAAAGTTACTTATTACGAATTTCACTTTAAAATGTGGCATACAAATAATGATTTACAGACAGTTCCATCATGTTGCAATGAAACAAGAAAAAAAGCATTTTGTTAAAATTTGTAAAACAATGCAAAGATTTTTATCTATTTAGGATTTGACCAGACAGGCAAATCACTTAACCATTGATGTCTTCCAGATGTGATTTTTTTCTCCCAAGGTACCCCACAGATGGCGAGACACATTTATTTTAAACTGCAAATCGACTAATGTTAAACAATGAAAATCTAGGAGACCATTTAAAGACAATTATGCTTCACATGCTAACCTCTTTTCACTGTCAGCTGTTTCAAGCATTTCAGACGGGCTCATGGGTCTACCTTCACTGCAAAGAATGCCTCCCTCCAGCCAAAATGTCTTCCAACATCTGCTGAAACTCTACCCAAGACAAAACATCAACTGAGTGTCATCCATCAGATTTCATTTCCTCAAATGATTGAATGTGTATTCATTCACATTTTACATACTCTATCTACTGTTTACATTATTTTCATAAACCACAAGAGTATCTTTTGCCATGATAAGTGGTTTGAAGGAGATAATCAGGGGTTAAATTGGGAATTCGGAGGTGGGGGAGTCCTATTTCGGGAGGATAGGTTAGGATTAGGGTTGAACCAGGCTTCAACATAAGGCTAGGGTTAGGGTTATGTCAACATTAGGGTTAGGATTGTGTCAAATTAGGGTTAGTGTTATTTCAATATTAACCCTAACCCTAGCTTAATGTCCACACCCCAGCTCAACCCTAGAGGTTGGAGGTTTTAGCCACAGGATTGACCATGCATCACCTTATTTCCCTGAACTTCATAAAACACATGAGGGATACACAGGGAAATTGGATTTCTCCCCTAAGCCAACCCTAACCCTAATTCTTGGTTTATCGTACTTTTATACTTTTTTATTGTACTTTTCTCTTTGGACCTGTAAGGTGCTGGAGCTCAACTTTATGACCAAGTCCTATATGGGCATTGAGACAAAGTAATCACGTCATCTCAACTGCAGTGAGAGAGCATCTCTATATGAGATGGAGTTGAAACAATGAGCATGGACAAGCACCACCACAATAAATAAGATAGCACTCTGTTCTGTATTAGATGGTGATGAAAGCACAGACAGTGTGATTGTGGGACTGCGGTAGCGATATACTGTACCTGGGCCAACACTCTGGGTTTCATCAGCGTAACACTTGGGCTAAGTGGTTGTAATTTCAAACATTACATCAAATGGTGCAATCTCATGATTAAGATGTTTAGCCTCCTAATTTTCCATCTTTTGCCATTGTTTGGTGAGATTAAAGTAGGCCTGTTGGTCTTCGCCTATGTTCATTTCATCTTAAATGAACCAAGTCATGTATTTTCACACAGTTTTTTTTTCTTCATGTCCCATCCAATAACATAGATACACATACAGTTCAACATATTGTTTTCCAATAGTACAGGGATACATCCATTCAGTATATTCTCCATTCAATCACTATGTCCTAGTCATTGAGAACAACACAAAACAAATCAATGGCCTGATCCTTTCCCCTTTCCACTGAGAGTGTAGAACCAGAGCCATTAAGGCCAGGCACCTTTTTTTCTTTACTCTTATCAGACTGAAACTTTAGCAGTTGATATTTTTGATTTATAAGCTTTATTTTTAATAACATATGCAAATGAGGCAACACTTCCTTAAAATGCGCTTATTTGCATATTACGAGAATCCGTTTTTCAACACATTGCTTCATGGCAGAATAATTGTTGTTGTTTTATTGTGATGAGACACTCAACGGTCGGACTTTTACAGAGCAGTTAATCAAAATATTGTAATTTCGTGGATCTTTTTTATTTTTAACTATGTATGACGGATGCATATTTTGCATATATTTACAGATAAAATTACACGTAAAATCAAAACGATATACAAGATATTTTTAAAAAGCCTCTGTAAAAGTCTGACTATAAGACCTAAGAACCTGTGTGTGAAATAATGTGACTGTGCATCATATGCTTTGAAGACTGTTCTGTCGGGCAAATCTGCAGTTTTGGGAAAATTCTCACATCACTTTGTTCAATTTGTCACATTCAAGGTTTTTGTATGGCTGTTGAAATGTGCAGAACATTAATCAGCTATGCCTGCCCCATATGTACGGCCCTCTTTGAGTTGTTGCTGGAGCCGCTTTACTTTCTTGACCGTGTCCTGGGACCTGCGCCTACGCTTAGCACACTCCATTGAAGCAGCATCAGCTCTCACAACACGCCTCACATTCTCCTCTCTGATTGCCTCCAGTGCCACCAAAGTGCTGTCAAGCCACAATTTGTCTATCACATTTGATATAGCAGTGGCTCCCTCATTGAATGTGGCTACTGCCATACTGGCTGATGCGTCAATGCAGCCTTGGCCCACAAAGACAGTTTTGGGGCATTGGGATCATATTACAGTTCAGACATTCATTTTCATTCTGGGTTCCTCCGTGCTGCATTCTTTTGAGGAGGTTATCATTTGACATCCTATGATATACAGGTACCATATTCTTTGCAACCTCTTTATTCAAAAATGTATGGCCTCCATAGTTTTTGTGACTGGGTAGATCTTCACCCTTTTCTAGGGCTCACTGGTACCAGCACCAATGCACACACCTATCCCGTAGTAGAATCGTCTCTTGTGCCAAGTGCCATCGAAGGTTGCATGAACGTCTATGATGGCATCCTCATCCATCTTCAGCAACTCTGCTTTATCTGGGTCTACTGTATATCTGTGAAGCTCTGCTAAATAGCTTTGCAGCACTCTTCATTGACTGTAGCCCTCTGAATCTCTGCAACTAAAGTGTGTGTGTGTGTGTGTGAGGGGGGGTACTTATTATGTCTATCAACATTACAGTCTAAACTGCAGGACTAAATATCAGCATGTTACCCTATGTAAATATTAGCATGTATTTACTTTATGTAAAGCTAATTTCTCAGTAATCACAGCAGGCTACAGCCCTATGACACTCTGGCCTATGTGACAGTCTCATTGTACAGTTATGTTTTCATATCACTCTGTTTATTCACTTTCAATACATTTGCTGAAGCAAGGAAATAAATAGTATTTATGCACAACAAGACCTGACAATAATGGGCTCCTTCCCTTTTTATTTACCTGATATTATTTACCTGATGAGCTGAGAAGCACGGAAGGAATCCCTAGTAGTTTGCTTATTTTATTTAGAGCTGCATAACCAAGTCCACGTTTGTGGGCTAGAAGAACCATATTCACATTTATATCAAATGCATCTCCCCTGGAGCATTCCTGCAGCCTGGAAGAAGTGTAAACACTCCTCCTAAATGTACCACGATCACCTTCACAGTGTGCACATTCTATCATGACAGAATCACTGGTTGGTGGGGTCTATGGTGATTTTCAGTCTAGTGTTTAGATACTTAGGGCAAATCAAAAACATGTACAAATTGGTTTATTTGTGACGTGGAATAAAAGCCACTGTTGGTTGACTGGCTGCTGCCTGGTTGATCGCTGCTAGCTCTCATCTTCATCTCAACTAATTTGCGTCTCGACGCGCTGCTGCCGGCTACCTCCTTTTCCTCATCTATCTGTACTGTCACTGGCAAAATCACAAATTCTGCCTGTGGTGCCTGGCCTTAATTATACTGTTTTTCGACTGTAACTCCAAAGGGAAATTACAACATTGAATAGTGAACCATCATCTTTTTGTATAAAAGATCTAATAATGAAAGAGTAGGATTGCTGTTTTGAATTTGGTAAAGTTAGTGTGAGAGGTGGGAAAACTATTGCTATCCATCAATAATGATACGCTACCAGGTATAGACAACCTTGATGGGAAACTATTGAGAATGGTAGCAGACTGTATTGCCATTGGTTATATCTTTAACCAAGCCTTAAGGAGTGTTTGTGTACACAGGCGTGGAAGGAAGCTAAAGTAATTACACTGCCTAGAAATAGTAAAGCACCCTTTGCTGGCTCTAAATGCCATCCAATCAGTTTGCTGCCTGCTCTTAGTAAACTAATGGAGATAATTGTGTTTGACCAAATATTATTTTTCAGAGAACAAGTTAACTACTGACTTTCAGCATGCATATAGAGAAGGGCACTCAACGTGTACTGCACTGACTCAGATGACAGATGATTGGTTAAAATAAATGGATAATAAGATGACAGTTGGAGCTGTATTGTTAGATTTCAGTGCAGCCTTTGATGTTATTGATCAGAAATTATTGAAGATGTTCACTTGCTATGGCTTTTGATCACCTGCCATCACATGGTTGGACAGTTATTTATCCAATAGAACCCAGAGAGTGTTCTTCAATGGAAGCTTTTCTAACATCAGATATGTAAGGGGCGGTTGCCTTGGGCCATTATCTCTTCTCTATTTTTACAAATGATTTTCACTGGTCGTGCACAAAGATAGAATGGCTATGAATGCAGATGATTCCACACTCTACATGTCAGCACCCAAACCCCAAATTGTAAATAAGGATTTACAGTCAGTATTAGACTGGGTGATTTATAGTAAACTGGGGTTAAATACATCTAAAACTTAAATCATTGTATTTGGTTCAAAACATTCTCTAAGACCTCAACTGGGGTTGTGTATAAAGGGTGTGACCCCGGCCAAGTCCTGGCTGTTCAGCCGCCCTCCTCCTATACCCCCTGCATTCAGTTGTACAACTGGTGGCTGCCTTAATCAACATCCACATCATCGGCGCACAGGGAACAGTGGGTTAACTGCCTTGCTTGGGGCAGAACGACTGATTTTTAGCTCGTCAGCTCGGGGATTCGATCCAACAACCTTTTGGTTACTGGCCCAACGCTCCTACCCGCCAGGCTACATTATACTGTACTATACTCTACTGTACTGTAGTGTTGTACTCTACTGTACTCTACTTTTCTTTACTGTACTGTAATTTACTGGACTGTACTGTGCTGTGCCGAGTGGCGCGGCGGTCTAAGGCACTGCACCTCAGTTCAAATCCAGCCTGCATCACATCCAGCCATGATTAGGAGTCCCATAGGGCGGTGCACAACTGGCCCAGCTTTGGCTTAGGCCATCATTGTAAATAAGAATTTGGCCTTAACTGACCTGCCTAGTTGAATAAAGGTTAAATAAATACAATTTAAAAAATGTGCTGCCCAAACTTGTGAAAAATAGATTGTTTCAGATTTGGTCCAGTCAAATATTTGGGCCAAGTCAAGTCAAGGTCGTCCGGACCGGGACAGATCTGAACCAATTATAGATGTCTATGTTTGGGCAAAATATAGGCCGGTATGTACCGGATGTGTGTGGACATTGAAATCAAGGCAGGTCCAGACCAAATCTGAACCAAATGTAGATGTCTATGGTTGGTTCAGATTTGTTGAAATCAAGGCCGGTCCGGACCGCACCAAAAAAAGACGTCAGTGTCGGTCCGTGCTTAATGGGGTGTAGCCTACAGTGTTCGCCTGCAATGGAATTTTATGAATGACCATCATTTGGTAGGCCTACCGTTTGTAAAACAGGAAGTTGCATTGGCTTTGTTAGTTCTGATTCCTGTGACTAATCCTCTTGGCTATTTAAGCTCTGAATATCAACTACCCAACTTATCCTGAGCCTATTTGCAAATGAGAATCAATCTGTTTACACAGAGGGAAATGCAGAAGTACTTTTTGCTATGATCATCTTGTCAAAAATGTACTGATACAAACTTCAATCCACTGGATATCATGCCAATTTAGCCCACAGGGTGAAACTCCTGGACAGCAGTTGTGAGTAGCCTGATTTTCCATTCCATATTGTCCATTTTACTTTGACTTGTCCTGTTTGTAGGATATCATTTTTGTTAACATGACATATTCACATCAAATACATGTTTTTCTTTGTTTGGCCGCCATTCAATTTATACTTATTTGATCAAAGAAATGTGCATGATATAATGTAAAAAGTGTCTGTCTCATGACATTGTCATACATTTGATCTCCAGCCTGTAGGATACAGAATAGGCCATATACTCATTCTACCATAGGCTATAAGGTACATGATTTATGTTAGATGTGTTTTTGACGGAACATTGGTGGAGAGCTGTAGTGGTGCTTCTCTCCAACAGCACCCTGGAGAGGGGAGCTCGGTATGGCCAAGCAAAATATTTTGCGCTCCTGCTTTTGACAAAGTGGGACTGCTTATCACAGGGAGGCATCAGTGCTCACATAAATAGCCCATATGCCACTAGTTGAGATACATTTTCATTATTTTGGGGCAGAATTATGTCAGGTTTTATGTGTTGTTGGAGGTGCTTCTTGGTCAGTTTAGCTCTGAAAATTCCGCCCTCGTCAAACTGCCGCTGTAGGCCCTGGTATGACCAGTGAACAAGTTGAGGAAGCTAAACTCCTTGGTATAACATTGGATGGTCAATTATCATAGTCAACTCATTTTGACAAAGATGTAGTGAAGATGGAGAAGGGTATAGTACAGTGCCTTGCGAAAGTATTCGGCCCCCTTGAACTTTGCGAACTTTTGCCACATTTCAGGCTTCAAACATAAAGATATAAAACTGTATTTTTTTTGTGAAGAATCAACAACAAGTGGGACACAATCATGAAGTGGAACGACATTTATTGGATATTTCAAACTTTTTTAACAAATCAAAAACTGAAAAATTGGGCGTGCAAAATTATTCAGCCCCCTTAAGTTAATACTTTGTAGCGCCACCTTTTACTGCGATTACAGCTGTAAGTCGCTTGGGGTATGTCTCTATGAGTTTTGCACATCGAGAGACTGACATTTTTTCCCATTCCTCCTTTGAAAACAGCTCGAGCTCAGTGAGGTTGGATGGAGAGCATTTGTGAACAGCAGTTTTCAGTTCTTTCCACAGATTCTCGATTGGATTCAGGTCTGGACTTTGACTTGGCCATTCTAACACCTGGATATGTTTATTTTTGAACCATTCCATTGTAGATTTTGCTTTATGTTTTGGATCATTGTCTTGTTGGAAGACAAATCTCCATCCCAGTCTCAGGTCTTTTGCAGACTCCATCAGGTTTTCTTCCAGAATGGTCCTGTATTTGGCTCCATCCATCTTCCCATCAATTTTAACCATCTTCCCTGTCCCTGCTGAAGAAAAGCAAGCCCAAACCATGATGCTGCCACCACCATGTTTGACAGTGGGGATGGTGTGTTCAGGGTGATGAGCTGTGTTGCTTTTACGCCAAACATAACGTTTTGCATTGTTGCCAAAAAGTTCAATTTTGGTTTCATCTGACCAGAGCACCTTCTTCCACATGTTTGGTGTGTCTCCCAGGTGGCTTGTGGCAAACTTTAAACAACACTTTTTATGGATATCTTTAAGAAATGGCTTTCTTCTTGCCACTCTTCCATAAAGGCCAGATTTGTGCAATATACGACTGATTGTTGTCCTATGGACAGAGTCTCCCACCTCAGCTGTAGATCTCTGCAGTTCATCCAGAGTGATCATGGGCCTCTTGGCTGCATCTCTGATCAGTCTTCTCCTTGTATGAGCTGAAAGTTTAGAGGGACGGCCAGTTCTTGGTAGATTTGCAGTGGTCTGATACTCCTTCCATTTCAATATTATCGCTTGCACAGTGCTCCTTGGGATGTTTAAAGCTTGGGAAATCTTTTTGTATCCAAATCCGGCTTTAAACTTCTTCACAACAGTATCTCGGACCTGCCTGGTGTGTTCCTTGTTCTTCATGATGCTCTCTGCGCTTTTAACGGACCTCTGAGACTATCACAGTGCAGGTGCATTTATACGGAGACTTGATTACACACAGGTGGATTGTATTTATCATCATTAGTCATTTAGGTCAACATTGGATCATTCAGAGATCCTCACTGAACTTCTGGAGAGAGTTTGCTGCACTGAAAGTAAAGGGGCAGAATAATTTTGCACGCCCAATTTTTCAGTTTTTGATTTGTTAAAAAAGTTTGAAATATCCAATAAATGTCGTTCCACTTCATGATTGTGTCCCAGTTGTTGTTGATTCTTAAAAAAAATATACAGTTTTATATGTTTATGTTTGAAGCCTGAAATGTGGCAAAAGGTCGCAAAGTTCAAGGGGGCCGAATACTTTCGCAAGGCACTGTATGTCTGCATTTTTGACACAAACATCAACTGTACTAGTTGTTCAGGCTCTGATCCCATCTTGATGAGTGTCCAGTAATATGGTCAAGTGCAGCAAAGAAAGACCAAGCAAAACTGCAGGTTGCTCAAAACAGAGCAGGTTGAGGGTTGGTGAGAGATTAATTGCTTCTCTTCTAGTTTTTATGAGAATTATTACTGTCATGAAAATTCCAGATTGTCTGCAAAATCAAATAACATTCAGCTCAGACACAGATACATACCCCACAAGACATGCCACCAGGTGTCTCTTCACAGCCCAAAACTAATTCACAGCAACGCACAGTATTATACAGAGCCATGATCAGCGGTGAGGACACACACACACACACACTCTAACACACAAATTATTTTATAATTGTTTTGTATTTTGTATTTTGTATTTTGTATTATTTATTTTTGTTGTATTGTTTGTGTATTTTTCTTATTTTACATTTGTGCGACTGTTTTTTTCTAGCAGTGTCTCAGGGTTTTGTTTACTTGTCATGTTTTCTGTGGACCCCAGGAAGAATATCTGTTGTTCGGCAAAAGCTAATGGGGATCCAAATAAACAAATAAAACAAATAACAGCAGAATCAACAACCTCTGCACAATGAAAATGGTTGCTTTGTGAAAAGGTGTTCAAGTTCACAGTTAGCCATTGTTATGTAAATGCTGCTTGAAGGTACCAGTGGGCTGGCTTTGGCCTCAGGAGAGCCGTTCTACCACTTGCTGGCCAACATATTTTTTCGTGGAGTTTTCATTCAATAGGGTTTTCAGTACATTTATCTTAAGCCATTTAAATACGATGTACCTTTAAATTGAATTTTGTTGACAGACTCACTAGAATACATTTAGAGAACAGGTTCAAACCTGTTCAAATTTTTGGGTTAGGAAAGTGTGTATGAATCATAAAAAACAGGTTTGTAGAGCATTTACACACCAAATATATTGATAAATCAAGAATACAGTGGTTTGATTAATCCTGAAAGTGACCATACTCAAGTTCAATCCATGAAATAGTAATAGGTCTTGACCAGTAGTCCTATAAATCTACCCTAATCCTCACTAATCACGGAGCTGTATGACAAC
Organism: Oncorhynchus kisutch; assembly: GCF_002021735.2. NCBI lineage: Eukaryota > Metazoa > Chordata > Actinopteri > Salmoniformes > Salmonidae > Oncorhynchus > Oncorhynchus kisutch. The sequence continues at coordinate 21,459,413 of NC_034196.2, read as the reverse complement.
GGTCCAGTCATTGTGAACCGTGTGCCAGGCTCCAGGTTCAAACTGCAACATGTGGTCTGAGTTTCATAATGATTCAAATAGGCTACATGCCCTAAATTATTGCACAACGTTAACCTAATATGTTCCACTAATGCTAGCATCCCACAGGAACAGCTACATGTACAGTGGGGCAAAAAAGTATTTAGTCAGCCACCAATTGTGCAAGTTCTCACACTTAAAAAGATGAGAGAGGCCTGTAATTTTCATCACAGGTACACTTCAACTATGACAGGCAAAATTAAAAAACAAAATCCAGAAAATCACATTGTAGGATTTTTTATTAATTTATTTGCAAATTATGGTGGAAAATAAGTATTTGGTCAATAACAAAAGTTTATCTCAATACGTTGTTATATACCCTTTGTTGGCAATGACAGAGGTCAAACGTTTTCTGTAAGTCTTCACAAGGTTTTCACACACTGTTGCTGGTATTTTGGCCCATGCAGATCTCCTCTAGAGCAGTGATGTTTTGGGGCTGTTGCTGGGAAACACAATTGCTATGTGTATTTACAATACCCTTCTCCAAACAAATTACTAATTTACCAGTTATCAATAGCTCTGATCAATTTGTTCATGGAGAATGCTGTTATTTCTATTGGAAAAATAAAGTAGAGGCTTTTCCCACTTCGAACCGGCAGGTTTGCACAACCTTATTCATGGTTTCCTCACACGTAAAGGTGTCGGAATTATGAGGGAATTAAGGTCAGAATATGGTGTATCTGTAGACATACCTCTGCCACACCTTCATTTGGTTGATCTCCACCCCGAACAAATAGTGGGTGAATAGCATGCTATTCTCATGTTTAAGTTCAAGGTCAGAATACGCATAGAGAGAAAAGTGCACAAAAAGGGAATTGTGATCCATGTACGCGTGCTGAACTCAGGTCGAAATTCCCCCCAAAGGGGAAATAAAATATCTGTTTAAACAAGGAATCAGAAACCATTATAGGTGGCTCTATCTATACTGTAAACAAAACATGAAACGGAAAATGTATTCTGTATACTGTAGAATAAACTGAAAATGGTCAGAACAATACATGCAACATTGATCTCTTGCTTTTTTTGTAAAAAAAAAACTTGGGAGTCTAGTTAGTCCAACAAGTATTTGGAGATTATACTTAATTTTGTGTAGTGAGCTAAATCAGGGTCACACAGAGTGATTCTTAGTAGTGTTGAACAAATCTAGTTTGGAACAAAAGTATGCACCTTATATATATGGTAATGGGCTTTCAAAAATAAGACACCTGTACAATGTCAGATATAGAATTGAAATGTTTTTGCATCACAACATTACACTTTATATACATCATAGAAGACTGAAATATAACAAAACTGTTTGACAGAAACACTGGATTTGAGTTGTTTTTAAAAATGTATTATGAAAAATATTACTAACATGCCACACGTGAGGCCAAAGAGGGCACTTTTGGTCATTGACTGCAGGAAAGGCTACACCTTGGTCAATAATGTTAAAGTTTTGAATATGGGTCCTGATTCAACTGTGCTAATTATTCAAATGAAAAACAACCTTTCCAGACAGATGCATTTTTTTGTGTTAATCTAAAGAATTGTTGGTGTAATAACATCCACAGTAATTTCAAATGAAAATTTGAGTCCCTTTAAAAAAAAAGATAACCAGCCCTGCAAGTGACACTTACAGCCTCCAAATCAATGCATATAAGTTAAATTCTTCTAAAATCAATGGGTATACAGCGGTCATTTAAAAGTATCAATCGCAAATTGCCCCTTTAATGTGTGCCATCTATAAAGAACCACGCTCTCCCATAAAACCCTTATCTTGGTACATTGTGCATGTGCTTACGAGATGCGATGCCTCTGGAAAGTATTCAGACCCCTTTAATTTTTCCACATTCTGTTACGTTACAGCCTTATTTTAAAATATATATATATATATATATATATATATATATATATTTTTTTTTTCCCCCCATCAATCTACACACAATACCCCATAATGACAAAGCAAAAACAAATTTTTAGAAATGTTTGCAAATGCATTACAAATAAATAACGGAAAAACACAAATATCACATTTACGACAGGTAGACTAATGGTTAGAGCGTTGGACTAGTAACCGAAAGGTTGCAAGATTGAATCCCTGAGCTGACAAGGTAAAAATCTGTCGTTCTGCCCCTGAACAAAGCAGTTAACCCGCTGTTCCTAGACAGTCATTGAAATAAGAATTTGTTCTTAACTGACTTGCCTAGTTAAATTAAGGTAAAATAAAAATAAACGTAAGTATTCAGACCCTTTACTCAGTACTTTGTTGAAGCACCTTTGGCAGCAATTACAGCATTGAGTCTTTTTGGGTATGATGCTGCAAGATTAGCACACCTGTATTTAGGGAGTTTCTCCCATTTTTCTCTGCAGATCCTCTCAAGCTCTGTCAGATTGGATGGGGAGTGTTGCTGCACAGCTATTTTCAGGTCTCTCCAGAGATGTTCGAATGGGTTCAAGTGCGGGCTATGGATGGGCCACTCAAGGACATACCGAGACTTGTCCCGAAGCCACTCCTGCATTGTCTTGTTTGTGTGCCTAGGGTTAGTGTCCTGTTGGAAGGTGAACCTTTGCCCCAATCTGAGGTCCTGAGCGCTCTTGAGCAGGCTTTCATCAAGGATCTCTCTGTACTTTGCTCTGTTCATCTTTGCCTTGCCGCTGAAAAACACCCCAGAGCATGATGCTGCCACCACCATGCTTCACTGTAGGGCTGTTGCCAGGTTTCCTCCAGACGTGACGCTTGGCATTCAGGCCAAAGAGTTCAATCTTGGTTTCATCAGACCAGAGAATCATTTCTCATGGTTTGAGAGTCTTTAGGTACCTTTTGGCAAACTCCAAGTGGGCTGTCATGTGCCTTTTACTGAGGAGTGGATTCCATCTGGCCACTCTACCATAAAGGCCTGATTGGTGTAATACTGCAGAGATGGTTGTCCTTCTGGAAGATTCTCCCATCTCCACGGAGGAACTCTAGAGCACTGTCAGAGTGACCATCGGGTTCTTGGTCACCTCGTTGACCAAGGCCCTTCTCCCCCAATTGCTGAGTTTGGGCAGGCGGCCAGCTCTAGGAAGAGTCTAGGCGGTTTCAAACTTCTTCCACTTAAGAATGATGGAGGCCACTGTGTTCTTGGGGACCTTCAATGCTGCAGACATGTTTTGGTACCCTTCCTCAAATCTGTACCTCGACACAATCCTGTCTTGGCGCTCTACGACAATTCCTTCGACCTCTAGGCTTGGTTTATGCTCTGACATGCACTGGCAACTGTGGGACCTTTATATAGACAGGTGTGTGCCTTTCCAAATCATGTCCAATCAAGTTAATTTACCACAGTTGGACTCCAATCAAGTTGTAGAAACATCTCAAGGATGATCAATGGAAACAGGATGCACCTGAGCAAAGGGTATTAGAGTTTTTTATGTTTAATACCTTTGCAAAAAGAATAATAATAATGTTTTCACTTTGTCATTATGGGGTATTGTGTGTAAATTCCTGAGCTTTTTTTGTATTTAATCCATTGTAGAATACGACAGTAACATAACAAAAGGTGGAAAAAGTCAAGGGGTCTGAATAATTTCCAAAGGCACTGTATGTAAATGTCAAAAGGCAACCTGGTTTAGAAATTAGCCTTTGGAAAGAGCTAGGCTTTGGTAATTAAACCCTGGCAGTATGTTATTGCACAGAGAAGGGAATTGGGAGAAGTGTTTGTGGTGCAAGGGCAGAATGTGACACCCATCAGGATATCAGCCAGAGAAAGTACTGTATGTGGGGAAGTGTACACTGCAGACTCCATAGTCCTTTATTTATTTATTTTTATTTCACCTTTATTTAACCAGGTAGGCTAGTTGAGAACAAGTTCACATTTATAACTGCGACCTGGCCAAGATAAAGCATAGCAGTGTGACACAAACAACAACACAGAGTTACACATGGAGTAAACAAACATGCAGTCAATAATACAATATAAAAAGTATATATACAGTGTGTGAAAATGAGGTAGGATAAGGGAGGTAAGGTAAAAAAATAGGCCATGGTGGCAAAATAATTACAATATAGCAATTAAACACTGGGGTGATAGATGTGCAGAAGATGAATGTGCAAGTAGAGATACTGGGGTGCAAAGGAGATGAAAAAATAATAATAATAACAGTATGGGGATGAGGTAGTTGGATGAGCTATTTACAGATGGGCTATGTACAGGTGCAGTGATCTGTGAGCTGCTCTGACAGCTGGTGCTTAAAGTTAGTGAGGGAGATATGAGTCTCCAGCTTCAGTGATTTTTGCAGTTTGTTCCACTCATTGGCAGCAGAGAACTGGAAGGAAAGGTGGCCAAAGAAGGAATTGGTTTTGGGGGTGACCAGTGAAATTGTCACGCCCTGACCATAGTTTGCTTTGTATGTTTATACAGTATGTTTTGTTTGGTCAGGGTGTGATCTGAGTGGGCATTCTATGTTGTATGTCTAGTTTGTCTGTTTCTGTGTTTGGCCTGATATGGTTCTCAATCAGAGGCAGGTGTTAGTCATTGTCTCTGATTGGGAACCATATTTAGGTAGCCTGTTTTGTCATTGTGTGTTGTGGGTGATTGTCTATGTTAGTTGCTTGTGTCAGCACATTTCGTATATAGCTTCACGGTCGTTGTTCATTTATTGTTTTGTTCATTTACTTTGTGGTTTCGTCATCCATTAAAATGATGCATTCACACAACGCTGCGCTTTGGTCTGCTTCTTACAAATATCGTGACAGAAATATACCTGCTGGAGCACTTGCTACAGGTGGGTGCTGCTATGGTGACCAGTGAGCTGAGATAAGGCAGGGCTTTACCTAGCAAAGACTTGTAGATGACCTGGAGCCAGTGGGTTTGGCGACAAATATGAAGTGAGGGCCATCCCACGAGAGCATACAAGTTGCAGTGGTGGGTAGTATATGGGGCTTTGGTGACAAAATGGATGGAACTGTGATAGACTGCATCCAATTTGCTGAGTAGAGTGTTGGAGGCTACTTTGTAAATGACATCGCCGATGTCAAGGATCGGTAGGATAGTCAGTTTTACGAGGGTATGTTTGGCAGCATGAGTGAAGGATGCTTTGTTGCGAAATAAGCTGATTCTAGATTTCATTTTGGATTGGAGATGCTTAATGTGAGTTTGGAAGGAGAGTTTACAGTCTAACCAGACACCTAGGTATTTGTAGTTGTCCACATATTCAGAACCGTCCACATAGTCAGAACCGTCCAGAGTAGTGATGCTGGACGGGCGGGCAGGTGTGGGCAGCGATCGGTTGAAGAGCATGCATTTAGTTTTACATGCATTTAAGAGCAGTTGGAGGCCACGGAAGAAGAGGCATTGAAGCTTGTCTGGAGGTTAGTTAACACAGTGTCCAAATAAGGGCCAGAAGTATACAGAACGGTGTCATCTGCGTAGAGGTGAATCAGAGAATCACCAGCAGCAAGAGCGACATCATTGATGTAGAGCTCCTGTTCAATGCTGAGAAACAGTGAACCAGCACCACAGCACACATTCAGCGCTGCCGTTAGGTAGCAGGGGGACACTTTGTAAGCACCCTAAGGGAAGTGTGTTTGTAAGTAAATGCTTTCAGAGATTACACACACCAATTCCTACAGGGATTCAACCCCATCTATTCTTAGGTAATATAACTCCTTGGTATTCACAAAGTGCTATTGAAATAAAAATGACATAACATCCTAATGCTATCTATCCCCATGTTAATGTGGGTTGAACTGATATCCAGGAAGTATTTTCTTCAGAATAGCTTAGTGCTGTTCAATGTTGCTGCATTAATGGTGAACAAATATTATTCTCCACTGCTGAGGGGTGCTCATTATCATAACACAATGTATTGTTGCTGACTCATTAACTCTATATTTTCTAGGAATCGTTCCTGTCCCTCTAGTTCCATCTCTATCAGCTGATCAGCTGATCATGAATGGTTACTGTCTGCTTGACATTTCAAACCAAGGTTTATGGGGTACAAAGGCAAAAACCGATACTCATCATCCCTCTTCTTTCAGACATGTACCTCTAAAAAACACTCAATTAATTATCCATAGGGCTACTTGTTATTTACACAAGTGCACTACAATACTGTCAGGTACACTAGAAATGTGGTTACACATCCAATGCAAATCATCTGGCATCATTATGACATGAAATAATAATTGAATACCTCCCTTTCAAGGTCATGAGATATAACATATTCAAAACACACTCCAGGTTGGCCAATAGAAATGTCCTCAATTAACTCTAACACATCTAAATTCTAGTAAGCGGTGTTCTTTTGACTAATCAATGCTACAAAGGACTTTAATTAGCCTGCTGCTCTGACAGTTCAGAGTATCTATCTACAAATATTTAGGCCTTCATTTGCATCTGCATTTGACAGGGTGGCTGCATCAAAACATTGTAGATACAGTAAGCGCATTCCAAACTCTCAGGGCATTTAATTCATGTCCCCGGAACAACAGGAAACTTAATGCACCTCTTAACTGAGCTATAAACCCCGAAGGTCATTCTCAATTGAAGTGTACCTCAGAATGGCAGACAGACAAGAGGCGAAAACATACTAGTGTTCAGAGGTTTTCTCAACCTCACTGCAGCACTTAGTGGAAATCATATACAACCTAATGCTTTGAAAGTATAAGGACGTCTGCTTAGGGTCCTGAGACACTCAGCCATTAGACATGTTAATGTAACTGGGGACTGGAATGTTTAGCATGAGAGCATGTCAAACTCCCAGACAAAGTCTGATATGTATATTTTTCCTGTGTTGATACACATTGACTTTCTTTTGGTCTTTTTTTTTACACATGCAGCTCCCTCATAACATCATATGGTAACGAGCAACATAATACTAATAAGGAGAAATCTAGTTATACAATGCAGTCAGTGGAATGAGATGGGAGAGATGAAAATGATAGAGGATACTGTATACAGAGGAAAAACTGGCAACAGGACAAAGTGTGCAGTCATGTAAGATTAGAGTAGTTAACAGAATGAGACAACATGAAACTTGTAATAATGTGTTTTGAAAACCAACAAGATTAACCATAATAACATTATTCTCTCAATCAAGAGACTGGAAAAGAGTATTTCAACTTGTCACATAATCGGTGATTAAAGGCCAACTTGAGCAATCATCGCCAACCCAAGTAATTGCTTCTTGATGCAAACTCATTACCATATTCATTCTCAGCTCACCCCAGGAACTTTGGAGACATTCAGAGTCATGTACATATCCACAAGAGGGAATGATTATCAATGGTTTCACAATCAAACACTGCAATAAATACACGTTCCTTTTTTCCTCTGAAAGCTGGACAGAATCCACTCAGAACCTGGACATTTTACATTTACATTTTTTTTTGTAATTTAGGGGACACTCTTAACCAGAGCAACTTACAGTATTGATTGCATACATTTTCATACTTTTGTCATACTTGTGCCCCGTGGGATGTATGGTGGACAAACAGAATATGACTTCAGCTGATTATTTCTGATATCATACTGGTTATTAGCAACACCACATTATTCCCGGAATGATGCAAGTCTCTTGTGTAGTTTATAGACCTACTTGTGATATAAACGTTAAAGACCAAATAACAAAAGGCTGTTGTAAATGTAATACTGTGGGTAATTCCATAATGCTATTATTTTAGAATAATTGGCTGTCGCAACCTTATTAAGACTGATAAAGGCCTCCCGAGGGGGGGAGGTGTTTATGGCACTGCATCGCAGTGCAAACTGTGCTACTAGAGAAAAACATACACAAGACGTCAAATGCAGTGTCCTGTCTTTTTAATTGCAGATATCATTTCATGTAATTACATGAATACATATACTCAAAAGCGAAAGATCATATTATACAACTTAAGATGCAGAAGGGTAATCTGGCTGGCAGATTGATGATGAGACTTGACGCTCTCATTGGTCAACTCTACACCTCCCAGCAGGGTCGGTACACCCTTCCCACCATACACCTCATGGTGTCCCTCCTGACGATGGAGATGCTGGGGCTTAGGTCCTGGCCAGCCTCTCTGCGGTCCAGAGTCGGGGCTCTGTCAGGCCCGGCGGCTGCAGCTCTCAGCTTGTAGAAAGGAAGTCCTCTGTTCAGGTTCATCCACAGGCCAGAGTCTGCCAGCAAGACAATCTTGGAGCTCCTGCCTCTGACTGAATCAGGGCTGTTTTCAGACACCTCTACACTCAGTAGGGAGTCGAAGGTATCTTGCTCCAAGGCGACGTCGTCCATCTTGCCGATGGGGATCGCTGTGGACGGTGTGTAGCACTCCAAGAAAAGTGCCACGGCAAAGGAGATGGAGAGGACAGAGTGTCTCATCTTGGAGAATGAGGATCTTCGTTGAGGTTGATGTTGCAGGTTGTTGTGATTTTTGTCGAGCTCGTTCTCTTCTGACCGAGATGTTTGTCTTCCTCTTTTATACTGTTTGGACTTCAAGGATTTGCAACATTTGAAATTTGTTTCATCACTGCTTTTCTTCTCATTGTGTTTCAGGATATTAAACAACAGTATGATGACGTGAGACCCCTAACAGTGTTGGAGTGTTGTGTCTTGTGGAGAGTTAATTAAGCTTATTTGTAATGTGGCTGGTTTTCTAAAGTCTGTGAGGATGAAACAGTGGGATTTCATTGAATGAGGACACAAAGGAAGATGCCATTCCAAGAGCCTGCCCTTTAAAACAACTGGAGAGGATTACTCACCTATTTACTACCTTGTGGTTAAGGACTCTCAATGATACATACTCCCCTCTCATGGCCACCTTATGACAATGTAAAATAAGGGATTTCAGGTGGGATTACAGTTGAAAAGTTAACTAGTGATCATTGAAGAGCTTGGTGTGTATGTGGCACCAGGAAAACCAGCAGGGTTCTTTGAATACGTGTTGAGAGGAAATTCACGTCGTCACTGATGTAAGGCTTTGGTGAAGATCGGAAATGTCTTTTAATTCAGAGCATATCCTTTATGTCTGCTGTCTGTGCTCTCTGTAAAGCCTTATTTGTTCACTTACTGGTACCTGCATATTTGCAACCTTACCTAATTAGGAAGATCAGACAGGGAGTTAAGGGTTGAAAACCTGCTCACATACTGTAGCCCTCTTCAAACAGAATGCTGGTGTGATGATGATGGGTTCAAAGTCAGCTTGGCTAGAGATTTGCACAAAAAAGGAGATGTTGGCTGGTGAACCGTCAATGGTTTTGTTTGGTGATTTATAGAGATGACCTCAGATAAGATATTGCTACGGTCAGATGTTGTTACTGCATAATAACTTTTCAAATACGCACCACTCTCGTCCAAAGAAGTATATATTTTTGGGGAGCCGTTATTATTGTTCTATAAATAGGCCTACTACAGTATATTTTGGACATTTTGTCTGTTTATTCATACTAGCATGTCTTGCTTCAAAACTTAGCTATGTTTGACAAGGGTTGGTTTTTGCCCAATGGTCAAACCCAGCTGTAAAACTTTAATGTGGAGGATGTTTTTGTGTCTTAGAGTAGTTTTCCAAGACATTTTAAAGAAATTGATCACTTTAGATAGGAATCTGATTTGTTCAGACATCGTTAGCACACATACATGTATACTGTGTGAAAATGACACTCTAAGAAGTTCTCCCATAGTTCCCCAATTAAGAGGAATAAACTTGAAGTAGGTGGTATCTGTGTTTTCGTCTCAGAGAAATGCTTTAATGGCCTCCTTTAATGTTATCTTCCCTTCTCCTTATCAGAGAGAAAATGGTTCTGTTGAAGGGGATCTAGAAGTTTGCATTATTGTTTTCAGCAAATTAATACTCCAGCCTCCTCTTTTTGCAGGTGAATGTTAAATGTCAAAAAAGAATTGGATGTAAACAAGCCGACTGTGTTACGTCCGTCATCGGAATGAGACCAAAGAGCAGCGTGGAAAGTGTACATCTTTATTTTTAGATGAACACCAAAAAACAACAAAAGATAAACAAATGTAACGTTCTGCAGGCTAACTAGTAACTGAACAAAAACAAGATCCCACAAACACAAGTGGAAAACAGGCTGCCTAAGTATGATTCCCAATCAGAGACAACGATAGACAGCTACCTCTGATTGGGAACCATACCCGACCAACAAAGAAATAGAAAACTAGAATGCCCACCCAAATCACACCCTGACCTAACGAAATAGAGAAATAAACAGGCTCTCTATGGTCAGGGCGTGACAGACTGGCTCGAACAGAAAATATTAAATTATATTGCAACTCAAATAATCAAACACGATGCTATTAAAATCAAGCAACTAGCTAGAGACAAAATCAAAATTTCATAAGGATTTCTAGCAGGGTTTAGTATGATATACAAGAAAAAAAGCGTATCAGGATGCAGTACTATGTTTTTTAAATTCAATTAATGTCCTCTTACTCCATTTATGTAAAAAAAATCATCACCCCCCCCCAAAAAAAATATTCAAGCACTTCATATTTCTTCAAAATCAAAACAACCTTAAAATCTATATCGAACTTACACTGAACAAAAATATAAACGCAACATGTAAAGCTTTGGTCACATGTTTCATGAGCTGAAATACATTTCTCAGAAATGTTCCATATGAACAAAAAGCTTATTTCTGAGCATTTCTCCTTTGCCAAGATAATCCATCTACCTGACAGGTGTAGCATATCAAGGAGTTGATTAAACAGCATGATCATTACACAGGTGCATCTTGTGCTGTGGACAATAAAAGGCCACTCTAAAATGTGCAGTTTTATCACATAACACAACGCCATAGATGTCTCAAGTTTTGGGGGAGCGTGCAATTGGCATGCTGACTGGGAATGTCCACCAGACCTGTTGCCAGAGAATTCAATGTTAATTTCTCTACCATAACCTGCCTCCAATGTCGTTTTAGAGAATTTGTCAGTATGTCCATTGTGTGGGAGAGCGGTTTGCTGATGTCAACATTGTGAACAGAGTGCCCCAGTGGGGTTATGGTATGGGCAGGCATAAGCTACGGACAACGAACACTGATGTTTGGGATGCTCTGGATCAACATGTACGACAGTGTGTTCCTGTTTCCGCCATTATCCAGCAACTTCGCACAGCTATTGAGGAGGAGTTGGACAACATTCCACAGACCACAATCAACAGCCTGATCCACTCTATGCGAAGGAGATTCTGCACTGCATGATGGTGGTCAGACCAGATACTGACTGGTTTTCTGATCCATGCCCCTACCTTTTTTTTCCCTTCACAAATAGGTATCTGTGACCAACAGATGCATATCTGTATTCCCAGTCAGGTGAAATCCATAGATTAGGGCCTAATCAATTTATTTCAATTGACTGATTTCCTTATATGAACTGTATAACTCAGTAAAATCTATGAAATTGTTGCATGTTGCATTAATTTTTTTATTCAGTATATATTAAAAGCTAACTAAGTAAATCAAAAATCACCTGGCCACAGCAGTAGGCATGTATTTTCTTAAATGAAATATTTTTCAATTAGGCCAACAGTTTATAATGGGTCAAACAGTCCATAGTCACATCAAGAACATTGTCATTCTGAAATGTGTGCATTTTCTAAAACTATGACCTTTAATGGCTTCCAGTCTGGAACAAATCACATTGGTTATTTTAGTGTGGGTGATGTACTGCTAGTTGGCCAGATGGGAAATGCCATGGACCATTTCTTATTGAAAAGCGTGTCTGTGTTCTGAATGGTCAAAGTTAGCCAATCTGTGATGACTAATTAGTCTGTCAGTTGACCATTTCTTCACCTTGTTTTTTTATATTGTCTTACAGGGCTCATGTCTCTGTAGATAACATTCTTTATTTTTAGGAGGTGGGCGGGATTGGATAAAGTGCATTTCACAGGCCTTCTGTTCCATAAGACAACATGTAAAGACCAAATGGATGGATGCTATGGTGGGTGACTACAGCTAAGATCACTGAAACAGGATGTCATGACCATAAATCTACTTTTATTTACAAGTGGAGACACGGCTCAAACAGACAGACATCACTGAAAGTTGTGGAAAGAGTAATGACATCTGAAACCACATTGAACTTTTATAACCTGTAATTGAACTGATGATAAAACAGAACCTCCAAATCATATTGTTGATTCATTCATTCATAACTTTCCTTGTAAACCACATGTGGAGAAGACAAACAGTCCGAACCCCACCGAGTTATTCATTCGCAGTATGGAACTGTATTGACCTCTGTATGTGTCCAGTGGTGTTGTGGATACTGTAGTTATAACAGAGTGGAGTGTTTATCTGTTGGTGGCCAGTGTGTTTCAGGCCTCTCCCTCCTCAGGTGTTTGCTTGGTGATGTGTGTGGTTATTGGAGTACAGCTGTACACCACATGTCCATGACAGACCTGACTCTATAACATAACTAGAATGCTTGTTTTATGCACTATGGATGCCATTCTATCATAAATACCGGATAAAATAGGCAGTCAAGGCAACATGAAAGACTGCAGACTTTTTATACTCCTCAATATGTATTTTCTTAACTTTTCTCTCCTTGAAAGTCGAGTGGCAGGGTAGAGGACAGGGTACCCCTTCCATGTTTGCACTTGGGCGAGGAGAGGGGGGTAGCAGCTAGTCCAGAGCAGCATTCAAGGTGTTTGTGTTTTACAGAGAATCACATATTAACTGCAACACTGCCTCATCACTATAGAAAAAAAGGCCCTTTGAATTGCGAGGCCAAGATGTGCAGACCAGCTGACTACACTGACGATGCCAACCCAAACACCAGGCCTGAGTCTCGGGGGTTTGAGGGGGGCAAAAAGACCCCAGCCAAGCACCGAGGGGAGACAGTGCCTCTCACATAACGCAGAGCCCTTTTGGACACGGCAACGCACTTCTTTAAAACAACACCAAGAGGCCGCACCAAACAGGCTAAAGTGTTATTCCAGCTAGGTAAATACAGGGCACAGATCTAACAGGGACGAATGCCACATATTAACAGGCACAAATTGAATTATGTTGTTGAAATTCCATGCATTCTGCTAGCCAGTTCTGAGATTGGGGTGATAGAAATCTATGTCTTTCCACTTACGGCGTGAGGATTTCTGAACCAAACTCACCATTCAGAGGCAGATCATGCAATTTCTAAAGGATGGATGACATAGTCCTCCAGTCTTCTATCCTGTGAAGAACCTAGAGAAGGTAATCTAGTGTGTCTTTCATATAGACTTTGGATAACAGTCAGCTCACCAGGGTAAGGCATTGACGTGGACACTTAGGATGTGTGCCCAAGGACGCTTTCAGGCAGCAGGCACTATTGCATTGGGATTTAGAGATGAATACAAACTAATTAGGGTCTGAATGGAAGATAGAAGTTCAGATCTGATGTAAGGTCAGTTTTGCTCTATAGCTAATGGATAAGGTTAGGCTTGGATAAAAGGCAATGGATGAAAGCCGATCCTAGATCAGAGGCCACCTCCACCTAAATCACTCATTAGATACAGTGCAGAGATACCATAAAAGCTATATGGACCCAAATAGGTCTGAGTCATGAAGGGGTCGCTAAATGCAATAACAAGAGGCAAAGCCATCTTCTCATCTTTGAGCACTTAAGGATGTATAATCTCCCATACACATACACAGGTTACACACACAAAGAGATCTGCAGAGATACCAGTAGCCATGGTGATGGTCAGACAACAAGTAATCATGATGCAGAGTATAAATAGCAACACAAGCTCTCTGGGTGTTGTGTAAGAGAGAGAGACAAAAACATGTTTTGCGGAAAGTATTTCAGGTTTTTTTCTTAGTGAAACGAAGGAATAATTAATTATATGGACATGCTCGATAAAATCTGATCCCCTTCCAAATCACACACACCTTGGTGACCAAACTGTTAATATTGGGTTTTGGAATGTTGTTCCAAGACTCTGGATTATGAGCATTAGTAATGTTGTATTTCAAAGGGGACTTGCACATTTGCTATGAGTGTTGTGCATTGACTATTTTTATGTGGGAAATAGGTAAGGTTTGTAATGTATGAGACCTTTTCACTCTCTTGTCTTAGGTCTTTGTTATCAAAGTGTTAATTCAAATAATTAGTTCCAATATAAGTAATGCCAAGTAGAAACAGGGTGTGATTCTTGGCATGATGTGTTTGTTGCCAAATTGTTATTCTGCTCCCATGTGGAATGATACAAAGAGAAAATGTCTCAAGGAATTCTGATGATTTCAACCAAAAAGTCTTCCTACATCACAACACATGAATAATCTGGTTGGGAGGATCGTTTTGCGCCATATGAAAAATCTAATCTTGACAAGTCTAGCTTCAATAAAACATTGACTGGATTTCTGACCACGCTTTATACTGTGGAGGTAGACCATTCCAGACACATGGGCTGTCTGATGGCTCATGTAAAAAAGTCTTGAGTGGTTAGGCCTTTACAAGAAACTCCTCTGTTGTGTTACTCAGTAACAGGATCCCATTATGTTTGGGTTGCTGTGACAGACTACTCCATGACTTACTCCGTGATTTGTCTGTTTGTCACATGTTTTTGTTATAGGCTATTGTATATTCAATGGAGCTGCTCATCATAGAAAATAGATTAATATACTGTAGAATCACCAAGGCCATAAAACATGTTGTTATGTTACAGCTTTATTCTAAAATTAATAAAATAAATGTTTTCCTCATCAATCTACACACAATACTCCATAATGACAAAGCAGAAACAGGTTTTTATCATTTTTGCAAATTTAGTATTTAGACCCTTGGCTATGAGACTCGAAATTGTGCTCAGGTGCATCCTGTTTCCATTGATCATCCTTAAGATGTTTCTACAACTCGATTGGAGTCCACCTGTGGTAAATTAAATTGATTGGACATGATTTGGAAAGGCACACACCTGTCTATATAAGGTCCCACAGTTGACAATGCATGTCAGAGCAAAAGCCAAGCCATGAGGTCGAAGGAATTGTCCTTAGAGCTCCGAGACAGGATTGTGTCGAGGCACAGATCTGGGGAAGGGTAGCAAAAAATATATGCAGCATTGAAGGTCCCCAAGAACACAGTGGCCTCCATCATTCTTAAATGGAAGAACCAAGACTCTTCCTACAGCTGGCCACACAGCCAAACTGAGCAATCAGGGGAGAAGGACCTTGGTCAGGGAGGTGACCACAAACCCGATGGTCACTCTGACAATGCTCCAGATGGAAGCTACTCCTCAGTAAAAGGCAAATGGAAGCCCCCTTGGAGTTTGCCAAAAGACACCTAAAGGACGTTCAGACCATGAGAAACTAGATTCTCTGGTCTGATGAAACCAAGATTGAACTCTTTGGCCTGAATCCTGTGTCATGTCTGTAGGAAACCTGCCAACATCCCTACGGTGAAGCATGGTAGAAGGCAGCATCATGGTGTGGCAATGATTTTCAGTGGCTGGGACTGGGAGACTAGTCAGGATAGAGGGAAAGATGAATGGAGCAAAGTACTGAGAGATTCTTGATGAAAACCTGCTCCAGAGCGCTCAGCACCTCAGACTGGGAAGGTTCACCTTCCAACAGGACAACGACCCTAAGCACACAAATACAGGTGTGCCAAGTTTGTAGCATCATACCCAAGAAGACTTGAGGCTGTAATTGCTGCCAATGGTGCTTCACCAAAGTACTGAGTAAAGGGGCTGAATACTTGTGTAAATGTGATATTTCTGTTTTTTATTTGTTTTCTATTTGCAAACATTTCTAAAAACAATTTCTACATTTTAGAACAAGGCTGTAACATAACAAAATTTGGAAAATGTCAAGGGTTCTGAACACTTTCCAAATGCACTGTACATGTAAACAGCCATTCACTCAGAGATATTTATAATTTCACTGAAATCCCTCATGCAGGAATTTGAAAGATCTAGTCATTTTGGGGATGATTGTGCTGTAAAGTTTCACGTTTAGGACGTATTAAAAGTGTGCAGGCACATATTTCTTTTAACAACGTACGTAATTGTTTTGCCTTGCACCTGAACTGAGTAAAGCTGGTGTGGAGCTTACCGTTTTTCTCAATTGCGTACAAGCAATTTTCGGATCTGTGTTGAAACGTAAAGTATGCTCAAGTCCATTTCGGCACTAGCTAGCGATCTTGCTAACCTTGTCTAGCTAGCTCATGTTATGTTGTTGCATTTTCTTTTACTACTACATCCATCTTAAAAAGATTAGTCAGCTGGCTTTATAGCTGGTTCTGGAGTTGGATTTGTCATGAGCATTCATTTAGGTAAAACTTCGCCACAGATGGAAACCACTGGACTATCTTTGACCCCCGCCAACTATTGTTTTCTCCAAATTTGTGTAGTCTTCCATGATTGGCAGCCGCAAATCTGCCAGAAGAAAAGGTTTGAAAGAATAAGATGAAGCTCTGGTAATATGTATAACTATTGAAATGCGAAATTCTAATGGGCACGGTACAACCCTTGGTAGGTAAACTGCTGGCAGGCTTTGGCTAAGGTACAACAACGTCAAATCAGGAAGTGCTCATGGTTCTCACATGGGAAGTGAAATGATAGGCTACAATGATTTGCCTCAAGATCATGCACGCCGCAGATGACATGTATATTTGGAGCGTATAGTGAGGCAAAACTCTAGTGGTCAAAACAATTCATCTTGGGGCGACGGGTGGGAGCGGATTTGCAAAATGTTATCATATCACAAAATTATACCATTTTATAAAGTGGGCAGATATATGTATTTTTAATACAGACTAGCTCAAAAATAAGTGAAAATTGACATATTATCCAATGGATTATGATAATTTTACGTTTCCAGACCCTATTCTAATTTGCTTCATGGCTCAGGTGGCCAAGCAGACACAAGGATGTTTGGCTCATCTCAGTGGCAAAGAGGATTAATTTTGTAGCTGTTTCTGATTCATTAACAATGCCATGCTGGTTGGTGGGTGGTAACGTTCAATTAAAACCAAGCCCTGAAATGAAACTTAGGTTGAAAATAATTTGTGTGTCATATCGTAGGAAAAGATACCGCATTCACATGGATATGTTACTTCAAGCCCAAATATATCATACTTTGAGTAAAATAATGACTTATTGCCTTAAATCGTTGTGCAACATCATGGGTATGCTTTGGCCATCGTCTTTCAGCTAGATTTGCGTTTAAATAAAATATCATCATTCAATACAAAATTCACTGTTAAGTGTTTAGTTCACAGAATATTAACACATTGTTCTCATCACAATATACATATGTGCAATTGTGTTCATTGTTTCGGCAAGCAGTAAATACTACTGCACCAAATTATCATACTATGTACAATATACGGAAAGACCTAGTCAATGGGGACCGTCTAATTGTGATGATTTTTTACAATATTGCGGACATGCAGAGATGCAGAGAATGAAGTTGAGTTCTAAGTCATTTTGGGTTACTCCTAAGTCATCATCTTCAACATTGTGGTCTTCCATTATAGAGCTTTGCTTTGATGTTAATTGAGGCGTATCAGTTGTTTTCCTCCATTGTATTCACCTTTCCTTATTTCTATTGTGGATAGTGCTTCTGTGCACCAATGGAAAGTCTACAAAACAATAAGCAAACCAGCCTTTGGAATTGGATTGTGATGATACCATGAATGAATCCTGCACACACTATTCTTTTTTAATATTTTTTTTTAGTCAGGAAAAATATTTGATTTGATGTGTATGAAATTAATTCATAGGGGAGATGCCTTGGAGAGAAAAAGATTGCTAAATTGTCAAGATTTAGACAGACACAGGGCAGTGTTTCTCCAATCACAATGCCTCCAAACACAATAACATCTTCTTTATTCACTGTAATTGTACCTCAGGGGGCCATTTCTTCTCTTGGAACCAAAACAATGCATTTCACATACCTGCATTTCATTCCATACCTTCCATCCTCTACACATCCCTGTCATTTGTCTTTCCTCTCACAAGAGACACCTCAGTCTGTATTGTTACACACACACACACGCACACACACACACATACACACACACACACACACACACACACACACACACACACACACACACACACACACACACACACACACACACACACACACACACACTTTTTAAGAGCAGAACACATTGGCATTTTTTAAATAAAGGCTGTCTGGTGAATAGACAGGAAGCTACATTTAAATTTTGCTCCATCATCTGGACAGCTGTTTGGAATCAGAATATACCCTCCCATCCCTTTCCCCATCCCAAGGGTCTCTGGAGAAAACGTGTCATGACTGGCTGCTTTGTGCACAACCAATGGGCACATCTGAGGACAAATCCATCCACCCTTTTAGAGCAGGTACTGACTATATGCCGTGTAGCTGCACAGTGCAAATACTGAAAACAGGGTTTTGAAATTGGGGTGTGGACACAAATACACATTGAGTGATGTGAATGTTAGCTACATAAAATATAGTGCTTTATGCGCCAAATTATATTAAAACTTTACACCAAAGATTTAATAACAAAATTATATTATAGAATGTTGTGTGTGCTGAAATTACACGTCATGTTTACAATACCGCGTTGGTAATAAGGCATTATTTGTTCGACTGAATGGGAAAACGTCTGTGTGATCATTTGAAATAAGAGCAGGATCAAAAATGTTAAAAAATATATTTGATACAGATGTTATTATTAACATCATGGCATACATATCGGTGAATGCTGTGACATATGAAATACGAGTGATGGTGTAATCAATGTGTAATAACTACGAAAAAAAAGAATGAACGTGTTATTATTATTATGTGACTTGCAGTCATATTCCGGCCCTGATTGGTCAACAAGATTATTTGACCCGCAAAGACCCAAAATGATCTCTATGCTTATTTTCGAATGACGTCACGATGTCGTTTGTTTACAGTTGTTAGGGTTACACTTCCACAACAGAATAATAAATAGTGGTAGCTACGTTTAGCTAGAAGCAAGCTAGCTAGCTACATCAACTATCTTGGTTTCACAAGATAAATTAGCGATTTCACACTACTAACTAAGTGCATTGTAATGAAAATATAATGACTGCATTGGACACTTCTGTTGAACAAAAATCTATTGGAAAATGTTTGCTGTATAACTGGGTAGAGGAGGTGAGTTTTTTTTCTTGGCAAAAGTTGTCTCAAAATGAAAGCTGATAGTGGTGTGTGTGTGTCTGCGTGTGTGAGAGCGAGAGATGTAAGTTAGCGGTAGGCCTACATGTATAGCTAAATTCAGGTATATGAGGGCTCGCATGTTCTCCCTCCTGTTTTCTCAGTTAGCTATGAGTGCCATCATTAATATGTCATTAGTACAAGTCACTCCTTTAACTAATTAAAAATGATTGAAAACAACAATATGTTGTCACACATGGCACAGCTTTTTATTAGTCTTTGGAATTACATTCATTCAGCGGGCCACTGCCGTCCTTGACAATGAGAGGCCCAGAGCGCACATCCACAAAAATGGACATAAAGGGATTCTCACTATGGATCTGTCATCCAAAGTTCAAGGTGTCACCACAGTGAATGCTGCTTTCACCCCTCCCAAGGGTCACGGGGTGAGACAAAGAGGTAGGTACAGAATAAGAACATTGAACACCAATAAACATACCTACATCCAGCCGACCTTGAATAGATTTTTCCTGGAATGAGTTTTAGATTCAGTGGATGCCACGCAACATTCAAACATACTGTAACCTTACTACTGTGCAAATTGTTCATAAGCATACTGTTATGCTGTCTCACTGGCTGACTTGATTAAAATTCACTCAAGCATTTTAGAGTTCGGTATGTGTTTTGCCCATGTTTCATTTGTTTTATTTGTTAAGGCCTCAGAGGAGAACTTTTGGAAAATGATCTGCTCAAGAAAATAAGGTAGGCCTAATTGACCAAAGTTTCATTTCATAACAGTTATCATAATGTGAACAACACATTCAAACTTGAAATATATATATATATATATTACTCGAGACGTGACACAACACTGTTCAATCAATGCCTTGAGCGGAACTGGTAGGAGGAAAGTGATGTAATTTACAAGTCTTGGTTAGTTTTACAGTTCTATGAACACTTTGTGCTTTTTGATTTGACTTCATTATCTGATTTAACATTTATGTGCAGTGTAATGTGGTTCATAGAATGTGTCCACAACAATGTGGTTAAAAACCCCCAACAAGCGATTTTAACAAAGGGAGGTATGACGGTTAAAACGGGTTATTGGAGGGGAGAGAGTCTCAACTCATATCCACTGACTTATGCCATACAAAACCCCACAGTCACAAAACTGAGCTGGATTTTTCCTGAATGCTCAAAGTTAAATGTAAAGAACATTAACATGGCTCTAACTAGTTTATTATGACAAAAATAACATCAATTTAAATAAGTAGCATTAGTCATAGAACCTTTAATAGTGGTTTGGAGAGTGTTGCTTTTCCATGGCAATAGTCTGCTGTAGGGAAACAGTAAGAGTAAATGTCAACATATCAACACTCCTTGGAAGCTGCACAATGTGAGAATTCCATTTGGATCTGTGGACACCAGTTATGAAGAGATAGGACAGGGAGTTTACACCACAAATAAGTATGTTATGACAACCTGTATGAATAATGAGGAATAACAGTGGAACAATGTTATTTTGATTCATATGGTAATGAATGTATTATTATGCATATTCATACACTAATCATGTAAGCCTAAGCATAAATAGCCTTTATCACTGCATAGACCTTACACACAGCAATGCAGCTACTGATAGATACAAAAATAGTAATCTAAAGTTCAGCAATGTGAAAATGTGAGAAAATAATGTCAGAGTAGCAGAGACAGATAAGGCTTTTGCTGTAGGTTCTCATGTTGATATGGCGCTCCTCCTCTATCCCACAGTGAGCAGACACATGCAGAATTTAACCCTGAGCCTCCCAAAACAGAGTTCTGCTCCACTACCAAGGAGGACTACAAAGTTGAAGGCTTTCTGCCTTCCCTGCCTTCACCACTAAAGGTCTTCTAAATCAAGTATATTCCATGAACATGATTACAAAATTCCGCTCTTTGTGAGACACCTTGTTTTGGGACTAGCTACCTTTTATCATTTTCCTGTCTTTCAAATATAAAAATGACATCAGCATTATTCAACTCATACTTGAACAGAATGTTCATTTCTAATGCATTCTTGGTTTGCTGTGATTAGGAGCATGACTACAAAAGCGATCAGGCAATTACCTTTTGGAGTGAGAATCATCATCAGATACAGGTTGGTCTGATTATTACATTACTCCCCCATTTGCATAACCCTCTCTACATTATCGTAAATGGAGAGAGCACCATGTTTTCACTATTACTGGATGGCTGCTTAACATTATAGTCAACACTAGACAAAATGCCGTTGTTACATTTGATCATCTTTATTATTTTCAATGATTAAGTCAGCTTTTGTGTGGTGTGTCATTTACTCTGCTATAGTACAGTGACTGTGGCGTTAGTGGTCTGTCTGTGTTTGTGAAGCATTTGTTGCTTGGCTATTCCACTTACAAAATTGAATACAATAAATTGCTGGAAGAGACCTCCCACATACCCACAACTCAGTAAAACATTACACGAGTGTGTAAAGAAAGCAATTCTTTTCAGAAGCATTTTATTTACCCTATCAAGGTTAGAGGACCCATAGCCTTATATTCATAAGTATCCTTAGGTTTGTACTCTTTGGGACTCACTCCTAACATTATATTATATAGTTATATAGTATTTATATTAATATAGTATTCATATTATATTCATCTCTACTGCACAATCTGGTTTTTATTTTCTCAATTAAACCATCATTATTGTTGGACATCTGGCCCTTGAGTTTTAGTATTTGATGGCTGTTGATATGTAAGATATTAACAAATGAAAATGATTTAGCATATGTTTGTAATTTTGGTGTCATATTTGATGGCTATTTACAAGCCTCCATTTTGAATGTGGTCTCAAAGTGCCCTTCAATAAGACATCTTATTAAATTCTGCCAATAGACTTTAAAGAGCACAGCTGGTACAGGCTACTGTCGATTTCAGAATGAAATGATACATCTCGCCTCCCGGGTTGCGCAGTGGTTAAGGGCTGCGCCACCAGAGACTCTGGGTTCGCGCCCAGGCTCTGTCGTATCCCGGTTGCGGCCTACGCACAATTGGCCTAGCGTCGTCCGGGTTAGGGAGGAAATCCTTGTCTCATCAAGCACCAGGTTGGGTTGTGTATCGGAGGACGCATGACTGTCAACCTTCGTCTCTCCTGAGCCCATACGGGAGTTGTAGCGATGAGACAAGATAGTAGCTACTAAACAATTGGATACCATGAAAAAGGGGTACAATTTAAGAAAGAAATGATACATCTCATCCACTTTTTAACTCAGTTAATTTAAGCCTTAAATGAGCAGCTACTGTAATAATAGCATACCTAGCATACCTTCACTGTAGTCTGATAATACTCTACAGTCTACACAAAAAAACTTTTTAAACAACAGCAAGTAACATATACCATGTTCTGCCGTCTCAGGGTGTGACAGCGGTGAGAACCAGGGATACCCCATTCAAGAAGAATGCCACCTTCAGCACACCTATCAGTGAACACTTGGATGATAAGCCTATTCTGTACACACCGGAGAATTAAGCTGTTACTCATGTGCGCATTGGACACAGTGGTATTAAATTATTGTTCCATAATATTGTGTATGATTATTGCTCTGTTTATCATTTCAATTAGGTCTCTACACTGTATATGAATTGCGTAAGTACTGCACAAATGATTTAACACAAGCAGACAGATGAATGGTTTTGAATTGTAACTTTATCTCAGGGTCATTGTCTCCTTGCAGAATTACAGTTGTTGTTTTTTTATTCATACCAGAGCTTTGTATTAAGAATATTCTCTCTGTTTGTTCATGCTTTTATTTTTGTTTGTAGGTTATTTTCTCCTATGGTCTTTTTCTCAAACCTTTGCAACTTGTAATTACCACAATTGAGCAGTGCTGAACAACAGAAAGCCACATGTTCCACTTTCCTCTGTGCTGGGCAAAAATGGATCTGGCTATTGTCCTTGGACAAATGGCAAGAAAACCATTTGTTTTCTGAGATGAGGAAAGTGTTTTTCCAACGTTAGAAAGAGAGGCACACAGAAGCCTCCTCCGCCTTACAGATGTCAGAAATATTGATGTTCATATTGATGTTCATGCAGCCTCCTTACTTTAGAGAGCATGGCTCCGATTCAGATTCGTGTTCTGTCAATCAAGAGACATGTCTACATTGTGTTCCTCTCTCCTCTTGCTTTCAGCAGAGATTATGAGGAGGTAGCTATGGCAACAAGTAATTTTAGACTACATTTATGCAAATTATCCCCCAAAACATTTCCTTACCTCATGGGATTAGAGGGGGAAACAATTGATGTCTGAAACAGATGCCATTTAGCTACTTCCAGCCAAGTGAAATATATTGCATATAATTGTTTTAATTCAAATTAACCGTGAAAAAGTAAATATTTCCTTGAATAAATTTGGCTACTAATTTTCTTCCATGATTCAATTCAATTAATAATGTATGTTTTGATCTATCCATAACTGTGTATTTGTTTAAGTTTATAAAAAATGTATTACAATACTTCATTCTCTGTATTTCCCTGTGAAGGGAGCACTGCCCTGAGTTATTAAAATGGATGCAGTGCTTTTGTCAGAGGAGACAAATGTTGAACCATCTTATGAACTATGTGCTTGTGATACAGTAGGCCTACATACCTGCAGTAGAAATTTCTTCAATGCATTCCCCCGTCAAAAGTTCCCTTCTTGGTTGTTGTTGTCTCTCCTCCCAAATTGTATCAAAAATGCTAATGGCGTTCTTCACCCTCCCTTCAACTCTCTTCAAAAGATAAAACCAGGAGCCTTTGATGACTCAACAATTACTCAAATTCATCCTTCATTCTTCTACTGAATTCTACAGTATCATTTCATTTAAACATCTGTATGCACACACATGTACAGATGTAGATACTGTACACTCCCTGAAGGGGAGACAAAAGTGATGAGAGACTTATGTGACACTTACAGTGGGGCAAAAAAGTATTTAGTCAGCCATCAATTGTGCAAGTTCTCCCACTTAAAAAGATGAGAGAGGCCTGTAATTTTCATCATAGGTACACTTCAACTATGACAGACAAATTGAGAAAAAAAAATCCAGAAAATCACATTGTAGGATTTTTAATGAATTTATTTGCAAATTATGGTGGAAAATAAGTATTTGGTCACCTACAAACACGCAAGATTTCTGGCTCTCACAGACCTGTAACTTCTTCTTTAAGAGGCTCCTCTGTCCTCCACTCGTAACCTGTATTAATGGCACCTGTTTGAACTTGTTATCAGTATAAAAGACACCTGTCCACAACCTCAAACAGTCACACTCCAAACTCCACTATGGCCAAGACCAAAGAGCTGTCAAAGGACACCAGAAACTAAATTGTAGACCTGCACCAGCCTATTGGTTAGAGCATTGGACTAGTAATCGGAAGGTTGCAAGTTCAAATCCCCAAGCTGACAAGGTACAAATCTGTCGTTCTGCCCCTGAACAGGCAGTTATCCCACTGTTCCTAGGCCGTCATTGAAAATAAGAATTTATTCTTAACTGACTTGCCTAGTAAAATAAAAGGTAAAAAAAAAAATATATGTAGTACATGTATCACTAGCCACTTTAAACTATGCCACTTTGTTTACATACTCATCTCATATGTATATACTGTACTCGATACCATCTACTGCATCTTGTCTATGCCGCTCTGTACCATCACTCATTCATATATCTTTATGTACATATTCTTTATCCCTTTACACTTGTGCGTATAAGGTAGTAGTTTTGGAATTGTTAGCTAGATTAGCTAGATTACTCGTTGGTTATTACTGCACTGTCGGAACTAGAAGCACAAACATTTCGCTACACTCGCATTAACATCTGCTAACCATGTGTATGTGACAAATAAAAATTTGATTTGATTTGCCTAAATACTTTTTTGCCCCACTGTACTTGGTTGATAAGTGCCCGATTCAGACTTAGGAAATGTATGCTACAGACAGAAATTGGCATATCACATTATTGACAGAATCCCGTGGCGCTTGTGAGGGTCGTAGAGCAAAACAGAGAACATCACCGTGTTTTTGAGAGTCTCATCTTTTCATAGAGTGGTCACATTAGTTTGGACACTACAGATGTTTCTGTGAGAAGACTGATTTTTTGGGATGTCTCATGACCTGACAAACATCGCTGTAGCTCGGTCACCTTCCACTGCCGATGCGGAAGGCCGACATACACAGATGGGGCGGATTGAGACGCAGCCCATGCAAATATCTCTAACTTAAACAGACAGATTTTGATGGGGATTTTTTTATTATGTTACTTAGATTGCTGCACAGATTAATTTTAAGGATTAATCTGTCTACTCCCCTTCATCTACACGGATTGAAGTGGATTTAAGAAGTGACCATAAGGGATCATGGCCTTCACCTGGATTCACCTGGTCAGTCTGTCATGTAAATATTCCTAATGTTTTGTACACTCAGTGTATATTGGTGTATCAAATTATTATTTTTTGATTCATCATGAAAGTTGCCATATTCAATTGTTCAATCCATTAAATATTGGAAAGAGGGAAAAGTGTACAATAGGGGTTGACCAGTAGTCCTATAAATATACCCTAATAATCCTCACTAATCATGAAACTGTGATGACAACGGTTCAGTCTTCCTGAACCGTGTGCAGGCTCCAGGTTTAAACTCAATATGGTCTGCATTCCATAATGATTCAAATAGGTTACATGTGACAAATTATAGCACAACTTGTTATATTCTAGCCTAACATGATCCACTATTGCTAGCGATCCCCGGAAACAACCACAGGAACGTGACAGAAAGTAATGTAAACTAACGATGAAATGGAATGATGCAAAATGGAATGAAACTAACACTAACATGACAGTTCTACATTTATGGTGGTATAACTGACGAGGGCTACCGATAGTGGCTAATATTTAACATGATATAAACCGAAGAAAAAAAAATACAGTGAAAAGTCCAGGCATATAATTAAAGCATTCTTGAAATCATAAATCAACTCCGTGGGTTTGGCGCTATAGGGTCATTTGCGCATGGCTACAGGGTGGCAGGTAGCCTAGTGGTTAGAGCGTTGGGCCAGTAACCGAAAGGTTGCTAGATAAAATCCCCGAGCTGACAAGGTAAAAATCTGTCGTTCTGCTCCTGAACAAGGCAGTTAACCCACTGTTCCTAGTTCGTCATTGTAAATAAGAATTTGTTCTTAACTGACTTGCCTAGTTAAATAAAGGTTAAATAAATAAGCATGATCACTTAATTACGGAATTCCCCCTTAGTTAATTGGAGCAGAGATGAAGAGACACATGATGCACACTGCCATGTCACAGCAGCTAATGACTGGTGATGTGTCGTTGCAACTGAACACAACTGCATCCTGCACAACCTGATAATGACTGTTATTGTACAGTACAGTCAGGTTCTTCTCACTCTGCATCTCTTTTTTCTCTGTCTGTTCAAACCTGAATTTTGCACACTACCTGTGCGGTTTGACAACATTGCCATGTGAAAAGGCAAGATATTTTTGTCAATGGTGCATATGGTGGTGTTCTAACATTTAATTGAAGGTTTCTGATACTGGCAGATGCAATGTAAATACTAGGCTACAGATGATTGTATCGTGGGACTTTAGTTAAATAAAAGAAAGAAAACATTTAAAGCTACTTAGCTTTGCATAACTTCTGTCATTCATGTGTGAAATGCAATAGCCACTGTTGGTTTAGGAACCTATTAAAGTGATACTGTAATGGACTAAAAAGGACAAAGCAGGGGACAACGCTGTAATTAGAATTTAGGATGTCTAAGGTACCGCAGCAATTTCAACAGAAGGGCTGGGCCATTCAAGATTCCCAACAGGTTTTGCTGACTAACTTACATTTTCACTCCTAAAAAGAGAAACCTTTCAACAATAAATAAAGCAGATTCTCTAACATTTTTAGAGAACGTCATGAGGACACTAAATTCTGTCCAAGTTACATCAGGGGAATATGGCCCAGTTATTAAAGCGGGTCCGGTTCCACGAGAGGGCAAAAGGGGACTTAGCCCCCTCAGTTGAAACTTGTGTACCCTCAGTTTTAGTTGTATGTCCTTATGAAAAAATAGCATAAAAGTTCACATGATTGAGTGACAGGTTTGCGCGAAATCTGTACCTCTGCTGCGCTGTATCAGCACCATGGACAGAGCGCTCCACGGAGTGTGTTTGGGTGTAGGGGGGGGGGGGGGGGGTATGGAAAGCCACCGGGTGGTTAGGTATGACTCCTTTGGATTTCAATAAAAAGCCGCCAAATATAGATTGTGTTATGCCTTTATTGATCTGATATTTTGTCTATAGGTCTACCGCTGTTTTGTTCTTTTAGCATTCATTCTTTCGCATTCCCAGTTGTGTTATTATTCAAAGCCCCATTTGTTTTGCATGAATAACTAGGCTACTACTTTCAGCATTTAGTTTGCATTATTTTGGTTAGACATATGTGTGTAGGGCTGCATTCACATAAGGTAATTCACCTTTTACAAACAGCATATCTATCTTGTAGCCTATATTCGTTACCAAAGTGGCATTGCTTTAGTGTGTAGGGCGCTGTCTATTGTATTGATACAGCGCAGTTGAGATGGGCTACAGATTTCGCGCCAACTTGTCACTTCAAAAGCACTCAATGGTCTCGGAGTCTCAGCCTTTGAACTGTATGTTTATTGTGATAGAAGCAGAATTCTAAATAATTCCAATGCAAGAACCACCAAAAATGTTGCTCCCTCACCGATTTCAACTGCCCCCTTAGTCACTTTATCCTGGCACCGGGTCTGTATAACAGTTAAGACGTACGGTCAGACACATAAATAGTGAGCTGGTTACAAGAAATGTCCCCCCTTTACCGTCAATGATTATATTTCAAAATGTTAATGTTTTGTAAAAATCGGATTTACTAAATCATGAAATGTTTTTATCAAAAGCACATTAATGCAGTGCACCGACTCACACACGACTATGAAAACACACAGGGTTGAACATAAATAATATTATCTGAACAATGTATGAAACACAGTTGTATTGTACTCAGTTTATTGAACAAAATATCTTACAATATCTTGGAAATACATATATCATCTTGTACTCTATAACACCACTGTGGAACTCGGACCTCTGCATTGACATCTATTACACTGTGCGCCCATCCGTTATGAACGCTGTATGGAAATATTCATACAGAATTGACTTCCAAACACATGATATAAATCTAAATATAGAAAGTACTCAATCTCAGGACAGAAAGATTCTCCATACAAAACATCTTACAATTGTTGGGGCAGTAACCGTACACAGGTATTATAAACATCCCATTAAACATCTCTTCTTTTCCAAAAAGGTCTAATTCAGTAAATATTATTGTTCCGCTTTTGGGGAAGGAATCACCTTTAGGCCTTATTCTAGAACAAATAAAGCATTGGCTGACTGTGCCACTGTGTAGCCTCTGTGGTTGGCTCCACTGTGGGTACACGCTGTCAGCAGGCCTCTCAGATAACGTACACATCAGTCTTCTCCCCTTCAAGCCAATAGGTTCGCATTTTGCCTTTGCCCTGGAAAAACACATAAATCAATAGGCTCATCAATGGAGAGGAGTGGGAGTGATAGATACACCAAAGGGCTTCTCTTTCTTAAAGGGTGAACCTGGCCTTAGCTGGGCCCGTTAAAACTAATCTGGCATCCCTAGAGAGAGTACGCTACACTTCATAACCAGACTTTATGGTTTTCTTCCATTTCAACAGAAGAGTACAGACATCTTTTTTTATGACACTCGTAATCTGAGACATCCAGAGCTGCAATCTACTGAAATGCACTGCATATAATAAACAGAATGGGAATCACAAGACCACATTTCACTATAGCTGACCCTGTAAAACAACAGATTTCACTGCACCTATCTGGTGTATGTGACAAAACACTTTTGTATTCATCATTTATGTTTCTATCATATTCATTTACCAGACAATATTGAATACATGAAGCCATTACAGATAATGCTGACAACACATGCATTATTCATTGTGGCCTTACCTTCATTTCTACCTCCCCTCTTTCTTGGAGTTCAAAATAGCCAAACTCATCCAGCACTTCTTTGGTTGCTGAGGACAGGTGGATCCTCAAGGCTGTGAAACACATCAATAGACAATCACAGTGAGTGCTTTGCAGGGAGTAACACTGAGTAGCATTAATGAAACATTTATCCTCTGCCATATGCACTGTGGTAGATCATAACAATTACAGTACGCATACATACATACATACATACACATACATACATACATACATACATATGTCAACCAAGTGTATTGTGAAGGTCAAAAGTAGAAATGAACAGTGAAATCTTCCTGTTGCTGTAGAAATAGTCCTTAGAAACAGCTGTTGACAGTCCAGTCCCAGAGGTGATTCCTACCACTATAGGATATTTTATGGTCTGCAGTTTATCACTATAGATGTGGCCTGGCTATAAGTGTTATTAATTATTTATCAACGGACGTGAAAGCACACAGTAGGAAGTGAGCAGGAAGTGAGTGGGTTAATCAATAATGTGATGAGTCACTCACAAAAAATCCTGGCCGGCACAGCACCAGCGGTCGAACTACCACTACACCAGTTAAGAACTGCTGCCAGTAATACCAGTCCAGATAAACACTATTAAACTAGGACGACAACCTCCATCCCCTCTGTTGCTTTGTGATGATAAATATCCCATTCCCTGTCTACTTAATCTATCCCTTGATGCTTCATTTCTTACAGGGAAGTATGTGCAAAGAGCTAGTCCACAATATTTTTGGTTATGCATTCTCAGACACAAGCATTAGTCAGATTTAGTCAAGACAAATAATGACGGGAAACCAGTCTTTCACAAAACAATTGCATAAGCAAATATACAACAGGGAATGCTCGACAGACGAACAAAATCCTAATCCAAGGAAATACCACATAATCAACAGGAAATAATGAATACTTGTTGTTGTTGTTTTAGTTTGTGTCAGCTGAAACATACAGTGCCTCCAGAAAGTATTCACAGCCCTTGACTTATTCCACATTTTGTTGTGTTACAGCCTGAATTCAAGATGGCTTTTTTCCCCTCACCCAACTGCACACAATGCCCCATAATGATAAAGTGAAAACATGTTGTTAGACATTTTTGCAAATGTATTGAAAATTAAATACAGAAATATCTCATTTACATAAGTAGTCACACCCCTGAGTCAATACACGTTACAATCAACTTTGGCAGCAATTACAGCTGTGAGTCTTTCTAGGTAAGTCTCTAAGAGATTTTCCCACCTGGATTGTACAATATCTCATCCTCAGTTTTCTCCTATCACAGCCATTAAACTCTGTAACTGTTTTAAAGTCACCATTGGCCTCATGGTGAAATCCCTGAGTGGTTTCCTTCCTCTCTGACAACTGAGTTACGAAGGACACCTGTATCTTTGTAGTGACTGGGTTTATTGATAACCCATCCAAAGTGTAATTAATAACTTCACCGTGCTCAAAGGGATATTCAATGTTTATTTTTACCCATCCACCAATAGGTGCCCTTCTTTGCGAGGCGTTTGGAAACCCTTCCTGGTCTTTGTGGTTAAATCTGTGTTTGAAATTCACTGCTCGACTCAGGGGCTTACAGATAATTCTATGTGTGGGGTACAGAGATGAGGTAGTCATTCATATTATTGTCCCAACTGGATTCCAGAATATGACACTGTTTTATGCGGCTACATTTCCACATTAATAGTTTTAAGTGTTAAAGTGCTGACACCAATCAAAATAGAAAATAGGAAAACAGAGATCCAAATCTGAAACTCACCCTCTCCATTCGACTCCATCCGAGACGCTGTGTTGACAGTATCTCCAAATAAACAATATCTGGGCATTTTCAGACCCACCACCCCAGCACAGACAGGCCCTGTACAGAACAAAAGGCAGTGACATTTACTGGAAATATCCTCCATGGAAAAGCATACTGTAGATGGATAACAATTTCTTTCATCACCAGAACCTCATGATAAAGCCAAGTGTATTTAAAAGCATGATCAAGATATGATTGAACTCAAAAACAACATATTCCCCCAATGACAGGATCAGGCACCTCCCACACACAATTTGTAAAGACCTATCAGTGATGATATTCATGCCAAGTGTTTGAATAAGAATATAAATAGTGCCTGCATGAGATAATTGTGTCCAAGCACAATGAAAAACCTCCTTTGCATGCAATACAGCTTGTATTTGTTGTATTTGATCATCATGTCAAAATATTGTAGGTACTGGAGATATCTCCAGAGATTTCTTAGCTGAAATACTGTATGTCTTAAAACCTAGATATTGTCATCAACTGTCATAACCAATCACAGCAGTTTATAACAATTAGTGAGTAAAAGCCCCATGCAATCATGAGGCAGGATACATAAGTGGGCAATTTAATCACAAACGACTTCTTCTTCTACCATATAATAAATAATTTTGTGTCATAACATAATTCAGTTATTTGTCATAGAATTAAATAAACTGTCATTGGCTAGGGAAGATCATGTAACATTTAGGAGGTATTGAAAGATTTGCATTTGTATGATTTATTAGAGGTGTTTTGACTGGTAACGATATGGATGCTAAGGATCAGGAGAAGGATTGGGCAGTTCCCAAAAGCACTGATTTATTCAATCTGAAAAAACAACAACAACAACAACATCTATCTTCTAACAGTAGTTAAGCATAAGACATTTTAACCATAATTTCAAACTCTATGTGAAATGATACCTGTGTGGATTCCTATCCTTAGCCGTAGTTGGTCTTGGGGTCTGTGACGAATCTTGAATGTTTTCACTTGTTCTAGTAAGGCTAAAGACATCCCAGCTATCTCCCTTGCGTGTAGGTTACCATTCCTGACTGGAAGCCCTGACACCACCATGTACGCATCACCAATGGTCTCCACCTCAGATATACATGACAACATGTTAGTAGGTTGAAACAGGTGATTATATATATATATATATAAAATAACCATATTTACATTACAAAACATTATTAATCGGACTTACCTTGTACACATCAAAATTATCAATGATAGCATCAAAGCAAGTGTAGAGATCATTCAGCACTGTCACAACCTATGTAGAGTAAAACAAAACTTTAGCTACAGTACTCAGGTAAACTAGAAACAATAGTTCAAGGGTAGAACAATCGCAAACACCACCACTAAAACCGGGTAACTGTTACCCTCCTGCTCCTTCATTCTCTATTTTAGAAATACTTCTTCAGCTAGTGGCAAACATTTGTGAAACATAGCAATTTCAAAGATAGTGTGCAAAGATAATAAGTTCCACTGTGCGTGTTCATGAGGCATGTTCCATTTGGTTTGCCCCCGTGATTGACGGAGATGTGTTTCTGCATGAACTCCCAATGGTTCCCCAGTCAGATTCAAATATTTCTGCTCCCCCTGCCTTGGACAAGTGCCCAGAACCTCAATTTACTGAGAAATGTGCTTGCATGAGTAAAACAACGCAACAGACCAAATACTGGGGATACATTTTCAGAATATTTTCCGGAATTTGAAGAGTAATACACATCAGCTGTTTATTCAAAATATGAAGTGTTTCTTGTCATTCATAAAATAAATGTTTGTATATTGTAATTCCTTTGAGGGTCTATTGGTCAAGTTAAGAGATTCAGTGGCTTATGGAGAGAGAAATGGTGCTAGGAAAACAGTCTTAGTTCTAGTTTAACTTTCAGAGGGGCTTAGCATTATTTCTTAAACCATTACGACTTAATCTGGGGGGAAAATGGATAAATGTAATTCGATATTTTAATTAAACAGAGCACTAACTGGTAGGTGAGATACCTAAACCTCAAAGCTACACTAATGTTGAAAGAATACCATCTGTTTTGTGGCCTTAATTGAATAGACATGTGACCTTAAAATCAAGTACGTAGAATATAAGTGAACAATGAATATATTTCACATAATACATCGCCACAGAAACCTAGTCGTTGGATTCTTAGCTCTGAGCTATATTAAAATACATTTGATGAAAGGTAAGATTTATGACTGTACTTGTAAGTAGCTTCTGCTGGATGAATAGAGTAGATCTGTCTGAGTGTACCACTCGCCAAGTACAAAATATCGCTCATGCAGAGTTATTGGAAATGATATGAAGACTGACGTGTCTTCACAATTTTAGAAGAAACACTCCAGTAAGACTTTGTCTGAATTCATGGCACAAGTAGCATCAAGAAGAAAACCTGGTTCCTCTGGATGGATTTCAGAATTCGGAACGACCAAAATGTCTGGAGAAAATAACATGCTGGGGCACTGCACTTAAAACCATTGAGACCATTACAACAATCCCATCAAATCAAATTGTATTTGTCACATGCACCGAATACAACAGGTATTCACTTTACAGTGAAATGCTTACTTACAAGCCCTTAACCATTCATCAGCCATTCGTCATACAGTACTTTAGACCCTGGTGAAGGGATTCTCAATATATGAGTGGTCTTGAAATCTTCTTCTTCTTCTTCATGAGAGAGAACACATTTCATAGCAGCTACAGCACCCAGTGACTCAGCAATGCGTCAATGCGCTCTCAGCTACTCACAATAGCTATTTTGAGTTGTGGCCTCCATGTGGGAATGCTTTGTAACTACCGTATGAGACATACGGTAGGTGCTTTAATAGGCTCTGCATGAGTGAGATCGGTGTAAGTAACAAAGAAGCTCCTCTACATTTCCTCTTCATATTCTCTTCCCATAATGAGTTGTTGGACCAGCATATTTTCAAGCTTTCTTGTCAACTACCTTCAAGTGTCTTGAGGGAGAGTTTACAGGAAGTCTGTCATTTCCCATGGTGAATTGATACTTTGACTCAATAAACCTTGAGTGCATTTTACTTAGCAAAACTGACTGGTCACACAGTAAGATTCAAAGTGCAAAATCATGTTGTGGATTTGCTCCTGCTGTTGGTTGGTATAGGATAGCTACTGTATAAATTCTTTACCTGATGTTGGTTAGGAGTGAATATATCTACTGACAGTTGTTTACCTGCAGTGGTGTACTCTCAGCTGACATTGACGTGAAACCCACAATGTCACTGAAGTAGATTGTCACACTGTCAAACGCCTCCGCTTGGACCGTCTCCCCTCGCTTTAGCTGCTCTGCTACTGAGCTGTGGACAAGAAAACGCTAAGTAAGTAAAACCACAATGAACAAAATGCTTATACAGTGCTTAAGAGATAATGTTATCGTTTGCTATAAATCAACAGTGACAGTAAGCTTGGCAGCTACGATCCACAATGAGTAAATAAGCAGATTCTACCAGTATCATTTCCTGTTCACCAATATTTGAAAGTACAGTAAAGAGCCAGAGGCACAGTGCAACACTAGCAGCTGGGTTAATCCAGCACTCTGGTCAAATGATCGGAATTCTGCAGTGAAAGAAGGTATCTCTCGGTTCTCTCAGGCCATTCTCTGTCTGTCAAATTGGCTGAAAGTTGGAGAGAGTCATTTGGCCAGACAATGGGAGGATAAATGAGTGTGACTACGACGCTGAGACAGACAGCTTAAATAGATGGAGGACATGGCTTATCGTTTGCTGCTTTCGTGTTATCAGAGGTGCTTAACACCCTATCACATTTCTCCTCCTAGTTCTGGTTAATGAGAAGTTTGCTTGTCAGCTCCCATCTTGCCTTGCCCTTTCATCTCCTCTCTGCTTAACTGTGAATGTGTATCTTTTTTTTAAAGTGTGAGATATAGAAAGCTGAGACGTTCTTTCTTGGAATTTGAACAATGATCAAGTGGCACAGCATTACACGGAAAATAGTTTCCTCATTTTCACAATTTGATAAGCAGAAGTTCAGACTGATAATAAGGATAATAGGGCAAGACGAAAATCGGAATAATAATTATTCTTACTGTGGCAAGATCTGGTAAAGTAGATTTTCGGCTTTTCTTTTCTCCTCCAGGTAGGCTTGCGTTCGTTCCTCTACCAGGTTCTCCAGGTTGTTGGCATATTGCTCCATCCTGGACAGCAGGTTGTTCAGAATACTGGTACTTCCCTCCCTGTGATGAAAAAAGACAGAAAGATAATATACCCATTCATTTGTTGCCATTCTGAATGAAAAATATCTGAACTTTCTATTCTGCTAACATCATCTAATGTACAATTCAATGTGTATTTCAGAAGTGACTTCATGGTCTAGGGCCCGATAAAATCTGTAACATTTTTTTGCCTGATTCCGTTTAGTTTTTCCTAAATCCATTTCTCCGTTTTGTTTTTCCAATTTATTTTTCGGCCTCTCAAAATCACACTTTTTTTTATACATCAGGAGGCCACTTTTAAGATCTGGGAAAAATCTAAGAATGTTGAATTTTGTGTGTAGTTACCCTTTAATGCAAGTGTGCACCAGCCAGAGACCATTGTTTGGTTAGCAGTGTTTCTGTAGCGCTCGTGTGATTGCAGAGTTTCCTAAACAAAATGCTCACTGGATTGATGCAAATAATCATGATATAATTCTGTCAGGTAGGCATAGACTACACTGTAGTTAAAATGTAATTGAGAAGGTTTTTGGGAAATCCTTTCCATTTACCAGCAGACGGTTATCATTATCATTATCTCTAACGGCTACACAAAGTGGCGGGTTGAATAAAGATAAAAAAATACCTCAAAAAAAGAATAATCTAGAAATATATAATTCTTGTGCAATTTACACTGTGTACAAAATATTAGGACACCTGCACTTTCCATGACATAGACTGACCAGGTGAAAGATATGATCCCTTATTGATGCCACAGGTTAAAGAAGGTTTGAAGCCTTGAGACAATTAATACATGGATGGTGTATGTGTGGGTGAATGGCTGTGTGAAGGGTGAATGGCTGTGTGAAGGGTGAATGGCTGTGTGAAGGGTGAATGGCTGTATGAAGGGTGAATGGCTGTGTGAAGGGTGAATGGCTGTGTGAAGGCTGAATGGCTGTGTGAAGGGTGAATGGCTGTGTGAAGGCTGAATGGCTGTGTGAAGGGTGAATGGCTGTGTGAAGGGTGAATGGCTGTGTGAAGGGTGAATGGCTGTGTGAAGGGTGAATGGCTGTGTGAAGGGTGAATGGCTATGTGAAGGGTGAATGGCTGTGTGAAGGCTGAATGGCTGTGTGAAGGGTGAATGGCTATGTGAAGGGTGAATGACTGTGTGAAGGGTGAATGGCTGTGTGAAGGCTGAATGGCTGTGTGAAGGGTGAATGGCTGTGTGAAGGGTGAATGGCTGTGTGAAGGGTGAATGGCTGTGTGAAGAGTGAATGGCTGTGTGAAGGGTGAATGGGCAAGAAAAAACATTTAAGTGCCTTTGAACAGGGTATGGTAGTAGGTGCCAGGCGCACCGATTTGAGTGTGTCAAGAACTGCAACGCTGCAGTGGTTTTCACACTCAACCATTTCCTGTGTGTATCAAGAATGGTCTACCACCCAAAGGACATCCAGCCAATGGCAGGCCAGTGGTCGAAAATGGGTCATTGATGAAAGAGGACAAAGGAGGCTGACGAATTGTGCAGAGCAACAGACAGGCTACAGTTAGTCAACTGACAGTCCAGTACAATATTGTTGCCCAAAGACCCATAAAAGAATGCACAACTCGTTGTACCTTGACACGAATTGGACATGGCAGCTGACGACCTTACAGAGTTCCACTTATTTCAGCAAAAAAACAAGAAACTGTGGTTGCAGTAGGCTAAGGAACGAAAACACTGGACACTGGAGAATTGGAATTACATTGCCTGGTCTGATGAATCGTGGTTCCTGCTGTTTTATGCTGATGGGAGGACTATGGTATTGAGAAAACCACATGAGTAGATGCATCCATCTTGCCGCGTGTTAACATTGCAGGCTGGTGGTGGTGGTGTTATGGTGTGGTCTTTTCATGGCACACATTGGACCCCTTGATAAAAGTGGAGCAACGTTTGAATGCCACAGGATATCTGAACATCATTGCCTTTCAGGTGCATCCCTGCATGGCAGCAGTATATCCATGAATGGATTTTTTCAGCAGGATGCCACAAGGCTAGTATTGTCCAGGAATGGTTATACGAACATTACAGTGATTTCAGCTTACTGAAGTGGCCTGCGCAGTCACCAGATCTTAGTTATTCAAATATACATTACCAAAGTTACCATAGATTGACAAAAATGACCTGTTAATTACCAATATTACTGAAGATTCTTTGGTAAATTACCGGTACCTTCGCAACCGTAGTTGTGATCTCCCTGTGATCTCCCTGTCACAACAACAAGCTAAGGGGGGACATCTGAAAGTAGTAGGAAAGCTAAGGGGGGACATCTGCAAGTTGTAGGAAAGCTAAGGGGACATCTGAAAGTAGTAGGAAAGCTAAGGGGGGACATCTGAAAGTTGAAGGAAAACTAAGGGGGGACATCTGAAAGTAGTAGGAAAGCTAAGGGGACATCTGAAAGTAGTAGGAAAGCTAAGGGGGGACATCTGAAAGTAGTAGGAAAGCTAAGGGGGGACATCTGCAAGTAGTAGGAAAGCTAAGGGGACATCTGAATGTAGTAGGAAAGCTAAGGGGGGACATCTGCAAGTTGTAGGAAAGCTAAGGGGGGACATCTGAAAGTTGTAGGAAAGCTAAGGGGGGACATCTGAAAGTTGTAGGAAAGCTAAGGGGGGACATCTGAAAGTTGTAGGAAAGCTAAGGGGGGACATCTGAAAGTTGTAGGAAAGCTAAGGGGGGACATCTGAAAGTTGTAGGAAAGCTAAGGGGGGACATCTGAAAGTTGTAGGAAAGCTAAGGGGGCATCTGAAAGTTGTAGGAAATCTAAGGGGGCATCTGAAAGTTGTAGGAAAGCTAAGGGGGCATCTGACAGTTGTAGGAAAGCTTAATCCAACGACAGAGCAAATACCAGGATTTCCTCCCACAGCTCATAAAGTACTTTATTTCCTTCGTCACAGAGGTCACTCATCTGTACATCTTTAAGGTTTTCCTGCTTTTGATCAGCGTCAGGTGTACCCAGCTCAAGGGAAAACATGATTTTTACATGCATACACACACACACCACTGAACCAAAATACAGTGTCTTGCGAAAGTATTCGGCCCCCTTGAACTTTGCGACCTTTTGCCACATTTCAGGCTTCAAACATAAAGATATAAAACTGTATTTTTTTGTGAAGAATCAACAACAAATGGGACACAATCATGAAGTGGAACGACATTTATTGGATATTTCAAACATTTTTAACAAATCAAAAACTGAAAAATTGGGCGTGCAAAATTATTCAGCCCCCTTAAGTTAATACTTTGTAGCACCACCTTTTGCTGCGATTACAGCTGTAAGTCGCTTGGGGTATGTCTCTATGAGTTTTGCACATCGAGAGACTGACATTTTTTCCCATTCCTCCTTGCAAAACAGCTCGAGCTCAGTGAGGTTGGATGGAGAGCATTTGTGAACAGCAGTTTTCAGTTCTTTCCACAGATTCTCGATTGGATTCAGGTCTGGACAGGTCTGACTTGGCCATTCTAACACCTGGATATGTTTATTTTTGAACCATTCCATTGTAGATTTTGCTTTATATTTTGGATCATTGTCTTGTTGGAAGACAAATCTCCGTCCCAGTCTCAGGTCTTTTGCAGACTCCATCAGGTTTTCTTCCAGAATGGTCCTGTATTTGGCTCCATCCATCTTCCCATCAATTTTAACCATCTTCCCTGTCCCTGCTGAAGAAAAGCAGGCCCAAACCATGATGCTGCCACCACCATGTTTGACAGTGGGGATGGTGTGTTCAGGGTGATGAGCTGTGTTGCTTTTACGCCAAACATAACATTTTGCATTGTTGCCAAAAAGTTCAATTTGGGTTTCATCTGACCAGAGCACCTTCTTCCACATGTTTGGTGTGTCTCACAGGTGGCTTGTGGCAAACTTTAAACAACACTTTTTATGGATATCTTTAAGAAATGTCTTTCTTCTTGCTACTCTTCCATAAAGGCCAGATTTGTGCAATATACGACTGATTGTTGTCCTATGGACAGGGTCTCCCACCTCAGCTGTAGATCTCTGTAGTTCATCCAGAGTGATCATGGGCCTCTTGGCTGCATCTCTGATCAGTCTTCTCCTTGTATGAGCTGAAAGTTTAGAGGGACGGCCAGGTCTTGGTAGATTTGCAGTGGTATGATACTCCTTCCATTTCAATATTATCGCTTGCACAGTGCTCCTTGGGATGTTTAAAGCTTGGGAAATCTTTTTGTATCCAAATCCGGCTTTAAACTTCTTCACAACAGTATCTCGGACCTGCCTGGTGTGTTCCTTGTTCTTCATGATGCTCTCTGCGCTTTTAACGGACCTCTGAGACTATCACAGTGCAGGTGCATTTATACGGAGACTTGATTACACACAGGTGGATTGTATTTATCATCATTAGTCATTTAGGTCAACATTGGATCATTCAGAGATCCTCACTGAACTTCTGGAGAGAGTTTGCTGCACTGAAAGTAAAGGGGCTGAATAATTTTGCACGCCCGATTTTTCCGTTTTTGATTTGTTAAAAAAGTTTGGAATATCCAATAAATGTCGTTCCACTTCATGATTGTGTCCCACTTGTTGTTGATTCTTCACAAAAAAATACAGTTTTATATCTTTATGTTTGAAGCCTGAAATGTGGCAAAAGGTCGCAAAGTTCAAGGGGGCCGAAAACTTTCGCAAGGCACTGTATGCATCTAAATCATGCATAGCGTAAGCCATGAAAAACAACAAGATAAATATGAACCACACACTTTTGGAGGTAGAAGACTTCCTATCACTCTGATCTGAAATGATTTGTGTGTGATAAGCATCCCGATTTTATTTAATATTAATAGTAGATCCCTTTTCCAGCGTCTCTTGATAATATCAACTTAATGCAATTATTTCCTTCATTCTCTTTTTCAAACATCTTCATAAAATAAATCCAAAGAAAATATGATCTACATGGTATCTGATACAAGATGAGATTGGAAGCCATTTTGGGGCACGACGGTGCTCAGTGCTCACTTGTTTAGTTTGGTGATGTAGATCTTGATGTGGCTGAAGTCTGGCCGCTCGACGGGGTCCTCGGCCCAGCAGCTATCCATCAGGATGGTCAGCTTCTCACAGTGGCAGCTGTTGTCTGTGGTGGGCCGAAAGTAAGGACTCTGGTCGTTACGCACCTTCTGCACTATCTCTGTAATAGACAAGATAGGGGGTGTGTTAGTGTGTGTTCTGCATTCTCTGGGAAAACAGTGAAATTGATCGATCAATTAAGGGCGTTTTCACACATAGTTTAGAGCTATTGTTCGAATCAGAGTCAGACTATTTGGTAATATAATGTTTTAATTTGGTCAGGTTGGTTTCACATTGCCAAATGTCAAACTAATAAAAATGTCTAAACGTGTCCATGCAAGTCATTTGCTAATTGGACAAAAATGCATTGATGATTATCATGAAGGAACACTTGTGTTCCCATCTTCATAATACTTTCGCTTTTGTCTTCCAACAACGTGCGGGAGGAAACTCTAAACGCGACGTGAATAGACTATATTCAGTATAGCCCCGTCTCTACAAATCTGCATTGGACGCACTCATAAATGCGCTGCTACCCACAGAATGTTTCAGATATCTCAAGTTATGATGATGTGTGCATTTCATAAAATGCTCGCAGCCAAACAACCAATAATAACGAGCGACTCTGGTTCTTTTCCTGTATTTGGTCTGGACTGCGTTCTCACCTGCAGCGAACCTTATCACGGTAAGAATTGAATCGGACCGAGACCACCCTTTTTGATGGAACCACGATACGTTGTTTAGTGAGTCTGGATAGAGTGTTTACACCAGTCCAAACGAACTGAACTAAGGGGGTAAATGCACCAGAGTTCGGAAAAACAGCACAAAACCAATTTGGTGTGAAAGCCCCCTAAGTCCCAGGGAGAACTGAAACCAGCAGTACTGCAGCCCTCGAGCCGAAGACTGGAGTTGTCCAACTCTGATGATTGTGACTTTTACTCCATTACTTTATCGATTAGGAACATTCAATCAAGCAGGAAATAATGGCACTTGAGTCATGGTGAACAGGAGGCAAGCTGCCTAAAGTATCTGAAGAGACAGAGAAATTGGTTCAACAATGGAGACAGACACAACAGGGCATTTCCATGTAAAAGGACCCATGAGCACCAACGTGAAGTTCATAGGAGCATATCAAATTGGGTGTAAAATGAAAGCTAAGAGTCTATATTTTGGGGAAATGAA
Organism: Oncorhynchus kisutch; assembly: GCF_002021735.2. NCBI lineage: Eukaryota > Metazoa > Chordata > Actinopteri > Salmoniformes > Salmonidae > Oncorhynchus > Oncorhynchus kisutch. The sequence continues at coordinate 21,418,007 of NC_034196.2, read as the reverse complement.
TGCATAGATACACTGTTCAACCAGTTTCAATCTTTAAAAAAGTACATCGAACCGGCCTCACAACCGCAGACCACGTGTATGGCGTTGTGTGGGCGAGTGGTTTGCTGATGTCAACTTTGTCAACAGAGTGCCTCATGGTGGTAGTGGGGTTATGGTATGGGCAGGTATAAGCTATGGACAACAAACGCAATTGCATTTTATCAATGGCAATTGGAATGCACAGACATACCGTGAAGAGATCCTAAGGCCCATTGTCGTGCCATTCATCCGCCGCCATCACCTCATGTTTCAGCATGATAATGCACGGCCCCATGTCACAAGGCTCTGTACAAAATTCCTGGAAGCTGAACATGTCCCAGTTCTTCCATGGCCTGCATACTCACCAGACATGTCACCCATTGAGCATGTTTGGGATGCTCTGGATCGATGTGTACGACAGCGTGTTCCAGTTCCCACCAATATCCAGAAACTTCACACAGCCATTGAAGAGGAGTGGGACAACATTCCATAGGCCACAATCAACAGCCTGATCAACTCTGAAAAGGAGATCTATCAAGCTACATTAGGCAAATGGTGGTCATACCAGATACTGACTGGATTTCTGATCCACACCCGTACCTTTTTTTTAAGGTATCTGTGACCAACAGATGCATATCTGCATTACCAGTCATGTGAAATCCATAGATTAGGGCCTAATTTATTTATTTCAATTGACTGATTTCCGTATATGAACTGTAAACTGATTTCCTTATATGAACTCAGTAAAATCTTTGCAGTAGATGCGTTTATATTTTTGTTCAGTATATATAATTTTGGAGAAATTGTTTACCTTCAGTAAGAATAAGAAATGCTTTGTGGGTTGTAATTCCGTTACCAAAATCCACATATATTTAAGATATTTTCTCATTTCTCCCCCTCCCGATGAGGGAGGATAATGAAAGTTCACAGAAGTAACAAGTACAGTATATTTGTACTCTACTGTACTGAACTCTGCTCTGCTGTGCTGTATTGTACTGCACTGTACACTACTGTGCTGTGATGTCCAAACTTGTGAAACAATGACATTCATATCCATAATTAAGCATTTCAATTTAGTACAGATCAGGGACACATGATGTAATTCCATTCCTGTAATTCTGTTACCGGGTGTAAATCCACTTCACTTACTATAGTTCAATAACCAAAATGTTATATTTTTCAAACTCAAGGTGCCATGTCATAGCGGACACCCCATTCTGCAAATATTTACGTGGTTTTGCATAAACATCTGAGGTAGATTTTACCGTAATTCCTTACTAAAGTTTTTTTCCAGTGTACATTGTTAAAAGTAGGCCTTGTGCATAGAGTTGTAGGGTTTGTTAAACTTTGATATCAATGTTTTTGTTTGGCATACATTTTAAAGTGAAACAACTGAATCAACTCGTAATTCCGTTACCATGGAAATGCCCAACTTGATGTTCAATATGTCAGCCATGTGGGAACTTGCATCCACGACAAGACCATGGTACATGCCTACGGAGCAGCAAGAACGACGAGACAGCCTATAAGGAGGAGGTCAGAGACCTGGCCGGTTGGTGCCAGAATAACAACCTATCCCTCAACGTAACCAAGACTAAGGAGATGATTGTGGACTACAGGGAAAGGAGGACTGAGCACGCCCCCATTCTCATCGACGGGGCTGTAGTGGAGCAGGTTGAGAGGTTCAAGTTCCTTGGTGTCCATATCAACAACAAACTAGAATGGTCCAAACCCACCAAGACAGTTGTGAAGAGGGCACGACAAAGCCTATTCCCCCTCAGGAAACTGAAAAGATTTGGCATGGGTCCTGAGATCCTCAAAAGGTTCTACAGCTGCCTGGTACGGCAATTGCTCGGCCTCTGACCGCAAGGCACTACAGAGGGTAGTGCGTATGGCCCAGTACATCACTGGGGCTAAAGCTGCCTGCCATCCAGGACCTCTACACCAGGCGGTGTCAGAGGAAGGCCCTAAAAATTGTCAAAGACCCCAGCCACCCCAGTCATTGACGGTTCTCTCTACTAGCGGTACCGGTGTGCCTCGTTACTTTTATAGCCTCGCTACTGTATATAGCCTGTCCTTTTACTGTTGTTTTATTTCTTTACCTACCTATTGTTCACCTAATACCTTTTTTGCACTATTGTTTAGAGACTGTAAGTAAGCATTTCACTGTAAGGTCTACCTGTTGTATTCGGCGCACGTGACAAATAAACTTTGATTTGATTTGATTTGAAGAACTGCCTTCAGGCTATGGTCAAACACGACACCCCAACCTGAGTACTCCGTTCTGCCACCTCTGATCTCTTGGCCCTCCCACCCCTATGGGAGGCCAGCTCCCGCTCAGCTCAGTCAAAGCTCTTCTCTGTCCTGGCACCCCAGTGGTGGAACCAGCTTCCTCCTGAAGTTAGAACAGCAGAGTCCCTGCCCATCTTCCAGAAAATGGCTGAAACCCTACCTCTTCAAAGATGATCTTAAATAACCCCACAGCACCCTTGCCTCTTGTAAACTAACACTTGCACACACCTTTCTATTTTCTACTAGCATTGACTTTGCTGATAGCTACTGATAGCTTTTATTCAATTTCTGTGTTCTATTCATGTGCTTTTCTAATAACCAATTTCTTTGTTCATGCAAGTGACTGATTGAATGAATCCTCACTATCAGTATCTGCAATTTGGCAGTACGCCCAGAACCTTGTTTTGAGAAAGGGATGTCTTAGTTTCAAGGTCTCAGCTTAGAGAGAAGAAGCCTCATGAGGTATTGGTCTGTCACATGAATTAAGCAAATGTTAGTGATGAATTAATTATGAATGATGAATAAGCGAAATCATGCAAATATAACTTGTCTGTATAAAAGAGAACTAACTGGACTGCCCTGGGAGGAGCTCCTGACCAACATGTGTACTTGAGTTGGTTGGAACCTCTCCAGCACGCTGATAATAAACAATGGTTAGCGTAATTCATTTTACCTTTGGGGCTCAGATCCATGCCCTCCACATAGAAGGGTCCATTCCTCAGGGCTATCTCCTGGAGTATGATGCCAAAGCTGTACACATCTCCTTTCTGGGTGCCCTGTGGAGGGTGTCTGTCGTAAATCAACAACTCAGGGGCCGTCCACAGCTTCTCTGGAAACACAACAAACTCACATTATCCACTGAACACCTTTTCCTTTATCCAATCCTCCATTTAGTTTCCTTCCATTGGTGAAGAGGCAAAGTGATCCCCTCCCCTGACAATGTTGACCTACTTGCATAGAGTGCGTGCGAGTCGTCATTTTCACATGATGAATGGAAACTGGCCAGTCCGTAATCTGTAATTTTCAACACAAATCGACTGTCCACCACACAATTAGATGACTTCAGATTTCCATGGGAGCCGATGTAGCTGTTGTGCAGATAGTTCATTCCCTGGCGGAGCAAGCATGACATGTACCGTTCAATGCATTTTTCCTACAGTATAGCATACGTGAAAACATACTGATCATGTGGAAAATATGTGTTTTGAGTTTGATCGAAATGGAAATGCAATAAAAATTCTGCATGGATCCAAGTGTTCAGTTTACATGTCACATTGGAACTTTTGTGGTATTAATGTGCATAACATTTCTACGGGGACTCAAAAGGATACTGCACTCCCATGTATACGTCTAATATTTTGAGACACTTTTGTGTATCAGAATGTGGCTTATAGGCCCTTTTGCTTGTCAGAAGGTCCCTGTTGTTGCCAGCTTGACAGACTGTTATTTTAACAGCAATGTGGTTGGTGTACTCCATTCTCCATGTACTTCACCAATATAGTATCTCTCAAGATAGTGACTTCAAACAAAAAGCCCCTTTGTTAGAGCAGGCTATAAATAACTATTGAAAATATATGGATGATTACTTTTTATTAAGTGCAAAGAATTTTGTGGTGAGATTGTGATTATGTTGCTGTCCAAGTTTTGAGGTCATATGAAGTTCGATGCATATAGTCATGTGACCTCAAAACAACTAAACTGCAGTTACCAACATAGTATTGTTGACTGCTATCTTACAGCAACATGTGACGTGGCTACACACATGGATTCCCTTTATATTTTCCACAATATGACACCAAAGTGGGTGAAGAACACATACCTTGACTATGTCGTTGATGAGTGAATAGCGGAACATCCAGTCCAGATTGATGCTCTCATTCTCCAAAATGTCCTAAAAGTTAAATAAGCATTTCTGGAATCTTGCTGTCATCTTGCTACATCACATGTATCTGTCCTGTCTTTTAAACAGTAACACAGTGTTCCAGTGAGTCAGTATGAAATGTTTTCACACAATAAGCTCCATTGCTAAAAGTTTCCTATAGTTTTACATTCTTACATTTTTGGCAGTAGCAGTATATCAGGCTGGCATTTCAAACTGAACATGAAAGTCAAGTGTTTGTTTCCAAATGTCTCTCAGTCAGGGCTTTTTAAACCATACATTTACAGAAATAGTATGAATGAATAAATGAGTAAGATTACACTGAATGGCCATTTTAATATAATATTGGTGGTCATACTTGACAAAACATGCAATACAACTAATATTCCATTAAATATAATGATTGTGAGGTGTTACCTGAAGACTGCCTCTGGGACAATATTCAGTCACGATGCAGATGTTGGGAGGGTCAATGCAGGCACCAATGAATCTGGTTAAATGGTTGAATTGCACATCTCTCATCTGTAACCAAAACAAATATAATTATTACATCATTATAGCTATATCTCTCAAGATTATATGGCAATAGATGCCAAAAAAAAAATGGATGAGCTTTTCTAGAAAAGCTAACAAATAGGACAGACAAAACCTCATCAGAATAGTCTATTTACAGCTAGCAGGTTTGGCACGGTGTCTTGTCTACGAGTTGAGTATAGCATTCACTCATAGGCCATCCAGTTGACACGTGCATGTGAATAAACTGGGCCGGGGGGTTATGAATGAGGCAGTGTTGTGAAAAACCACAGAATGTGAAAAAATATGGAGGTGTTGAAAGGATGTACTAGCTATAATATGAGTGCATAGCTGGCTAACGTGTCAAATGCATTACATGGGATCTAGTCCAAAAATGAATCATGTCAAATAAAATGTAATGGAAATCACCTTGGAAAGCATTGTGAGCTCTGTATTTAAAAGTTCCATATGCTGTGTATGTATAAACAACAGAGTGAAGGACTCTTTTAAAGAGACACACAAATTAATTCCTCTCCACATATCCTCTCGGTTTCAATACATCCATGCCCTAGCAGGGAGGAGGTACATAATATCTCTGAGCAGCATGAAACTTCAAAAAAAACAGCGAGCATAACCTGTATGGTGTGTTTTGGTCTGGGGCCATTTCATGGAAAACAGAGGTGAGTGACAGCTGCTATAACACCAAAACCAGGGAGTCAGTCACTCCTGTTTCACGACTCAGGAGAAGTTAGCATACCCTTTGGCCTATATCATTTCCCATGCTGAATGCTAGCTAACGGAGGAGGGGAGGAGAGACTCTGGAAGACAAGCAGTTAAGTTTCCATTGGCAGACCCCTCTCTCCCCCATCTGGTTGGCTCTTTCATGAGCGGGGCCTGACCGCCGATCAGGTCGCCGGGGCGTCTGAGGAGCTGCTAGCTCAGACGGTTGTCTCTCCTGTGCTCGCAGCCTCCCCACCGCCGTGTCTCACATCCAAAGAGAGCCCAGGCCACCCAGAGCCTTATCCACCAACACGGGTGATAACTCAATTAATACAGACCCAGAGATCAGATAATAGCACTGACTTCTGGATTTTCAGTAGCTTTAACCCTCCTGCTGTGTTCTGGTCGAATTGGACCGATTTACAAGTTTTCTCTCTGAAAAATGTAGTTCACTTAATCTGATTGTCATAATATTCCATGACTTTTGTCCACACAGGGCATCTCAACACACAAAATACATTTGGAAGATTTTCATTACATTTTGGGTGTTTTATTTAACTTTTGTACACCTGTGGTGTTCCCGGTCAAAGGAAATTAATAGGTGAGACTACAATTAGTGTATAACATTTAGTTCAGGCATATCCCCATTCATCAGATGGACACATTTCTTCTCCCAAACCCCCACAAGCCTGTGTGTTTGAGCACACACACACACCTCCCTCCCCTTCTTGGCTTCCATGACAACCCCCACGGCAACCTTTCCCCAATAGAATCTTTCCCCCACGGGAACCACACCTTTTGGCTTTCTCACAAACAATCGCAACATTGTTTCAATATATATTTTCTCGCAGTTCTGGTATAAAAAGCTTTTTTGAGGCCTTGCTCACAATTCATTCTGTGGCAGCACAATGACCAAACGATATACTGTATGTGAGGCTCTTGATCATATCTTTGATCATGATACTGGTGAGGAGGAGAGAGAGTCCCTGTTAAACTTTGACACAAAGTAGTCTGTGATAACTAGCACAATATATTTAATCTGAGTATTTGTTATAGTCAAAATAATTCATACATTATGCTTTTTCTAACTTAAAAACAAGTTATATGAGCTCAGGTCAATGAGGCCTAGAGGCCATAAATAACAAATACAAGTTCAAAACTTGTAATGTTCACAAGAACTTAAGTTGCTAAAAAGATCTATCACAACATTAGGTGATAATATATGTATTATTATGGATTTATAATCAGCTATAATGGAGAAGTCATTTTGTTTCAAGTATTAGTCGTTTTTTCCCCCCCATTTCCTTATAACTTTCTCATAAAATGTCATTCCCAAAACGGAGACAATTTTCTTCATCCACAGCTGATGTTGGAGGGTGTTTGAGGATGTTTGAGGATCTGTCTTTGTAACAGCAGTAAGAGCACAGGTTCATTAATGAGACATCTCCTGCAGCAGAGTGAAAGAGGCCCTCCTGTGAACAACCTGGTAATGATTCAGTACACATCCCCTTCACATCCCCCAAAGTCTACAGTGGCTTAACCACCTCAGTGGGAGAGACTCATTCTACTAGTGCTGTTGCACAGGGGTCATAAACAGAGGTATGATCCCCTACAACAACAGGAGGTAGGGAACTAGGCAGGCACATTCAACTCTAGTCCTGGAGGGTCCAAGTGTTTACGACTTTAGTCTTTTCATCAGCGACTGGTTTAAATCAGGTGAGTGAGCTCTCTATAGCAGCCAATAAAACTAAATCATCAACGAGGTAAAAGACCACTATATTTTTACATATGAGTCATTTAATAGACACTCTTTTCCAGAGCAAACTTACAGTAGTGAGTGCACACATTTTCATACCTTTTTCATACTGGCCCCCTGTGGGAATTGCACCCATGTTTAAAGCACCATGCTCTACCAACTGAGCCACATGGGACCATCTAGCTGAACGAAGCTTAACAAACACTTACTTAGGGAATGAATACCCCTGCAGTGAGGTAGTAAAGAGTTAAACAACACACCAGACTTTATGATAATAATGTTACGTAATAACATCACACATACAGTACATTTGGAAAGTATTCAAACGCCTTGACTTTTTCCACATTTTGTTACGTTACAGCCTTATTCTAAAACGGATTAAATCGTTTTTCCCCTCATCAATCTACAAACAATAACCCATAATGACAAAGTAAAAACAGCTTTTTAGACATTTTTGTAAATGTACACATAAACAACAACTGAAATATCACATTTACATAAGACCAAGACCAAGACTAAGGAGATGATTGTGGACTACAGGAAAAGGAGTACCGAGCACGTCCCCATTCTCATCGACAGGGCTGTAGTGGAGCAGGTTGAGAGCTTCAAATTCCTTGGCGTCCACATCAACAACAAACTAGATTGGTCCAAACACACCAAGACAGTTGTGAAGAGGGCACGACAAAGCCTATTCCCCCTCAGGAAACTAAAAAGATTTGGCATGGGTCCTCAGATCCTCAACAGCTGCAACATCGAGAGCATCCTGACCGGTTGCATCACTGCCTGGTACGCAATTGCTCGGCCTCCGACCACAAGGCACTTCAGAGGGTAATGCGTATGGCCCAGTACATCACTGGGGCAAAGCTGCCTGGCATCCAGGACCTCTACATCAGGTAGTGTCAGAGGAAGGCCCTAAAAATGGTCAAAGACCCCAACCTCCCCAGTCATAGACTGTTCTCTCTACTACCGCATGGCAAGCGGTACCGGAGTGCCAAGTCTAGGACAAAAAGGCTTCTCAACAGTTTTTACCCCCAAGCAATAAGACTCCTGAACAGGTGACCAAATGGTTACCTGGACTATTTGCATTGTGTGCCCCCCCCCAACCCCTCTTTTACACTGCTGCTACTCTCTGTTTATCTTATATGCATAGTCACTTCAACTATACATTCATGTACATACTACCTAAATTGGCCCGACCAACCAGTGCTCCCGCACATTTGCTAACCGGGCTATCTGCATTGTGTCCCACCCACCACCCGCCAACCCCTCTTCTTACGCTTCTGCTACTCTCTGTTCATCAAATATGTATAGTCACTTTAACGATACCTAAATGTACATACTACCTCAATAAGCCTGACTAACAGGTGTCGGTATATAGCCCTGTTACTCTTTTTTCAAATGTCTTTTTACTGTTGTTTTATTTCTTTACTTACCTACACACACACACCTTTTATTTCCCGCACCATTTGTTGGAGCCTGTAAGTAAGCATTTCACTGTTGTATTCAGCGCACATGACAAATAAACTTTGATTTGATTTGATTCAGACCCTTTACTCAGTACTTTGTTGAAGCACCTTTGGCAGCAATTACAGCCTCAAGTCTTCTTGGGTATGACGCTACAAGCTTGGCACACCTGTATTTAGCGAGTTTCTCCCATTCCTCTCTGCAGATCCTCTCAAGCTCTGTCAGGTTGGATGGAGAGCGTTGCTGCACAGCTATTTTCAGGTTCAAGTCCGGGCTCTAGCTGGGCCAGTCAAGGACATTCAGAGACTTGTCCCAAAGCCACTCCTGCGTTGTCTTCCCTGTGTGCTTAGGGTTGTTGTCCTGTTGGAAGGTGAACCTTCGACCCAGTCTGATGTCCTGAGCGCTCTGGAGCAGGAATTCATCAAGGATCTCTCTGTACTTTGCTCCGTTCATCTTTGCCTCGATCCTGACTAATCTCCCAGTCCCTGCCACTGAAAAACATCCCCACAGCATGATGCGGCTACCACCATACTTCACTGTAGAGATAGTGCCAGGTGTCCTTTAGACATGACGCTTGGCATTCAGGCTAAAGAGTTCAATCTTGGTTTAATCAGACCAGAGAATCTTGTTTCTCATGGTCTGAGAGTCCTTTAGGTGCCTTTTGGCAAACTTCAAGCGGGTTGTCGTGTCTTTTACTGAGGAGTGGCTTCCGTCTGGCCACTCAACCATAAAGGCCTGATTGGTGGAGTGTCGCAGAGATGGTTGTCCCTCTGAAAGATTCTCCCATCTCCATAGAGGAACTCTGGAGCTCTGTCAGAGTTACCATCATTTTGGCCGGGCGGCCAGCTCTAGGAAGAATCTTGGTGGTTCCAAACTTCCTCAGTTTAAGAATGATGTGTTCTTGGGGACCTCTAATGCTGCAGACATTTTTTGGTACCCTTCTCCAGATCTGTGCCACCACACAATCCTGTCTCGGAGGTCTACAGACAATTCCTTCAAACTCATGGCTTGGTTTTTGCTCTGACATGCACTGTCAACTGTGGAACCTTATCTAGACAGGTGTGTGCCTTTCCAAATCATGTCCAATCAATTAAATTTACCACCGGTCAACTCCAATCAAGTTGTAGAAACATCTCAAGGATGATCAATGGAAACAGCATGCAGCTGAGCTCAATTTCGAGTCTCATATCAAAGGGTCTGAATACTTTTGTAAATCATGTATTTCTGTTTTTACATTTCCTAAAATGTCTAAAAACCTGTTTTTGCTTTGTCATTATGGGTTATTGTGTGTGGATTGCTGAGGGAAAAAACGATGTAATCAATTTTAGAATAAGGCTGTAACGTAACAGAATGTGGAAAAAGTGAAGCGGTCTGAATACTTTCCGAAGGCACTGTATACAGTCAAACATTTGGCACTGATCTGGGCTTACATGTTTGAGTTCAAACAGCACTTGTCTGGTCAGCTCTATCCTCTTCTTGTTCATATGTTTGATGGCCACCAGGTTGCCCTGTGTCAAAGAGACAGCAAGATAAAGAGACAGATATTAATAACCTTCTATGCAGGCTGCGTGACAGACTACTGCGTGGTGAACTGAAAGAGATGTGTTCTATGTGTGGTGTACTGAAAGAGATGTGTTCTATGTGTGGTGTACTGAAAGAGATGTGTTCTATGTGTGGTGTACTGAAAGAGATGTGTTCTGCGTGTGGTGTACTGAAAGAGATGTGTTCTATGTGTTGTGTACTGAAAGAGATGTGTTCTATGCGTGGTGTACTGAAAGAGATGTGTTCTACGTGTGGTGTACTGAAAGAGATGTGTTCTATGCGTGGTGTACTGAAAGAGATGTGTTCTAGAACTTAATGTGACCATCTTTGGGAGCTGTGTGACAGACAGGCATCCATTCATTGTTGGAAAATAGCGAAAAGAAAGGATATGTATAAGGTTCATGGGAACATTGACGTATTCCATTCTTATTCACTGAATTCTTGGGAAGAGGAAGAGGAAGAGGAAGGGAAAAACACAAGTAAAAATAGGTGTACTTCAGTGTTCCTTTAACAGAGTATAGTATCTGTGTGCCAGGTATATTTACCATGAACTCTATGCTACCGGAATGGAGAGTTATATCTGTCACTTTGAAATGGGATGATAAGTCAATCTTCAGAGAAGGTGAGGAAGCGAGAGAAATCCAGGGAGACAGTACATTATAGACTGCTAGGTACAATAGGAGGAATATAGCAATTGAGCAGCTCACCATCAAATTCAAGGTGTGCATTCTAAATAGAAAAAAATGAGAAAATATAATGCTTTGGATACTTTACAGCATATTTCTATAGAGAAGAAATGTGTTACATGTAGCCAACAACCACGTCTCAACAATCAAAGCCTGACGTTTTTCACATAATCCTCCCCCTTCTCAGTAGACTCATTAAACAGAGACATTAACAACAACACGTTGCTAGCTGTGTCCAGACGAGGTGTGAACCACACTGTGTATCACATTAAAACCAGCCCAGCTGAGCTGTGCAGAGCTCGCCTACTCTCTTCTCCATCTCCTCTGTGAGCGTGTACACGTGGGTGAGCAGGAGTTGAAAATGTCAGAACTCAGAAAGCCTTACCTTAAAATAGCCTGTTTTAGCAAATAGCTGATATTTTCCATGGGCAGTTATCAAGGAGCCGTAGCTGGAGCCTCTCTGGAAGGAGTAACAAGTATCCTTTCTCAGATAAGATACAGTCAGAGAAATGTTCAGGCACACTACAGTTAGGTTCAGTTTGGTTATCATTACATATACAAATATACAATGTTCACTTAAACAATTCAGATGAGTTATTTGCAATAGCTTGAGCATTTTATTCATATGTAAGTGCAATGGGTATATTTGCCAGTTAAATGAAGAATTGCTGTTTTCATATGCTAAACCGAATCTCGGGAGACGTATGTGTAGCAACGGGTGTACACAGAGTGAATGAAAAGGGAGTGAGGGTAATGTATTAAGTGTCAGCATGCACTACACATGTTTAGATAATGCAAATACTGGCGACACATGGCATAATGGAAATAAATCGGTGTGGAAAATCAACATGTTTTCCACACTATTATCCCAGGAATTGGACTGGAAGCTTGTAATGAAGAAGGTGTGTGCATGTGCGTGCATGAATGTCTGCACGTGTGTACTGCAAGATTTGGGATTATTTTAACAATCATTTAATATGTGTCTGCCACCGCAAACCCAGCCACCTTCAGTAAACCACCGGGAAGACGTTCAAGAATGTTTAAACTAACAAAGGATTTGGACTGTTTTTCTCTCTTTCTCTGTCTTTTGCTCTCAATGTAAAACATATACTGTATGTACAGACACCAACATGTAACTACAGTTTTAGAAACATTCCAATGTCAGTGTTGTTACTGCACATTTGGTGTGCTATTAAACAACAATGATGTCATGAATTGTACCACGGAGACAGACATCTAGTCCTCTGTTGCATATAATAATAATAATAATAATAATAATAATAATAATAGACGTATTTTATATACCACTTTTCATTACAAACGGAATCTCAAAGATGCCTTAAGAACAAAGCTATGAGAGAGGTAGCAGTGATACTGTGGGTCTGTAGAGAGGTTTTAGCAAGATAAACTGCATCTGTTGAGCCTTTTCTTTCCCACGGGCTAAAATGGAATTCTAATCTGCTAGAGAAACAACAACATCTTAATCTCCGATGCACGGCAGTGCCAGGACTACTGACCAAATCTAAACAATATTAAGATCAAATTGTGAGGAAATGTTTTAGGCTGCCAGCATGTCATAATATGAGATCGCTCTGAACAACTAATAAACAACATAATACAGGTCATTCATTGGTTTGAACTCTTGAGTCTTATTTCAGAGACAAATGTACCTGTGAGAGGGTGAGACGGCTGCCTGCTTTTTTAGGATATTTGTTGGGGCTCTCAAACTGCAGGTCCTCCCACTTTATCCTCCACAGCATTCCAGCCAACTCCTTTTCCAGCTTCAGTTTCCTTCAACAAGAACAGCAGGAGGACACATGAATAAAAGTGTTTACAACAAAGGCAACGAACTGAAACTCTAGCATGTAGATACATTATGCATACATTGTTGTTATTAGATTGTTCTAACATGATAGAATCATTACTGTTATGATCTTTCAACATAATTGACACTTGCCATATCAAATGAGATATTAAACTTTTGTCAGTGGTATTTCCTCAGATACTATCTGATTAAATGAATGATTAGGGCTCAGCAATCTAACACTGACAAAGGGTCCAGTTTGAACTGTCCACAGCTCTATGAAAAATGATCAAAATAAAGATGTGGTATTATGATAACAACTTTAATGATGTAATGTTACAATTCTACCTCCCCAATGTCGATCAAACTGTAAGTTACCAGAACAAAACTAAATACTGTGTGACCAAAAATAGACCACTTAAAAATCTTTTTAAACACCAGTATAACTGGAAGTCACTCTGAGACATCCAAGTGAATAAACACATCTGGTGCAGATCTCTCAGGACCTGGTGTTTCTCAACATCAAATCCATGTTTTTAAGATCCTCAAGCATGGCTTCAATGTTAGGAATGTGAGCGTTTTGAGGGGGAAACGTTATTAGTTTGATACGGTGAAAATGAAGGGGGGAAAAGAGCAGAGCCACACATTCCAGGTCAGTCTAAAAGGTGCAAGACACTTCCAGATAGTGCCAGTATATTATTGCAGCGTTTGCATATTGGTGGATTTTACCCCACTGCTGAGCCACCTATTGAATAATTATTTAACTACATGTACCATACATGTGACTTGAAAATGTGTTCTGGAGAAACAAATAAAACAGCTATTTTCACTCGCATGTACAGTACATGTAGTTAAACAATTATTCATATATTCCTAATTTCCTCTTTCTGCAAGTGCTGCATTTCCACCCACAGTGGCCAATCACCATTCATTCTGATCTTAACTCCCGTCCTCCTTCGGCTGGGTCTTAACTTTGAAGACTTGGAGCTGTTCTTGATGTGTATGCACAGGAACCAACTTCCATGGCCCTGCATTCCAGAGTAGCCAATTCAGAGTAGAAAACAAACAGTACTGGGCTTTCAAATTTCTCCTTGACTAAAGTAGGAACTGTATTAACTGTAGGTCTAAAACAGACATAAGTTGTACCAAACATAAGAACTACAAGATAAGCCTCATCTTAGTAAGTAAGTGTCTGATCAGAAACTTTTACTAATCAGCTACTTTTAGTCAATTCATAAACCAGATAAAAACTTGTAAGTCTCTTGGGGTATGTCTCTATAAGCTTGGCACATCTAGCCACTGGGATTTTTGCCCATTCTTCAAGGCAAAACTGCTCCAGTTCCTTCAAGTTGGATGGGTTCCGCTCGTGTACAGCAATCTTTAAGTCATACCACAGATTCTCAATTGGATTGAGGTCTAGGCTTTGACTTGGCCATTCCAAGACATTTAAATGTTTCCCCTTAAACCACTCAAGTGTTGCTTTAGCAGTATGCTGATTGGTTGTTGATTCGTGTAAAGTTATTTGTTTCATGCCCGTGAGTATATACAGTTGAAGTCGGAAGTTTACATACACCTTAGCCAAATACATTTAAACACAGTTGCACAATTCCTGTCATTTAATCCTAGTAAACATTCCCTGTCTTAGGTCAGTTAGGATCACCACTTAATTTTAAGAATGTGAAATGTCAGAATAATAGCAGAGAGAATGATTTATTTCAGTATTTGGTAGCATTGCCTTTAAATTGGTTAACTTGGGTCAAACCTTTCGGGTAGCCTTCCACAAGCTTCCCACAATAAGTTGGGTGAATTTTGAACCATTCCTCCTGACAGAGCTGGTGTAACTGAGCCAGGTCTGTAGGCCTCCTTGCTCGCACAAGCTTTTTCAGTTCTGCACACAAATTTTCTATAGGATCGAGGTCAGGGCTTTGTGATGGCCACTCCAATACCTTGACTTTCTTGTCCTTAAGCCATTTTGCCACAAATCTGGAAGTATGCTTGGGATCATTGTCCATTTGGAAGACCCATTTGCGACCAAGCTTTAACTTCCTGACTGATATCTTGAGATGTTGCTTCAATATATCCACCAAATTTTCCTTCTCATGATGCCATCTATTTTGTGAAGTGGACCAGTCCCTCCTGCAGCAAAGCACCCCCACAACACGATGCTGCCACCCCCGTGCTTCACGGTTGGGCTGGTGTTCTTCGGCTTGCCTTTTTCCTCCAAACATGGTCGTTATGGCCAAACAGTTCTATTTTTGTTTCATCAGACCAGAGGACATTTCTCCAAAAAGTACTATCTTTGTCCCCATGTGCAGTTGCAAACCATAGTCTAGGTTTTTTATGGTGGTTTTGGAGCAGTGGCTTCTTCCTTGCTGAGTGGCCTTTCAGGTTATGTCAATATAGGACTTGTTTTACTGTGGATATAGATACTTTTGTAACTGTTTCCTCCAGCATCTTCACAAGGTCCTTTGCTGTTGTTCTGGGTTTGATTTGCACTTTTTGCACCAAAGTACATTCATCTCTAGGAGACAGAACACATCTCCTTCCTGAGCAGTATTTTTTATTTTACTAGGCAAGTCAGTTAAGAACAAATTCTTATTTTCAATGACAGCTTAGGAACAGTGGGTTAACTGCCTTGTTCAGGGGTAGAACGACAGATTTTTACCTTGTCAGCTTGTGGATTCGATCTTTCAACCTTTCGGTTACTAGTCCAACACTCTAACCACTAGGCTACCTGCCAACCCACTGGAATTGTGATACAAGTGAAATAAGTGAAATAATCTGTCTGAAAACAATTGTTGGAAAAATGACTTGTGTCATGCACAAAGTAGATGTCCTAACCAATTGTCAAAACTATAGTTTGTTAAAAAGACATTTGTGGAGTGGTTGAAAAATTAGTTTTAATGACTCCAACCTAAGTGTATGTAAATTTCCGACTTCAACTGTATAAGCTCTCTGGACTGTGCCCGTGTGGAAGAATGGAAATGTCACATTATCGCTGGGGAGCGGTGCAATCTTTTAAGGCAGGAAACACTATTAAACCAATTCTCTCTCCCCCCAAAAGTATTTTTCTATTTAAAGGCCTTCATTTGCAGTCTGGTAGCCGCAGCACCAAAGTGCTCCACACTAGCTCTATTGTTTCATAAATCCCATATGTGAATACCTTTGCTGGACAAACTCTCCATTAAACTACAGAGCCCTATAGTAGGTTCTGCTCAACATCCCCTAACACTTCACCAGGGATGGGGAGTTGTAATCCGTTACATGTAAGGGATTACAAAAAAACACTAACTGTCATCGTTACATTACCAGCTAAATTATTGTAATCAGATTACAGATACTTTTGAAAAACTAGATGATTACTTCAAGGATGACTTTTAAACTCAGAAATGATGTTTGCGGAAAAAAATATTTGACACTTCTCTGTTTTCGCAATGACATTCAAATCAGCATTGGAAAAAGGTGCACGTTTAAGTTTGTTCCAGCTGAGCGAGTCTGACCACAAGTCAGAGACCACTATGATGACACACCAACTGTGCTTGATGGATCGCGGGAAAAGAGCAGGAATAGGCTTTTGTAGGCTACTGTCCAAGCTATGTATTCCAATGGTGCAACTGCTGTCGGCATCCAAAGATTATCCAACTTGAATAAACGCTTGGAGGTAAGGATGACAGCAGTGGTGTAGTCTACAGCGATACGGATATCACTTATTATTGATATCTACATAGCGCATTGATGTGAATCACACTGCTGCTCTCTCATTTATCTATTTGCGCCTTACGGATTGCGGTTGTTGTGGATGGCTGTTCACAAATATAAATGTGTATTTGAACCCAATAAAGGTTGAATTCAAGAAGTTTAAGCTGCCTATCAATCATTGTTTTTGAAACCAGTGGACAGCCAGGGAAAAATGTGCTATTGCAACAGCTGCATAGTGCAGATCCCAGCCTAAGGAATAAAAGTCTGTTTTATTGCTCAATCTAATTCATGCTGATAAAAAAAATCCATAGTCCTAATGGACACATGCTCAAACTCACACTCTTTTGATAGCCATAAAGGGGCAATCTGTAGTTGCTACATCCATTTTTGGATTTATAAAATATATTTACGGTACCAGTCAAAAGTTTGGACATACCTACTCATTCCAGGGGTTTTCTTCATTTTTACTACTTTCAACATTGTAGAAAAATAGTGAAGACATCAAAACTATGAAATAACACATATGGAATCATTTAGTAACCAAAAAAGTGTTATACAAATCAAAATATATGTTATATTTTGTCACGTTCGTTGAATGGAGGAGACCAAGGCGCAGCGTGATGTGAATACATTCTTCTATTTATTAATGAATAAATACTAAACAAACTATACAAAACAACAAAACGAACGTGACGCTGTATATAAACAAGTGCCGACACAGGCAACAAACCATAGAAAAACAAAAGCCCTAGACAGGAACAAAAACACATACATCACCTATGTCACACCCTGACCTTACCAAAATAATAAAGAAAACAAAGTTAACTAAGGTCAGGGAGTGACATATTTGAGATTCGTCAAAGTAGCCACCCTTTGCCTTGATGACAGCTTTGCACTTTTTTGGTTACTACATGATTCCATATGTGTTATTTCACAGTGTTGATGTATTCACTATTGTTCTACACTGTAGAAAATAGTAAAAATAAAGAAAACCCCTGAATGAGTAGGTGTCCTAAAACTTTTGACCGGTGGTGTATATCCATTTATTCTTGAAGAGTATAACTTATAAATAAATTGCTCATGAGCTTAGTTCAACTGTCACACTCCATGAGAACCCAAAATAATAGCTTGTTTTTGTCCAATGTCTGTAAACATTGTAAATGTAAACAAACACTGTATAGCCTCATACCATGGTTAAAACAATAATGTTGATATCATGGATGGTCAGTCCTTGCACCCATAGCTCTGTCTATTAATCTGAGAGTGGTTCAATTTCTCCAGGCCCATCCCTTAGCTTTTTACCAAAACAGAAGAGGGGCGACCTTTATTGTAATGACTGGAATTCTGTTAGCCTTTGGTTTTTAATGTAAAGATATAATTTAATTGTAGTAGAAAGCGATTAGGTTCGAAGAAGCCTACATAACCAAATCATAAATTAAAATCTAACATCCATATATGGCCAGCTATTTAAACTTTAACATTGAAAGTTTCGATTCCGTTCAATTGGTAACCTACATTTCTGTCTTCTTCTAATGTCTCTTAAAACCTCTCTGGGATATGTGGGACGGTAGTGTCCCACCTCGCCAACAGCCAGTGAAAGTGCAGGGCGCCAAATTCAACAACAAAAAAAATCTCATAATTAAAATTCCTCAAGCATACAAGTGTTTTACACAATTTTAAATATACAATTCTCGTTAATCCAGCCACAGTGTCTGATTTCAAAAATGCTTTACAGCGAAAGCACCAAAAACGATTATGTTAGGTCACCACCAACTCACAGAAAAACACAGCCATTTTTCCAGCCAAAGAGAGGAGTCACAAAAAGCACAAATAGAGATAAAATTAATCACTAACCTTTGATCTTCATCAGATGACACTCATAGGACGTCATGTTACACAATACATGTATGTTTTGTTCGATAAAGTGCATATTTATATTTTTTTAAATCATTTTACATTGGCGCGTTACGTTCAGTAGTTCTAAAACATGCAGTGATTGTGCAGAGGGCCACATGAATTCACAGAAATACTCATTATGAATGTTGATGAAAATTCAAGTGTTATGCGTGGAACTTTAGATACACTTCTCCTTAATGTAACCGCTTTGTCAGATTTCAAAAAAACTTTACGGAAAAAGCATAATCTGAGAACGGAGCTCAGAGCCCAAACCAGCCAAAAGAAATATCCGCCATGTTGGGTAGTCAACATTAGTCAAAAAGACCATTATAAATATTCACTTACTTTTGATGATATTCATCAGAATGCACTTCCAGGATTCGCAGTTCCACAATAAATGTTTGTTTTGTTCGATAATGTCCAAATAGCTTATTTTGTTAGGGCGTAAACAAATCCAAAAGCGCGTTCAGGTCCAGCCAAACGTCGGACGAAAAGTTCAAAAAGTTCCGTTACAGCCCGTAAAAACTTGTCAAACGATGTATGGAATCAATCTTAAGGATGTTTTTAACATAAATCTTCAATTATATTCCAACCGGACAATTCCTTTGTCTTCAGAAAAGCAAAGGAATGGGAGATACCTCTCATGTGAAATGCGCGTGACCAGCGCGTGACTGCTGGCAGACCTCTGACTCATTCCTCTCTCATTCTGTCCCACTTCAGAGTAGAAGCCTCAAACAACGTTCTAAAGACTGTTGACATCTAGTGGAAGCAATATCCCACTGTATCTACAATAGGGGCTGGGTTAAAAAACTACAAGCCTCAGATTTCCCACTTCCTGGTTGGATTTTTCTCAGATGTTTGCCTGCCATATGAGTTCTGTTATACTCACAGACATCATTCAAACAGTTTTAGAAACTTCAGAGTGTTTTCTATCCAATACCACTAATAATATGCATATATTAGCATCTGGGACAGAGTAGCAGGCATTCTTTATTAGAAAGCCAAGATGACCCTTCTTTGAATGTTGTATGATACACATGGAAGGAAAGGACACCTTAAATTGTGAAGTCTGTGAGAAAATGTGTTTGTTCACAACCCCTATAACAGAACCCTATATAGCCAAATAATGGAGTTTCATATAAAGCCAATGACCCAAACATATGTTTCACTCCAGAAACGCAATTCTGCCTATTTCCTGAGGAATACCTAGTATCTAACTAGTATCTAACTGTGAGAAGTAATTATATAGATTTGGTCATTAAAATCCTGGCAAATAGAGGGAGGCCAATTAATGTTTTGCTATTAAACATAACTAATATGAAATATCAGTGTTCCACCTGTGACAGACAACATTAACATCAATATTAGGGGTGACAGTAGATGCATTAATTTACTGCCAAAACTATATCTGCATGAACGAACATTTACATGTCTAGATAAGTAAGGGGTGTCAAAAGTCCGGACCACGGCTGGTCTAAGTAAAAATAATATTGGGAAAACTAACTCGACATACTTTAAAATGACTAAAACCAAATCGAAACAGTGTAGAAATGAAAATTGACCTACATTCATACATTTCCTTGACTGTGTCCAGCTCGCGAATAATCACATAAATTAAAGCTAGACATTCAGGCAGCTTCGGAAATTCCAGAAACAATGGCTTTTTGCTAATTTTGACGGCGAGGAAGTATAACCAATTTTCAGAGCAGCCCTCTAGACCTTGTTGACGACCGAATGCAGCCCCTACAGAGACAGGGTTGAGAGTACCAATCATTTTCCCAGCAGATGCACAAGCACATGTGGGTGTTTCTAGCCTCCGCATTTAAAAATCCAATTATGAAAAACTAGAACTTATTTCCGAAAGCTCACCGGAACTCTATTTCATTTCACAAACAGGTTCATAGCAAAGTTCATAGAATGCGACTGGAGATCAAGCAAAGGTCTCTGTCTACATTCAATGTAAAGAGTAATAACAAAGGAACGTGTTAATTACTATTATGTGAGCGTAACTATGTGGTTGTTCAAATATTTAGGCCAGGTAGTGTAACTGAGTTTACCTTGGGAAGTGACATACTTTTCTGCTTTACTTTTGCACCATCACTTGCTGAGTGGTTGCTCCTGGCAACAATCATGTACATTTCATGCTGGCACCTATAGTTGTGCTCCTAATAAATCCTCTTTGAAGCACATCAATTCTCTCTCTCTCGCTCTCCCCCCTTCCTCTATCCCTCCCTCCCTCTCCTTCTATGTCTCCCCCTCCCTCTACCTCCCTCCAAGATGAAAGATGTTCATTTCACTGCTTGGTCTTCAGAGCACAAGACTGAATGAACAAAACAACTCACCTGTAAATGAGGAAGCTGGAGATTCCAAAAATGATGAGGGCTAAGCCAGACCCGACAGCTACAATCCCCAGCACTGGAAGATGACCTGAAAATACAGGGAAACACAGCAATGTACACATTTATCCTTTTATTAACATTTCAAGATTTATAAAAAAAAATTCAAAACCAAATTATGCTTTCAAAAATCAATAGTATTAAAACTCCACAATGCTTTCCTGAAATGAATATATTCTGTATTTGGGTACCGTAGAACTTTATTTGCTTAAATCACTGAACGCAACATACACTTATTAGAAACAGGCTTCTATTTGAGCCAGGCGTCTATTTCCTTAATTCACACAGCTTTTGCTCATTTGCATAGTTAATTGTTTGATTCCAGCATTCACTTCCAGCATTTTAATCAACTTCTTCATTTCCTGCACTAATGTGTTACCATTTACACACTGTGTCACGTTTCTTTTTTCTTAGTATGACAGATAAATTATTCTCCTCTTTAACTGTGCATTTTTGATAGGTCATACTTTTGCCATTATAGGGCGATTGGCTGATTTCTGGGGGTTTGTACTCCCGAAGTTGTTGACTGTTTTGTGCTTACCAGTTAGCTAGTAGTTCTCAGCTGTTAGCAGCAGGCGCGCAATAGCCCCGTGGCTACCGCGCAGCTCCCCGGGGGCCTGCCGAGACTACCTTGCAGCTCCCCCAGGGCCTGCCGCTTAGCCCACAGAGAGAAGCACAAGGTTGAACTTCACTCAACTTTCTAGAGCAGTGGTCACCAACCGGTCGATCACGATCGACTGGTCGATGTCCAAGGCATTCTAAGTCGATTGCCAAACATTTCTGTAAAAAACCCAACAATAAAGCCTTGTGTTCCTATTTTTTTTATTTGTCTCGGGCTGATGGCGGTAGATACACTTGATTCAGCTGCCTTGCGTGCCGTGCAGGCGAACTGTTACCATTTTGAACCATTTCATATTGTAGAAGGTACAAACTCTGCCTTCCCACCAGGCCCGAGAGCAAATCAAGTACACTATAGGCCTAACGCTGGTCAATTGGACTACCGTGTCTGCAGTAACGTAGCAGGAATAAAAGAAAGCTATAGCAAAGTTGATACTGTGAGATTTCAAAACTAGAGAGATACTAGAGATGAACTCACTTGACAGTCTATGTTTAAGTTCTTACTCAGCACTGTCAACACTTTGTATTCAACACTTTTATAAGGCATAAAATGTGTGTTCTTCATATTTCCACTCAGCGCTACAACAAGCACTGCAGCAGTAAGGAATGAGTATGAAAGTGTATCTATAGGCTTGAGTTGTTGTTATTATTAGTGACTTGGGTCTTTTTTAATATCAAGGAATATTTCACTTTCTCTGCTCATAGGAGTAACAACATGAATTACTTAAATGTATGCTCCCTCAGCTGTGCCTCACAAGTAATACAACAATGGATCTATTACCGGTGTGTTCATATAGCCTACCTCAAATGTTTAAATAATGCATTGGCAGGGCAATTCAAGCAAAGCCAATATGCGTAGATCATTTATAGGCAGGGCCTATAGCTTACTGTACAAACCTCATTGCTACAGTACAGTTTTTAAATGGTTAATGTTTCATAGGCTTACGTTTAAGTCATGTAAAAAAAATTACTGAGTGGTAGATCTCGGCTTACATTTTGACTCAGAAGATGATCTTGACTCAGAAAAGTTTGGTGACCAATGTTCTAGAGTTTTCCCTGTTAACACTATTAACACTGTTTCCCTTTATTGTGGCAATTGTGATTGAATCAATGCAATATTATCCACTTTCAATGCAACATACCGAAACAAAACTAACAATGCAAGAGATTTGGTTGTAGGTTGTACTTTGATCTAGACTGTGTTTACAGCATGAGCGGTCATGAGTAGATGCGCTTGTTTTGAGATAAAAGCAAGAGCTGCACGTAGCCATGTGTGCACATTTGTTCATATCCTTTACTAGTTAGTGAGGTATTAGCCCAGTTATAGATCATTTGTAGTCAGCAATAAGGGAGTGATTGCTTCCTGCAAGAGCACAAAATGTTTACAATTCTAGACATATTTGAAAAGCGAGTCAGGTAAAGAGCTTTTTTTTTCTTAAAGGGGCAGTGTTGTATTTTGAGACCGGCTTGAATAAGCTAAGTAGCCAATAGGCAGAGGGTAGCATAATTTGTCTGATTCACTGTGATAATGGTATGGGAATAATAATGCATTTTATTTTGTAAAAGGTATTTTTTGCATCAAACAACACAACAACATTTTCAGTCATCTCCTTGTCTGAAGGACAAGTCCTGCATGTTTTTTTCCCAAAAGTCTCATGGAATGTAGGCCTACATTGAACACCAGACATTGACTGCTACTGTAGGGTGGGTGATACAATTGTTATGGGATGCATTTTCTCCATTGTTTTTGATGGTAGGCCACTCTGGTAGGCCTACATTATGATCAAATATCCACAGTAGCCTACTTGGGTACCGCCTCAGTGTTCACAGTAAACGCTCACTCAGTAAACGCGCACTGCATTTTCACAATGTTCAAGTTTGTGCTCAGCAGAATATGCTCAGTGCTGATTTATTTTTGAAGGAACATTGGTTAGCAGCCAATGGCTAGCAGTTTCTTACTGCCGATAAAAACAGATGATTGCCATCATTTTTCCAATCATTACTGAATTATTTAATGTAATAAGTCAAACATTAAACCTCGCAAACAATTCATAATATTTTTTAAATCTTTTATTTAATCAGGGGGGCCCAATTGAGACCAGGGTCTAATTTTCAATTGTTCCCTGAAAACAACATTACATTAGAACATCACAGGCATCAGAAACCAATTATTAATGTCAATCAAAACTCATTTATCATCAGGGTTTTCAAAATTCCCTAGTGGCACCAGGGAGTCCAAAATGTGTAACTAAAAGTGGATTTACCTAGTTCGATGGAGACCCGAGGAATCTCAAGAGTTAACCAAGACCTAACAACGAAGTTAGGTCATTCGGAAGCGTGTATAGTAGAGCTTTGTAAACAAAAATTGAGTAATGAAGTGATCTACGGGACTTTAATGAGGACTAGCCAACCTTTTGACACAGGATACAGTGATGCGTATTAAAACTATCACCTGTGATAAAGCGAAGGGCACTATGGTTGACGACATCCAAAGGTTTAAGAGTAGTGGCTGCTGCATTCCGATAAATGGTGTCCCCGTTGTCAAGAACTGTCAGGTAAGTTGACTGTACAATCTGCCTTCTGCTGTTCAGGGAGAAGGATGATATATTTCTATAAAAGAAGCCTACTTTAAATCTCTAACTAGCTCATCCGTATGTTTTTTAAACATCAAATTATTATCAATCCAAAACCCCAGATATTTATAGGAGGGAACCTACTCGATGAAAGAACCAACCAATGCATGAATGTGTAAGCCTTCTGAAATATTTCTAAGACCATTAGAAAACAGCGTACATTTAGTTTTCCCGCATTAAGTACCATTTTTTTTTTATTAACAAGGACTTTTAGCAAGGAAACAAAATCAGATTGCAGCTCCAACATAGCCTGGTCAGCCATAGGGGCAATAGCGTATATAACAGTGACATCTGCATACAGATGAATGTTGCAGGTTTTTGAAAATAGACCCATATTATTTATATAGATAGTAAAGAGGACAGGTCCCAAAATCCAGCTCTCAGGGGTACTTTTAGTAATACTATGGTCCCCTTGTAAATAATTCATTTAGACCAGGTGTTTATTTGAAACAGGCTTTTATCTGCTGAAATGTGCCGTATATTAAAAGGAACAGGCGGCTATTTGAGACTCACCGTTTAATTGTAGTTTTAGGGTATTCTATATTAGCCAGCACTTACAGACATAATATCCACCAGTAATATTTCCTAAAAATAACATATTGTACTTCCACACTAGCCTAAATTAAGCTCACACTGGCCTAAATTAAGCTCACACTGGCCTAAATTAAACTCACACTGGCCTAAATTAAGCTCACACTGGCCTAAATTAAACTCACACTGGCCTAAATTAAGCTCACACTGGCCTAAATTAAACTCACACTGGCCTAAATTAAACTCACACTCTCCTAAATTAAACTCACACTGGCCTAAATTAAACTCACACTCTCCTAAATTAAACTCACACTCTCCTAAATTAAACTCACACTGGCCTAAATTAAACTCACACTGGCCTAAATTAAACTCACACTGGCCTAAATTAAACTCACACTCTCCTAAATTAAACTCACACTGGCCTAAATTAAACTCACACTCTCCTAAATTAAACTCACACTCTCCTAAATTAAACTCACACTGGCCTAAATTAAACTCACACTGGCCTAAATTAAACTCACACTGGCCTAAATTAAACTCACACTCTCCTAAATTAAACTCACACTCTCCTAAATTAAACTCACACTGGCCTAAATTAAACTCACACTGGCCTAAATTAAACTCACACTGGCCTAAATTAAACTCACACTCTCCTAAATTAAACTCACACTGGCCTAAATTAAACTCACACTCTCCTAAATTAAACTCACACTGGCCTAAATTAAACTCACACTGGCCTAAATTAAACTCACACTGGCCTAAATTAAGCTCACACTCTTCTAAATTAAACTCACACTGGCCTAAATTAAACTCACACTCTTCTAAATTGAACTCACACTGGCCTAAATTAAACTCACACTGGCCTAAATTAAACTCACACTGGCCTAAATTAAGCTCACACTCTTCTAAATTAAATTCACACTGGCCTAAATTAAACAAACTGGCCTAAATTAAACTAACACTGGCCTAAATGAAGCTCACACTGGCCTAAATTAAACTCACACTGGCCTAAATTAAGCTCACACTGGCCTAAATTAAACTCACACTGGCCTAAATTAAACTCACACTCTCCTAAATTAAACTCACACTCTCCTAAATTAAACTCACACTGACCTAAATCAAACTCACACTGGCCTAAATTAAACAAACTGGCCTAAATTAAACTAACACTGGCCTAAATGAAGCTCACACTGGCCTAAATTAAACTCACACTGGCCTAAATTAAGCTCACACTGGCCTAAATTAAACTCACACTGGCCTAAATTAAACTCACACTCTCCTAAATTAAACTCACACTGGCCTAAATTAAACTCACACTCTCCTAAATTAAACTCACACTGGCCTAAATTAAACTCACACTCTTCTAAATTAAACTCACACTGGCCTAAATTAAACTCACACTGGCCTAAATTAAACTCACACTGGCCTAAATTAAACTCACACTCTCCTAAATTAAACTCACACTGGCCTAAATTAAACTCACACTGGCCTAAATTAAACTCACACTGGCCTAAATTAAACTCACACTGGCCTAAATTAAACTCACACTCTTCTAAATTAAACTCACACTGGCCTAAATGAAACTCACACTCTCCTAAATGAAACTCACACTCTTCTAAATTAAACTCACACTGGCCTAAATGAAACTCACACTCTCCTAAATGAAACTCACACTCTTCTAAATTAAACTCACACTGGCCTAAATCAAACTCACACTGGCCTAAATTAAACTCACACTCTCCTAAATGAAACTCACACTGGCCTAAATAAAACCTACACTGGCCTAAATTAAACAAACTGACCTAAATCAAACTCACACTGGCCTAAATTAAACAAACTGACCTAAATCAAACTCACACTGGCCTAAATTAAACAAACTGGCCTAAATTAAACTAACACTGGCCTAAATGAAGCTCACACTGGCCTAAATTAAACTCACACTGGCCTAAATTAAACTCACACTCTTCTAAATTAAACTCACACTGGCCTAAATGAAACTCACACTCTCCTAAATGAAACTCACACTCTCCTAAATTAAACTCACACTGGCCTAAATTAAACTCACACTGGCCTAAATTAAACTCACACTGGCCTAAATTAAACTCACACTCTCCTAAATTAAACTCACACTGGCCTAAATTAAACTCACACTCTCCTAAACTAAACTCACACTGGCCTAAATTAAACTCACACTCTCCTAAATTAAACTCACACTGGCCTAAATTAAACTCACACTCTCCTAAATTAAACTCACACTGGCCTAAATTAAACTCACACTGGCCTAAATTAAACTCACACTGGCCTAAATTAAACTCACACTCTCCTAAATTAAACTCACACTGGCCAAAATTAAACTCACACTCTTCTAAATTAAACTCACACTGGCCTAAATTAAACTCACACTCTCCTAAATGAAACTCACACTCTTCTAAATTAAACTCACACTGGCCTAAATCAAACTCACACTGGCCTAAATTAAACTCACACTCTCCTAAATTAAACTCACACTGGCCTAAATTAAACAAACTGACCTAAATCAAACTCACACTGGCCTAAATTAAACAAACTGGCCTAAATTAAACTAACACTGGCCTAAATGAAGCTCACACTGGCCTAAATTAAACTCACACTGGCCTAAATTAAGCTCACACTGGCCTAAATTAAACTCACACTGGCCTAAATTAAACTCACACTCTCCTAAATTAAACTCACACTCTCCTAAATTAAACTCACACTGGCCTAAATTAAACTCACACTGGCCTAAATTAAACTCACACTGGCCTAAATTAAACTCACACTGGCCTAAATTAAACTCACACTGGCCTAAATTAAACTCACACTGGCCTAAATTAAACTCACACTGGCCTAAATTAAACTCACACTCTCCTAAATTAAACTCACACTGACCTAAATTCAACTCACAATGGCCTAAATTAAACTCACACTGGCCTAAATTAAACTCACACTGGCCTAAATTAAACTCACACTCTCCTAAATTAAACTCACACTGGCCTAAATTAAACTCACACTCTCCTAAATTAAACTCACACTGGCCTAAATTAAACTCACACTCTCCTAAATTAAACTCACACTGGCCTAAATTAAACTCACACTCTTCTAAATTAAACTCACACTGGCCTAAATCAAACTCACACTGGCCTAAATTAAACTCACACTCTCCTAAATTAAACTCACACTGGCCTAAATTAAACAAACTGACCTAAATCAAACTCACACTGGCCTAAATTAAACAAACTGGCCTAAATTAAACTAACACTGGCCTAAATGAAGCTCACACTGGCCTAAATTAAACTCACACTGGCCTAAATTAAGCTCACACTGGCCTAAATTAAACTCACACTGGCCTAAATTAAACTCACACTCTCCTAAATTAAACTCACACTCTCCTAAATTAAACTCACACTGGCCTAAATTAAACTCACACTGGCCTAAATTAAACTCACACTGGCCTAAATTAAACTCACACTGGCCTAAATTAAACTCACACTGGCCTAAATTAAACTCACACTGGCCTAAATTAAACTCACACTGGCCTAAATTAAACTCACACTCTCCTAAATTAAACTCACACTGACCTAAATTCAACTCACAATGGCCTAAATTAAACTCACACTGGCCTAAATTAAACTCACACTGGCCTAAATTAAACTCACACTCTCCTAAATTAAACTCACACTGGCCTAAATTAAACTCACACTCTCCTAAATTAAACTCACACTGGCCTAAATTAAACTCACACTCTCCTAAATTAAACTCACACTGGCCTAAATTAAACTCACACTCTTCTAAATTAAACTCACACTGGCCTAAATTAAACTCACACTCTCCTAAATGAAACTCACACTCTTCTAAATTAAACTCACACTGGCCTAAATCAAACTCACACTGGCCTAAATTAAACTCACACTCTCCTAAATTAAACTCACACTGGCCTAAATTAAACAAACTGACCTAAATCAAACTCACACTGGCCTAAATTAAACAAACTGGCCTAAATTAAACTAACACTGGCCTAAATGAAGCTCACACTGGCCTAAATTAAACTCACACTGGCCTAAATTAAGCTCACACTGGCCTAAATTAAACTCACACTGGCCTAAATTAAACTCACACTCTCCTAAATTAAACTCACACTCTCCTAAATTAAACTCACACTGGCCTAAATTAACTCACTGCTAATTAAACTCACACTGGCCTAAATTAAACTCACACTGGCCTAAATTAAACTCACACTGGCCTAAATTAAACTCACACTGGCCTAAATTAAACTCACACTGGCCTAAATTAAACTCACACTGGCCTAAATTAAACTCACACTCTCCTAAATTAAACTCACACTGACCTAAATTCAACTCACAATGGCCTAAATTAAACTCACACTGGCCTAAATTAAACTCACACTGGCCTAAATTAAACTCACACTCTCCTAAATTAAACTCACACTGGCCTAAATTAAACTCACACTCTCCTAAATTAAACTCACACTGGCCTAAATTAAACTCACACTCTCCTAAATTAAACTCACACTGGCCTA
This sequence comes from Oncorhynchus kisutch, assembly GCF_002021735.2. NCBI lineage: Eukaryota > Metazoa > Chordata > Actinopteri > Salmoniformes > Salmonidae > Oncorhynchus > Oncorhynchus kisutch. The sequence goes on along the minus strand of NC_034196.2, from coordinate 21,389,005 downwards.
AATTAAACTCACACTCTTCTAAATTAAACTCACACTGGCCTAAATCAAACTCACACTGGCCTAAATTAAACTCACACTCTCCTAAATTAAACTCACACTGGCCTAAATTAAACAAACTGACCTAAATCAAACTCACACTGGCCTAAATTAAACAAACTGGCCTAAATTAAACTAACACTGGCCTAAATGAAGCTCACACTGGCCTAAATTAAACTCACACTGGCCTAAATTAAGCTCACACTGGCCTAAATTAAACTCACACTGGCCTAAATTAAACTCACACTCTCCTAAATTAAACTCACACTCTCCTAAATTAAACTCACACTGGCCTAAATTAAACTCACACTGGCCTAAATTAAACTCACACTGGCCTAAATTAAACTCACACTGGCCTAAATTAAACTCACACTGGCCTAAATTAAACTCACACTGGCCTAAATTAAACTCACACTGGCCTAAATTAAACTCACACTCTCCTAAATTAAACTCACACTGACCTAAATTCAACTCACAATGGCCTAAATTAAACTCACACTGGCCTAAATTAAACTCACACTGGCCTAAATTAAACTCACACTCTCCTAAATTAAACTCACACTGGCCTAAATTAAACTCACACTCTCCTAAATTAAACTCACACTGGCCTAAATTAAACTCACACTCTCCTAAATTAAACTCACACTGGCCTAAATTAAACTCACACTCTTCTAAATTAAACTCACACTGGCCTAAATCAAACTCACACTGGCCTAAATTAAACTCACACTCTCCTAAATTAAACTCACACTGGCCTAAATTAAACTCACACTGGCCTAAATTAAACTCACACTGGCCTAAATTAAACAAACTGACCTAAATCAAACTCACACTGGCCTAAATTAAACAAACTGACCTAAATCAAACTCACACTGGCCTAAATTAAACTCACACTGGCCTAAATTAAACTCACACTGGCCTAAATTAAACTCACACTGGCCTAAATTAAACTCACACTGGCCTAAATTAAACTCACACTGGCCTAAATTAAACTCACACTCTCCTAAATTAAACTCACACTGACCTAAATTCAACTCACAATGGCCTAAATTAACTTCACACTGGCCTAAATTAAACAAACTGGCCTAAATTAAACTCACACTGGCCTAAATTAAACAAACTGGCCTAAATTAAACTCACACTGGCCTAAATTAAACTCACACTGGACTAAATTAAACTCACACTGGCCTAAATTAAACTCACACTGGCCTAAATTAAACTCACACTCTCCTAAATTAAACTCACACTGGCCTAAATTAAACTCACACTGGCCTAAATTAAACAAACTGGCCTAAATTAAACTCACACTGGCCTAAATTAAACAAACTGGCCTAAATTAAACTCACACTGGCCTAAATTAAACTCACACTGGACTAAATTAAACTCACACTGACCTAAATTCAACTCACAATGGCCTAAATTAAACTCACACTGGCCTAAATTAAACTCACACTGGCCTAAATTAAACTCACACTCTCCTAAATTAAACTCACACTGGCCTAAATTAAACTCACACTCTCCTAAATTAAACTCACACTGGCCTAAATTAAACTCACACTCTCCTAAATTAAACTCACACTGGCCTAAATTAAACTCACACTCTTCTAAATTAAACTCACACTGGCCTAAATCAAACTCACACTGGCCTAAATTAAACTCACACTCTCCTAAATTAAACTCACACTGGCCTAAATTAAACTCACACTGGCCTAAATTAAACTCACACTGGCCTAAATTAAACAAACTGACCTAAATCAAACTCACACTGGCCTAAATTAAACAAACTGACCTAAATCAAACTCACACTGGCCTAAATTAAACTCACACTGGCCTAAATTAAACTCACACTGGCCTAAATTAAACTCACACTGGCCTAAATTAAACTCACACTGGCCTAAATTAAACTCACACTGGCCTAAATTAAACTCACACTCTCCTAAATTAAACTCACACTGACCTAAATTCAACTCACAATGGCCTAAATTAAACTCACACTGGCCTAAATTAAACTCACACTGGCCTAAATTAAACAAACTGGCCTAAATTAAACTCACACTGGCCTAAATTAAACAAACTGGCCTAAATTAAACTCACACTGGCCTAAATTAAACAAACTGGCCTAAATTAAACTCACACTGGCCTAAATTAAACTCACACTGGACTAAATTAAACTCACACTGGCCTAAATTAAACTCACACTGGCCTAAATTAAACTCACACTCTCCTAAATTAAACTCACACTGGCCTAAATTAAACTCACACTGGCCTAAATTAAACAAACTGGCCTAAATTAAACTCACACTGGCCTAAATTAAACAAACTGGCCTAAATTAAACTCACACTGGCCTAAATTAAACTCACACTGGACTAAATTAAACTCACACTGGCCTAAATTAAACTCACACTGTCCTAAATTGGTGTCTTGGAGATATATGTAACGTACCACTTGCTGCATCACCGCAGTCTTTCAAATGTGCCTTTTTCAACCATCCTCCTATAAGTGACCCTCTGTGTGGCTCCATTACAGTTCTCCTTCAGTCTAACTCATGCTACCTGAGTCAGAAGGTCATTCCTAGACATGGCAGAATCCTGTCTGTCTCTTAACCTTGTTCAGCAGGCATACTGTAATATATCATCGTGCATGAGTGTCCTGTCTTCCTCATATACCACTGAGACAGCCAGACTCACAAGTCAGATAATTATTTGTGGATGGACTCTATTTGGAGAGATCGTTACTTCTCAACACTCTCCCCCACATTCAATATCTATAGATACCATATCAACACATTGCAGTGGCCAACCCAATTATTATTTATTAGCTAATACGTGTATATTACTTCATAACAAATGTTGCTCCTTCTACAGTAGCCACATTTTTTCATCCATATGTTCCTTCCATGAAAAACCATGTTGCACATGAAATAGAATCAACGCAGATGGTACAACATGTAGCAGAATTAGTCAAAACTGCTGTACTACTATATAAGCACCTGACTTACCTATGAATCACTTGTACAGGAGCCAGCCTACTTTACATACCATCAGCACAGGTGGGGTCATCAGAAGAGAAGACGCACGGTGGGTTATCCAGAGGTGGGCTTCCTTTGGGCCAATGAATCCTCTCCGTTGAGGACCAGATGATCTCTTTGTTAGTTCCATTGTAATGGGCCACAAGCTGCAAAACATCAAGAAAACGTTTATGCAATTTTTACAAACGCGATGGCAGAAATTCCCATGGCCAAATGATACATTCAGAGGGATGAAAATGGAGCATGTTACCTAATTCAAATTAGCTGTTTTCTGCCACTTCAAATAAGAGCACAAAGCACAGTATTACTCTAATGAGTGCCTGTTTAAATTCACAGTAGCATTAAAGCTGCATATTAAAATAGCCGTTACTCTTTTTCAGTGCCTTTAAAACATATGAGCCCATCAGTGAAGAAAGCACATCTTTGGCATGCTTTATTGGGGCACGTCCATAATAAATAACTATGTGACTAAAATGTTCAACATTAACATATACTAATATGTATAGCAAGACACAATATTGTTGACTTAACAGAACTGGCAACTTTTCAGACAAATTAGCTGTTTGGTAAAGGTTGTCTGAGAAATGGTGGCCTTTCAGCTCTAGCAATGGGAGGTTTATTGTTTGATGCTATGGGATTTGTCAGCCCAGTCAATAGCTTCCCTTTTCACAGAAGGGCATTGTGAAACATGACTCCCATGTCTCTAACCAGTCGCTGGAGAATGTCAGTTTAGCCTGCCTCCTTAGTGGAGGGCCAAACAGGCATGTTGGGGATCACTGCTAGCCAGTCTGTGAAGGGGAAGGGCAGCCCCACTCAGAGGGATGTAAAAACAATGCAGGTTGTAACCGTTTGTTGTGGAGCAGGAGGACCACTCAACTCAACCATTTATCAATGGATTAACTAGTTGCTGGTTTCTACAGAACCGTGGCTTTCTAATCAGCTATTTACTCACATCGGGAAGTTTTGGTTAGGTTAGTGGACTCGCTGATCAATCTGGAACATTTGTGTCCTCCAGAGAGCAACTCTGGAACAGTTCAGAGAGTCATGGAAGTGTTTGTAGAGCACAAGACAAGATAAACAAATATCTTCATTTGAATTTCAGGGAAATTTTAGTTTTTTACACATCTTATCATTAAAAGAGTACTGTACTCCAGAATACTGTATCTCCCAAACAGTAATAGCCTTTGCATGATGTTGAACATTTACTTTTAATTACATTGATGGCATCTTGGCAATTCCCAAGCAAAGCATTGGGATTTCAGCTCCACATAATTCATTATGTGGAGAGGAATTTTGAGGGAAATTGTTGTAATTACAGCAACTGTAACATCTGTAACAGATTAGACCGGTCCCCCAAAAGCACTGCTCTCACTCATTACTAGTATTTACTACTGAAATATAAAATGTAAAAACCATAAAGTAAAAGAATTGATCTTGTGACAACATATATTTTTGTAGTTTAGAAATATAAATGTCTATGGAAATGTTGGCTAGAGCCATAAACAATAACTATAAATAAGACTGTATAAATAATCTGCATCCCTCATCACCTCTGTGGGATATTGTAAAAGCAGGAATTTGAAAATGAACACCGTTAATGAAAGTTCACATAAGAAAACACATATTGATAATGCCCGATGTTTACTTGGAGAACTCTTAAGGGTTATCTTGTAAATCACACTCAAAACTAACCTAAAAGTACCTTTGTCATAGTGAACATATGGCCACTCATCAAAGCATACTTGCATGACATCATTACATGCAGCTCAAATCTCATGATGATGCCAAAGTGATCAGTCTATCTGAGCCAGTCAGAGCCATGAGCTGCAATCCCCACCACTGTGCATTGTGTGCATTTCAGACCACAATTCAAACAGTATAAAATAATGGTGCACTGTCTACCACTATGGTAAATTAGCAACAAATGTATTGTGTAATGTTTATAAACTATTGGTCCTTTTTGAAATAGTAATAAGTATCCTGACCTGAACACAACTGTACAGTTAACTTGCCAGAAAAACAAAGCCTGAAAATAAAATAGCAAGTTGTGTCTTTCTGTGAGTGGCTTCCAAAATAGACAAGCTTTAGATGTCTAGCTTAAATTGATCTACCTGCAGAAGTATCACTTACCCCATACTCTCCAGATTCCTGGTTTGTCATTGCCCAGAGGTTAAAATCAGTGTTCCTGGCATTGTTTTTGTCTGTGGTCACAAGTCCTGTAACCCCTTAAACACAGAAAACCTTCACATTTAGACATTTCATATCACTCATAATGCAACAATGGGTTTAACAAATGCAATACCTTTTCCCTTCCCAATTGACACCAAATAGATGAATGCAAAGTCAACTAAACACATCACCATGATCAACTCATAATATTCACCCCAGAATCGCAGGTTTTGCATCCTCTGTGTGATGCTGATTCCATCGTTCTGGGAGCCCCCCTCAGCTAGCGTGTCCTCCAAGGCCTTAGCATACATCACAAAGCCATCATAGAAGCAGCCAGCGATGAAATCCATCTGAAAGGAATGGAATGGAGGTCTGTACATAAGCCAGCAAGAGAGTATTCTTCATGATCTTCATGTCTGAAACAAGTCTGAAACCAACAGGAACCTGAACAGCTTCTAGCCCCAAGCCATAAGACTGCTACATAGTTAGCCAAATAGCAACCTGGACTATCTCCATTGACCCTTGTTGCATTTGACTCATCACATATGCTGCTGCTACTGCTTATTATCTATCCTGTTGCATAGTCACTTTACCACTACCTATATGTACATATCTACCTCAATTACCTTGTACCCTTGCACATCAACTCGGTACTGGTACCCCGTGTATATAGTCAAGTTATTGTTACTCATTGTGTATCTATTCCTTGTGTTATTATTTTTCTATTATTTCAAAAATGTTCTCTCTGCATTGTCGGGAAGGGCCCGTATGTAAGCATTTCACCTGTTGTTTACGAAGCATGTGACAAATAACATTTGATTGATTGATTGACTTTGTTTACCATTTACCTGGAATTCTACCTTGACCCCTATAGGCATGGGTCTATGGCTGTCTCTAGTTAAATATCTGTTTGCATACACTTAGTCTGCCAAAAGGCTATACACCTTCACAAAGAAGAGTGAAGTTTTTCATGAATCAAAGAAGTCCATTAATAACTATGCATAAATGATCTGAATGTATGATCTCTCTTGGGTCCTTTGAAAGATATTTCAAAAACACAGTGCTTTTTTTCTAGTGTGGAGAATCCTATCAAAGGTGTAAAAGCCTTTTAACAAATAAACTTTGTGGCTCTGATGCTGAGATGTGGCAGGATTTCAAACAACTTACCAGAGAGGGTTCTATGTTCACATCAAAGTCCTTCTGAGCTCTAATGTGGAGCTCATCTTGGAACTGTTTGTACTCTGGATTATCAGGCTCCCTGTATGTTATTACCAACACAGACTGGGCGGAAGAGAGAGACAACAATGAGAAAGTGGAGCATTCCTGTGGAATTACACAGGGATGTAATTTCAACCTCAGTCCATAGGGGACTTGGCTTCGGGACACAACATCGGTAGTCTGTGTAATACTTGGAATCCCTGAGTTGTGCATCGTTCTCTATCAAATAAACATGAATCCAACTTTTGTCCAAACAGCAGACCAGGCAATTCACGTGAGACTTCCTACCACAAAATCTACCACTGTCTACACAGGAGGAATATGGTACGGATTTGATAAAAGTTGATTCATATGTATATTTGATAGCGAGGGACACATTTCACTTCACGTCTGGTGGGTAGAGTTCCTATAAATTACACATATACCTGAGTTGACAGGAAAGTTTTTTTTGCCGTAGTATCAACCCACCAAAACAATTCACAACTCAGGGAGTCCCAACTAATACAGACTCTGGATGTCCCAGAGTCTGTATTCTACAAACACGTCACACAATAATTAGATGCTACGCACTTGCTCAGCATCTGGATTAAACTCTAGTTTCATGTCAAGTCAAACAGCATTTACAGCATTTTCAGAACCTAATACCTCTAAACTGCATTTTCCTTTTAATCGGGATTGGAATGATTTTAGTATCCTATTTTAAATTGTTGGTGTTGAGCTGCCATACCCAACTGACATGCTTGGAATTACACCCAGAGCATCATAAACATGTAACAACTACTGTTTGACAGATTTTTAATGGTATGCAGAGTGATTTCCTACTGGGTGGAAATGTCAATGATAAACATTACATTTGAAGTGTATTGTCAACACCAGAAGTAGGATTAATGACGAACAGATGTCTCCTCTTTTATAATCTAAACGGTTTAATTAAAAGTCCATTATGAGTAAACAGCAACAACATTATTTATAGTGAAGATTAGACAATCTGCTGTATCCAAATACACTTAAACTTATAGACATGTCTTGAAGAGAAGGCAAAAACATAGAAGAGCAGCTGTGGTAACTCTGTATATTGCTTATGTTATCCCTCATTCCCAGTTGCACTACTTGTTACAAATTTGCTATTACACGACAGTTGTGTCTTGTTGCATATTGTTTGATTATGTCTGGATGGAAAAGCACGCTTTCTGCCAAATCTCAATATAAGGTCATCACTTGAGTTTTGACTTGTACTGTGCCTTCTTGATATACTGAAATAAGCTTCATCCTGCTGAATGGCTCGACATAGTAATGATAAACAACCAACTTCCAAAAGCAATCAACGTTCTATGTGCAGCATATTGCCATTTTACTGAGTTACAGTTCATATGAGGAAATCAGTCAATTGAAAAAAATGAATTAGGGCCTAATCTATGGATTTCACATGACTTGGAATACGGATATTAGTCTGTTGGTCAAAGACACAAAAAATAGGCCTCAGGATCTTGTCACGGTATTTCTGTGCATTTAAATTGCCATCAATAAAAGGAATCAATATTAACTATGTATTAGTAAATCTCTACGAAGTTCTTCAGTTTATCTAAAATCCAACCAAAGTGTATTGGTCCCGTGCACAGGATACAGGGTGTAAACAGTACAGTGAAATGCTTACTTGCAAGCTCTCAACAGTGCAGTACACATTTATAAAGAAAAAGTACATAATAAGTAATAGATAGGTAGTAAGAAGAAAAATAGCCATGTTTGGAAATATATACATAATATTAATATACAGTATAGACAATGAAATGTGCTAAAGTGAGTAGTGACATGACATGGTTGAGCAGCTTTGATAAATAATAATAAATAGTAGCAGCAATGTTGCCCATGTGTGTGTGTGTGTGTGTGTGTGTGTGTGTGTGTGTGTGTGTGTGTGTGTTTCCATCTAGCGTGTCCCACTATCTCCATCTACAGTGCCTACAGAAAGTATTCACACCCCTTGACTTTTGACACGTTGTTGTGTTATAAAGTAGGATTAAAATGGATTTAGTTCTCATTTTTGGCAACTATCTACACAAAATACTCAGTGGAAGAAAAATTCTACAATTTATAAAACATTTATGAAAAATAAAATAATAATATATCTTGATTAGATAAGTACTCACCCCTTGAGTCAATACATTTTTGAAACACCTTTGGCAGCAATTACAGCTGCGAGTCTTTCTGGGTAAGTCTCTAAGAGTGATTACAGCTGTGAGTCTTTCTGGGTACGTCTCTAAGAGCTTTACACACCTGGATGGTACAATATTTACCCATTATTATTCTAACAATTATTCAAGCTCTGTCGAGTTGGTTGTTGATCATTGCTAGAAAGCCATTTTCAAGTCTTGCCTTGAAAATGTGAAATCCCTGAGCAGTTTCCCTTCCCTTCCGGCAACTTAGTTAGGAAGAACGCCTGTATCTTTATAGTGACTGTGTGTATTGATACACCAACCAAAGCCTAATTAATAACTTCATCAAACTCAAAGGAATATTCAGCTTATTGACTCAAAACATTTCAGCTTTTCATTTTGTATATGTTCTACAAACAAAATTCCACTTTGACATTATGGGGTATTTGTGTGTAGATCAGTGGCACAATTTTAAATTCAGGATGTAACAACAAAATGTGGAAAAAGTAAAGGGGTCTTAATACATTCAGAAGGCACTGTATGTGCCTTGATATTCTACCCTAAACTTTTGTATTGTAACACTTCAGAAAAAGATCTGCAATTGCCAGACAATAGCAGACATGTTTTACACCACTTACTAATTAAGATGACTCAGTCAAGTTAATTAGCCCAACTTTTCTTTATCAATCCAAAGCCATTTGTAGCACCTTTCATTTGGAGTTCAACACCGGAATCCACATTTCCAATACTAAGTAGGTGACTACAGTAACTGCAGTGCAGTCAGTGACATTTAACAGCCAAATTGGAAGAGGAGCATCTGTACCCCCACTCACTTGTTTTTTGACACATTAATATGCATAAGTGGCTTTTAGCTGAAAAAAACACTCTCTCCTTCATTAAGTCCATCCAAGTATTAAAGTCCAAGCAGAGATGGGGGGGAGGCAGGGAGTAAGTTATGACCTTTCTACAGATTATTGCCTGCCGGAGTCTGAACCATTATGAAGTTTGCATTTTGCAATTTCCTTTTGCAATTTGTGGGACCACTAATTGTTATTATAAGCAAAGGTCAGTTCTGACTTGAATGCAGTGAGTAAGCCTGGTTTAGGGGAAGTTTGTGGGTTGGATTAAAAGGATGTGATGGCTTACCTCGTTAACTGTTAAGTTATGGATCAGTGAACCAAAATTGTTCCAAGCTGGTTGTCAATGGCTGGTGACAAACAACAAACATATACATTGTACCTCATGCAATTTGTATTTGTTTACTGTCTATAAACATTTTGTTTTGTTTTAAGATAAACCTTTACAGTAATTCATACACGTAGGCTACATGTGGGTCAACCTCATTCAACTTGATGAACTTTGTGTTCCCTTTAATACAGGTTCATTGGAACAGAGGGGTGTGAAGGTATTCTTTTGATGGACAGGCTGCTGATTCACACACGAATGAGAGGTTTTGAATTGAATGTCCTCAGTGAAAGACATCCATTTCACATGCCAAATGGCAGTTTCAGACTTGTGATCCTGTCTGGCTCCAATTACCGAAGGGGGGAAAGAACTGACAGTTCTGCACCAACTAATTGACAGAGTATTTGGACACAATTACTCCAAAAGGATTCTGCAATAAATTAAATGAATCAAACATAATGAATGAAATGGAAGGAATATTTCTCTGTCTCCATCCATGTTTGTCTGTCTGTCTGCCTGTCAGTCTCAGTGCAGTGTACCTTGAAGACCTTGATGGGATCAATCCAGAGGCTGTCGTTGTTCAGCCAGGGTTTGCGCTCCGTTAGGCTTTCAGCAAACACGTCCAGATAGAAGATGGCGTAGTTCTCAGGGTCTGGGATCTCACTCTGGAAAAGCTTCATGATTTTCAGAAACGTGTCCGGAGGCCCGCAGATATACACAACTGTAGAGAAGACAAAAAAACACAAAAGTTACTTATAACTGATTATCTGAATTATGGTTCTATTTCCGATAACTGCTTTAGCTATCAAACCTCTCCATTTTGTGAATTGCTCCTCTTATCATTGGTAGACTAGATGTAGATATGAACCATATGAGGTATGGAAATCAATCCAAATCAGTAACTTCTGGGGAATGCTGTTATGAGGAATCATGTGTAGGTACGCCTACTGAAGTTGCACAGCCATGTGTCTGCTATTTAGGGGGAGTGTGCATGTGTGTTTAGAGTGTTTAAAGCTGTCTGTGCTGTATGCCTGCCTACATAATACCATCCCATTCTGTTTTCATGCAGTCTGCTCCATAGACAGTATGTCTGTAGGCAGTATTTCCATTCGCTGCATATGTCATAGTGACTGCTGCCAGCTCTAAGGCAGTCCTCCCAGTTAGCAGACATTTCCTCAAGTGTTAGACCAAAGTCGGCACAGACCGCCTCGCAGACCCCAACTCTCATCTCTTCCAACATAGCTCACAAGTAGTCATGCCAAGTAGTCATGCCAAGTAGTCCTGATGTCTCCTGGACATCGTCCAAAACAAATGTACAAAAAGGCGGGGGGGAAAGTCAACCTGTGTTGTAGGAATCTGGAGGATCTGGATCTGCCTGGGCTTAACTTATTACAAAGCACATCAAATTGTTTGGTAAAATTTTGTTTCACTTAGCGGCAGACTCAAAGATAGCAACCAGCCCACCTTACCTGAACTCTCCATTTCTAGTAGAAGGCAGCATTAGCTCCCATGACTCACACAACATCTACACGTAGAGAAACGTAATGCTGCAATGACAATTAAATGCATCCCATTCTGTTCATAATCAAGCGCCTGAGTCTCCAAGCCTATATCATGATTACATTCTATTTATACTTTTCCCAGGCGTGACGCTTGAAAGAAGACCAATGGAACAGTCTCTGCAAAATTGCATGTTTAGAAACGACCATCAACGTCACAGTGTTTTGTGTAATGTGTATCTTACTTATTAAAGTGTAATACAGAGATCATTTTAGAGATAATTATTCGGTAGACCATTGTGTTACCATGGTCTAATCTGTCCGATGGACTTGAACAACTCTCGTAAGAGGACTTAGGAACCGGACGCCTTCGTCGCATGTCTTTGTCCAGGAAGTTGTACACAACTTCCATAAACACATTTATATCTACAATAGACAGAAAAGAGCCAGTCACACAACACAAATGTGATGCATGCGGACAGTTTTTGATATACAGAACCAGTCAAAAGTTTGGACACACCTACTCATTCCAGGGTTTTCTTTATTTGTGCTATTTTCTACATTGTAGAATAATAGTGAAGACATCAAAAGTATGAAATAACACATATGGAATCATGTAGTAACCATAAAAGTGTTAAATAAATTAAAATATATTTTATATTTGAGATTCTTTGCCTTGATGACAGCTTTACACACTCTTGGCATTCTCTCAACCAGCTTCATGAGGTAGTCACCTGGAATGCATTTCAATTAACATGTGTGCCTTGTCAAATTTGTGGAATTTCTTTCCTTCTTAATCTGTTTGAGCCAATCAGTTGTGTTGTGACAAGGTAGGGGTGGTATACATAAGATAGCCCTATTTGATGAAAGACCAAGTCCATATTATGGCAAGAACAGCTCAAATAAGCAAAGAGAAATGACAGTCCAGCATTACTTTAAGACATGAAGGTCAGTCAATTCATAAAATGTCAAGAACTTTTAAAGTTTCTTCAAGTGCAGTTGCAAAAACCATCAACCGCTATGATGAAACACATCTCAACATCAACTGTTCAGAGTAGACTGCGTGAATCAGGCCTTCATGGTCGAATGCTGCAAAGAAACCACTAATAAAGGACACCAATAATAAGAAGAGACTTGCTAGGGCAAAGAAACATGAGCAATGGACATTAGACCAGTGGAAATCAGCCCTATGGGCCTATGAGTCCAAATTTGAGATTTTTGGTTACAACCGCCATGTCTTTGTGAGATGCAGAGTAGGTGACCAGATGATCTCCGCATGTGGGGTTCCCACCGTGAAGCATGGAGGAGGAGGTGTGATAGTGTGGGGGTGCTTTGCTGGTGACACTGTCGTGATTCATTTAACACTTAACCAGCATGGCCACCACAGCATTCTGCAGCGATACGCCATCCCATCTGGTTTGCGCTTAGTGGGACTATAATTTGTTTTTCAACAGGACAATGATCCAAAACACACCTCCAGGCTGTATAAGGGCTATTTGACCAAGATGGAGAGTGATGGAGTGCTGCATCAGATGACCTGGCCTCCACAATCACCCGGCCTCAACCCAATTGAGATGGTTTGAGATGAGTTGGACCGCAGAGTGAAGGAAAAGCAGCCAACAAGTGCTCAGCATATGTGGGAACTATGTTGGAAAAGCATTCCTCATGAAGCTGGTTGAGAGAATGCCAAAAGTGTGCAAAGTTGTCAATAAGGCAAAGGGTGGCTACTTTGAAGAATCTCAAATATAAAATATATTTTGATTTGTTTAACACTTTTTTGGATACTTCATGATACTTCCATATGTGTTATTTTATAGTTTTGATGTCTTCACTATTATTCTACAATGTAGAAAATAGTACAAATAAAGAAAAAACCCTTGAATGAGTAGGTGTGTCTAGACTCTTGACTGGTACTGTATATATATATATATATATATTACAGGAAACACAATTTGTGTGATTTCAGTGAGAGGTCTATATAGTACCTGTGCTACATTATGTTGGCAACCCTGTTAGCACTCAGGTAGTCTGCAACAAACATTCACATACAGTATGTGCCTCCACAAAAGAGAGGAGACACAGCTTGATGTATTCTTCCTTCCAGCCATGTGGCATTTTTTACCTTTATTTAACTAAACAAGTCAGTTAAGAACTTGCCTCTACCTTCTTGCCCTTTGTTCTTTTGTCTGTACCCAATAATGTTTGTACCAGGTTTTGTGCTGCTACCATGTTGTTTTGCTACCATGTTGTTGTCATGCTGTGTTGCTTCCATGCTGTGTTGTCATGTGTTGCTGCCTTGCTATGTTTATGTAATGTTGTGTTGTTTCTCTTGTTTTGTTCTATATTTATATATACATGTATTATATATGAATCCCAGCCCCTGTCCCCGCAGGTCTTTTGCCTTTTGGTAGGCCATCATTGTAAATAAGAATTTGTTCTTTACTGACTTGCCTAGTTAAATAAAGGTTAAAAAATAAATAAAAATAAAATAACACATTTCTTATTTACAATGACAGCCTACACCGGCCAAACACAGATGACGCTGGGCCAATTGTGCGCTGCCGTATGGGACTCCCAATCACAGCCGGTTGTGATAGAGCCTGTATTTGAACCAGGGTGTCTGTAGTGACGCCTCTAGCACTGCCTTAGACCGCTGTGCCACTTGGGAGCCCAAGTGTATGTGTGCTTTTTAGTGGTCTGAAAATGATCAAGGTGTGAGCTTTCTCCACAAGTAACCTGGTGGGACTTTGAAAACATAATTGGCCTCATGTTCAGTCTGGTTGTTAAGGTTTGTTCATTTGAGGCAGGTAAATGTTTTTGGGGGGAGATATTACATGTTTCTACCATTTCTCTTTTTTCATTAACAAATCTGATAGGAGGCTAATAATTAGACTTTGAAGGGTTTTCCCATCAGATTCAGAACACAAAATCAGAGGGACTATGTCGGAGTGAATCAATTTACATTACAAATCTGTACCTGACAACCACTGGCTTAAAAACAATCAACACTCAACGCTATACAGTACTGTCAAGACGTCAACCAAAATGAGAGACCACACAGTTGAGGTAAAGGTTGACAACCCAGGGTTTATATGTTGGTGATCTCAGAGGGATGAATGTGAATGGAATGTCAAGCCAGAACTCCAAGCTTAGACAAGCCGTGACAAAACCATTAGCTTCCGTGACCCCAAGCTCACCATGGCGGGCCCATAATTCAGCTAAGAGGTTTGGCAGCTTTCAAAATGATTTTCCTGATGTAACAGCAGTTAAGTACCATATGCAGTGTTTATTGCACTATTTGTTAATGTTACTGCTGGAAAAGTTTTTTCAAGTGCTTTAAAAGAGAATAAACCCAGTCATTTCCATGCATCACTCATTGACAACACAGCCGTATCTGTATTCTGTGTTATGCTGGTTAGTGCCGAGTCACTCTAGTCTATAATGTTCTTCTCATCCACTGATTTCTAATCAGTACCCTGACAATAACTATGGATGAAAACAGTGAGCCAAGAGTATAATTTTGTGGTTATAGTAATGTTTTAGGGTTATTGAGAAAACCAAAGGCCAGTATCTTCCCAGATGATGTGAAAGAGTTTAGTGCCTTTACTTCTTCCAGATGAACCAACACACAGCATCAGACGGTTCCTACAAACAGAACAGTTCTGGGCCAAAGCACACATCAATATCACTTGCCAGTATTTGTGTTTCGCTGTTGGACTTTCAACACCCCAATTCCCCTCTATCGGTATAGATATTTTGATATTGCAATATATCACTATGGTCCAAGGTGATTGTTTAGCTGATGCAACTATGTCAGTAGAATTGATCGTTAACATCATTCCATTGTATTATTGATATGCAGCACCCAATTTTGATGGATTCTGAGTTACCAACAAATTTGAAAGCAACACATTTGAAAGCAACAAATTTGAAAGCAACAAATTCCTAAAATACTTAAGTCTTGAATTTGTGAAATATTTATTCAACTGAGACACAATTAAAAGGCATTGATGTCACTTAATTGTATTGATAAGGGTAAACAACAAGAAAGTCTAGCTGCATAATGCAACTGTGAGCTGCCTGTTCCTGATGACTAACAGAGAGCAAACACTCACAAGTAACTGGTAGCAAACAAAGGACCCATTTTCAACCTTAGATGTGTCAACACAATGGGTTATCTGCCACATCTAACAATAAATCCGAGTACATGGTGTATTAAGACAGAGGTGTAATGGGTCTCTACAGACAACATCTCTCTACATCACTAACAATAACATTTGTAAATGTTATAATGTAGAGTGATGTGTGTGTGATGACTTGGCAGAGTCTCTGTTTATATGCTTTCTCAGCCCATTACAAGTAGTGAGGATTAATTAACCATTTCTAAAATAGTTTTGGAGTTAATCAAATGTAATGACAACATTCCTGTTGTAATGAACATGTAATAACATATTCTACAGTGGGGATTACCATGGAAACAATGTTACAACAGCTGTGTGTCACTGCGATTTTACACTTAGGTAAACAATCCACACTATTTGTGTAATGATAAGAATGTATTTTTAATTGTTTTGAAATAAGCAATAGGCTACATCAAGTACATAATGGTGAACTGTAAATAGAATGAGCTGGAAAACAAGGTGGTGTGAGTCAACACGGCATTAATGAACAATAATAATGCCTTAGCCTTATTACAGGTAAAACTGAATATTTACAATAATTTTTTAAGTTTCAGCTGAAAATGCCTGTCTACTTAATTGGGATAGATGCTGTAAATAACATGTATGAAAGAAAAAAAAAGAAAAAATCTATGCGTGCAGGCACATAATCTCTCTCTCACACACAAACACACTTTCAGTGACTACGCAGGTGGTTCACCGCAATAAATGGTGGTCTGGTAAGTCACATACTGGGTTTAGAAGTGCATTCTATACTGTCTTCATCTCTTCACTTCTCCCTTTTTGTTTACAAAGCTCTTCTTCACAAGCTTTCAACACATCTCACTTATCCTTTACAGTACAAAAATAAGGGCCACCAAACCCGCTCACAGGGTTGGTTAACTCTTGAGGTCCCTCGTGTCTCTACCAACCTGGGTAAATCAGCCTTTAGTTTTAATACCTCATTAAATCTTGAATCCCTGGTGCCAATAGGGCAGTTTAGAATTCTGATGAGGAGTGAATTCACTTAGGTTTACAAGTGTTTTGTTGATTGTGGTGGCTTATTTGTGTTGTTGAGATGTGGTGTGTCTATCTGCTGTGTCTTCTAGTTTATTGTTAACAGTTTTATTGATTTATGTTGTGAGTGGTTTGTTCTCAAGGCACCATTGTGAATGAGACCCTGGTCTCTCCTGAATAAATCAAATCTAAAGAAAAAAATAAAATAGGTAGGCTTACTAAATATGTTTTTATTATATTAAATAAGTATTCCAAGAACATGTTTAACTCCACTGTAGGCCTAAGTAAGAATATGCTTTGACTATCACTGAGTGTACAAAACATTAGGAATACCTGCTCTTTCATGACATAGACTGACCAAGTGAATCCAGGTGAAAGCAATGATCTCTTATTGATTTCACTTGTTAAATCCACTTCAATCAGTGTAGATGAAAGGGACGAGACAAGTTAAATTAGAATTTTTACGCCTTGAGAAAATTGAGATATGGATTGTGTATGTGTGCCATCACAGAGTAAATGGGCAAGACAAAATATTGAAGTGCCTTTGAACGGGGTATGGTAGGAAGTGCCAGGCGCACCGGTTTGAGTGTGTCAAGAACTGCATCGCTTCTGGGTTTTTCACGCTCAACAGTTTCCCGTGTGTATCAACCACCCAAAGGACATCCAGCCAACTTGACACAGCTGTGGGAAGCATTGGAGTCAACATGGGCCAGAATCCCTGTGGAACGCTTTCGACACCTTGTAGAGTCCATGACCCGACGAATTGAGGGCAAAAGGGGGTGTTCCTAATGTTTTGTACGCTCAGTGTATTTGACCAACACTGGCTACTCGTAAATTAAAAACGAAAGCCCAAATATCATATTAGCCTACTATCAAGCCAATGTTCCACATCTTATAATGGAACATCTACATTTCATATTGCACATGTGGAAATAGCCAATTTATAGACTTACTTCTTCCGTGGTCTTTCATGAAAGTAATGATTTCTTTATAATAGCTTGGCGAGTCTTGATATGGCAAGGCATCAACTGTGACATTTTCCGCTTTCAAAATTATGTAAATTCCTTCGGAGAGGAAGTAGTGAGGTCGGTCATCTTTTTTCACATCGTGAAAAATCAGAATGGCACGAGAGGTCCAATTAAACTGCGCGTGAATAATACTAGCAAAGTCTCCCAATTTTGTGGTCGAGGGTCCGGTGCGCACAATCGTTTTGTACTCATCCCCGTTAACAAACCCATATGCTGTTCCTCCCGCAGTTATCAATGGAAGTTTCCAATGAGATGCAAACCTTCCAACTGAGGCCACTGAATACACGCAACCTGGTCCGAAGAAAGCATCTGGTTTATTATAAAGTTTGGTGTCCACGGCGATAATCTGTGCCTTATTTTCTGCGCAGACACCGGTTGAATCCTCCGTGCTGAAATTCAAGAGTTGAATTGAGTGGCCTTGGAGAACTCCGTGCTTCTTCTGTAGATTCTCGTTCGCCATAATAATTGCTGGGAAAACCCGAGGCAAAGCCCAGGGATACTTGTGGTAATTGTCGGGAAGCATCACCGCAACTGTGATATTATTTCCCATATTCGTTCGACACCTGGATATGAGAGAGTATGTGAATACCACAAATAAACAGTATCCGAGATCCGTTTTATATCCCATTGCTTTAATTTGAAGTATAAAATAAATCCAATAAAACGGACCTCGTGTGTTCACCTGGAGTAGTAAGACGCCTTACTGTCCTGAAACCTAACCATATGGCTCTCTATTGAAATGCAACTTCAGGCAATAGAAGAAATGTTTAGGTAATCCATGTGTCATTTATCATCTTTAACGTTGCTCTAATGGTTATCCAGCAGTGATTCTGTGCGTTGTTCACTTCAGCGCATTTCTCGGACTGATGTTCCTTAACTCGCCCCTCCGAGTGTGATAACATCCATCCAAATGACTGGAACTTAAATCACAGAAACATTCAGTGCAGCCCCGCACACGTCATATCACAGGTCTGAGAAAGACTAGGAAGAGGCGCCCCCTGCCTGCTGTCCCTGTTCTTCAGTCCTGGTCCTTGGAGACCCACCGGGTGTGCAAGCTTTTGCTCAGCCATAGCACTAACATAACTGATTCAACTACCTTTGAATCTGGTGTTCCTGCTGGGCTAGAACAAAAACCTGCACACGTGTAGATCTCTATGACCAGGTCAAGAGATGATCAGTTAAATATGAACTGTTTTTGACAATAATCTGTAAGACACAATTTCAGCAGTTGCAAGCCTTGTGTTAAACTCCGTGGGAGTTGAATAAACAAAAATACAAGCATGCAGTACACATTCCAAACTGAGACGCTGAATTTGATTTACACAAATCTGAGATTCCATAATGATCCACTAGAGGTCAGGAGTTCCTCACAAGGCTTCATTTCGGCAAGCGCTACAATAATCTTTAATGACAAATACAATCATATTACATATTCATGTATTTTTATTAACTCAGACAATTGTCATGTTATCAAAAGGGGAACTTCAAAATACACAAAGTCCAACCACGTGTCAATTCAATGTGCAACTTTGTTTTAAAAGCATCAGAACACAATGGTTGCTGAAACACATTGATAGTATGATTTTTGAGTCCTCCAAAACTCATAACAAA
Source organism: Oncorhynchus kisutch (assembly GCF_002021735.2). NCBI lineage: Eukaryota > Metazoa > Chordata > Actinopteri > Salmoniformes > Salmonidae > Oncorhynchus > Oncorhynchus kisutch. The sequence goes on along the minus strand of NC_034196.2, from coordinate 21,369,906 downwards.
GTCAAGCAACCTGGATGGTCAACAATAAAGACAGAATGAGAGGTTCATGCTCCTTATAGCCATTAGTATTTTAAGACATAGTAATTCAGCACGATGCTTGGCATTTTCAGTTGCCTTTACAAACCTATTTCTGAAAAGGTTCATCTGTGAAACTGGAGTCTCCAACTGCAATGCGGCATCATGTACATTTCAGAAACTAATCAGATATTTCCACTTTTCAGTTGAACCTCCTCTTTTCTCCTCTCTTCTCCCCATCCTCAGTTGGTGGACTTAGGCAGTCTGTAGATCCCTGCGGACATGATGAGCTGATGGTCTCGCACTTTCCTTTGCAGGAAGGCCTGCAGCTCATTCACGTCCATCTCTGTGACAATTGGTCCCGTGGCAACAAACATCCTGAGCATGGAGTGGATGCGCTCTAGGGTCATGGTCTCCAGGTTGGTCAGCATGGCCTGGATGTAGGCCCAGAACAACTGCACCAACAACCACATACACAGGGGAGAGAGAACACTGCTGTTAGGGCTAGCTTGATTTGTATTTGACAGGAGATTTGTATTTGAATTCCATGCCTCCAATGTGTGTGTGCGCGTGTGTGTGTGTGTGTAATGCACCTGTAGTTTCTCCTCCCTCTGCTCTGACTGGGTGGTGGTGTTGGAGTCTCCCTCCTCGTCACTGTCAATCAGCATCACCCCTCTCTCAGGTCTCTCCCGGGACGAGCCTGTTTCCAGGACAGAGTAGCGCCCCCCAGCCTCCTCCTTTAGGACCCCCTGCTGCTGCCACAGAGCCAACTTCCTCCTCACCATCTCCTGGGGTACGCCCAGGACCCCACTCAGCTCCTCCAGAGTCCACGAGCCTTCAGGACACATAGACAGAGAGAGCGATGGTAAAGCTAAATCTTAGTTACTTGTACAATGTTTGTATGCATTGATAAGTTGTACATAAGGCCTGTGATGGCCATAGTAATAACTTTTGTCTTGGAAGTGCAGGATGATGGCAGCATGGATGGGGGACACAGTCAGGTTAGTCAGAGTCCTGTCCTCCAGCTCCACATCTAGGGTCACTAAGCCCAAATGAGGCTTCCAGCTCAGGGTCCTCATCGCCTGGGGAGCGAGAGCATTTGAATTATGGAATTTAATTTTTAAATTAAATTTCCCTATTCATTCTCTGTTGGCCTGGCTGCCAGTCTGTTTATAAAGACTTGACTAAAGAAGAAACAGACTGGCACCCAGGCTACGGCTCCATCATCAAGTACCTTGAGTTTCTCGTAGCGGTGTGTGTAGGCCTCCATGGCTTGGGAGGCCAGGGGCGGGAGCTCCATCTTCTCCTCCTTCAGTGTGGGCCAGAACTCAGAGGACAGGATCATGGCTGACAGGGCCAGAGGGGGCTGCTCCTCCTCAGCCAGCCTGGACTCCTCCTCACGGATGTTGGTGTTGATCCTTCGTGAGTCAGCCACGTCCTGGAGAGAGAGAGAGGGAAGAGAGGAGAAGAGAGTGAGGCTCTGTCCTAAAGTGCTTAAATGCCCTCCTTTCCTCATACTGTACTGTCCTGTGTCCTCGGCTTTTATCCTATGACAGATGGGACTGCATGTATTTTTAAAGATACTGCTTTGATCAGTGGTGATCAGAGTATGTGAGCGGAGCGCAGAGTGCCCAATTTGACTGGAGGTGGAGCAAGATTCCCCAAGGCTGGAGCGTCGGCCTTCTTGCCTGATCCAATTTCGCTCCAGTAGCGCTCACTTCACGAGCTCAGGCCATGCCCGGCCCAGCATGCATTTGTAGTGCACTTTTCATTTAGTTTGTATTTCATTTTAAGTCAGCGCCTATATGCGCAATTTATAGACTACAATGATTTAATACAACAAAATGTTGTTTAAACGCTGAGCACTTAATGTCCCTGACTCCCTACCAGCCTAGTGTGTTGCACTCGCAAATGCTTCACCATGTATTTCTTTGTAGGCTATAGCCTTGAAATAATTGAAATAATATAGCCTAAATAACGCATTTTTGTTCCTCCTTACGCTCCCTGTCTGACTCCTGACTTATTTAAAATGTTTACAAGCTGTTTAATATGACATGTAGCCCATTTAAAGTTATGAGCGCTTCTTCCAGTCACCTTTTCCTGTTGTTTATTCAAATCATATGGTTTGGTTTGAATAGTTCAAAACCAAATGACCCCGTGACCCAGTAGTCACAAAAATAGATGAGTGTTGGTTAAATTGTGACTTTAATGAATGGAGTGGCAGTTTTTTTCCCCCCGTGAGCGAGGAGCGATTTTTAGTCGAGCGGTTTGAAAGGACGTGGAGCACCGGGAGTGGTGCACAAGCACGGCTCCATGAGCAATGAGCACGATTTCCGACCTGCTCAACTCCGCTCACATACTCTGATGGTGATCAGTTGTGACACAGCTAGGGAGTCATGATGTCAAAGCTCACGCTGGTATGAATGGAGACACAGAGTAGTGTATGTACAGTACTTTACCTTCAGCATCACCTCGCAGTAGTGCATATGGGACTCTCCGAATCTCAGTTTGAGTAACTCCACATTACGGATCTCCCTGGAGGCACATGAGAAAAGTGACTTATAGAACAAATATGGAACGATTTCACTCACCCAAAATGACCAGACAGAGAATACATTATAATACATTATACATTATAATCAACAAGACACCAGTATATCTGCGTAATAATAGTGTCTCCAAAGTGTCTCAAGTGTGTAGATGGATGCTGAGTAGTAGGATTTCATGGTGTGCAGTAAAGGAGTGAGTAATGTACAGTATAGCAATGGGATACATGCCTTTGGAGTGCAGGTACTAGCTACTGTACGTGAGTGTTGCGTACCTGGCTGTATTGTAGTTGAACTGGTGGAGCAGCCTGTCTGCCAGGACAGTTCTGTACTCGTCTATGAAAATCTCTTTACTGCCATATATGCTGACCAGAAGAGTGATGATGTCAGACGAACGTCGCTTAGACCCTGTCTTGTCTGAGAGAAGAAGGAAGATGATTTTGCATTTAGTGAAAGAGATGTGTTGGAGAGGTGTTCTTTCAGGGCAATTCTAGTTCAATGCAGCAGAAACAGGAAACGGACACAGTTTGTCTAGTGTGATGACAACCAGATAGTGATAATCATATACAGTACATCTCCACTGGAGAATTGGAGTTCCCAGAGTAAGAGAATGCAGTGTGTTTAAGGTGGGTACAGAGGGTTCGACCTGTCACAGCATCCTTAGGGTCTGGGGTCCATTCCTCTGGGTCGCTGCCCTCGTCCTCACTGTCCTGGGTCTCCAGGGTCACGGGGTCGGCACGGGACAACTCATTGGCCAGGTCACTGCAGCCCTCCGCATCTCCAGTAAGGCTGGCCACTATCTGACGCACTGTATCCTCCCGCGTCCTAGCAGCGGCACACAAACGTTACATCAACATCACAGCAACTCAACAGCAATATGCTATGGGAATCAAATCAGTCAAGTATCAAATAAAATATCTGTCACATAATTCGCACACGTGTAGACTAACAGTGAAATGCTAACTTATGGGCCCTTTCCAACAATAAAAAATAGAATATAGAATATAGAGAAATAAAATAATAACACAAGGAATAAATACACAATGAGTAATGATATATGATGGCTATATACACGGGGTACCAGTACCGAGTCGATGTGCAGAGGGTACGAGGTAATTGAGGTAGACACACCAAATATACAAACATTTGTGGACACCCCTTCAAATTAGTGGATTTGACTATTGGTACTTTTTAACATTATTGAACTAGGCAAGTCAGTTAAAAACAAATTCTTATTTTATAATGACGGCCTACACCGGCTAAACCCTCCCGTAACCCAGACAGCGCTGGGACAATTGTGTGCCACCCTATGGGACTCCCGATCACGGCCGGTTGTGATACAGCCCAGGCTCGAACCAGGTCTGTAGTGACGCTTCTAGCACTGAGATGCAGTGCCTTAGACAGCTGCCCCACTCGGGAGCCCCATTTCAGCCACACCCGTTGCTGACAGGTGTATAAAATTGAGCACACAGCCATGCAATCTCCATAGCAAACATTGGCAGTAGAATGGCCTTACAGAAGAGCTCAGTGACTTTCAATGTGGAACCATCATAGGATGCCACTTTTCCAACAAGTTCGTCAGTTCGTAAAATGTCTGCTCTGGTCAACTGTGCTGTTATTGTCACGCCCTGACCATAGAGAGCTGTTTATTCTCTATGTTGGTTAGGTCGGGGTGTGATTAAGGGTGGGTTATCAAGGGGAATTGTATATCTATGTTGGCCTGGTATGGTTCCCATTCAGAGGCAGCTGTTTATCGTTGTCTCTGATTGGGGATCATACTGTATTTAGGTAGCCATTTCCCCATTGTGCTTTGTGGGATCTTGTCTATGTATAGTTGCCTGTGAGCATTATTATTATTATAGCCTCACGTTTCGGTTGTTCGCTTTGTTGTTTTGTTCTTTAAAGTTTTCTATTCCAAAATAAAGGCTGGAAACATACCACACTGCATCTTGGTCTACTCCTTATGACAAACGTGACAGTTATTGTGAAGTGGAAAATGTCTAGGAGCAACAACGGCTCAGCCGCGAATTGGTAAGCCACACAAGCTCACAGAACTGGACCGCTGAGTGCTGAAGCGTGTAGCGTGTAAAAATCAGTTGGAACACTCACTACCGAGTTCCAAACTGCCTCTGGAAGCAACGTCAGCACAAGAACTGTTTGTCCAGAGCTTCATGAAATGGGCTTCCATGGCCCGAGCAGCCGCACACAAGCCCAAGATCACCATGTGCAATGCTAAGCGTCGGCTGGAGTGGTGTAAAGCTCACTGCCATTGGACTCTGGAAACGCATTCTCTGGAGTGACGAATCACGCTTCACCATCTGGCAGTCCCGGCGGACAAATCTCGGTTTGGCGGATGCCAGGAGAACGCTACCTGCCCAAATGCATAGTGCCAACTGTAAAGTTTGGTGGAGGGGGAATAATGGTCTGGGGCTGTTTTTCATGGTTCAGGCTAGACCCCTTAGACCCAGTGAAGGGAAATCTTAACACTACAGCATGCAATGACATTCTCAACAATTCTGTGCTTCCAACTTTGTGGGAACAGTTTAGGAAGGCCCTTTCCTGTTTCAGCATGACAATGCCCCCATGCACAAAGCAAGGTCCATACAGAAATGGTTTGTCAAGATCGGTGTGGAAGAACTTGACCCCATCGAACACCTTTGGGATTCATTGGAATGTCGACTAAGAGCCAGGCCTAATCTCCCAACATCAGTGCCCGACCTCACTAATGGTCATGGCTGAATGGAAGCAAGTCCCCACGGAAATGTTTCAACATCTAGTGGAAAGAAGAGTGGAGGATGTTGTAGCAGCAAAGACGGGACCAACTCCATATTAATGCCCATGATTTTGGAATGAGATGCTCAACAAGCAGGTGTCCACATTCTTTTGGTCATGTAGTGTATGTACATATTGGTAGGGATAAAGTGACTAGGCAACAGAATAGATCATAAACAATAGCAGCTGTGTATGTGACGAGTCACAAGAGTTAGTGCAAAAAGGGTCAATGCAGATAGTTAAATAGTTACCCAATAGCTACCCGGGATAACTATTTAGCAGTCTTATTGCTTGAGGGTTGAAGTTGTTCAGTGTCCTGTTTGTTCCAGTAGAGAGCAATATTCTCTAACATTTGCCTCACAATGCAACATGTAAAGTGTTGATCCAATATTTCATGAGCTGAAATAAAAGATCCCCGAAATTTTTCATACGCACAAAAAACGTATTTCTCTCAAATGTTGTGCACAAATTTGTTTACATCCCTGTTATTGAGCATTTCTCATTTGCCAAGATAATCCATCCACCCGACAGGTGTGGCATATCAAGAAGCTGATTAAACAGCATGATCATTACACAGGTGCATCTTATGCTGGGGACAATAAAAGGCCACTCTAAAATGTGCAGTTTTGTCATAACACAAAATAACACAGATGTCTCAAGTTTTGAGGGAGCGTGCAATTGGCATGCTGACTGCCGGTATGTCCACCAGAGCGGTTGCCAGAGAACTGTTAATTTCTCTGCCATAAGCTGCCTCCAATGTCGTTTTAGAGAATTGGTCAGTATGTCCAACCAGCCTCACAACAGCAGATCACGTGCAACCACACCAGCCCAGGACCTCCACATCCGTCTTCTTCACATGCAGGATCATCTGAGACCAGCCACCAGACAACTGAGGAATCTGTGGGTTTGTACAAGTTAAATATTTCTGCATAAACTATCAGAAACCGTCTCAGGAAAGCTCATCCGCATGGTCATCGTCCTCACCAGGGTCTTGACCTGACTGCAGTTCTGTGTCGCAACTGACTTTGGCAGGAAAATGCTCACCTTTGATGGTCATGCTGGAGAAGTGTGCTCTTCATGGAGGAATCCTGGTCTCAACTGTACCGGGCAGATGGCACACTGCGTGTATAGCGCCGAGGCCCAATGTCGTGCCATTCATCTGCCACCATCACCTCATATTTCAGCATGATAATGCACACCCCCATATCACAAGGATCTGTACACAATTGCTGGAAGCTTTAAATGTCCCAGTTCTTCCATGGCCTGCATACTCGCCAGACATGTCACCCATTGAGCATGTTTGGTATGCTCTGGATCAACGTGTATGACATCGTGTTCCAGTTCCAGTCAATATCCAGCAACTTCACACAGCCACTGAAGATGAGTGGGACAACATTCCACAGGCCACAATCAACAGCCTGAACAACTCTATGCAAAGAAGATGTGTCGCGCTGCATGAAACACATGGTGGTCACACCAGATACTGATTTGTTTTCTGATCCACGCCCCCGACTTTTTTTTAAAAGGTATATGTGACCAAGAGATGCATGTCTGTATTCCCAGTCATGTAAAATCCATAGATTAGGGACTGATTTCCTTATATGAACTTTGAAATTGTTGCATGCTGCGTTTATATTTTTGTTCAGTGTAAATACAGATTACAATAATACACGTGAACCCACCTGAGGTACTTGCGGATTGGTTGGCACGCAACCTGCAGGATGACCATGGATGGGTCCAGCTCCCGTAGGGCCTTTATAGCTGAGATGTACACAGTGATGATGTCAGAGGTATGGACTCCTAGAGGGGAAGAGGATTGTTGTTGGGATGGGATTCATATACACAAGTCTAGTTTCTTCTGTAACATTGTGTTTGCAAACAACACTTAGTCTTCACTGCTTTAAATGTGTATCAGACTAAATAAACAGCAAACACCAGTCATTGTTTGTAATCCGCCATCGGTTCACTGACCTGGGTGAAGCAGACGGGTGTCAAAGGCGGTCTTAAGGGACATGAGGAGCTGCTGCCTCTGATTGGTTCTCTCCAGGCAGAACTTGAGGTCATCGATGGCAGGCTTTGACTCAGGGAAATCTGACAGGGACAGAACAAACCACAGCATGTGAGGGAGAATAAATAACCACAACTCTCCTCCCTCTCTGTATCTCCTTCCCAACAAATCTCTTCCCTATGCCATCAAGTGCCCAACACTAACTGCTTTCTCTTATTATTCACCACCTCCCTATCTTCTCTCTCTGTTCCCTAACCCCTCACCTCTGATGATGCTGAAGAGCTCCTCGATCCTCATGTTGACGTAGATCCTGCAGAAGAACTGGTGCATGTGACACCTCCAGCGCTGCAGCACGGCGTTGGCTGGCTGGCCCACCACCCCAGCCCCGCTGCCTGTGCCGTTGGGCACCGTGCCCAGTCCACTGACTCCACCCACATCACTGGCAAACACCCTGCTCAACCAGCCCAACACCAGCTCTAGCCACTGGAGAAAGAGAGAATGAACGAGGAATTTGAGAGAATGTTTTTAAGTAAGATAATAAGTAAAACAGATAAATGATCACATTTCTGAGATTTGGACTTGGTGTAGTAAATTGTTTGAAAAACAAATCTTATTTGGTCAGCAACCTATTCTGTTGAGTAAGGCAAGCTGGAAAAGTCTAACTTGTTGATAGGTAATTCCACTTTATTCTGTGAGGTGGTCCTCCCATATACAGGCTCTTTGGTCTACTGTACCTCCTGAAAGTCGAAGAGGAAAGAGCTCTCGTACTCCCCCCTGCAGTGCTGCTCCATCCGCTGCTCTATCAGTTTGTGTAAGATGGACGTCACTGCCTCTGAGCTGACCCGCTCCAATAGCTGCAACCTGGACCTGGGGGGCGGGACAATCACACTTTAGCAGATTTGTAGGAAGAGACAACCGCACAAGATACATTTTAAACATAGCAGGCACACAAAGGTAGAGATGTAGACAATGGTTAAGGAAGTGAACCCTGATCTAAGACATTTGTGATGTTGTTGTTTGTTGTTGTCATATTTGAATGTAAGACGTTAAGCAGTACAACAATTAGGGTCTATAAAACAGAGCAGACAGTGACACAGCACCCCTCCATTCACTCACAGTACTTGGCTGAGCTCTTGCAGCTGCTCCAGGGCTTGCTGACACCAGCATCGCTGAGTGGGGACAGTACAGCCCTGACAGACCCCCCCCCCAGGCCCCCCGCCCCCCTCCTCAGCCTCCCCTGCCTCCCCCTCCTGGGTCATGTGCACAGAGAAAGTCCTACTGTAGAATTCCAGTATTCTCTCCTGGAGCACAGCCGAGGGGGAGAACAGCAGAATGGCCCTGATGACAGAGAAGGCCCTCTCACGGAGACCCCTGGCCCCAGGGCCACACAGACCACCCCGGCCCTCGTCCTGCCAGGTACCCAGCCTCTCCAACCCTCCTGGGGAAAAGGACATAGAGCACATTTTTATGCATATGGCAAGATTCTGTTCAGTCAAAATTCTAGCATTATTAAGGGTGCATTTAACTGTAACTTCAATGTTTGAACCCACCTAGGAAAGGTTGCAGTCTGTCCAAAAGGGTACGGAAGGCCATGAGTAGGATCCTGGCCCTGTCCTTCTCCTCCAGTTCATTCTCTGGTTGCTTCATTCCAGCCCAGAACTCAGGGGCAATAGCAGTAGTAAGACGCACCTGCAGGGTCTCCATTAGCCATCCCTCCAGAAACTGTCCCAGGCTGTTAGAGCACAGCAGGCTAAGCCCCTCAGAGAGAGACTCATCAGACATGGTGATGTCATTGGACACTGGAGACACCTACAGACAGAGGAAATTGTTTATGTTCTTATAAACAGATACGGTCTATGGTGTGTATGTACATTGATAGATCAACCTTGGTCTTAGCTAGTTAGCTAATGCCTGCCATGTGAATCTGTTAACGTTAGCTATCTAACGTTACATGTCCAGCAGCCAACCACAGTGGTACAATTGATCTTATTTAATTCTCACATAAAAGGCAAGCAGGCTATATCAACAACACAAGGTACTACCGTAGGCAAGTTAGGTCCATCTACTCACCAGAGCTGCAGTTACGGTGTCCCAAGCAGAAGGTAGCCCCTGTGGTACTGAGAAAAACATCTCAGTAGAGTCCATCATCCCGGGTGGACCTAATTACTCAGCGAGAACCACTCGATTGTGTACTGACAAAGTTATCGTCTGTGTTATATCACTCACCCATATTAATAATGTGTACGTATCATAGTTTATAAGAAATACTCATATGAATCTAAAATGTAATTATAGATGCCATTTGATTGAAGTTATCGCGCTCTTCCTAAACTTGTGGCGCATAATAGTGACGTATGTGTGGTTGCGGAAGTCATAAAAGTGTGGCGGAAGTGTACGTGACAGTTTGTTAGCTAGTTGTCGTGGAAACAAGCTAAATGGAGGGATTTTGAAGCTAGTTAAGGACAGTGTCGGTGTCGAGAAGGAGTCCATATCGACTGCCTACATCTTTGCACGAATGAGCCAGTTTGCAAACTAGTTAAACCTAGCGAGAGTTATCTGTAGCAACACCTTGGCTTCAAACTGCAAAGTTATTATTGAGTCGCTAACTAACGTAGATAGTACTCTGGCTGTGTGCGCGGGGAAGGGCCCTGAAGAGCTGGAAAAGTAAGTATAATCGACAACATCATGACCCAACAAGGAGCAGCGCTACAAACCTACAACAATGAGCTTGTCAAGTGTAAGTGAATGTGGCATTTCGTATATTTGTCTTTTAAATACTACGTTGCTTTAGTTAACTGTTAGCTAGGTAGAAACTAGCTATGTCAATATGTTAGCTAGCTAACTTCTTGTTTTCACTTGTTTGGGTCCGTTGTGGAAATATCTGTATTTTATACTGTACCTAGGCCCTTCAGGAACAAAGATTTCCCGAATGTATCATATTCCAGCTCCTCATTTTGGACAACTACAGCTAATTAGGCACGTGTGACTGAATCTGGTTAGTTAACCTTGAAAGAGTATGCTGCTTCTATCCCATGCTTTGATGCAGCCTGTTTCTAGGCTCTTTCTCTTTGCTGCGGTTTCCTTTTCTCCCAATAGAAAGTCATTATTTCCCTAGGTGCATGTGCAGACAGTTATTTTTTTCCTATATCACTACACAAGAGTATGTGTGATTCAGTCAACTGAGTTGTTGAAAGGTTAGGGAGGGGATTAAATGCGGCAGAATCATGTTATTCCTTAGTCTGTATTTTACAGGCAAGAGACGCTAGACTTGGACCCAGTCTGTGCGGAAGTTTACCTGTTTGACTTGTCAAGGAAATATGTTTAGTTTGAAATACTTTTGTATTAATTTATTTCTTTAAGCCTTCATTTAGTAATTTACACACGTGTGATACCCAGTGTGTGGTTAGTGGGAGGGGATATAACTGTTACAAGAATGTTGGTATCCAAGTAGTAGGTGTGTTTGTACTGCAGATACTGTCTGCAGCTATACCAGACTACAGCAGACCCTTGGAAAATAGCCACTGACTATAATTGACCTTGCTTTAGCACAGCCATCAAACCCCTGACACGTAGTTTAAATCAAGACATGGCATTCTGCTTGTGTAGAATTTAAATGCATCCAACTCTGAGTAACTGTTTCAATCAGTCCATGTATAGATGCCCATAATCTCACTGACATGACTGGTAATGTCAGAGGAATTTGATCTAGACTTTAGCCCAGGTGTTCTGCTTCATAAGACTATTTTCATTGGAATTGTCTAAGATCAATTGAACCCTTGATTCTCAACCCACTCATTATAGTTTTGATAGATTTGTCAGCAGTTTTGAATCATAATTGCTGGCTTTGAAAATATAGGCTAGTATTATGGAGCTGATTCGATGGAGTGTTGATGCAACTAATGCCTATCTTTATACTGTGAAAGATCTAATTCCATAGCTACGGACTAAGATGTGACCTGGCAGTGGGATTTCATTAATGTATGATTGATACCGTCTCTCACACTTTCATCCATCACAGGCTGGAATGGGCTGATTCAACAGGAAAGGGATGCTGAGTGAGGGTGACCTCAATTTAGACCTCCCCCTCTTATCCCTCTTACATTGTGCACAGGAAGTCTGACATGTATTTAGAAGGATAGATTATAGGCCTCTAGGTTGTTTTCTCTTTAAAATAGCCAGATTTCTTACTATTCACGGGCTGTTGGGACTAGGAATGTAGGCCCAGGCTATATTTGATGCTAAGCATTCGAGTAATTAATTTAGGCTACGGCTACACTGTAAAAACAGTCATGTACAAATGAATTGAACTGAATACCATGGTCGTATCCACATGAATTGTACATTTACATTCCATCTCCTAAACAACCAGTTTCCTTTTCCCCAGGTATCGAGGAGCTGTGCTCTAAGAGGGATGAGTTGAACCGTCAGATACAGCTGGAGGAGGAGGAGAAGGGTCGTCTACAACACGACATTCGTGTCCTCACTGAGAAGCTAAGCCGCGTCAATGAGAGCTTGGCCAGACGACTCACCGCCCGCGCTGACTTTGACCGCACCATCGCTGAGACTGAGGCTGCCTATATGAAGGTCAGGCCAGGGTTCAGGGGCTTTATTTTTCGTATGTTTTTTTCAACGCTAGTTTAGTCTCTCAAACCCCTAAATGGATATGTCCGCTTTACAGGATCGCTCATGTTAATTTGACTGCAAAAAGACCCTACAAAACGTACAGGGCAAGACATTTTCTGACCCACAAAAGAACCCTGGAATTACTTGTTGTAATTCAAGACAACATACATCCCACGTGTTTTCTTAATATTCAACTCCCTTGGTGTTACTAAGAGCTTAATGGCAGAGCAAACAAACGCCCGTAAGTGTCGTTAATTAAAAAGAGTGCTCAAAGTCAGACTTTCCAATCAAATTGTTACACAGCACATTGTCATGCCGCATTTCATTCCCATGGTATTTCATAGACTGAGGCCAGTGTCTTATGTTAATTCATGCCTTATTCTCAGATTCTGGAGAGCTCTCAGACACTGCTGAGTGTACTAAAGAAGGAAGCGGGAAATCTCGGCAAAGCCACTGAACCCAGAGGGAAAGACCACTGACGTCCAGACTACCTTCCCTCTCACCCAGATACCAGCACTTCCCATCACCATCTTATCTAGAACTGTTTGTAATATATTTATGTAAAAATGTTTTGAATGTCTAATTCTGCTCTTTACTGGTGTACTTTATATCAATTGAATTATTTTAATAAAGTTTGAAGATTCCCTTCACATTTGCCATGTATGGAACCAACTCAAAAGCAACTCAAAAGTAATTCAATTTGTTGTGAGTGCTGTGTCTTTCAACAAATACGCACACTCGGATGATTCTGCCTTCACATGAGGGCTGGAGACTAGTCTGACACTCTGCACCAGAAACTATTCACACTGTCAAGGCTTCATCTATTTATTGAACTTTCATTTGTACAGTTGACATCTTTTTTTCCCCCCAAATCATTGACAACTACACATTTTACAGTAAGCACATCTTTGATGCTGGAGATTAATAGTGTAGCTGGAAGCCTCGTCTTTCTTAACAGGAATATACAATGGTCCCAGGCTTCAATATTCTTTCAAGTGAATCCGTCTCATCCTAATCTTGCTGGTGTCACTGAAACATGCCATTATAAAGCCCTGGCTCTTGGTCCCCTGATTCAATTAAAGGCACAATTCCCGGGAAAAGCTGCTGGCCTACTTAGGGATTTGGTCCTAAATGCAGCAGTTGGCACAGATGAATGGCAGGTGTGCTCTATGGGATTCTGTGGACACTAACCAGTTATCATTCCCTGGTTTCCCCAAAAGGGTTGTGGCAGAAACAGATCATGCATTCCTTGTTTCTCATCGACATACAGTACATTGATTGAGGAACACTTTCACCTTGCCTGTATTTGAGGTTTAAAATAAAATTGACAAGTGTCTAATCATGAAACAGAGTATAGAAATGTTGCCAGTCCTGTAATCTAAACCTCTTCCTTTGAAGATATTCAAAAAGCAATACATTGGAGTATATAAACTGTACATCAATACTGTCCGAAGGAATATGTTTGAGAATGGGAGTTGTGTCCACCACAGTAATTAATGAGTCAATTGGCATTGAGTAAAAATCTTAAACTTAGCCATTTTTCTTTTTTTAAACAAGTGTGTAAGATTAATGTCTTCATTACTAAAATAGACCCGCTCACTGTGGCAGGGGCTCCCAAACTCAGTCCTCTGGACCCCAATGACTGCATGTTTTGGTTTTTGCCCTAGCATTACACAGCTGATTCAAATAAACTATTCATCAAGTGTGAGGTGTTAAGGCAAAAAAACAAAAACATGCACCTCTTGGGGTTCTGCGGACCAAGTTTGGGAAACCATGCTCTATGGAATGTGTAGGAGGTCAGAAGCTATTCACTGGTCAATGAAGGAAAAACATGGCCATGAGGACACACCCTTCCTTGTTCCATCTAGCACAGCTATTTGATCCATACACTACACAAGAACGAGTATCTGAAAGGTGACCTTTCAAACGCACATGCTGGTGAATTGTTTCAATAGTTGCTATTCTTGGTTTACCTTTGATCTTGGTATCTTTCACACTTGGCAGTGTTCAAACATTAACACTGAACGGGGGAAATGGTTTATAATAGTATTCTAGACAATGGGTCTAATTTACTGTCCCTTTGACATTAATCTTCTTTGCAGAAGGTATATCAAAATGGTCACGAGCTGCTGAAGCAGTACTTCACAGCTCTTTGATGATCAAACAAAGTTGAGCAGGTCTACAGCGCATTTCTTAATTATAAGAGGGAGTGTTGACATTCGCTTGCTCCTGCACTCTTCTGGCAAAATCTCCAACACAACATTGGAAACATACAAAAACTAAAAAGGCACACAGAAGAAGCAAACATTAAGGGGAACCAAGTCAATTGAAAACAGGTAGAAAAACAAATGACTAGGATTGTGGAACCCTTGCCGTATTTAAGTATTGTTTGTTTTTGTCTGCCCATTCCCTATGAAGTGTGGCGTCCTCAGCCTACGTTTTGGGACTCCAGGACACAATAACACGGAGTCTCTTCTTGATAAGAATGGGCACTGTTGGCTTCCTTGTTTAAGGAATTTGGTCACCACCACTACACAAATCCCCTTTACAAGGACACACAGACACCATACACTGCATTCGGAAATTATTCAGACCCCTTGACTTTTTCCACATTTTGTTACAGCCTTATTCTAAAATGGATTAAGAAAACATATCCTCAATCTACACACAATACCCCATAATGACAAAGTGAAAACAGGTTTTTTAAATAGTTCGCACATTTAGAAACTGAAATACCTTATTTACATAAGTATTCAGACCATTTTCTATGAGACTGGAAATGTAGATGTTTCTTCAACTTGATTTGATTCCACCTGTGGTAAATGTAATTGATTGGACACGATTTGGAAAGGAACACACCTGTCTATATAAGATCCCACAGTTGACAGTGCATGTCAGAGCAAAAACCAAGCCATAAAGTCGAAGGAACTATCCATAGTGCTCCGAGACAGGATTGTGTTGAGGCACAGATCTGGAGAAGGGTACCAAAAACATTTCTGCAGCATTGGAGGTCCCCAAGAACAGTGGCCTCCATTATTCTTAAAAACTGAGGAAGTATGGAACCACCAAGATTCTTCCTAGAGCTGGCCGCATGGCCAAACTGATGGTCACTGACAGAGCTCCTCTATTGAGATGGTTGTCCTTCTGGAAGATTCTCCCATCTCTGCAGCACTCCACTCATCAGTTCTTTATGGGAGAGTGGCCAGACGGAAGCCACTCCTCAGTAAAAGGCACAATGCAGCCCGCTTGGAGTTACCCAAAAGGCACCTAAAGGACTCTGACCATGAGAAACAAGACTCTCTGGTCTGATGAAACCAAGATTGAACTCTTTGGCCTGAATGCCAATTGTCTGGAGTGCCAGTCTGGAGGAAACCTGGCACCATCCCTATGGTGAAGCATGGTGGCAGCATCATCCTGTGGGGATGTTTTTCAGCAGCAGGAACTTGGAGACTAGTCAGGATCGAGGGAAAGATGAACAGAGCAAAGTACAGAGAGATCCTTGATGAAAACCTGCTCCAAAATGCTCAGGACCTCAGAATGGGGCAAAGATTCACCTTACAACAGGACAACAACCCTAAGCACACAGCCAAGACAATGCAGGAATGGCTTCAGGACAAGTCTCTGAATGTCCTTGAGTGGCTCAGCCAGAGCCCGAACTTGAACCCAATCAAACATCTCTGGAGAGACCGGAAAATAGCTGTGCAGTCATACTCCCCATCCAACCTGACAGAGCTTGAGAGGATCTGCAGAGAAGAATGGGAGAAACTCCCCAAATACAGGGGTGAAGCTTGTATCGTTATACCCAGGAAAACTCGAGGCTGTAATCGATGCCAAAGGTGCTTAAACAAAGTACTCATAAATGTAATTTATAAAAACCTGTTTTTGCTTTGTCATTATAGGGTATTGTGTGTAGATTAATGAGGGGGAAAAAAACAATTTAATCCATTTTAGAATAAGGCTGTAACATTAAAATTTGAAAAAGTCAAGGGGTCTGAATACTTTTTGAATGCATTGTATTGTGGTCATTCCTGTTATACATACGCAGTATATATAATATGACAACAATGATGGAGACAGAGAGACATCAAGGCAGACAGAATGGAGCCAGATAGCCGCCTTCTAGAGATCGTAAAGCCTGGAAAACAGTATTATAATGCATGATTATCTTTCAAGCTCAGATTTCTTTGGACAATCAAATACAGTCTGTCAGAGATCTGGTTCAGACTTCACCGCTCAATGGCAGTCAGTGAGAGGAATTGGTAGTGGTTGAGAGGACAGATCAACTGTACATGTAAGGTGAGGACAGTCCAGCTGCTTGGGTTGTGGTTGGTTGATGTCTATGTATCAAATTAAACAAGGTGTGAAAAAAAGAGAGTGCTTTGTTTGTGTTGGAGTGCAACTTGAGGTCCAATTCTGTTAAGTCTCACTGGGCACTGGTAGGAGTCTGGTCCCAGCCTGGGTTGTGTAACTGTGGTTCTGAGTCCAAGCTGTAGGGCAGTGGTCATTCCTGTTTGGTCCAGGCATATCAGAAGTACAGAGCAGGTTCACTGCTGAAATCTGACAGCAAGGAGCTGTCTGCTGGGGTGAGCTGATTATATATATATAAATAAATAAAATGAAGAGCAGGGTAAGGGTGGAGAGAGAGAAATAGAGTTACTTTAGTAAATGATGTGCTGTTATGCCATTCTGATACTTTTAAAGTAGCCCCACAAACGTTGAGGTTGATGAATGAATGTGTCATACAGTACCAGTCACAAGTTTGGACACACTTACTCATTCCAGGGTTTTTCTTTATTTTTCTACATTGAGAACATCAAAATCACGTAGCAACCAAAAGAGCGTTAAACAAATCAAAATATATTTTATATTTGAGATTATTCTAAGTAGTCACCCTTTGCATTTATGACAGCTTTGCACACTCTTGGCATTCTCTCAACCAGCATCATGATGTAGTCACCTGGAATGCATTTCAATTAACAGGTGTGCCTTGTTAAATTTGTGGAATTTCTTTCCTTCTTAATGCGTTTGAGCAAATCAGTTGTGTTGTGACAAGGTAGGGGTGGTATACAGAAGATAGCCCTATTTGATGAAAGACCAAGTCCACATTATGGCAAGAACAGCTCAAATAAGCAAAGAGAAATGACAGTCCATTACTTTAAGACATGAAGGTCAGTCAATTCATAAAATGTCAAGAACTTAAAAATAAAAACATTTTCAAGTGCAGTCGCAAAAACCATCAAACACTATGATGAAACTGGCTCTCATGAGGATCACCACAGTAAAGGAAGACCCAGAGTTACCTCTGCTGCAGAGGATAAGTTCCTTACAGTTACCACCCTCAGAAATTGCAGCCCAAATAAATCCTTCAGAGTTCAAGTAACAGACACATCTCAACATCAACTGTTCAGAGGAAACTGTGTGAATCAGACCTTCATGGTCAAATTGCTGCAAAGAAACCACTACTAAAGGACACCAATAATAAGAAGAGACTTGCTTGGGCCAAGAAACATGAGCAATGGACAATAGACCAGTGGAAATCAGCCCTATGGTCTGATGAGTCCAAATTAGAGATTTTTGGTTACAACCGCCATGTCTTTGTGAGATGCAGAGTAGATGAACAGATGATCTCTGCATGTGTGGTTCCCACCGTGAAGCATGGAGGAGGTGGTGTGATAGTGTGGGGGTGCTTTGCTGGTGACACTGTCGTGATTCATTTAACACTTAACCAGCATGGCTACCATAGCATTCTGCAGCGATACGCCATCCCATCTGGTTTGCGCTTAGTGGGACTATAATTTGTTTTTCAACAGGACAATGACCCAAAACACACCTCCAAGCTATATAAGGGCTATTTGACCAAGGAGGATAGTGATGGAGTGCTGCATCAGATGACCTGGCCTCCACAATCATCCAACTCAACCCAACAGATGGTTTGGGATGAGTTGGACCGCAGTAAAGGAAAAGTAGCCAACAAGTGCTCAACATTTGTGGGAACTCCTTCAAGACTGCTAGAAAAGCATTCCAGGTGAAGCTTTTTCAGAGAATGCTAAGAGTGTGCAAAGCTGTCATCAAGGCAAAGGGTGGGTACTTTGAAGAATCTCAAATATATTTTGATTTGTTTAACACTTTTTTGTTTACTACATGATTCCATAGTTTTGATGTATTCATTATTATTCTACAATGTAGAAAATAGTAAAAATAAAGAAAAACCCTTGAATGAGTAAGTGTCCAAACTTTTGACTGGTACTGTTGCCTTACCATAACTTCCCCTGACATCTGTGTGCGCTGGAAATTGGTGTTCCCCTGGTAAATAGGGTCATCAAGCTTATGTTCCTGCCAGCTGTTAAAATCCACAGTGTGCTTGGGAATGTAACTGGACAGATCTGAAGACACAGGAATGGGGAAAGCACAATGCAAGTCTGTAGCACATTGGTTATTTATTATACATTATTTTTTTGCACGAACTCATGTACACGTTGATTAAAGATTGGCAATAAACTGTGTAATGAATAACTAATCTAATTATACTGCATGTCTACTGTTTAATGGGGAGACATGTATGGGAGAGCAGATAAAAATGACAGATATGTTTAGTTACAACTCACTGAAAGATGGTTTTTGCCTGCTGAACCCCAGCGGTTTCTTCATTAGGATGTAATGCTAACTCTGACCAGTAGGTGTCTCCCATGCTACATCAAACAGTAGCAGTTCAGTGCCAAACCACCATGCAGCCATTTCCAGATTACTAATTAGGTTGTATGAATTCATTACTTTCCCTTATCTTACCCTCTTCACCATTAGAATATGTTTAATTTAGTCAGTTCAATTACTTTCCCTTTAACTCTGTCCTCTTCTCACTCCAATTCCATCCCCTCCCTCTTCCTCTCATTCTATATGTTTCCTGCTTTCCTTTCCCCTCCCCCCCCATTCCCTCTCACCAGTGCCGTTGCTGGTGTAGCTCGGACGAGGGATGTGGATGCGGCCCACCATGCTGGGCTGATCTTCCTCCTGACCTCCTCCCTTCCCTTCCGCCGCCGCCGCCTCCTCATCCTCCTCCTCCTCCTCCTCCTCTCCGCTGTCCCACACGCTGCTCTCTGAGGGGTACTCATAGCTGCTCTGCATGCTGGACTCGTTGAACGATATCTTCAGCTGAGTGAGGGGGAACAGAGAAGTCCGTCAGTGATTCAAAAACACTCAAACATAAGACTCAGTGGTGAAATGGTAGGCCTGCTGTTTTCTATGGTTCTCTTAAGGGTTGAGTGCTATGAATTGAATTGATCTCCTATCAGCACTTTCAATTGGTAAGTGTACCAGAGAGAAAATGTCAGCTTCATGTTAATTCATGTACAAAGCTTGACATCAGGCTAACTCAATGATTAGGATTTCCCCTAGCTCTGCTTGCCACAATAATAATTTTCTTCCTCAGCACTACAAAGTCAGTTTAGTATGATAGTACTGCCACAAAAGATTCAACGCTGCAGAATAGAAATATCACCGGTTTATTGTGCATACTGTACTTTACTCCCCTATGATGACAGAATAGTTCTGACCACATTGAACAATAAACAAAGAAATTTGTTTCCTTATTACTGTATCATTAAATGTAATTTGGCTTATCGCATTGTCAGGCCGGCCTACTTTGATTGGATGAATTTCAACACCAGCATTATATGGTATGTGTACGTGACCCAAACTGAACCTAGTAGCCTACACAAGCACATTATCTTGATATATTGGGGTTACCTTAAAGGCACTTGTAAATATGAGAATATGTGCTTGACCTGTGAGTTTAATTTCCCAGTGTTGGCCTCTAGTATCATGGCACAGGGCAGGTGGCAGACTTGCAGGGGCTGCTGGCATTGCGATTGATGGCTGGAGAGCTAGTTGTACGACATCTCCGTTTGGCAACACCCCAGCGCTGCACAAACATGCCACCGTGGGGTGAGACTTTGTGGCAACATGTTGCAGAATGTGACTATCAACTACACAACAGCCAACCGCAATAGTCTGAAGGCTTAATGAAACTCAAAACATTGACCTTTAATGGCTAATAAGCTGTGACAATTAAGCGTACATGTACAAAATGAGAATAGGCTATATATCAGACATTCAATAACTCAAGTCATTTCTCAACCCCGATGATACTGTATGCTTTGATAAAACAGAAACCCATTGAGGCATGCTGCCTTAAAGCTGATTTCGAAAGTGCTTTCATTTTCACTTGTGGTGCATTTTTCAGTTCATCATCATAATAAGCATGTGCTTTCAGAAGGGAAAGGGCATGCATTGAACGCTATTAATAATCTAAGCACTATAATTAGACAGTTTTATAAAATCAGTCATTTTAATTCCTTACAATTAAAATGACATTAAAACCCAAGAAAGATGCAGATATCATATTAGGGACAAAACCAACTTGTTTTTTAATCATGTGATCTATCAAGACAGTGAATTAGTTGTGTGTTTGGCCTGGTCGTGGCTGAACCAGTGACAGCCGTGGCCTTCCAGTGACAAAGACCAAATGAGGAGCACAAATACTATTTTTAAAAAGGTATTAAATCCAGTCTAAAGCCATATCACTGGAGCTCCAGCCCCAAAAGACCATCAGCTTTACAAATCAGCTCTTTTAAATGTCTAAAACCCTCGCTCTCTCCCAAGTTCCCTGATCAACTTAATCACGCCAAAGCATTTCACCACGTGGCCCAGCTTTAGGAGTCTATCTCCATGCCACGAGAGTGTATCAATAAAATCAGACTAGCCGCGGGGTTAGCTTCCTCTCTGTGTAGATCTGGGCTGAGACGTCAGGGCTGCCCCTCTCGCTCTGCCCAACCGTGGCTATGAAGGCCTGTATTATTCAAGAAGTGATTGCTGTCCTCCTCTCTGGGCACTGAGACAGGCCAACAGAGGGCCGATTCAGGCACCAGGCTCTTCCCATTCACCACTGCACACTTCAACAGGACAGAGACCACAGAACCAAATTGTCTGAGCACTCTCTCACTCCAAAAACAGGACAATGACACGGAAATGACTCAGCTGAAGAGGATTTGAGTGTTTGCTGTTGGTTTTTATGATTTTTTTCCTCAAGAGAGTAGTGAGAGTGTATTAATATAGTGTTGAAAAAAATGGTGTCTGTTTGCAATTCTGTCTGTGCGGGAGAGAAAGTGCACAACAGAAAGAGTAACAATGCGAGAGAAGGAGCGAGACAAAGCGAGAGGGAATTAAAATTTTCCAGGCCACCCAGCACGCCGTCCTAGTTTAGTAGAGGGTACAGTGACATGGTGCACATTGAGACACACACGGTAGAATCTGGTAGAGTTCATCCCAACATTCTGGCAGCGGATTGGAGGGGAGCTCTGCTGTGGAAATTGGGTAGGAGCTACAGCAAGTACAAGAGTGCAGGGTTTGGGCATTTCCATTTAAAAGGACCCATGAGCACCAACATGTGAAGTTCGTAGGATAATGTCATTAATTTATATATATATAAATTATATACATAGTACCAGTCAAAAGTTTGGACGCACCTACTGATTCCTGAGTTTCTTTATTTTTAATAGGTTCTACATTGTAGAATAGTGAAGACATCAAAACTATGAAATAACACATGGAATCATGTAGGAACCAAAAAAAGGTGTTAAATCAAAATATTTTATTTTTGAGATTCTTCAAAGTAGCCACCCTTTGCCTTGATGACAGCTTTGCAAGAGGTTCTCCTGCTCCCTTATAATTATCCGTGAATTCCTTTTTGATTGGTTTTTGTGAGAGATGTAGCCACTTTCGTTTGTTTCCTGCCGTTTCAATGGAAGTGCGTTGGGCTTCTCTTTTGCGGTAAAACCATGTGTGGTTATTAGGAGGATGCGGATTATTGGCTTCAACTTGGCCATCTATACAAATCCTTAAATTTAAAAAAAAAGGAACCTGGTTTTTGGTCACTTTCTCATTATAAAAACAGCGATGTGAGATTCAAATGGTGAGATGAATGCTACAGCTAGTCATTACTTTATGGGTCCCTGCATCGGCCACATAGGCTACAGAAAGATTGGATGCATGGAGATTTATTTAGTCAGGCAATGTCCACATTATTCTCACATTTTAGAATGTAATAATAATTTTTATATCGCTGCATTGGCAAGGCCTAAAAAACAATTATTCTTAAAGTGGTAATGTCCTACTTTGATACTTTCTGCATGTTTTTTGGAGCAGTAGGGTTCTATATTAGGCCCTATATGTACAATTATATAACATTGAGGTCCTTGAACATTACAATGAAGTGCTTGTAGAAGTCCTTGAAAGTCTTTGAATTTTGCTTGCCAATGTCTTTATGAACCCTGCTTAGAGTATGTATAGTCCTATGTTGTTGTATAGGTGGAGTTATGGGCCAATATGCATATATTCCTTTTTATTCCTCTAAGTACACTGCATGATCATCTTTTAGATTTTTGTTTCAAACCATTTAGAAATTTTGATCACGATGTTACACATTGGCCCCATTATTTATAGAAAGACCCATATACCTGTTTAAACAAGTTTCCATCCCGAAATTAGGAATAAGCAAAGGCTTTGATTTCTGGTCAAATAGATGGAAAAAGGTTCTTAGACCAGTTTCCCAAACTTGGTCCTAGTCCTGGGCCCCCCCAGGTGCACATTAAAATGTAAATACTACAGTATTAACAAGTATTTTTCACTACAGTGAATACTACAGTAAAGTCCCCAAAAACACTACAGTGAATACTATACTATTTATAACATAGTATACTATTGTTTTTTTCAAAACAGTAAAATAAAAGTAGAGTACAGTAGAACACACTAGAGTAGTGCCTACTGTACATATTGTATCTGATTTGGTCTCGTCTGAACCAACCAAATACGGTGTTTGGGGGCAGAGCTCATTACAATAACAGACAGTGTGTACAATAATTTCCAGATATGCAAAAGAAGGATATTGTATATTTCTACCTTTGTGTTCAGGATACATCACCATGAAGAGAAGGACATTCATATCCATAATTATACATTTCTGTATAGTACAAATCAGGGACCCATGATGAAATTCCGTTAACAAAATAAAACATTTCAAAGTCAAGGTGTCTTTCTGCAGACATCTTTGAATCTTAATTCAGAGCAGATATTTAAGAGCTTTTGGAAAACGTGATCTCATAAAATACTGAGGGAGATTTTACTGTAATTCGGTTACCAAACTTTGCATTTGCAGTCTACACAGTTCTTCCAGCAAATATGTTTTTGTGAAGTTCAGTGTAAATTGTTCAAAGTAGTCTTTGTGCATAGAGTTATATATATTTATATTTTATTTAACTAGACAAGTCAGTTAAGAACAAATTCTTATTTTCAATGACGGCCTAGGAACAGTGGGTTAACTGTCTGTTCGGGGGCAGAAGACAGATTTGTACCATGTCAGCTTGGGGGTTTGAACTTGCAACTTTCCGGTTACTAGTCCAACGCTCTAACCAGTAGGCTACCCTGCCTCCCCATATGGTTTGTTAAACTCTGAAATTTGTTTGGCATACATTTTAAAGTAAAAAAACTGAATCAAAGCATAATTGCATTACTGTGGAATTGCCCAATTGTAGGTGTGTGTGGGTTTACATGGGTGTGTTTTGTGATAGGAGGGGAGGAGGGATAGCCTTGTTAATGCCCCTCATTGAGGTGTGGGACACACTGACCAGATGCCTGATTAAAGCTCATCTCCTGCCAGCCAGTTAATATTAGAATCCTACTACAATGGAGGAGACAGACAGCCACTCGCATACATTATCATATACAGAGAGGAGATTTGAGCGTAACCGATGTGAAATAGCTAGCTAGTTAGCAGTGCGCGCTAGTAGCGTGTCAAATCGGTGACATGTCTCGCTCTGAGACCTTGAAGTAGTTGTTTCCCTTGTCGCTCTTTTTGTGGAGCGATAGGTAATAAAGCTTCGAATGTGACTGTTGTTGATGTGTTTAAAAGGGTCCCTGGTTCAAGCCCAGGTTGGGACAAAGATAGGAACGGAAGCAACACTGTTAGATGAGCATGGATTGGAGTTATTCCACTAACATGCTGACTAAACCATTGCAAAATAAATTGACACGTTATTTAATAATTTCATTCAAATTCCTCGCGGGCGTTTACGTAGCCAGGCGCTAAAATCGAACTTGGTTCAATTTTAGGCACTTGACGCGCTGCAAGTCCCGCCTCTCCCATCTACTCATTGGTTTATAAAACGAGCATATTAACCCACGTGGGTGTTTGAAAGTTGGTGGCGATAATGCACCTTAAAAGGTATATATAATCCACAGAAGAACAAGACAAACCAGGAGAGATGAATAAAAAATAAAAAATAAAATAAACTGCTTTCACCAGTAGATTTCTTTTCCGAGTAGACAAAAACCTGATTTGACTGAAATTGATAAATTATACAAAAATCCAGCATTTTTTTTTTTAAATAAATAAAAATGCCCATATGCATTTCAGGTAAAATAACCCAATCTTAATCTCCCAGGACAAATAGCTTGCTGTTGCTAGGTTATCTTTATGTCCATGAATGTTTGTGTTAGGACCGGTCCTCAAATTAAAACACTACTTGATCATACTCGAACATCTCATTCCAAAAATCATGGGCATTAATATGCCGTTGGTCCCCCCTTTGCTGATATAACAGCTTCCACTCTTCTGGGAAGGCTTTCCACTAGATGTAGGAACTAGAGGTCAACCGATTATGATTTTTCAATGCCGATACCGATTTTTTGGGGAAATAATGACAATTACAACAATACTGAAAGAACACTTATTTTAACATAATACATCAATAAAATCAATTTGGCCTCAAATAATGAAACATGTTCAATATGTTTTAAATAATGCAAAAACAAAGTGTTGGCACATATTGCACTTTTACTTTCTTCTCCATGTAAGAAAGCTAACGTTTACGTTCCTTGCTCAGAACATGAGAACATATGAAAGCTGGTGGTTCCTTTTAACATGAGTCTTCAATATTCCCAGGTAAGAAGTTTTAGGTTGTAGTTATTATAGGAATTATAGGACTATTTCTCTCTATACCATTTGTATTTCATTAACCTTAAGCACAATCGAGAGCATCCTGGCGGGCTGTATCACCGCCTGGTATGGCAACTGCACCGCCCTCAACCGTAAGGCTCTCCAGAGGGTAGTGAGGTCTGCACAACGCATCACCGGGGGCAAACTACCTGCCCTCCAGGACACCTACACCACCCGATGCTACAGGAAGGCCATAAAGATCATCAAGGACATCAACCACCCGAGCCACTGCCTGTTCACCCCGCTGTCATCCAGAAGGCGAGGTCAGTACAGGTGCATCAAAGCTGGGACCGAGAGACTGAAAAACAGCTTCTATCTCAAGGCCATCAGACTGTTAAACAGCCACCACTAACATTGAGTGGCTACTGCCAACACACTGTCAATGCCACTGACTCTACTCCAGCCACTTTAATCATGGGAATTGATGGGAAATGATGTAAATATATCACTAGCCACTTTAAACAATGCTACCTTATATAATGTTACTTAGCCTACATTATTCATCTCATATGCATACGTAGATACTGTACTCTATATCATCGACTGCATCCTTATGTAATACATGTATCACTAGCCACTTTAACTATGCCACTTGGTTTACATACTCATCTCATATGTATATACTGTACTCGATATCATCTACTGTATCTTGCCTATGAACTTATCCCCTTACACTGTGTATAAGACAGTAGTTTTTTTGGAATTGTTAGTTAGATTACTTGTTCGTTATTACTGCATTGTCGGAACTAGAAGCACAAGCATTTCGCTACACTCACATTAACATCTGCTAACCATGTGTATGTGACAAATACATTTGATTTGATTTGATTTGATTTGAACCTTTGACTATTGGATGTTCTTATAGGCACTTTAGTATTGCCAGTGTAACCGTATAGCTTTCGTCCCTCTCCTCGCTCCTACCTGGGCTAGAACAAGGAACACATCGACAACAGCCACCCTCGAAGCAGCGTTACCCATGCAGAGCAAGGGGAACTACCACTCCAAGTCTCAGAGTGAGTGACGTTTAAACGCCATCAGCGCGCACCCCGCTAACTAGCTAGCCATTTCACATCGGTTACACCAGCCTAATCTCGGGAGTTGATAGGCTTGAAGTCATAAACAGCGCAATGCTTGAAGCACAACGGAGAGCTGCTGGCGAAACGCAGGAAAGTGCTGTTTGAATGAATGCTTACGAGCCTGTTGCTGCCTACCACCGCTCAGTCAGACTCCTATCAAATCATAGACTTAATTATAACATAATAACACACAGAAATACGAGCCTTAGGGTCATTAATAATCCGGAAACTATCATCTCGAAAACAAGACGTTTATTCTTTCAGTGAAATACGGAACCGTTCTGAATTCTATCTAACGGGTGGCATCCATAAGTCTAAATATTCCAGTTACATTGCACAACCTTCAATGTTATGTCATAATTAAGTAAAATTCCGGCAAACTAGGCGGCCCAAACTGTTGCATAAACACTGACTCTGCGTGCAATGAACGCAATAGGTGACAATTTCACCTGGTTAATATTTCCTGCTAACCTGGATTTCTTTTAGCTAAATATGCAGGTAAAAAAATATATACTTCTGTGTATTGATTTTAAGAAAGGCATTGATGTTTATGGTTAGGTGCACATTGGAGCAACGATACGCACTGCATAGATTATATGCAACGCAGGACACGCAAGATAAACTAGTAATATCATCAACCATGTGTAGTTAACTAGTGATTATGATGATTGATTGATTTTTATAAGATAAGTTTAATGCTAGCTAGCAACTTAGCTTGGCTTACTGCATTCGCATAACAAGCAGGCTCCTCGTGGAGTGCAATGTAATCAGGTGGTTAGAGCGTTGGACTAGTTAAATGTAAGGTTGCAAGATTGAATCCCCCGAGCTGACAAGATAAAAATCTGTCTTTCTGCCCCTGAACGAGGCAGTTAACCCACCGTTCCTAGGCAGTCATTGAAAATAAGAATGTGTTAACTGACTTGCCTAGTTAAATAAATATTAAATAAAAGGTGTAAAAAAATAAAATAATAATAATAATAATAATAATAATAATAATAATCCCAAAATGCCGATTTCTGATTATGAAAACGGCCCTAATTAAATCGGCCATTCCAATTAATCGGTCGACCTCTAGTTGGAACATTGCTGCAGGGACTTGCTTCCATACAGCCACAAGAGCATTAGTGAGGTTGGGCACTAAAGTTGAGCAGTCGGCACTCCAATTCATCCCAAAAGTGTTCGATGAGGTTGAGGTCAGGGCTCTGAAGGCCAGTCAATATCTTCCACACTGATCTTGACAAACCATTTCTGTATGGACCGCACTTTGTCCACGGGGGCATTGTCATGCTGAAACAGGAAAGGGCCTTCCCCAAACTGCTACCAAAGTTGGAAGCACAGAATCAGCTACATTAGAATGTCATGTTGTAGCGTTAAGATCTCTTCACTGGACTAAGGGGCCTAGCCCGAACCATGAAAAACAGCCCCAGACCATTATTATTCCTCCACCAAACGCTACAGTTGACACAATGCATTCAGGCAGGTAGGGTTCTTCTGGCATCCGCCAAACCCAGATTTGTCCGTCAGACTGCCAGATGGTGAGAGTGATTCATCACTCAAGGAGAACGCGTTTCCACTGCTCCAAAGTCAAATGGTGGAGAGCTTTACCTTTACACCACTCCAGCTGATGCTTGGCATTCCGCATGTTGATCTTAGTCTTGTGTGCGGCTGCTCGGCCATTTCATGAAGCTCCAGACGAAAAGTTGTGCTGACGTTGCAACCGAGGACAGAAGATTTTTACGTGCTACAGGAGCTGAGCTGTTCCTCCTAGATGTTTCCACTGCACAATAACAGCACCTACAGTTGACCGGGGTAGCTCTAGCTGAGCAGAAATTTGTAGCAATTACTTGTTGGAAAGGTGGCATCCTATGACGGTGTCACGTTGAAAGTCACTGAGCTCGTCAGTAAGGCCATTCTACTGCCAATGTTTGTCTATGCAGATTGCATGGCTGTGTGCTTGATTTTATACACCCGTCCGCAAAGGGTGTGGCCTGAATCCACTAATTTGAAGGGGTGTCCACACTTTTTTTTAAATATATAGTATAGTTTGTTCACAGTTGGCATTTTAACCAGCGTGTCATGAACGTGTCTGGTGGAGATAAACAATCAACATGCGCACAATGACACGCGGAGCCGGTTTGATCAGCATGTAACGCACAACATTTCAATTCCAATTTTTTAACCAGCCTTAAAGTAGACAGCAGCTCTACAGAACACAAAATAGTAGCAGGAACCATTGGTTTCTGAACTCGCTAACAACCATTAGCAAATCTTCAACCATGTGTTAGTAACCACACTTACTGATTTAGTGCCTTGAAGTACCACCCCCTACTCCTTACACACAGTCAATCATGTAGGCAGAATCTCTCACAGCTGTGGATGAAAGTGTTTGTTTGCTACAGTGTGAGCCGTCTCTTAGATACAGTCAAAGAAAGAGAGAATATGTCAAATGAATGAAAAAGTGTTATGGTCCATTACAATGTCAAAGCTAAGGTGAATATATACACCAAATGTACAAAACATTAGGAACACCTTCCTAATATTTAGTTGCACCCCCTTTTGGCCTCAGAATAGCCTCTAACCAACATTTGTTGGTGTTAAAAGTGTTAAACAAGGATGCTGGCCCAGTTCTTGACACTCAAAACTGTTGCGCCTGTCACCTACTACCATACCCCGTTCAAAGACACTTAAATATTTTGTCTTGCCCATTCACCCTCAATGGCACACATAAACCATCCATGTCTCAATTGTCTCAAGGCTTAAACATCCTTTAAAATCAGTCTCTTCCCCTTAATCTACCCAGATTATAGTGGATTTAACAGGTAACGTCAATAAGAGATCATAGCTTTCACCTGGGTTCACCTGGTCAGTCTATCATGGCAAGAGCAGGTGTTCCTAATGTTTTGTACACTCAGTGTCAGGAGTAAGAGAGAAAGCAAGTGCTGTGTATGGACCTCTTCCTTATCCTGGAATCCTAATGGCAATATAGAATGGCCACGGCTTGCGTTGCCAGGGTGACAAATGCCATAGATAAATGGGAGAGAGGAGGTGGAGCACGAACAGGCAGTACAGGGCTGAGAGGGAGAACGAGAGAGAGTGGAAGAGGCATGCTAGTAGACAGACAGACCGTATTGTATATGCTCATTGAAAGAGGGAGAAATAGGGCATAGCATTTGAGAGAACTAACTGAGTCTGATTATAACCTTTCCACAGAAACACAGTGCAAGAACATAATAAACCACAGAAAACCATGGCACTACAGACAGATATGATCTGTGAGAAAGACCATCTACAGTACATGCAGTTGGTGCTGTAACTGTCACAGTGGGATTAGAGGGGAATGTGAATATTATGTGTTTGTATATAAATAGACAGTAGCACTGAACACACACATACATATATACAGTCAGGCAACATTATCTACAAGAACACACTGAGAAATAGTGATATTAATAGGGGCTGTTCCATCTGCCCACATGACCTCAACACACAGTACTGTTTTTATACATCCCCGAAACCACCTACGCATCATTCTATCCATCCGGTTCTCAAACACTTCTCTTTTCCTTGTTCTTTCGATCGCTCTGACACACACGGGTCAGGTCTGAATTAAACATGACACTGACGCTTTGCTGGATGAATTCTAATTAGTGACTGGCAGAGCTATACAAATGACACAGGCTGTATGAGAGCTGTGTGTGTGTGTGTATGCATGTATATGTAGGAGCAATATTTGACTGTGTGCCATCATGTTGTTGGCATTGCCCGAATAGTTCCGTTCCTCACCCTGCCCGCCCAGCTCACAGAACTTTACAGCCGGATCACACTCACTGGAACGGTCACGCTGGTCACAGGCGCCGACGAACCGCACACAGGTCGGAATGAAGCTGAAGACCCAGTATCAATGGCATATTTACACCTCGGTATGGGTCTCGAGGGAAACACTGGTCTCTGCTGCAGTAGGTGCACCTTAAATACACAGACCTACTGGAGAGGCACAGGCAGGCAAGCGTGTGACAATGGGACGTAGTCATGATGAATGTTCCAAGATGCTGAGATAGTGGCTGCAACGGTTCATCTAAACCACACTGAGCCTCTTGGGTACGACAAACAAACACACACACAGCTCGTACAGAATCAAGCACACCCAGGCAGGTACAGTTGAAGTCGGAAGTTTACATACACCTTAGCAAAATACATTTAAACTCAGTTTCACAAATCCTGACATAATCCTAGTAAAAATTCCCTGTCTTAGGTCAGTTCAGATCACCACTTTATTTTAAGAACGTGAAATGTCAGAATAATAGTAGAGAATTATTTATTTCAGTTTTTATTTCTTTCATAAGAAGTGGGGCAGAAGTTTACATACACTCCATTAGAATTTGGTAGCATTGCCTTTAAATTGTTTAACTTGGGTCAAACGTTTCAGGTAGCCTTCCACAAGCTTCCCACAATAAGTTGGGTGAATTTTGGCCCATTCCTGCTGATAGAGCCAGTGTACCTGAGTCAGGTTTGTAGGCCTCCTTGCTCGCACACGCTTTTTCAGTTCTGCCCACAAATCTTCTATGGGATAGAGGTCAGGGCTTTGTGATGGCCACTCCAATACCTTGACTTTATTGTACTTAAGCTATTTTGCCACAACTTTAGAAGTACGCTTGGGGTCATTGTCCACTTGGAAGACCCATTTGCGACCAAGCTTAAACTTCCTGACTGATGTCTTGAGATAATGCTTCAATATATCCACATCATTGTCCTGCCTCATGATGCCATCTATTATGTGAAGTGCACCAGTCCCTCCTGCAGCAAAGCACCCCCACAACATGATGCTGCCACCCCCGTGCTTCACGGTTGGTATGGTGTTCTTCGTCTTGCAAGCCTCCCCCTTTTTCCTCCAAACATAACGATGGTCATTATGGCCAAACAGTTCTATTGTTGTTTCATCAGACCAGAGGACATTTCTCCAAAAAGTACAATCTTTGTCCCCATGTGCAGTTGCAAACCGTGATCTGGCTATTTTATGGCGGTTTTGGAGCAGTGGCGTCTTCCTTGCTGAGCATCCTTTCAGGTTATGTCGATAAAGGACTCGTTTTACTGTGGATATAGATACTTTTGTACCCGTTTCCTCCAGCATCTTCACAAGGTCCTTTGCTGTTGTTCTGGGATTGATTTGCACTTTTCACACCAAAGTACATTCATCTCTAGGAGACAGAACGCATTTCCTTCCTGAGCGCTATGACGGCTTCTTGGTCCCATGGTGTTTATACTTGCGTACTATTGTTTGTACAGATGAACGTGGTACCTCCAGACATTTGGAAATTGCTCCCAAGGATGAACCAGACTTGTGGAGGTCTACAAAAAAAAAAATCTGAGGTCTTGGCTGATTTCTTTTGATTTTCCCATGATGTCAAGCAAAGAGGCACTAAGTTTGAAGGTAGGCCTTGAAATAAATCCACAGATACACCGCCAATTGACTCAAATTATGTCAATTAGCTTATCAGAAGCTTCTAAAACCATGACATCATTTTCTGGAATTTTCCAAGCGGTTTAAAAAGGCACAGTGAACTTAGTGTATGTAAACTTCTGACCCACTGGAATTGTGATACAGTGAATTATAAATGAAATAATCTAACAATTGTTGGTAAAATGACTTGTGTCATGCAGAAAGTAGATGTCCTAACTGACTTGCCAAAACTATAGTTTGTTAATAAAAAATTTGTGGAGTGGTTGAAAAACACATTTGAATGACTCCAACCAAAGTGTATGTAAACTTCCTACTCCAACTGTACATAGATACACACTAGACAGAAATGCAGACAGAGACCGACACACACAGTCAAGGAGGGAGCAAGGAGAGAGGCAAAGACGGAAGCATGCAGAAGAAAACGAAGTAGTGAGATAAGAGGAGAGAAGGAGGAAGTGTGATGAGGGATGGGAAATGACTCGAGGTGGTAAATAATTAAACATAATGGACCTTTACACCTGGAGCACACAATAATTGGATTTCCTGTGTTACAGACACGGAGCATTGGCATTATTTAAGTATGGCCATTTTTAACTTCCCTTACGCATGGCATGACTTTCCCACAACCAATAAAAAAAACAGTTTCTCTTAACATTGGACAGAGGAATGCACTATTGTAAACCATGACTGCTGCTAGGATTGTAATTTTCCAATTTGAGATATTTCAACTAGGGCTGATCCCAATTAGTTGACTAGTTAATTGTTTGGTCGATGGGCTGGTGGTCAACAGTGATTTTTTATTTGTCAAGCAGTGTGAGATAGATAAATAAAATAATGATGGCACACGAGACACCTGTCTGATTTGTACCCTTCTCAGTGAACTAATCCATTGGAGGCCACGTGAATGGCACAGTCCAAGAAGAAGGGAATTGTGGCCAAAATGCACATCTCTACAGAATGTGCTCTCTCCCAAAAATTGGTCCACATTCATTGTTTCATAACTTCATTGTGTGAATTGTTTGCCTTTGCCTTTTTTATTTAACCAGGCATGTCAGTTAAGAACAAATTATTATTTACAATGACGGCCTACTCCGGCCAAACCCAGACGATGCTGGTCCAATTGTGCGCTACCCTATGGGACTCCCAATTATGGCCGGATGTGATACAGCCTGGATTCGAACCAGGTACTATATAGAGCCGCATCTAGGACTGAGATGCAGTGCCTTAGACTCCTGTGCCACTTGGAAGCCCTATCAGTTCCCCATTACATATATTTATTTAACATTTTTTTACCTTTATTTAACTAGGCAAGTCAGTTAAGAACAAATTCTTATTTTCAATGACAGCCTAGGAACAGTGGGTTAACTGCCTGTTCAGGGGCAGAACGACAGATTAGTACCTTTTCAGCTCAGGGATTTGAACTTGCAACCTTCCGGTTACTAGTCCAACGCTCTAACCACTAGGCTACCCTGCCACCCCATATCACCAGTAGTAGCCTACATTTACTTTGAATTCCTAATCTACAATGTTTGTTTGGTTCTGGTCATTTCTATTAATGCATTCAATATATTATTCCAGTCTTTCACCATTCTCATTGTTGGAGTGGACACGTTGTTTGCACAGCATACAACCTATGCTACACAAGTGAGAAACAAGTTTGGGTTTATTTCATTCAATTTAGTCATTTGTTTGAAGCGCTACTTGTCAATGTTGAGTAAGGATGCAACCCTGATTATGTGTAAAAGTAGGCATATAGACTACCTGGCCTGCCTGCAAATGTAGGCATATAAATGTGCACATTTGGGGATCGGATATTATTTCTGATTGGCTTAATGAACCACCACTAATGACCTGTGGAGCTTCTCAAAGTAATGTTGTTTTCTTCACCTCAAACAGCAGGCAAACAAAGTCTGTTTTTACATCCATTGAGAATGACAATAGTTCATCAATGTATCTGAAAGATCTTTCCAGCTCTCTCCCTTTTCTATAACCACTCAGCGTGAAAGGGAAAAATGTCATGCCCTGATCCAGTGGAAATGTCATAAAATAGATCTACTTGATGAGCTCTTATCTCTAGGGAAAAAATAGCCTACTGCTGTGTCTGTCTCAAGCTCACTGGTGAAAAGAGGGCCCTACATTTTTTTTTCAATGTTGCAAGTTTGCTAGCACGAGCTTCTGGCTGGACCAAAGTTGATACAATGTTTAAAGTTGGTTGCAGACAGGCCATGCGTAGCCTGTGTGTTTTATAGAAAATAAAAATTATTTTTTACCTGCGGGCGTAGGAATAGTAACCCAAAGGTTGCAGGATTGAATCCCCGAGCTAGCAAGGTACAAGGCAGTTAACCCCCTGAACAAGGCAGTTAACCCACTGTTCCTAGGCCGTCACTAAAAATAAGAATTTGTTCTTAAATCGACTCTGCAGCAATACTTTGCCCCGACAAGAAAGGGCTGTTTGAAAAGGTTTCCCTGTCAAGACGAGCAGTGACACGGCGTGTTGAGGACGTCACAGAGAATATGGAACAGTTGAAAGACAAGGTAAAGGATTTCACCCATTTCTCCTTGGCCCTGGATGAGAACAGTGATGCACGTGACACGGCGCAGTTGTTGATATTCTTACGAGGCATAACCCCAGACTTTGAAATTGGAGGTGATTTCTTCAGTGCAGTCAATGAAGAGCACAACCACAGGGAAATATTTATTAGAGGAGGTTAGTAAAGTGGGTGGCAAAGCTGGGACTGAGTTTTGAAAAGTTATCCAGTGTGACCACTGATGGGTGCCCAAACTTGGGCAGGGAAAAAAAAGGATACAAGATCAAGTAGCTGAGCTGAACCCAGATCAGAAAATTATTTCCCTGAGTTGCATTATTCATCAGGTGCACTGTAAATGTGTTGAAAATGAGTCATGTTGGAGAAACAGGTCATTAAAGTGGTAAACTTCATAAGAGAAAAATATTTAAACCACAGGCAGTTTGTCTCACTGTTGGAAGAGAGTCCGGTCATGCAGATCTCCCCTACCACACAAACATGCGGTGGCTGAGTTTGGGGAAGATGCTTAAAAGGGTGTGGGACCTGAAGTCAGAGATTGCAGAGTTTTTTCAAATGAAAGGAAAATATGTGGATTTCCCTCAACTGCAAGATAAAGAATGGTTGGCTGATTTTGCCTTCACCGTGGACATCATGGCCCTCATGAATGAACTGAATTCCAGACTACAAGGGAAAGGCCTTTTTGCACATCAGATGTACAGCCTTGTCAAAGCCTTCAAGGGAAAATTATTCCTCCTGACCTGCCAAGTAGAAGCCAACAATCTCCCCCACCTTCCGACACTACTAGTCGGTTCCCCATCAGATGACCAGCGGGAGAAGTATACATCGCTGCTGTGTGCTTTGAACAGTGAGTTCTCTCGTCATTTTGAGGATTTCAAAGTGTTGGAAAATGTCATGCTGTTGGTTTCCTCTCCTTTCACCTTCAATGTGGATAATGCTCCCACTGACCTGCAACTTGAGCTTATCGATCTTCAGTCTGATGCAGTGATTGGAGAAATACTCAAAACAATGTCACTGACGAGCTTCTAAAGATTAGGAGTCATGTTTAGAAGATGTATGTACTGTTTGGGATAACCCATGTATGTGAACAGACAGACGGTGATGAATAAGTCAAGGCACAGATAATCTCTTACTGACTCGCTTCTCAACAAATCCTGCACATGGCGACGTCAGAATCTATACCGGACTTCACTGCTCTAGTCAATGCCCATCAGAGACTTCACTACTCACACCGATTGAGTAGTTTAAATGTAAAGTTGAGCTTATTTATATGCATGTTGAAAAAGCTAAATAAGAGACATATCTACTGTAAATCACATCCAGATATATCTTGACACATTCATACACATGATGTATAATCCTGTAATATGATACCTTGCTGATTCATCATATCATCCTACTTCATTCTGGCCTATGTGACAGTGTAACATCATGGGTCCAAACTACAGTAGCCTATACTCCTCATCATGAGTCCCATATCTGGATAACAGGCCCTAAACTCCTGCAGCACTGAGCACTAAATTGATAGCTGACAGACAGTTGCGCCTGACCAGCCTGGAAGACAAACAGCAGTTGAGTGTACTATCAGACAGCCAATACAGCTGACAGTCACAGGCCCCTCCACTCACTTCCTGATGATGACATGTGACATGGCCTTCTGCTGAGAGCCAACATGACAATTAATCGACAAAGACCCATGAATGTGCTATAGAGGTGTGATTGGGACTGCTATTTTATGTTGTCTGCTTGATAAACAAGGAAATCTGTACAAAAGACACAAGGATCAAAGCATTTTAAATAAAAGGTTTTCAGTGATATGTTTATGGAAAAGATTCAGGCCAGATCATGAGAAGGAAGTACATTTGAAAATAGTCCAGCCTCAAGAATTAATCTATGACCAGAACATCTCGTTAGGGGTATGCTCCTGGCTGTACTACTATGGGTATTTAGGTTCCATAGGGTATTATCAGCTTGTCACAAGCACTTTTTAATTTGAATAGAGGTTATTTATAAGTTGAATATGGTAGCTTACTTGTAGTCTGGAATGACTGGAATTACTACAACACAACAACAGTACTTAAGAGAACAGCCCGGTCACCAAACCTTTAAAATCAGCTTGAATGAATAGATCAGTTCTATCAAGTACACATTACTCAGCTGCGTAGGTCCAGGCCCTCCACTGAGAAAACACATGGAAATGGCAACATGGAAGCACAGGAAGAATACAAAATGGCAGGAATAGTCTCTTCTCGTTCTGTCACGAACACATGGGCCATCTCCTGTTTCCTATAATAACTGGTCACCAACCTCAAAAACAACCAGCCACTCCTCCCCATCTCTTCCTGCCAGCTCCATTTCTATTCAATGACAGAGAATTGCCATAGACCACAACAAAGAAATGCACCAAAAGTTGTTCCAAAAGGTATTTTATGCATTCGGAAAGTATTCAGACCCCTTGAATTTTTCCACATTGTTACATTGCAGCCTTATTCTAAAATGTATGAAATTGTTTTTTCCCCACCTAATCAATCTACACACAATACCCCATAATGTCCAAGCAAAAACAGTTTAAAAAATAAAATAATTTAGCTATTTTTTTAAAATATCACATTTACATAAGTATTCGGACCTTTCACTCAGTACTTTGTTGAAGCACCTTTGGCAGAGATTGCAGCCTCGGGTCTTCTTGGGTATGACGCTACAAGCTTGGCACACCTGTATTTGGGGAGTTTCTCCCATTCTTCTCTGCAGATCCTGCATCTTTCCCCCATTCCTCACAAGTCTCCCAGTCCCTGCCGCTGAATAACATCCCCACAACATGAAGCTGCCACCACCATGTTTTCGCTTTGTCATTATGGGGTATTGTGTGTAGATTGATTAGGTGGGGAAAAAACTATTTCATACATTTTAGAATAAGGCTGTAATGTAACAAAACGTGGAAAAAGTCAAGGGGTCTGAATACTTACTGAAAGCACTGTATGTTATTACACATTCTGTAAAATCTATTACCATTGAGAGAATCTAGGCCAATCAAATTATTAAAGCCTTATGCAAATCAACCCTGGTGCAGTGTGACCTATATAACCAACTATCACTCCTTAAAGATATCACAAGCAGAGAGCAAAGGCTTAAAGGACAAGCGCGATTATCCAACACACTATCCAAGATAATGAATACAGAATTACAGTAGGGCTAGGTGTAAAGCATGGACATGTAAGGGCCTTATTTGAATCTGTCATAATGATTTGAAATGCTGAGACTTAACTCCAACACGCTGCAGAATCCCCCCCCCCCCCCCCCCCCCAACATTCAGAACTGAACAAGCAACCGTGGCCAATAAATGAGTGGAAGTACATTTTTTCAGAAACATAAGAACCTAGTAGGCGGCGATACACTGGTTTCAAGATCCACTCTCTTATATTGATGTGTTTGAAAAACTTTACATCCAGCAAGCTCAGTTCCTCTTGAAATGGATTTGAATAGGAAAAAGCACATTTGAAAAACTCATCCCAAATGCTGAAAAGGAAACACACAGAACCATAGCCAAGTAATTCCACACAATTCCATAGGCCTACCCTTGATGCTTTTGTAATTGCTGCCCTGCCCTAGCTTTAATACCAGAGGAACCTTGGCCGTGGTAAAATGATGACCGAGAGGAGAAGTATGCATGTACATACAACAAAGGCGAGGGAATTTGGTGAGCCCAAACATAGCATGCCTAATGAATTCTATAGAGTTCAGAGTAGAAAAACACTGATTGCTTCTGAGGGGCCTCATTACTGCCTGTGTTCTCTGTCTCCTGGCCAGGGACAAACACAGGGACACACACACACACACACACACACTCAACCTGCTTAAGTGTGACGGGAGCTGTGGTTGAAAGGGGTAAAGACAGGAGACTGGTAATACCTAGAGACCAAAGGAGTAGGATATGACAGAGACAGTGCTGCACTGTCAAGTATGTAGCCTAGAGCACAGAAAAATAGCCAATAAACAAACAATGATATCCATTTGGGGAGAGTTACAATTCTATTCATAAATTGAAATGTATAGGAGTGTCTTGATTAATGAATGGAATTGATCCCAACCGTGGTCACAAAAAGACATCTCCATGTTGCAAACCATGTTGATGGCTGGTGCTAAAAATCAACAGCTTCTGCCTTCCCTGTTCAATATTACTACTAAATATGCATTACTTCCTGTAGAGCAGGGGTCATCAACTAGATTAAGCCGACGGGACGTTTTTCTTCTTGTGCCGATGGTCGGGGGGCCGGAACATAATTCTAAATCATTTGTACTCTGCAAATTGATGCAAGACAACAAATAGATATTGTATTTTGAAACCTTGATTACATTGATACACGATCACATGTCTATTTATGAGTGGAAATACTTAGGATATAGATTTTCTACATTCAAATAATTGAGGTGAATTTCAAAAATAATTGTGGGCCAAATCAAATTGAATTTGGCCAGCGGGCCACCAGTTGACAATTCCTGCTGTAGAGTTAGTCGAATTTCATGTTGAATATCCTACATTTAGCAACAGAGGCCTGAGTAATATACGGTGCATTCGGAAAGTATTCAGACCCCTTCCATTTTTTTGTTACCTTACAGCCCCATCAATCTACACACAATACTCCATAATGACAAAGCGAACAGGTTTTTAGAAATGTTTGCTAATTTATAAAAAAAATAAAAAACTGAAATACCTTACTAACATCAGTATTCAGACCCTTCGCTATGAGACTCTACATTTACATCAGTATTCAGACCCTTCGCTATGAGACTCTACGTTTACATCAGTATTCAGACCCTTCGCTATGAGACGCGAAATTGAGCTCAGGTGCATCCTGTTTCCATTGATCATGCTTGAGATGTTTCTACCACTTGGAGTCCACCAGTGGTAAATTATTTGGAAAGGCACACAGCTGTCTATATAAAGGTCCCACAGTTGACAGTGCATGTCAGAGCAAAAACCAAGAGTTCCGAGACAGGATTGTGTCGAGGCACATATCTGGGGAAGGTTACCAAAAAATGTTGGCAGCATTGAAGGTCCCCAAGAGCACAGTGGCCTCCATCATTCTTAAATGAAAGAAGTTTAGAACCACCTCTTCCTAGAGCTGGCCGCCTGCCCAAACTGAGCAATCGGGGGAGAAGGGCCTTGGTCAGGGATGTGACCAAGAACCCGATGGTCACTGACAGAGCTCCAGAGTACCTCTGTGGAGATGGGAGAACGTTCCAGAAGGACAACCATCTCTGCAGCACTCCACCAATCAGGCCTTTATGGTAGTGGCCAGACGGAAGCCACTCCTCAGTAAAAGGCACATGACAGCCCACTTGGAGTTTGCCAAAAGGCATCTAAAGACTCTCAGACCATGAGAAACAAAATTCTCTAGTCTGATGAAATTCTTTAGCCTGGATGCCAAGCATAATGTCTGGAGAAAACCTGGCACCATCCTACGGTGAAGCATGGTGGTGGCAGCATCATGCTGTGGGGATGTTTTTCAGTGGCAGGGACTGGAAGAGTGGAAGAGATGAACAGAGCAAAGTACAGAGAGATCATTGATGAAAACCTGCCCCAGAGCGCTGAGGACTTCAGACTGGGGAGATTGTTTACCTTCAAACAGGAAAACGACCCTAAGCACACAGCAAAGACAATGCAGGTGGGGACAAGTCTCTGAATGTCCTTGAGTGGCCCAGCCAGAGTCCGACTTGAACCCAATTGGACATCTCTGGAGAGACATGAAAAAAGCTGTGCAGCAACGCTCACCATCCAACCTGACAGAGCTTGAGAGGATCTGCAGAGAAGAATGGGAGAGACGCCCCAAATACAGGTGTGCCAAGCTTGTAGCATCATACCCAAGAAGACTTGAGGCTGTAATCACTTCCAAAGGTGCTTCAACAAAGTACTGAGTAAAGGGTCTGAATACTTATGTAAATGTGATAGTTTTATTATACATTTGCAAACATTTCTAAAAACCTGTTTTTGCTTTGTCATTGTGGGGTATTGTGTGTAGATTGATGAAGAAAAAATAAATCTATTTTAGAATAAAGCTGTAAAGTAACGAAATGTGGAAAAAGTTAAGGGGTCTAAATACTTTCCGAATGCGCTGTACATAGTTTTTTCCCTTTCTTCTTTGGGACAGACAGGGTTGTTTGGAATGAGGCCTTACATTAACCTGTTGGTAAAAGGCCTAAACAATGACACCACACAATGACAGATAAAACAGGCCTACTTAGACCAGGGTCCTGGGGTGAACCTGACTAATAGACAGCCCGTTCAGTCCCATAGCTTAGACAGGTGGGTGTCTGGTACTAACCAACTCAAGACAGCTTTTCCAAACCAAATCCTGGGGATCAAGTAACAGGTTGATTAGATCAGTATGCTTCAAGCAAAGACATACCCAATAAAGCGCTGGCAAGGAAATAAATAACATACATTTGCAGGACAGTGGTCAAAAACACTGCAAAATAAAAGTGCCACACAAACAACATAATCTACAGAGGTGTGGTATAATGAGAAGGGCTGAAAAGCAGACCTAAATTAGAAGCTTAGCCTAGTCCACTCCATAGACATTAAAACCAGCTGATAGTGATAGCTCCAACATCATCCAGTATCAGTATTTTTATTTATTTTTATTATTATTATTATGTTTTCTTCTTGGGCCTCTATAACTATATCTATTGTTTTTATTTTTGTTGTTGTTGTGTGATTTGGATTGATCCCCTCTACCACACGGAACCCCACTAATCTACTGACGGAGCGCAGGAGGTGGCTAACAACAGACCTCCATCCTATGCTAGCTTGCTACCGATGCCCTGGCTAGCTGTCTAAATCACCAACCAACCTCTCCACTCACCGGACCCTTTTGATCACTCGACTAAGCATGCCTCTCCTTAATGTCAATATGTCTTGTCCATTTCTGTTCTGGTTAGTGTTTATTGGCTTATTTCACTGTAGAGCCTCTAGTCCTGCTCACTATACCTTATCCAACCTATTAGTTCCACCACCCACACATGCAATGACATCTCCTGGTTTCAATGATGTTTCTAGAGACAATATCTCTCTCTTCATCACTCAATACCTAGGTTTACCTCCACTGTATTCACATCCTACCATACATTTGTCTGTACATTATACCTTGATGCTATTTTATCGCCCCCAGAAACCTCCTTTTACTCTATGTTCCAGACGTTCTAGACGACCAATTCTCATAGCTTTTAGCCGTACCCTTATTCTACTCCTCCTATGTTCCTCTGGCGATGTAGAGGTGAATCCAGGCCCTGCAGTGCCTAGCTCCACTCCTATTCCCCAGGCGCTCTCTTTTGACGACTTCTGTAACCGTAATAGCCTTGGTTTCATGCATGTTAACATTAGAAGCCTCCTCCCTAAGTTTGTTCTATTCACTGCTTTAGCACACTCTGCCAACCCGGATGTTCTAGCTGTGTCTGAATCCTGGCTTAGGAAGACCACCAAAAATTCAGACATTTTAATTCCAAACTACAACATTTTCAGACAAGATAGAACTGCCAAAGGGGGCGGTGTTGCAATCTGTCCTACTATCCAGGTCTGTACCCAAACAATTTGAACTTCTACTTTTAAAAATCCACCTCTCTAAAAACAAGTCTCTCACCGTTGCCGCCTGCTATAGACCACCCTCTGCCCCCAGCTGTGCTCTGGACACCATATGTGAACTGATTGCCCCCCATCTATCTTCAGAGTTCGTGCTGCTAGGCGACCTAAACTGGAACATGCTTAACACCCCAGCCATCCTACAATCTAAACTTGATGCCCTCAATCTCACACAAATTATCAATGAACCTACCAGGTACCTCCCCAAAGCCTTAAACACGGGCACCCTCATAGATATCATCCTAACCAACTTCCCCTCTAAATACACCTCTGCTGTCTTCAACCAAGATCTCAGCGATCACTGCCTCATTGCCTGCATCCGTAATGGGTCAGCGGTCAAACGACCTCCACTCATCACTGTAAAACGCTCCCTGAAACACTTCTGCGAGCAGGCCTTTCTAATCGACCTGGCCGGGGTATCCTGGAAGGATATTGATCTCATCCCGTCAGTAGAGGATGCCTGGATATTTTTTTTAAATACCTTCCTAACCATCTTAAATAAACATGCCCCATTTAAGAAATTTAAAACCAGGAACAGATATAGCCCTTGGTTCTCCCCAGACCTGACTGCCCTTAACCAACACAAAAACATCCTATGGCGTTCTGCATTAGCATCGAACAGCCCCCGTGATATGCAGCTGTTCAGGGAAGCTAGAAATCATTATACACAGGCTGTTAGAAAAGCCAAGGCTAGCTTTTTCAAGCAGAAATTTGCTTCCTGCAACACTAACTCAAAAAAGTTCTGGGACACTGTAAAGTCCATGGAGAATAAGAACACCTCCTCCCAGCTGCCCACTGCACTGAAGATAGGAAACACTGTCACCACTGATAAATCCACCATAATTGAGAATTTCAATAAGCATTTTTCTACGGCTGGCCATGCTTTCCACCTGGCTACTCCTACCCCGGACAACAGCACTGCACCCCCAACAGCAACTCGCCCAAGCCTTCCCCATTTCTCCTTCTCCCAAATCCATTCAGCTGATGTTCTGAAAGAGCTGCAAAATCTGGACCCCTACAAATCAGCCGGGCTAGACAATCTGGACCCTTTCTTTCTAAAATTATCTGCCGAAATTGTTGCCACCCCTATTACTAGCCTGTTCAACCTCTCTTTCGTGTCGTCTGAGATTCCCAAAGATTGGAAAGCAGCTGCGGTCATCCCCCTCTTCAAAGGGGGGGACACTCTTGACCCAAACTGCTACAGACCTATATCTATCCTACCGTGCCTTTCTAAGGTCTTCGAAAGCCAAGTCAACAAACAGATTACCGACCATTTCGAATCTCACCATACCTTCTCTGCTATGCAATCCGGTTTCAGAGCTGGTCATGGGTGCACCTCAGCCACGCTCAAGGTCCTAAACGATATCTTAACCGCCATCGATAAGAAACATTACTGTGCAGCCGTATTCATTGATCTGGCCAAGGCTTTCGACTCTGTCAATCACCATATCCTCATCGGCAGACTCGATAGCCTTGGTTTCTCAAATGATTGCCTCGCCTGGTTCACCAACTACTTCTCTGATAGAGTTCAGTGTGTCAAATCGGAGGGTCTGCTGTCCGGACCTCTGGCAGTCTCTATGGGGGTGCCACAGGGTTCAATTCTTGGACCGACTCTCTTCTCTGTATACATCAATGAGGTCGCTCTTGCTGCTGGTGAGTCCCTGATCCACCTCTACGCAGACGACACCATTCTGTATACTTCCGGCCCTTCTTTGGACACTGTTAACAACCCTCCAGGCAAGCTTCAATGCCATACAACTCTCCTTCCGTGGCCTCCAATTGCTCTTAAATACAAGTAAAACTAAATGCATGCTCTTCAACCGATCGCTACCTGCACCTACCCGCCTGTCCAACATCACTACTCTGGACGGCTCTGACTTAGAATACGTGGACAACTACAAATACTTAGGTGTCTGGTTAGACTGTAAACTCTCCTTCCAGACCCATATCAAACATCTCCAATCCAAAGTTAAATCTAGAATTGGCTTCCTATTTCGTAACAAAGCATCCTTCACTCATGCTGCCAAACATACCCTTGTAAAACTGACCATCCTACCAATCCTCGACTTTGGCGATGTCATTTACAAAATAGCCTCCAATACCCTACTCAACAAATTGGATGCAGTCTATCACAGTGCAATCCGTTTTATCACCAAAGCCCCATATACTACCCACCATTGCGACCTGTACGCTCTCGTTGGCTGGCCCTCGCTTCATACTCGTCGCCAAACCCACTGGCTCCATGTCATCTACAAGACCCTGCTAGGTAAAGTCCCCCCTTATCTCAGCTCGCTGGTCACCATAGCATCTCCCACCTGTAGCACACGCTCCAGCAGGTATATCTCTCTAGTCACCCCCAAAACCAATTCTTTCTTTGGCCGCCTCTCCTTCCAGTTCTCTGCTGCCAATGACTGGAACGAACTACAAAAATCTCTGAAACTGGAAACACTTATCTCCCTCACTAGCTTTAAGCACCAACTGTCAGAGCAGCTCACAGATTACTGCACCTGTACATAGCCCACCTATAATTTAGCCCAAACAACTACCTCTTTCCCAACTGTATTTAATTTTTATTTATTTATTTATTTTGCTCCTTTGCACCCCATTATTTTTTATTTCTACTTTGCACATTCTTCCATTGCAAAACTACCATTCCAGTATTTTACTTGCTATATTGTATTTACTTTGCCATCATGGCCTTTTTTGCCTTTACCTCCCTTCTCACCTCATTTGCTCACATTGTATATAGACTTGTTTATACTGCATTATTGACTGTATGTTTGTTTTTACTCCATGTGTAACTCTGTGTCGTTTTATCTGTCGAACTGCTTTGCTTTATCTTGGCCAGGTCGCAATTGTAAATGAGAACTTGTTCTCAACTTGCCTACCTGGTTAAATAAAAGGTAAAATAAAACAAATAAAAAAATACACTTATTTCTATGGAAAACTCCCAATGGCACATGAAGGCGGAAGTATTTGAATTTGAAGTGCGCGTCCTCTGCATCCATTTTGGTGTCA
Organism: Oncorhynchus kisutch; assembly: GCF_002021735.2. Taxonomy (NCBI): domain Eukaryota; kingdom Metazoa; phylum Chordata; class Actinopteri; order Salmoniformes; family Salmonidae; genus Oncorhynchus; species Oncorhynchus kisutch. Next base: position 21,325,163 of record NC_034196.2, on the reverse strand, counting down.
CACGTTACGGTGTTCAGAGTTTGTTATAACCAATTCATTGATGTGATTATGATATAGGTCAAGCCCTATTGGTCATGTACATGCGAGGCATACATGTGTCACGTAAAGAGAGCCAGAGGTTGAGGGAATGTTTTTCCGAAACAGATTATTGATTTCAGTAACATAACTTTTCATTCAGAAATGGGTAACATTATGTTGCATCTTCAGCAACACGGACAGCATGATAAATACCGATGTTCTGTAGTGGTCGCTGAAGCAGGGAGGAGAGAGAGAGAGAGACAATGGATGCTAGTCACACAGTCACTCGCTGTCTTTTTTTAACACAGCGCCACAAGTCTGAGCCAGGCGGCACAATCAAATCAATTGTGGTCAGACTCCATCTAGTCATTTGTGTCTTAATTATTTAATCAAACAGCTCGCTTAAAGCATCAGACAAGCTCAGTGCATATAGTTGATTTGATTAAAACACAGGATGTGTCTATATGGAAAAAAATAGGTTTTAAAATTTCAAACAATTGATTGGTCGAAAGAACAGATGTCTCTTGGTCAACCAAGATTCTATTTTGTTGGGGACAGCCCTACTAAGGATCATGGTGAAAGTGGCCATAACTAGCAAAGGATCATGGTCTATGTAGTTGTTTTCATCTTGCCTGAGAGTTAACCTTAATGTCAATAGCATAAGGGCGTGAGCACATGGTCCTGTGTGTAGACAAATGTAGTTGTCAGAATGGATCACTATTTAAATATCTAAATTTGTAGAGAACTTTAAAATAATTAATTGTGGGGATCAAACTTGATTATAATAAACAAAATTAGAGCGCAAAACAGCAGTCTAAAAAATTATTCTGCCAATCGTAATTTACATAGACTTTCTAGGGCAGACCAGGGCTTTTGGCACCACTAGGTTGCTATGCAGTAGCCGACAAGCAGAGCTCATGACTTCACGCTCCAGACCAGACACTGGGGGCTAGGCCCACTCCTATGCATAGTCGCATAAAAACATTGTTTAATTATACTAAATGACAAAGCACAAATGGAAAATGAAAACAAGGAGGGCTACATTATCACTGTAAAAAAGGCTTCTTTAGATTAGTGTTCAAACAGCATGTGAAGTACCACGAGTTGGACATTGTGTCTCACCTTCTTGCCAGTGGAGCCTGTCTTGATGAGGCAGGAGCGTCCCAGGGACTGGTACCCACCAATGACCTCGATCTCCTCCACAGCAGGGTAGCGCTTCTTCAGCAGGGAACCCAGCTGGGCGTAGGGGGCCTGGGATGGCATGGGGGGGGTCTGGGCCCCTCCGGAGGGCTCCTGGGGCTCTGGAGAGCCAGGCTGAGGCTCTGACTTACGTTTAGGCACCACAGTGAAGGTATTCCCCTTCCGCCCATGCACCACTGGAGTTGGACTGGGGGCGACGGGCTTCGAAGGGTCCACATCTATGTCATCTATGTTGGTGACAGGTAGCTGGTCAGCTGAGGCATCCTCTGGAGGTGGCGACTGGACAGAGGGAACTGAGGAGGGTGCTGGGGATGGAGAGGATGGGGGCTGGGTGGTAGTGGGGAGAGGTGGGTCTGGTTTGGTTGGCCTGGCTGCCCTCACCTCCTCTTTCCTCTTGGAGGCTGCTGGGGATGGAGAGGAGGGGGGCTGGGTGGCAGTGGGGAGAGGTGGGTCTGGTTTGGTTGGCCTGGCTGCCCTCACCTCCTCTTTCCTCTTGGAGGCTGCTGGGGTGGGTGGAGGGGTAATGGGAATTGGCACTCCTGGAGTGGGCATCTCTGCCAATCTCTGGGAGGGAGGAAACTTGATGGGGCTGGAGGGGGCTGTGCTTCCCGGGGAAGAGGCTGCTCTGTGGCGTTTGGGGAAGACTGTGAAGGAGTTGCGGGACTGGAGGCGCAGGTTGGCAAGGGCACGAGCCTGGATGTCCCCGGAAGGCAGCAGGGAGAGGTCAGGGCGGGGCGAGGGGCAGATCTTGAACCCTGGAGAGGGGGGAGACATCAGGGGTGTGGTGGGGCTGGCAGGGGACTCGGCACGAGCACAGCAGGTATCCGGAGAGCATGGCACCTTGGATTTGGGGGGCACCTCTGTGCTCTCCCAATCGCTCTCTCGGAAAGGCTTGGTCTGGGGCCCATCTGCCTTCTCTCTGGGGTTGACCACCACACTGTCCCCCCCACTCACCTCAAAACGCTGGCGGTAGGAAGACACTGATTGAGGGGGTCCAGCAGAGTGCAGGATGCTGTCAGGCTCATAAAGAGGGGGCTGTAGATTTGGTTTGGAAGACTGGGAGTTGGGGGATACTGAGGAAGATGACTGTGTGTTGCCTAGGGTGCGGACTGGTGAGCTAGGCTGGGCGTGTGATTTGTATTTTGGCACCAGATCTGGCTGTGGCTTGGGTCGTTGTCTTGGCCTGCTTGAACTGGTTTCCAAGTCCAGCAGGTTCTCTGTGCTGCGAGACTTGGGTTGCAGTTTTCCGTAGTTGCTGTCAAATTTCTGCAGCATGCGGCTCACCCTGCCCTGACCCTCTCCTGTCTCGAATGCGCCCTCGTGACAAGGATGACTTAGCGTGCTCAAGTTCTCCTCGCTCCTGCTTAGTGTGGTGTCATAAATAACCACCTCCTTTGCCCGTATCTCGGTCACCCCACCAGCTCTCCTGTCCAAGAGGTCGTTGAGGGAGCTGTAACTGCATAGCCCATTCTGCTGCAGATAAGACCCGCTTTTTATTCCACTGGCCCCCGGAAAGTAATCCGGATCGGATTCTATGATAATGATATTCTCAGCGCGTATAGTCCGAATTCCAGGTACACTGCCATACAATTCCAGTATGTGCTGGACGGGACGAATGGCACACTCCCTGTCCTGCCGTTTCTTTCGCTCCTTCTCCAGTTTGATGAAGGGATTCTCCTGCAATGGGCCTAGACTGTCCTGCAGAACCAGGCTTTCCTGTCCCTCGCCATCGTTTACCGTTTTCTCCGAGTCATACGGGTCGGTGGCAGTCAAGGGGTCTTTGTTAGTTTTCACCGGTGAGAGCTCTGGGGAGGTGGGGGAACTGCCACGCTTGCCTGCAAAGTGCTGGCTCGCTGGAATGATGGTGTAGTTCCGAACTGAATCAGCGTTGGTTTCATTGTCTTTTTTGGGGGCGCTGCTGTTTCCCGTTACTTCGCCATTAACCCGCGATGAGCTCGCGCTAAGGCAAGGCTCAGCCGCTCCTGCTCCAGACCCGCCACCCTTTGCTTTCCTCCGCTCCAGAATCTCTCGTTTCCAGGCTGGCATCGTCGGGCTCTCCTGCCCAGCCTCCTGGCGGAGAACACGGACTTCTCCTCCACCAGACATTGTGGGGAGAAATGTAATGTATCCGGGAGATGGTGTTCCCCGACTGGGAAAGAAAGCTGTATGTCGCTGTACCTGCAGCGCCGAAAATCGCATACACACTCACATCCCCACGTTCTCTTTCGGTCTTTCTGCGTTCTTCCTCCTCTGTCTGTGACTCCTGCCCCGCCCTCCGCACCTGTAAATCTACGTCATTATTCAGTCTTAAGAACAGCGCCCCAAGAAGCAACCTCATTTGGTGATATCGATTTGGAATACACCCCATTTTCACAGAGTACCACCCATCAAAGGAAATCCCTCCTCTTCTATTGTTGAGTAAGTAAAGAGGAACTGTCAGTCAAGGAAATTCAGTTCAGCCCCACTTTTACGGTTTAACCCTTTCAGTGAATAAATTGAAATATTTTATCATAAAAGCACGTATCGACTCCTCAATTGTTCTTTAAAAAAAACAAAAAAAACAATGCATTTCATTTCATTTTAATTACTGACCTAAACATGAAAAGGTACCATTAAATGGTTTTAATAGATTGAAGTATTTAAATATGTGTGTGGAGCAGAGCAAATTATCGACCATCAGTGTCCAAGACCAATACATTTAAAGTCCCTGCTGTTGCCTTGCCAGCACTCTAAATAAAAGGGTGCTGGGATATAAGATAATTAATTTGGTCACGCTATGCCTACTACTATTCTACTAGTTGTTTAGGGAAAACTTTAGATGAAATCCTGTGAGACTATTGGATCATATTCGATTCTCTCACCTTAATCCATGTAATAATAGGAAAACAAGAGATTGGTGCTTGATAGGCCTAAAATGGTCAAACATCTCAACATGTATTTTATTTTCCTAAATGAAGCTTATGCAGCCTTAGCCATGATATTAGCGATTATGACTTTTCCTTCCATGAAAGTTCATATAGGAGTGAGTTCATTTTATTACTTGAACGGCCTTGCCAATGTTGGTTTAGGCATAGGAAATTGAGTGGGTCACACGTCCATCTTCAATGTAAATAGCGACACCTTGTGCCCATATTTCGTCGTCATAAGGCATAACAGTGGACATACCAAAGATCTAAGTCTACATGGGACATAACGGCATGGAATCCGTTCAGCATTGTCCAAAAGAGGGCTGATTAATGTTTCATAGATTTCTGATGATATTAAATAATATTACATTATCAACTTTACCAGCTTAAATGTTTATTTACACATATATACACAAACAACAACAAGGTTACCAAAAACGAGCAGATAAGAAAAGGAGAAGAAAAACTGGCGACAGTCAAACCAAATTCAAGACAGTACTTCAATTATCCCTCCCCAGCACCACATTTCACGTTAGGAATTAAATTACACTTTGAAGGATAAAATTAGGCCATGCTTGAACAAGAGGACCATAACACAGATCAAATACGATAGATTTTATCCACAGGCAGCAATGTTCATGGGAGAGCCATGCAGACAAAGCGCATGGAAACACTGTCACACTGTCCTCAGACGAGGTCAGAAACTGAGGGGAAACCCATGACCCTCATCTCCAGCCATTAGTCCACCGAGTATTTAACAATAGTCTGTTAATTAAAACAACCCACCTGTATAGACGGGTTGGCTCACAACGTCACGAAAGTGATCCAAGCGCATCGATGTGGCCCGGAATGCATGCGTTGTTATGATAGCTAGCAATAATAGGGAATTTCGTTTTGCATGGCCCGGTGCCCAAGGTGGGTAGGATAATTCACTTAAGACCTCCGTCTACCCGGGGCCATGCAAAATTAACTCCACCATTGACAATAACCTGCCATGAGGGGAATGGTAGGTGGGTCGTTGCAGCTTGTATCTTCTTATTGATATATCTTGTTTAGAGGTGTTTTCGCTAGCTAGCTAACCAACAATGCATTTGAGAGACAGCAAGTACTCATTGTGCAAATGTATGTTTTCAATAAACATTGAAAGTAAATATAGTTTACATGTTGTCAACAATCTAAGCCAGGGATGGCGAACTTTGGGGGTCACAAAATTCTGAACTCATGAGGTCTGGATCTGTGTACCTACATCCATACAGTCCCCCTTACACGCAGACACACACATTTTATTTATTACCTTTATTTAACTAGGCAAGTCAGTTAAGAACAAATTCTTATTTTCAATGACGGCCTAGGAACAGTGGGTTAAACAGGGGCAGTACGACAGATTTTTACCTTGTCAGCTCGGGGATTTGATCTTGCAACCTTTTGGTTACTTGTCCAACCCTCTAACCACTAGGCTACCCTGCTGCCCCAACATGCCTTAAGAGCCAGCCCTAACCTTTTGGGGGCCCTACCTTTTGCCCCCCTACCTTGCAAGCAAAACGTGACAGCGGAAGGAATAATATGTAGTTTTACAGCTAATTTCCTGATGTTCTACAGATTCTACCTTAGGGAGAGAAATGTTTGCTGTTTTTAATATGATATCTGAGTGAGTAACAAAATCAATGGGGCCCCCCTGGTCGGTAATTAGACGAAGTTTAAATAGCTGGCAAGACTAATTTACCAATATAAAAAATGTTAGCTGACATGGTATAATTGAGTGACTGTCAGTGACTGACATAACATGAGAAAAACTGCTGATACACAACCAAATTTGCCCAACCCTTATCTAAGCCAACCCGGTCTGGGTTTTTTTCCCCCATAGTTGCGCACGCATCGATTTTGTTGCTAAACAAAACCGCCTCTGGCCTCAGTTGACGCGGCAGGCGCGAATCATCAGCAGCTGCAGGAGGATGAAGAGCGGCGAGACAATGAGACCGAACCACAGATCGCGCGCCTGCTCCTGCTCTGCCAGCTTCTGGCACAGCAGCACCTCACACACCAGCTTGAGGCTGAGCACCGTCAGCACCCATAGCAGCCTCAGCACTGCCAGCCTTTTCTCATTCTCCTGGTACAGCCGGATGGACACGATGGCTGTGAAGTAGGTGCTGAGGCCATCAGCAGCAAACAGAGGGATGAAGACCAGCCACCAGCTCATCCCAGGGTCAAAGAAGTCAGCCCGTAGCGCTACCAGCACGCTGAATACCAGCAGAGCCCCCAGTTGGAGGAAGAGCTCAAAAGTGGCAAAGCCCAGCCATTGGACCAGCTCCCGCAGAGAGAACAGCATTGCCTTAAGTGGAGGAAGTAGACGCAGGTGGACTGTTCAACCAGGGATGAGCTGGGGTATAGTCACTGGTTCGACTCAGGAGAGGTGATGTTCCAGACTCAGGGTGGTAAAGTGTGAAGGAAAGGAGACATGGACGTCTGGGCAGGAATCCACAGAAGGCAATAGAAGAGGAACTGCTGCACAGACGATAAAGTTCATCTACATCATTGAAGACAGTGGGGGGCAGAGAGGACGGAATACTGTGAGCCAGTGATGAGCTTCACATGTGGAGGATGTCTTCAAAGAATCAAGGTGTTCTGCCTTTATTTAGAAACAGAGATATTTTATTCAGGGCATGACAACAAAATGTAACTTCCATTTATTGAAATGGCCATACACTGAACATCCGTGACAATAACTGTTTACTTCAGTTCCCTTTTACCAAATTACATTGTAACAAGCGTGAAGTCGATTGAAACAAACGTATCAAAAGTTGCAAACATTGTTACAATCTCAATCTGTAAGGTTAGTCTAGACGAAACTGATGTGTCGTTCAGAAATACAATGGTTCGAGGGTAGTGATGATAGTTGAAATCGCAAACGAATAACGTAATATCTGTCTAGTAGTTAACCGATCAAATGCTGTATTGTCAGATTATTCGGATAGTTAGCTAACTAACGTTAGCTGAGCTACAGTCAGACAGTGCTAGCACAATGAGCTAGCTCGCTATCTACAGAAGCTCGTAGCGAAGCCCTTCTTCATCTCATACTAGCTAGCTACAATCACCACATACAGCTATTTCTCCTTCTTTGCATGTGTGAACTGATGGGGGTTATTGTATGACATTACAAGGTTTTAACAACAGTTTGTGGTTTTACCTTAATTCATTGAGTTCCGATTTTTTCGTAATGTTTTCCTTCCTTCACTGAGATAGTGTACAATCGCGAGAACTTGTACGTTCACGGAATTTACGGTGGCCGGTTAGTGCGTGAGACTAGTGCAAGCGAAAGCCAATGAGCAAGGACGTACTGTACAAGGTAAGAACACGAACATTAACCTTGTTGTATGTTAGTTTATGCTGATAAATTACGTTTTGGATGTTGCAAGGTGAACAAGTTATACATCTGCAGAATATGAGCAGGAGGAGTTGCAAGTGTGCTTGCTATAGCCGTTTGGTATATGGAGCACATGATTCTTGATCGAATAAATTGAAGTTAGCTTTCTGTCATTACATTTAATTGTTTTTAACCTATTGTTTAATAACAGATTTAACTTAATCATTACTAATAGTGGGTGCTGTATGTCATAAAGCACAATATTGTAAGCTTGCTTTCTAAATCAGTCTTTTAACTATCGTTGTATTTTTATTTGATCAAACGCGTTTTTTTTTTGTCAGGTATCGCTTTAACGTTACTCGTTTCCAGCTGTGAACTTTTGATGTCAGGTGTCAAAGTATGCATTTTGCTTCTCTGGTCCGCGTGCTTATGGATAGTTCCTAAGAAAATAGGAATTATGGACTGACTCTCTCCACCCATTTGATTCGAATATAATTACCTGGTTATTAGAATAAAATCAGCCATTTTAATATAGATGTAGACCTTTTCATGTTAATAAATCTTTAAATTATATAATTATACGGATCTGGGATGTGCTTTCATAAATGTGAACAATTACTCTTGCTCACGTTGAGTGAAAACCAGCATTATTACTGCTGTCACTCAGGGTCATCCAATTGTTTCGTTTAAGTCGGGTTTCACGCATGCTTGGTCAGTTAATGTGGGTGAATGTGTAAACCATTCTCTCATTCCAATGCCTCTCAGAAATGTGGGCGTGAATATAAGTTCCATTGTCAAACACCTCTCTCTTCCTCTCTCCCAGGGCAAAGATGCAACCCGTCGAGTCTCTCCTCCACAGTGGCTATTTTCACCCAACACTCAGATACTGGCAGACCTGTGCCTCAGACTTGAGACCTGAGAACCTCATCTACCCCATCTTCATCACGTAATGTCTCTCCTCTACCACATAGACACTAGGATGTCTTGATGTTGTGATACAAATGTCAAAGTAAGGTAAACTGTACAGTACCAGTGAGAAGTTTGTACACACCAACTCATTCAAGGCTTTTTCTTTATTTGTACAATTTTCCACATTGTAGAATAATAGTGAAGACATAAAACTATGAAATAACACATATGTTTGAAAAAGTTTTTAAAAATGAGCATATGTGGGAACTCCTTCAAGACTGCTGGAAAAGCATTCCTCTTGAAGCTGGTTGAGAGAATGCCAAGAGTGTGCAAAGCTGTCATCAAGGCAAATGATGGCTACTTTGAAGAATCTCAAATATAAAATATATTTTGATTTGTTTAACTCTTTTTTTGGGGTTACTATATGATTCCATATGTGTTATTTCATCGTTTTGATGTCTTCACTATTATTCTACAATGTAGAAAATAGTCGAATGACAGAAAAACCCTTGAATGAGGTGTGTCTAAAATTTTGACTGGTACTGTATATATTTGGGTGGCTATGTGTTTTTGTGACATGGCAGCTTTCTGGTTCTTTTCTCCAACAGTGACAGCCCTGATGCTGTGGAGCCCATCGCTAGTCTACCTGGCCAGGCCAGGTAATGACTCAGGATTACCTGTTCATTTGGTTTATAATCTAATCTATGATAATTGCTCATCTATGCTGGGTACAGTAGTTGAATATCCCCAATGTGCTATTAATGTATCATGTATTGTAATCATATTTTAAAACATATGACTTTGAAACAAAAATACTATCAATTAGAATTATCATGGCTATCTGATTGAGTGAGAATGAGCGGGGGATGGGACCATTGAGAGCAAGGCTGTGACCTCCAGATAAATACTGTGAGGCAGGGTGGATCCAGAGCCAACAACTGGGCCAAGATAAGAAGATAATCCATTCGCTTTTTGTCCCTCACAACCCTCTCTTATCATGCACCATTTGGTTACAATAAAGTAGGCTGTAAACCAATACTGAGCCCTAAGCCTTGGTACTATTATGTGTCAGAGTTGAAAATACTGTGTCTATAGTTCAAATCAAATCCAAGTTTATTTGTCACGTGCGCCGAATACAACAGGTGTAGACTTTACAGTGAAATGCTTACTTACAGGCTCTAACCAATAGTCCAAAAAAGGTATTAGGTGAACAATAGGTAAGTAAAGAAATAAAAAGACAGTGAAAAATAACAGAAGCAAGACTTTATACAGTAGCGAGGCTATAAAAGTAGCGAGGTTACATACGGCCCCCTGTTAGTCAGGCTGATTGAGGTAGTATGTACATGAGATGTGGTTAAAGTGACTATGCGTATATGATGATGGGTAGTGGGACATAATGCAGACAGCCCGGTTAGCCAATGTGCGGGAGCACTGGTTGGTCGGCCCAATTTGAGGTAGTATGTACATGAATGTATAGTTAAAGTGACTATGCAAAAATGATAAACAGAGAGTAGCAGCAGTGTAAAAGAGTGTTTGGGGGGGCACACAATGCAAATAGTCCGGGTAGCCATTTGATTACCTGTTCAGGAGTCTTATGGCTTGGGGGTAACTTGGGGGTAAAAACTGTTGAGAAGCCTATTTGTCATAGACTTGGCACTCCGGTAGTTATCTAACTTACTAAGACTGATTTGGTTTGTTGCCCAAGGCAAACATGATTTTAGGCTATGGAGATCAAATACATCACAATGCATTGCTAATGAAGTGCCACTATGTAATTGCTTGCCTCAAAGTTGTATTGAAATAGCACTTTGTTGTTTGTCCATTCCCTGTGTCTCCCTCAATCTATTTTTTCTCTTCTCAGATATGGAGTGAATAAACTGGAGGGCATGCTACGCCCCCTTGTGGAAAAGGGCTTGAAGTGTGTGCTGATTTTCGGAGTGCCTGCAAAAATAGCTAAGGTACCAGTAAACTATACTGTATCAAGAATATAAACGCAACATGTAAAGTGTTGGTCCCATGTTCCATGAGCTGAAATAAAAGATCCCTGAAATTTTCCATACAGACAAAAAATGTATTTCTCTCCAATTGTGTGCACATATTTGTTTACGTCCCTGTTAGTGAGCATTTCTCATTTGCTGAGATAGTCGATCCACCTCACAGGTGCTGTAATATCAAGAAGCTGTTTAAACAGCATGATCATTATATAGGTGCACCTTGTGCTGGGGACAATAAAAGGCCACTCTAAAATGTGCAGTTTTGTCACACAACACAATGACACAGATGTCTCAAGTTTTGAGGAAGCATGCAATTGTCATGCCTACTGCAGGAACGTCCACCAGAGCTGTTACCAGAGAATTTAATATTAATGTCTCTACCATAAGCCGCCTCCAACGTCATTGGAGAGAATTTGGGAGTACTTCCAACCAGCCTCACAACCGCAGACCATGTGTAACCACACCAGCCCAGGACCTCCACATCCGGCTTTTTCACCTGTGGTATCGTCTAAGACCAGCAACCCGGACAGCTGATGAAACTGAGGAGTATTTGTCTGTAATAAAGCCATTTTGTGGGGGAAAACTCATTCTGATTGGCTGTGTCTGGCTCCCCATTGGGTGAGCCTGGTTTCCAAGTGGGTGGGCCTATGTCCTCCCAAGCCAACTCATGGCTGCACCCCTGCCCAGTCATGTGAAATCCATAGATTAGGGCCTAATGAATTTATTTAAATTGACTGATTTCCTTTATATGAACTGTAACTCAGTAAAATTGTTGCATGTTGCATTTATATTTTTGTTTAGTGTGTATATATAGGTATTTCTAAACTGGACAACTTGTTACAGCTGTTGATAAGTCATTGATAATAATCAGCATTTTCCCCCCCATGTCATTACATTAAGATATGGGGGGATTGTGGCTATCTGTATTGAATACGATTCACAAGTTGATTTAAAACCTATGCTTAACCTTTTATCATGGTTGGTGTTTTGACGGATTTGTCTAAAATCGCGTGACATAAAACAACTTTTCTTTCCTTGCATTTATGGCAGTGTAACTTGTCGTTATATAATATTATGCATTAATCAGTTAAATTAGACATTGAACTTGAACCCTTTAAGAATCCTGGATCTAATTGTTGGACAGTTTTTTTGTAACTCAGAAATGCAGTGTAACTACGTAACATTTAGTTTCTCCTTATGTTACGGGGTGAAAATCAAATAAATGATGTAGGCGATTGCAAAATCGAATGCTTCTAACCAAAAGGGTCACCTTACCTTGATACTTAAAACCTAAGTCAATACTGCCATTAAATGAGTTCTTCAATAATTATGCATAATACTTGTTGGATGCGCATTTGTGTCCATTTGATGTTACACCAGTGTAATTTTCACATGTCATCTGATCCAGGAAGGAATTGTCAGAATGACAGTCAAGTGATGAACAGCTGTTGTGATAGTGCATGCGATGCAACATCAGCCCAAGTGCTGGAAAAAAGGTGTACACAAGGAATGTCCCGAATATTTTGGTGTCTCATTCCTTACATTGGTGAAGACAGCTGTGCCTGGATCCACATTGGATCTAATATCCCTAGCGAATTGATATTGAGCATCTGTTGTTGTCTGCTTGATTGACAGCAGGGTCTCGTTAGATTTAACAGAGAAGGCATTAAGATAATGAGTCTATGTTTTTGTGCCACAGATTGGGCAGAGTTTACTGTGCACAATTGTGTAGGATATTCTGGATATAATGACAAGCCTAGTGGTCTTATTCACAATATGATCAGGTAATGAAATAACATGACAAATACATTTTCTTTTCCATGTTACACCTGCAAAAAAAAAATTGTTGGGGGAGGGGTCTATATTAAGCCCTACATGTACAATTTATATAAATTATACAATTGTATAACACTGAGGTCCTTACAAATTACAATGAAGTGCTTGAAAAAGTCTCTGAAAGTCCTTGAATTTTGCTTGCCAATGTCTTTATGAACCCTGCTTAGAGTATGTATAGTCCTAGGCCTACAGTCGTGGCCAAAAGTTTTGAGAATGACACAAATATACATTTTCACAAAGTCTGCTGCCTCAGTTTGTAGGATGGCAATTTGCATATACCCCAGAATGTTATGAAGAGTGATCAGATTAATTGCAATTAATTGCAAAGTCCCTCTTTGCCATGCAAATGAACTGAATCCCCCAAAAACATTTCCGTCCTGCCACAAAAGGACCAGCTGACAACATGTCAGTGATTCTCTCGTTAACACAGGTGTGAGTGTTGACGAGGACAAGGCTGGAGATCACTCTGTCATGCTGATTGAGTTCGAATAACAGACTGGAAGCTTCAAAAGGAGGGTGGTGCTTGGAATCATTGTTCTTCCTCTGTCAGCCATGGTTACCTGCAAGGAAAAATGTGCCGTCATCATTGCTTTGCACAAAAAGGGCTTCACAGGCAAGGATATTGCTGCCAGTAAGATTGCACCTAAATCAACTATTTATCGGATCATCAAGAACTTCAAGGAGAGCGGTTCAATTGTTGTGAAGAATGCTTCAGGGCGCCCAAGAAAGTCCAGCAAGCGTCAGGACCATCTCCTAAAGTTGATTCAGCTGTGGGATCGGGGCACCACCAGTACAGAGCTTGCTCAGGAATGGCAGCAGGCAGGTGTGAGTGCATCTGCACGCACAGTGAGGCAAAGACTTTTGTAGGATGGCCTGGTGTCAAGAAGGGCAGCAAAGAAGCCACTTCTCTCCAGGAAAAACATCAGGGACAGACTGATATTCTGCAAAAGGTACAGGGATTGGACTGGGGTAAAGTCATTTTCTCTGATGAATCCCCTTTCCGATTGTTTGGGGCATCCGGAAAAAAGCTTGTCCGGAGAAGACAAGGTGAGCGCTACCATCAGTCCTGTGTCATGCCAACAGTAAAGCATCCTGAAACCATTCATGTGAGGGGTTGCTTCTCAGCCAAGGGAGTGGGCTCACTCACAATTTTCCTAAGAACACAGCCATGAATAAAGAATGATACCAACACATCCTCCGATAGCAACTTCTCCCAACCATCCAGGAACAGTTTGGTGACGAACAATGCCTTTTCCAGCATGATGGAGCACCTTGCCATTAGGCAAAAGTGATAAGTGGCTCGGGGAACAAAACATCAATATTTTAGGTCCATGGCCAGGAAACTCCCCAGACCTTAATCCCATTGAGAACTTGTGGTCAATCCACAAGAGGCGGGTGGACAAACAAACAACCCACAAACTCCAAGCATTGATTATGCAAGAATAGGCTGCCATCAGTCAGGATGTGGCCCAGAAGTTAATTGACAGCATGCCAGGGCGGATTGCAGAGGTCTTGAAAAAGAAGGGTCAACACTGCAAATATTGATTCTTTGCATCAACTTCATATAATTGTTAATAAAAGCCTTTGACACTTATGAAATGCTTGTAATTATACTTCAGTATTCCATAGTAACATCTGACAAAAATATCTAAAGACACTGAAGCAGAAAACTTGGTGGAAATTAATATTTGTGTCATTCTCAAAACTTTTGGCCACGACTGTATGTTGTTGTTGTATATAGGTGGAGTTATGGGCCAATATGCATACATTCATTTTTATTTCTCTAAGTACACATGTGGTACTGCATGAAAATCATTTTTGTTTGTTTTAAAACATTTTGTAGTGTTGATCCCAATATCACACATTGGCCCTAATTATTTATAGAAAGACCGATACAGATGTAGGATCTTAATTTGATCACTGTTGTTGAGAATTTTAAAAACTATTCTTAAGTTAGTAATTTCCACTTTAACATTTCAGACTTGATTTGCCCTAATGTAAAATGTATCAACCCCTACAATAAATGTCAATTATTATAATCCACAGAATAATTCACATTTCCTGTTGCTGCAGGATTATTTCCCTGCTGCAGGATTATTAACCTGCTGTAGCAAACTGTCTCAATTTAAGATCCTATATCTGTATGCACTTGGTATGTATTTAAAAGGCTGACGCCAGATTTCTTGCACACCTTGTCATCCTCTCAGGATGAGAGAGGTTCGGGTGCAGACACAGACAATACTCCGGCTGTGTTGGCTGTGAAGAAGATAAAGTCTCTTTTCCCTGACCTGCTGATGGCCTGTGACGTCTGCCTCTGTCCCTACACCTCACATGGACACTGTGGTCAGTCACTCTCAATCACATTCCATTTGTCTAAAACTAATGCAAATATAATTTATTTTGATTGACAGTACATTGTTATAAGACTGTCCTCTGATTCTCCTTCAGGAATCTTGCGGGAGGATGGCACTCTGGACAATGGTGCCAGTTGCCAACGTTTGGCAGAAGTGGCATTGGCCTATGCCCGCGCTGGTGAGTTTGTTCACTCCTCACCCCTCTGTTTTCTACTCACTTCAAAAAAATAGTGTTTATCAATACCAATGTTGTTATTGTTTATGGGGCCTTATACCCATGTCAATAGTTTAAGATCTCTTGTTTGTCTCGTACAGGCTGTCACATCATTGCACCCTCTGATATGATGGATGGGCGAGTGGGAGCTATCAAACATTCACTGATGTCCAATGACATGGGCAACAAGGTAACAGATGGGAGCACTAGTTTGTACATAAAAATAGAACGTATATTCATATGGACTCAATAAGGAAAGGAAAACTTGCCTTAAGGAAATCCTCAGTAAGGAAGCCATTTGCTAAAAGGCAGAATTTCCTGAATGAAAATGTCCAAGAAAATACATGTATTTCTTCCTCCTCCTCAGGTGTCAGTGCTGAGTTACAGTGCCAAGTTTGCTTCCTGTTACTATGGTCCCTTCAGGTAACAAATGATTGTAAAACTTAAGATGGGCAGAAAAGGCATTACTTACGTGTTACCATTTGACAAGATGTTCTAAGATCTATTATTATGTGTGTGTAGAGATGCAGCACAGTCCAAGCCAGCATTTGGAGATAGGCGCTGTTATCAGCTGCCCTCCGGTGCAAGGGGCCTGGCACTACGAGCTGTGGTAAGAAAGTGTCTGAAGTCCGTCCATGTGTATTAGGGGGAGATCGTGTTTGTGTCAGAGATCTTCTGTTTACCCAGCTGGTTGAGGTTTTGTTTATGGTTTTATCTCAGGACAGAGATGTCAAGGAGGGAGCAGATATGCTGATGGTGAAGCCAGGACTGCCCTATCTGGACATAGTGAGGGAGGTCAAAGACAAGGTCAGTATGTTCTCCCTCATTAACCTCTTTCTGTCTGGTAACAGTGTTTCAGGCTCTGGGAGTGGTGTTGATAGTTTGAGCTAAATAAGCACACCACACTAAATTCACATCCAAGCTTTTCATCAGTTATCTATAAAGACTACAACTTGCCTCTAGCTTCTCTTCTGACAACATGAACTCAGCAAAAAAAGAAACAGCCCTTTTTCAGGACCCTGTCTTTCAAAGATAATTGGTAAAAATCCAAATAACTTCACAGATCTCCATAAAGGGTTTAAACACTGTTTCCCATGCTTGTTCAATGAACCATAAATAATTAATGAACATGCACCTGTGGAACGGTCATTAAGACACTAACAGCTTACAGATGGATGGCAATTTAAGGTCACAGTTATGAAGACTTAGGACACTAAAGAGGCCTTTCTACTGACTCTGGAAAAACACCAAAAGAAAGATGCTCAGGGTCCCTGCTCATCTGCGTGAACTTCCTTTAGGCATGCTACAAGGAGATATGAGGACTGCAGATGTGGCCAGGGCAATAAATTGCGATGTCTGTACTGTGAGATGCCTAAGACAGCGCTACAGGGAGACAGGACGGACATCGTCCTCGCAGTGGGAGACCACAACACCTGCACATGATTGGTACAACCGAACATCACACCTGCGGGACTGGTACAGGATGGCAACAACAACTACCTGAGTTACACCAGGA
Organism: Oncorhynchus kisutch; assembly: GCF_002021735.2. Lineage (NCBI taxonomy): Eukaryota > Metazoa > Chordata > Actinopteri > Salmoniformes > Salmonidae > Oncorhynchus > Oncorhynchus kisutch. The sequence goes on along the minus strand of NC_034196.2, from coordinate 21,308,855 downwards.
ACGCACAATCTCTCCATCAGTGCTCAGACTGTCTGCAATAGGCTGAGAGAGGCTAGACTGAGGGCTTGTAGGCCTGTTGTAACTGTCAAAAACGTCACCAATGGGCACAAACCCACTGTCGTTGGACCAGACAGGACTGGCAAAAAATGCTCTTCACTGACGAGTCGCGGTTTTGGCTCACCAGGGGTGATGGTCGGATTCACATTTATCGAATTTAAGGAATGAGTGTTACATTTAGGCCTGTACTTTGGAGCGGGATCAATTTGGAGGTGGAGGGTCCGTCATGGTCTGGGGCGGTGTGTCACAGCATCATTGGACTGAGCTTGTTGTCATTGCAGGCAATCTCAACGCTGTGCGTTACAGGGAAGACTTCCTCCTCCCTCATGTGGTACCCTTCCTGCAGGCTCATCCTGACATGACCCTCCAGCATGACCATGCCACCAGCCCTACTGCTTGTTCTGTGTGTGATTTCCTGCAAGACAGGAATGTCAGTGTTCTGCCATGGCCAGTGAAGAGCCCAGATCTCAATCCCATTGAGTACGTCTGGGACCTGTTGGATCGGAGAGTGAGGGCTAGGGCCATTCCCCCCAGAAATGCCTGGGAACTTGTAGGTGCCTTGGTGGAAGAGTGGGGTAACATCTCACAGCAAGAACTGGCAAATCTGGTGCAATCCATGAGGGGGAGATGCACTGCAGTACTTAATGGAGCTGGTGGCCACACCAGATACAGACTGTTACTTTTGATTTGTCAAAATCCCCCCCCCCCTTTTGTGCAGGGACACATTATTCCATTTCTGTTAGTCACATGTCTGTGGGACTTGTTCAGTTTATGTCTCAGTTGTTGAATCTTGTTATGTTCATACAAATATGTACACATGTTAAGTTTGCTGAAAATAAACGCAGTTGACAGTGAGAAGATGTTTCTTTTTTTGCTGAGTTTACATGTTTTCACTATCTTTCACAATAGTTTCATCTGCTCCATCGCTTTCTTACCATCCTTCTCTGGTCTCTTCCAGCACCCCACTCACCCACTGGCAGTGTATAATGTGTCAGGGGAGTTTGCCATGCTGTGGCATGGGGCCCAGGCTGGAGCTTTTGACCTGCGCACCGCTGTACTGGAGTCTATGACTGCCTTCCGCAGGGCAGGTGAGAGGGGATGGGAGACTTTGGGTCTGGAGGAACAGTGCTCTGTTCTCTATAGAGAGAGTGAGTTCTACTGCTCTAGTTGTATATTCTTCCCTCTGCTCTAGGTGCTGACATCATCATCACCTACTACACACCTCAACTGCTCACCTGGCTGAAAGAGTAACAGACAGAAGGATGGACATAAAGATGGATCATGTGACAAACTCCTTTTTACCTAGCTGTGCAAGGCTGACCTACACTGACAAATGGTGTCTATTCAAACCAAACTGACATGTGAGAACAGGCAATCTATCTTCATACATTAATTTACAGTTTATTTTTCTATATAACATTGTTACGTCATATTGTATTTTTTCTTTGTGTGCAGCAACCACTAATTCTCACCAAAGGTGGGAGTCTTGAAGCTAGTAGACACATTTGTAAAGCGTATCAAATTCGCTTTGAAGGGTTTGTCTGTTAGATGAAAGAATGGTAATATAAAATATGTTGATTGTGATTTTGTTTTATGGGCATTATTTACTATTCTATAGTTTTCTAAATAGAGTATGACGAATATAGGCCTTGACTTTTTATAGCTCTGTGACGTCTGTAATAGTTCTGGCTTTAGCGCTGACATTTAGCAGTGGTTGTAAGGTTGGGTCAAGAAACCTGTAAAGATCTTTTTTTACCAGGGTAAATGGTCCTGTCCCAGAAAATAGAGATTTGTTAGATAACAGCAATAAAGCTACAATCAAGTCTGAAATGTGCTCCATCAAGTAACATTTTCTTAATTACATATAACTTTGTTCAATACATTTGTCATAGATTTGACTAAATAAAATGAAAGCAAAATAGGTTGCAGTTCAGATGCACTCGACTCTGCTGGTTACCTTCTGTACTTGGGTGTTGTCAGATATATCCACCTCCCAAACAAGGAGTTTACAGACAAGTCGTCATTATCACAAGCACAGAGGAAAAGTACCGGCTAGACATATGCAGAACTATCTAATTCTGTACTAATCAGTGAAATTTTGAAGGAAGGATGCATTTTCAAAGTACAAAAACCCTACCCCTAGTCCCTCTCTAAAATAGCCATCTAAGAGAGAATCTTATTGGCTGGAGGGTTTTCACTGGATGGTGCCGCTTTGAAGACTGTCCACACATCCTCCCCTGCAAAATAGAAAACCAGGTAGAAGTTTAACATGCTTTACTCAGCTACTATACCTACACACACCCATAGATTTGACAGGACACGTGAAACTGGATGTAAACTAGACATACACATTTTGGCAGGTCAAAACACTTACCCCTGAGCTGGTATTGTCAACCTGTAGCTGATTTGATCTTTCCTGAGGGGCAGCAGCAGGAAACTATGCTGTCAGCCACATAGGACAGCGCTGAGAAGGGACACAATTTCTTAATTTGCAATATTACAGTATGTGTCTGTTTCAGTGCTTTCATGTATTTTCCTCATCCTATGTTCATTACATTGTTATTACTTATATACTAGGGCTCTTCGTTAGGAGAACAGAACTTTTTTAACTCGATTGTGCATCATGTAAATGATGCACAATCGGGAGCATCCTGTCATCACCACCATGTACGGCAACTGCGCCGCCCTCAACTGCAAGGCTCTCCAGAGGGTAGTGCGGTCTGTACAACGCATCACAGGGGGCAAACTAGCTGCCTTCTGTGACACCTGCAGCACCCGATGTCACAGGAAGGCCAAAAGATCATCAAGGACAACAATGACCCGAGCCAATGCCTGTTCACCCCGCTATCATCCAGAAGGCGAGGTCAGTACAGGTGCATCAAAGCTGGGACCGAGAGACTGAAAAACAGCCTCTATCTCAAGGCCATCAGACTGTTAAACAGCCATCACTAACATAGAGAGGCTGCTGTCAACATACAGACTCATCTCTGGCCACTTTAATAAATGGACTTAATAAAGGTATCACTAGTCACCTTAAATAATGCCACTTTAATAATGTTTACATATCCTACATTACTCATCTCATATGTATACACTTTTCTATACCATCTACTGCATCTTGCCTATGCCGCACTGCCATCGCTCATCCATATATTTATATGTACATATTCTTATTCATCCCTTACATTTGTGTGTATAAGGTAGTTGTGAATTTGTTTGATTAGTAGAACTTTACAGTAGATTACAGTTCCGATTATTCACAATACAATCGTGCACTTTAGTCTACCTACAAGGGCAACCAGCAAAGCTATGCGACAGGCTGGTAAAATGATACCACCCCTGTCAGGTTTCAAGTTGTAACTCCTTGGCCAATTGAGAAAAATCCTAACCATTCTCTTATAGGTGTCTTATTTTGATGAGCATGAAAAGGAATTACTCTAGAAAATGGTAAATTATTGCATTCATTGAATGTGTACAATTTTGATTTTAGTTAAAGATTGAGTAAATTATGGTATATTAGACTTGTAATTATTTGCTATATAATGTTGTCATTTTCTTACCGCTGAAGATGAGTCACATCATGGGTTGGCTTCAGAAGATGATCTTGGTCATAGACTATATGGGTTATGGTAGGTAGCTTGTACAGTCACAGGAGCTGAAGAAAGGTGCTCAGTTCTATGCAAGTGCTCTAGCTGTTGGAGGTGTGTGCAGACTGCACAGACAAGCCAATGAGAGAACATTCATCATCACAGATGCCTGCATCAGCAATTATGTATGAATAATGCAGAGGAAACTCACTCTGCTAAACTGTCAACAAATTTCTTTGTCAAATATTTTCAACAAATACATGCTTTTGCTCATTCTATTTTCCTCTACCCAAGAATACATTGAGGCCTATCTTTTATACACACAATATATATTGTGTATTTGTTTACTATTGTTATTAGTTTTGTGTTTATAAACCTCTCTGATAGTGCACAATAATTCCTTAACGACAAATTGCTGCTATGTAATTGATTGGTTTACCCCTGGTTTTAATGTCTGGTTTACCATTCTGATGAGATGGCGAGTGTTCTGCTGGTTGCCCCACTTGTCGGGTCTATAACATGTGGGGCAGGAGACTTCTCGCGTTTGTCACGAATTTATGATTTCATGATTATTATTTTTTTTACAATCGAGTCTTACAGGTGCAGAACATTGTCATTTTTCCTGGTTCGCTAGCTACAGTAGCTACCTCTGGTTAGCCATTTGATTCGTCTCCATAAAGATTGTCCACGGGCAGGTGGTTCACGGTTTCATATGATACGAATTTATGTTGGGGGTGAAAAGTAGTTATTGATATAGCTACATTAATGTTTAAGGACACACTTGCAAAGTGACATTTAGGAACGTATGACAGCTAACGTTAGCTTGTAGCTTATCTTGCTATCGCGTAACGTTAGCTAGGTAACGTTAACTTAGTTAGCGAGTTGAAAGGTTTTGCTTCCCTAAATGTGTAGCTTTCAATATATTAATCGCACATTTCAAAACAAACCGTAACGAATATTGTGTTTTAATTTGACTGTTATTTTTAGTTGGAGGTATGTAGAACATCGCTAATTGTTGATGCCGGTAATGTAACTAGCATGCCTTTGATCAATACTAATTTATATTAACGTTACACATAAGAGTCATTGGACGACGCGAAAGCTTCTTCTATGGGGAGTTTAAGAGCCCCGACGCTGGGTCGGATATTATTAACATGCATCACATGCGGTACCGTTTTTGAAGCATAAGGACCTTAACTTTAATATCAGCGATAAATAATTTTCAATAAACAACATGCTAAATTGACACACATAGGTTTATGGTTCCCACACAGCCATATGTCCATGTTACAGCGCTTGTTTACGGGAGACAGAGTGGACTAACGTTACATGCATCTCCCAACACCTGTGTGTAAACTGAAGAAGGATACCACAAACGGGTTGTCGTTGGAAAATACTGTCGGCTGCAACTGTGTTAAAATCGATTAAAACTGTACATTAAGTGTATATTTTTCGTTCGTACAATTATTTTGATGTGATATGAAAGTAGAGATATTAGAATCCGATTCACGTTTGAGAATCGATTCACGTTTAGATGGCGTATTTAGCTGTTTTGGCTTCCAGAGCAATTCGCCTATAAACAGAACAAGTCCTTGGCTTAGCTAGCAATCTAATGTTTACAGAAAGGGGGTTGTTTGTTTGCGAATGCAAGATTAACGTTAGCTAGTAACTTCAAAAGATTCGCTAGCAAACGTTGTAGCTATATGTGGATAAGTATAATTTATGGATATAGCCACCATTCCTTGTTGTGTCCGTTATTCCATATGATCAAGACTGATGATTATACACATGACTGGTTAATTCCATATCATTCTATCAACTCGTGACTGGTTGCTGGACCTCAGTGGGCAAACCTTGCCATGTGGAGTGGGGTTCCAGTCAAACTCTTAGCTGTCATGCTTACTATAAAACGAGTTGGTAGGAAATGGGGTTATTTTCTGGGGCAGGGTCTTATATGTTTTGGGTGCTGCTGTCATGCATGTGTTACTGTATGGCTTCAAATCAAAAAACATTTTATTAGTCACATGTGCCAAATTACAACAGGTGGAGACCTTACAGTGAAATGCTTACAAGCCCCTAACCAACAATGCAGTTTCAAAAAAGTACGGATAAGAATAAGAGATAAAAGTAACAAGAAATTAAAGAGCAGCAGTAAAAGAACAATAGCGCAGGTTGAGAGCTTCAAGTTCCTTGGTGTCCACATCACCAACAAACTAACATGGTCCAAGCACACCAAGGCAGTTGTGAAGAGGGCACGTAAAACCTATTCCCCCTCAGGAGACTGAAAAGATTTGGCATGGATCCTCAAAAGGTTCTACAGCTGCACCATCGAGAGCACTGGTTGCAGCACTGCCTGGTATGGCAACAGCTCGGCCCAGACCACAAGGCACTACAGAGAGTAGTGCAAATGGCCCAGTACTTCACTGGGGCCAAGCTTCCTGCCATCCAGGACCTCTATACCAGGCGGTGTCAGAGGAAGGGTCTAAAAATTGTCAAAGACTCCAGCCACCCTAGTCAAGCCATAAGACTCCTTGTCAAATGGCTACACAGACTATTTGCTGTGCTGCCCCCAACCCCCTCTTTACACCACTGCTACTCTCTGTTTTCATCTATGCATAGTCACTTTAATAACTCTACATAAATGTACATACTACCTCAACTAACCAGTGCCCCCGCACATTGTATTGGTACCCCCCTGTATATAGTCTCTCCACTGCAGCTCCGTCGATGAGAATGGGGGCGTGCTCAGTCATCTTTGTCATGTAATCCACAATCATCTCCTTTGTCTTGATCACATTGAGAGAGAGGTTGGTGTCCTGGCACCACACGGCCAGGTCTCTGACCTCCCTATAGGCTGTCTCGTCATTGTCGGTGATCAGGCCTACCACAGTTTTTTTTTTTTACCCCGTTTTCTCCCCAATTTCGTGGTATCCAATTGTTTCTAGTAGCTACTATCTTGTCTCATCGCTACAACTCCCGTACGGGCTCGGGAGAGACGAAGGTTGAAAGTCATGCGTCCGTCAAGGTCTGCACCGTGAAAGACTGCACCGTCAAGGTCTGTCACATCATATGACCTGAGAAGATGGTAGATTTAGCCTAGGGCTAGGGATAAGCCAAATAAAGATGGCCATTGTGCACCAATATTTGTTTTGTTGGTTTCCACAACAACAGTCACAAAGATACATTTCAGCCTCAAGGCCTATGTTAGCATAACTGCTGTTATGCAAAAATATAAATATTTGTCAATAATATTATAGCACAGGAACCATCACGGACCTGAGTTTCAAGCTTGTAGTGCCCAAAAATGTGATGTAAGGGGAAAGAAATGTAATTGTTGAGATTTGCACTTCGTAGCTGTAGACTTGACATCTTCTCTCACATTTTCCTGTTCTCATCTTTAAACCACTCGTCTCTCTCCTCACCCAACATCCTCCTCTCTACTGTGCTGGCCAGCTTTGGGACACAGAGCGGCCCGATGGCACCATTACCATGGTGCACAGCTCCAGCATGCTCCACTTCAACTGGGGCTACACCCAGTTCTCCCAGTTCAACACTGATGACACCCTGCTATTGGTGTCTGGAGTCTACCTGGGCTCTAATCAAATCAAATGTTATTTGTCACATACACATGGTTAGCAAATGTTAATGTGAGTGTAGCGAAATGCTTGTGCTTCTAGTTCTGACAATGCAGTAATAACCAACGAGTAATCTAACCTAACAATTTCTAACACGTAAAAAACCCAAATACTGCATAGTTTCCTAGGAACGCGAAGCGAGGCGACCATCTCTGTCGGCTCCGGAAGTCACTCTTCCTCTGGGGAGATTGCTGTCATCTGTCTTGGTAGGAGACACACACCTGCTATTTCTCACTCACTTTTTGTCTCCTTCCCTGTCTCTCCTCTATCTCTTTCTCATAATGTGCTTTCATTGGTAATTGTTCTGGAATGTGCATCACAAGGCATTTAACAAATGAAATTAGGCTACTTAATTCAAAACGCAAGTTATCCTCATTAGAAATGTTTTGGTACGCAATGACGTTACTTACGACACAGACATTGTGACTCATGTGTGGCACATAGATGGCGCTCAGTATGAGGACATGTGGAGGAAAACTAAATGACATACACAGCACACCTCTTAATTATAACCCTAACAGTAAGGCAACAAATATTTCCTCAGTGTTTGTTTGCATGCAAAACAGGGTTTAAAAGTAGCATATTTGCTCTGAAACACCCAAGCCAGATTATAACCATTTTTTATAACCCATTTCAGTTGTGCAAGTGCAACCGTGAAAACACAAAGAATCTCACCACACCTGAGACACGTTTTTGCAACATCGTATGAAATAGGCCTACCTGTATTCATGAAGATTGATCTGACCTTTCTATGATAACATAACTGATATCTAAAATATAACAATATTTTCTATTCTCATACTCTAATTGGTCCTTATCCAATGTGGGTAACATAGATGGGGGGAGGGAGGCACAGCAAATAGTCTGGGTAGCCATTTGACTAGATGTTCAGGAGTCTTATGGCTTGACTAGGGTGGCTGGAGTCTTTGACCATTTTTAGGGCCTTCCTCTGACACCGCCTAGTGGTCGGAGGCAGAGCAGTTGCCATACCAGGCAGTGATGCAACCATGCTCTCGATGGTGCAGCTGTAGAACCTTTTGAGGATCTGAGGACCCATGCCAAATCTTTTCAGTCTCCTGAGGGGAAATGCCCTCTTCATGACTGTCTTGGTGTGCTTGGACCATGTTAGTTTGTTGGTGATGTGGACACCAAGGACCTTGAAGCTCTCAACCTGCTCCACTGCAGCCCCGTCGATGAGAATGGGGGTGTGCTCACTCCTCTTTTTCCTGTAGTCCACAATCGTCTTTTTTGTTGTCATTCAAAGTTACAGTTCATACAAAGAAATCAGTTAATTGAAATAAATTAATTGGGCCCTAATTTTAAGCTATGGATTTCTCATGACTGGGCAGGGGCACAGCCATGGGTGGGCCTGGGAGGGCATAGGTCCACCAACTTGGGAGCCAGGTCCAACCACTGGGGAGCCAGGCCAGGCCAGGCCAGGCCAAGCCAATCAGAATTAGTTTCCCCCCACAAAAGGGCTTTATTACAGACAGAAATACTACTCAGTTTCATCACAGCTGTCCGGGTGGCTGGTCTCAGAACATCCCGTAGGTGAAGAAGCCAGATGTGGAGGTCCTGGTTGGACCTACTGGCAAATGATCTAAAAAGACATTGGAGCGGCTTATGGTAGAGAAATTAACATTACATTCTCTGGCAACAGCTCTGTTGGCTATTTCTGCAGTCAGCATGCCAATTGCATTCTCCCTCAACTTGAGACATCTGTGGCATTGTATTGTGCCAAATCTGCACATGTGTCTTTTTATTGTAGCTTCTTGATATGCCACACCTGTCAGGTGAATAGATTATCTTGGCAAAGGAGAAATGCTCACTAACGGGGATGTAAACAAATTTGTGCAAAACATTTGAGAGAAATAAGCTTTTTTGCATATGGAATATGTATTTGATCTTTTATTTCAGCTCATGAAACATGGGACCAACACTTTACATTTTGTGTTTATAGGGAGAGGACAAGACCTACCTGCTCTTCACCACCGGCAGCCTTACCTACTTCCCCCACCAGATAGGTATCAAGCGGATCATGCCTGACCAGAGGATCACGTCTGGGCCTGTCCTGGGGGAGGAGTGCAGCACAGACAAGTTCTTTGACTCTCTAGACCATGTGATCGGCATGGGCCTGTCTCCAGACCACAGGTGAGGGAGTGAGTGTGCATCATGGGCAGCAGTGTGAAGAGGCTGAATAACTTAGTTGCAAGGCTACAGGTGCAAAGATGTGACAGAAGGAGTGCACCTGAAACCCATTTGAATGACTGTCATAAAAACCTCATAGTAACTAATCTCTCATGGACAGATTCTCGCGGACAGATTAAACAGCAAGAATCTGTCAAAACTCAAGCATAATTGTGTGATTACGAGCAGCAATAGTTCCTGGTTTTGGGTTTTTATCATTGATTATCTGGACGAATCAGCATTGGGTGAACATGGTGCTTAAATTGGTGCAGGGATTTTCAATCCCATGTGCAGATGATTTACCATTTTTTGTGGAAACTGTTTATCGTAAAAATTCATGAAAACCTAAATTTGCTCCTGGCCATGATGAACACGGGTGAATTTAACAGAAGGGAGGGGTTTGGCAGAGTTTCCTTTTGCACAATGGCAATCACAATTGTTAACTGCATTTCCCCCAGAAGTAAATCAGGAAATGAGAATTTAGCTTCTGGGTAACCAAGATTACATAGTAAATATTTGTCTTACAACATCACTTTGCTTTCCTCACTTTGTTTTTAATGCTGAACAAGTACATCTTTACCAAGACTGTCCATGCTGTTGTCTCTGTCCAGGTATCTGTATGTGAACAGTCGAGCGTGGCTGGCGGGCTGGATGATCTCTGACCCCATGTCTCCGCACCCCATCGCTGAGGAGATTGACCTGCATGTCATTGACCTGAATAGCCTGCGGGAGGAGAGGCGGAGCCCTTAGGCCCACCGAGCCTTCACACCCAACGAAGAGTGCTTCTTTATCTTCTTGGACGTCAGCAGAGATTTTGTGGCCAGGTATGTATGTCACGGCTGCTTTAACAGTTACAGGGTGTATGGGGTTACTATGGGTTTATAAATGACTTCCGATCCCTTTTTCAATGTTATTGGGCCTTTGTATCAGATACTAACAGAGAAATTGTGTGTATTATATGAAGGACATATTCTTCCATATACAGATTTGATAATCTTTAATCCTGTTCAGCATGTGTTTTATGAAGTTGAACTAAATGTAATGCAAACCCCAGCTGGGCACAGAAATCACCTACAGTACCTTCAGAAAGTATTCACACCCCTTGACTTTTTCCACATTTTGTTATGTTACAGACTGAATTTAAAATATATTAAATTGTGATTTTGTGTCACATGCCTACACCCAATATCCCATCATGTCAAAGTGGAATTAGGTTTTTAGAGATGTTAACAAATGAATACAAAATTAAAATGTCTTGGGTCAGTAAGTATTCAACCCCTTTGTTATGGCAAGCCTAAATAAGTTCAGGAGTAAAAATGTGTTTAACAAGTCACATAATAAGTTCCATTGACTTTCTCTGTGTGCAATAATAGTGTACAAGAATACTACAGGCATCCTTCCTAACTCAGTTGCCGGAGAGGAAGGAAATCACTCAGAGATTTTACCATGGGGCCAATGGTGACATTGAAACAGTTACTGAGTTTAATTGCAGTGATAGGAGAAAACTGATGATGGAACAACAACATTGTAGTTACTCCACAATACTAACTTAAATGAAAAGGAAGCCTGTACAGAATAAAACATATTCCATAACATGCATCCTGTTTGCAATAAGGCACAAAAGTAAAACTACAAATAATTGAACCTTATGTCTTATGTTTGGGGAAAATTCAACACAACACATCACTGAGTACCACTCTTCATATTTTCAAGCATAGTGGTGGCTGCATTATGTTATGGGTGTGTTTGTCATTGCCAAGGACTAGGGAGTTGTTTAGGATAAAAATAAACGGAATAGAGTTAAACAGGCAAAATCCTAGAGGAAAACCTGGTTCGGTCAGCTTTGCAACAGACACTGAGTGACATTCATCTTTCAGCAGGACATTAACTTAAAACACAAGGACAAATATACGCTTGAGTTACTTACCAAGACGACATTGAATGTTCCAGAGTGGCCTAGTTACACTTTTGACATAAATCAGCTTTAAAATCTATGGCAAGACTTGAAAATGGCTTGAATAATTTTATAAAGAATAATGTGCAAATATTATACAATCCAGTTGTGCAAAGCTCTTAGATTTACCCTGAAAGACTCACAGCTGTAATTGCTACAAAAGGTGATTCTTACGTGTATTGATTGACTCAAGGGTATGAATACATATGCAAATTAGATTTTTGTATTTCAATAATTTGCTAAAATTTCTTAACATGTTTTCACTTTGTCATTATGGGGTATTGTGTGTAGATGGGTGAGAATTTAAAAAACATTTTTTTATTCATTTTGAATTCCGGCTGTAACACAACAAAATGGGGGAAAAGTTAAGGGGTATGAATACTTCACTCGTCATTCACCAGTGATTATCACTCTCCCCCTAGTGGTGCAGAGGACAAACATAGTTACATCTGGGACCACCACCACAACATCTGCCTGGCGCAGCTGCAGCATGACGTAGTGGTCAACTCTGTGGCCTTCAGCCCGACCGACCTGGAGCTGCTGCTCTCTGCCAGTGACGACTCCACCATCAAGGTGTGGCACTCGGCTCGTCCGCCCGCCCCCCGCACCCTCTCCTGGCTGGTCCGCAACAAGAACACCACCTCCGCCAACGGGAAACCCTGACCACCTGAGAGGGGTGGGAGGGGACTGGAAATGAGAGCGGGGGAAAGACTGACGCACACTCCAGGAGTAGCTATCTTCATTGTGGGAAAATCACACTTTTTATGCCTGCCTACACAGTGTGGTAGATATGACATCACCAACCTTCAAGGACATGTGACAGCTGGGGTAAGCCACAAGGAGGCATAATTGCAACAGCAATTTCACAGGCCTCTCCATAAATGTCCTTTTTGAAGGTGACACCTAGCAAGGTGAATTGCTGTCATGGTGAAGGTCATACGGTACAGGTAAATTCCTCCTGGACCTTTGCAAGGTTTGGGAGGGAAATTACATTCATTGATTATAACGATCATGCTTCCAAAGAATGAATGAGCTACTGGAGAAGAAACATGGGAGACTACTTCAAGAAAAAATGTTTTTTTGAGTTTGTTCACTGAATGAAGAGAAGAGATGTGGACACTAAAATATAGTCAAAGATCACACTTGTGTGTTTTGTCTTCTGTTTTTAAGTCTTTCGATCTATGTGCATGTTTGCACATATTCTTTCACATTTGTTTATGTTGGGTTGTACTATCACATCAGTGATGTCATATGATTGCAGAGCTGAGGATGTCTGAAATTACCAAGAGCAATTCAAGTGGTCTGGTACCTCCTGAAAGTGTGTTTGTGAATGTGTGTCAGAGGGGCCCGAATAATCCAGGACTGTAATGGCCGAAATGGTATATCTTCATTGTTACACTCAAGTTTCACCAAATTGTCATGATAGAAATATCACTGAACTTTGTTGCTACATTCCACAATCTCTCCTTTAAAAAACACATGCTAGATGAATAAGGTGACACAACCAACTCATTGCTCCTGAACACTGCCAGTATGATGCCAGTTTCAAATCAATCTTTTACTAAATGGTTATAACAGTCCTGTGGTCATTTTATCCCTGATGGATAAACATCCAACTGGTCATGGGATGGGTTCACAGGAAGACGTGTCTTTATTACTATTGTGTCAGCAAATATGCTCAATGAATGCTTCCAATGGGAGTGCCACCTATTATACCCCAACTGGTCCAAGGTCATACGGTTAATGTGAAAACTGGCAATATCAACTCAGTATTCCTTTGAAATGGTTTTGCAGCAGCGGTAAAGATATCCGTATCTGAACTAGCACACGATTTATGGAAGTGTTGCATTTTTATAGAGCCTACTGACAAAGCACATTCAAAGCAGTACAGTAGGGCATGGTCATATCTGCATTACTTGCAGCAAAAGCCTTCAGTCCTCTAATGCTTTTAAAACACTCTCTCCTTAAACCTGAGCTAGACATCTGTGCCTGTTGCTTCTCTGATTGGATGTAACCACAACCTACCCCAGCTCTGGTCATGCATCATTTTATAGTGCATAGAAAATGTCAAATTTAAGTTTAAAATATGTCTTGCTCTTTTTCAGTGGTCTCTGGCTAATCTGCAACCCTACACCAGATGTGATTGATCCTTGTGATCACAGGGCAAAATTCACAATCAATGCTCATATAACAAAATCACATGCTTGGTTCATGTTCTCTGACCAAAGCAAAGAGACAATCACAAGGTGTATAGTATCCATAAAGTAGATCTCCCCAGAGCCCTATACTACGAATGTAGTTAGTGAGGTAACTATTCATCTCGGGATAATCGGTACCACGTAAGTGGCTCACATTTTAGCCAGGTACATTACTTTTTTATATGGCAACGAATCCTTCAGATCTAATCTGGCTAACTCATGCAACTCTGGGCTAACTCCATTAACCCGAATGAAGGTGTCCGAGTCTCGAGCTAAGGCCCAATGAAATCAGATTGCATCATCCTGTTCATTTGAGGAAGACTGACACCTGATTTTAATCAAATGTCAGGTATTTTAACGATCACATTGCACATTTAGTAATGACAGAATACATTTAAAACTTTACGCACTAACTTTGACTTAATACAATTATTTTATTAAATTGGAGTGGGGGAAACTGCTTGTGCATTATTAAGCACACCGAAGACGAACTTTAACGTAATCCAAAGACGTCACTAATAACCTACTTCACACCATAGCCTGCTGAATATGCAAGAACTTCTTTCATTTTGATTTCAACACAAATGAAAACAATGTGGCACTGGCTCGCCCATTGATTGTTTCAGGATTGTCTCAATTAAGAGTTCCAGTAGCCATGTGCGACATTCACTCGCCCGTTACAAGCCTGCTAGAGTTGTAGGGAGACGATCAATATCCATCGTCGTATGGATGAAGCCTGAGCAGTAATGTGAAGCTGGCTAGCTTTAGAAAACCCTGAGTAGATCTAGCTTGTTTGGTAGTAAACCCCTCTGGAAGTAAAGTCACACGGACTCAGTTTTATCAAATGTATTTATTTTCATAACACCATTCTCATTGGTAGATAATGTATTGAGAAACAGGTATACTTTTCCCCCCCTCCAATTTATTGTTATAGATACAATATATCTTCTATATAATCCCAGGACTACTCCATGCTAGATAGGTGTTTGAAATAACATACAATCAAATCAAACACCTCAAAATGTTCCAATAAAAACAAGTAACTACAGCACACAAGTCTTGACAGTCACAATCATGAGAGCATAAAACAAAATGACTTCTGCAAGATCAGTGCGACTTCCTTGGTTAAATAAGACAAAGAAATCAATGACAAACTTAAAACAGGTAACTATATTAATCAGAATTGCTTTCCTTTAACACATGCATATAATTAACATTACACACTGTGCTGTTATATTTCTGTAACCTGCCCTTCAACAAAAACACCTACATATGACTACCATTACAGTGACAAAAATATACATAATCTACATTAACACATCAAATGTCTTTGTATATTAGTTATAGCTGAATAATGACCAACAATAATATGTTAAGTGAAGGAGATGTCCTTAAATAATTCTCATCCACTCTACACAAGATAGATAAGGTTAACCTGTCACAAGTATGACATTCAGAAACACTTAATTGTTCTATTCAATACAATTATGCTGGCATAATAGCATGCTAACTTACCATTTATTTATGCGCTAGCTCAATATAAATACTAATCTTGAAATTTGAGATAAAATATGCATTTCGTATTTGAAAAGAGCAGGAGCTTTCTCAGCTTAGCCTATAACATATAGTTCATATAATTGTTAGTTAATATACTGCATTTTATTACAGTATATTTAATCATATATCTTAATTGGGTACATGTCTACTACTGTGGCGTACTCTTGTACACTACAGCTATATAGGCACTGTTCATCTACCTAGCTAACAGAACTAAAAAGTATACAGAGGAAAGATACGATGATCGGTTCATCTGAGCCTCGAGCGGATCAAATCAAAATCTAATTGTATTTGTCACATGCGCTGCATACAGCAGGTGTAGACCTTACCGTGAAATGCTTACTTACAAGCCCTTTACTAACATTGCAGTTGAGAAAAATAATTGTTAAGTAAAATAATAGATTGTTAAAAAATAAAAGAGCAGCAGTAAAATAGTAGCGAGGTACAAAATGTTACAAATAACACAAAAACACACACAATAGCACAATTGGTTAAGGGCCCGTAAAATCGGCAGCCATCTCCTCCCGCGCCATTCAGTCAAAATGGCATATAAATGCTCAAATGAAGTATTGCCCATGTCTGCCTGAGGCTCAGGATAATGCAGAGGATGTGGTGCCTTTGAAAGGTCAATTAAGAGGTGTCAAATTCAGTCCGCTTTGCAGCTATTTTGATAATGTCTTCTACTAAGCATGGCAAAGAATTAACGGTAACACAAACTTGATACTGCTTCAATTTGATGGAAAACTACTTTAATTCAAGGTAAAGCCTGTTGTGCACATGCACAGTATTATGCACCCACCTTGTTCAATGATTTATTAGGCTTTAAGTACAGCGCATACAGCATGGATGTGAGCAGTGGTGTGTATTCATGGATGCCAAGGGAAGCCAGGCTCCCCCACAAAAATAACAAATTAATTTAGCTTTCATCTTTCTGTGTTTCATAAATTTCCTTCAATTCGCAAGAGGCTGAATGTATCTCACAGGAGAAAGCATTCAAACAAAATAGCGACCCTCTGTCTCTGTATCTGTAGCCCATCTATGCTGTCTGGTCAAAAAGAGTGACATTGTTGCCACCCATAGCATTGAATGCAAGGGAAGCCAAGGAGCATTTGGCCTCCATTGATCATTTTTCTATAAAATAGCCAATCAACGTTGAGCTAAACGGAGTGAGATCAGCTGTGAATGGTCCTGTCACACCAAAAAAAAAGAAGTCTCAAAGTAAGACAGTTTGGATTTGGCTTCACACCAATCACATCACATTAGAAGCCAAACATCATTGACAGAAAACTTGAATTAATTGCATCCCATTGTGTCGTTGTCCTCCAGTGGCTAGCTAGCTAAAATTGTCCCATTCCTAAATTAGCAATGGATAGAGAATTGGACTTGTGGTTTACTTAATTATCCGTACTGGCCAATGATTATAATGGGAATTCTGATCCAACCATAAATTCATACATTGTGTACCTGGCCTGAGAGGATGGAAGTTCAACATGTAGCTACATGTAGTAATGTTAGGCTAATGTTAACTAGCTGGCCTGGCGCATCATTGCCAATGAAAAGAAGTTAGGCTAGTGAACTAGTATTTTAGCCAGGTAGCCTTGGACAACAAAAAACATTTTTAAAGTGTATGACAGAGTCATAGATCGTTTAGGCAACAGGAAAGTAGAGGATGGCATTGGCGTTTCTAGGGTAGGGTGTAGGGTGAAATCAGAACCATGGACAGCTATATCACAGCTATATCATATTTAGCTTACATTGGTTGGACAATTTTTTTGTTGTCACTGTATTAGACTAAGCATAGGGTGATTAGATGATGTTGAAATGGTGCTGGAATAGTGGAGACAGCTCCTGTTTTCTTTGTGACTTGCGGTAACTCAGTGGTTCTAAATCAATAGTTGTTTCGGAGTCTGAAAATGACAGAAACATTATCTTGCTTGACCAAGCTGTAGGTCTTGTAACTGTTACATGCAATATCTTTTGTGGACTTCACCAGACAGAGGTTGCTCTCCTGTTTTGTGATGAAAAAAAGCTGTGGTTGAATTTATTCTGCTACTGTGTCTTCTTATTGTCTCGGCCTTAGGCCTATACATTACGGTGTCAAGGCATATGAACTAACAGGTTATAGAGCAAACAACGCAATGACCACAACACATAGGTTGTAATATGGCTTCCCCCCCCCCCCTGGCTTGGCTTCCCCAGTGATTTTACCCACGCACCACTACTGGATGCGAGTGCACAACTGTTTAAATGGGAAAGCGTACTTATGTTTTTGGAATGCTCTAAGCTACTTAGTTAGACCCGTTGCTCCTCAAGGAGCATTTGCCATCTATGATCAACTAGTATAATTGTACTGTTGCCCCCCCACAATTTATTTATATTTTTACAGATTGCGCCTGCTAGTCTTACGCATAACCTAACCCATCCTCCTTTATCCGGGCTTGGGACCGGCTTGTAGCTTTTTTGAGAAAGCACTAGGCGGAGTTTGTGGAACATTTCTTTAATATAAATTACTGACCGGTTGGTTTTGCCATTTAAAAAGTTGTGCCTGCTCACATGATGAATAGGCATGATCTCTAACACATCCTTGTCCATGTGTACAACAGGTGCTACCTCAAGTAAAAGCAGTTTTTCACAACTTGACAGTGTCATTTTGGCACGATCACGTCAGTGTCTCCAAATTAAGAAATATTGGAAAATATAATAGAATACATAACGTGATTTATGTGCAATGAGCCTATTTGCTGACCAATTTTGACAAGCTCTTATTGCCTTGCATTCAAAAACAGTCACGGCATCCTCTGCATAATACTGCACTTCTAGTAGTCAGAGCCAACACTTGGGTTGGCCATACTCACCCTATTTTTCTCTGTTTTAACCAATTGAAAAGATCTGCTAGCAGAATTCATTTTCATTACAGTGCCTTCAGCCAGCAAAATAAACAGTGTCTATGATATACTTATAATAATAAATATGCATTTTATTATAATATTACTTATATTATGTAATTTCAGAAGTTATATATATTAGTTTGCGTTTTGTGCCATTGTGTAGGGGGCTTCCACAGCCTCTACAAGCCTGTGAGGTCTACAATGGCCTTGATGAAAATGGTATCATCCCTAAGGTAGGAGCTCTTGCCTGTCAGTTTAGCCAATGGGCAGAAGAGTGGGCAGCCACTGGCTATGTTCATCTCACTGATTGGCCGCTGGAAAGAGGTGGAGCTGACATCAGGTCGGAAGGCGTCAATAATATGCTCCCTGTTATTCTGATCCAGCAGCATCAGAGTCACCTATAGGGAAGAAAATGAGTAGGGAGACTTCATATTTTGTTTGATTTATAATGCAGTCGGTTGTAGTTAATTATGTTAGACATAAGTAAGATCAGGTTAATATGACAGATGGAGTTGAATAAGGAATCAGAAAGGTAGAGAAACTCACTTTCTGACTGAAGGGCCATTTGAGCAGAGCGTCACACTTGCCCCTCATCACCACAAAGAAAAGAGAAAGGTGTGTCCCTCGACCTGTTCCATCCCCATTCAGATACAGTCTTAGACACATCTTATAGCCATATTTACTGGAATAGAACGCTGTGGGGGAAGATAAACTTCTTTAGACAGGCCCTCGGTATCTGCCTCTAACACACACTCACAAGGAAAACATGAGTGCATAAATGTGTATTGGTATGGTATAATTACAATACAGTAAGGATACGCAGGTGTAGAGAACATAATTAGCGTGGATCTAACCTGGTGAGAACATGGCGGGTGTTCGCCCGGCCACAGCGTCCTGCCGGCGGCGAGAGAAGTCAGCGATCTTCCAAACAAACACACCGTCAAAGGTGCAGAACTGGAGCTCCCTCAGGGTCTGGTCTGTCTCGGCTAGCTGTAGATCCCGCATGGTGAGAGTACGCTCTAGTTGACGCACCTTGTTGCTGAGGTTCTCTATCTTGTCCTGGTCTAGTCGATGTTGTCGCGAGAAGGCCTCTAAAGTGAGAGAGCTCCTCTCTACTTCTCTGTTCAGTACACACACTATATTCTCCAGCACTGTCACCTGCAGGACCACAAGGGGAGACCAGAGAACACAATGAATACCAATACTATGAGTTGCTGTATCTTCAACAACTTCAGATGGACAAATATTCAGGTCATCTATTATAGTTAAATAACAACACGGTACATGTAGGACGCCAGTCTGTTTCATAATTTACCAGCTTGATTATCATTGTCACACAGGAGGAGGGACAACAACCACCACATTTGGACTGCGAAATTTAGATCGGCTAGCTGCTGTAGTTTCCTAGCTTTCCTACATAGCAAATATCTGCTCAAATGAGACCCACCTTATGGTCAAGGCCACTGGTCTGTCCAGAGGCAGCGGTTCCGCCCCCAACTGTGGCTGCAGAAGCTGTGGCTCCCTCCTCAGGAGCGCGGTACAGGCCAATCCCAGAGTCCTCCTGCCACTCCCCCAGCCCCGGGGCCTCCGGACGCTGCAGCCGCACCATAGACGTCGCCAGAATCAGACGCATGTGCTCCATGACGTTCGTCTGCTCGTGGTCACTGTGCTTTCCATTATCAATCTGCAGTGACACAACACAAGGCGTTTAGCACACCGAGTTAACTAGTCTGTTCGATACTGTTCAGTGTCAATTTCAGATGCCCTTCAATATTGAGATTAAAGCTGGAATTAAATTGTAGAGGGCTGCACATAAAGATAATTTACTCTCTACAAACACTAGATGTCTCTTTTGAGACATGGCTCTCTTAAGGGTGTCCAATACCCAAGGGCAGATCTAAATCAGCGATACACGGAACAAAAATATAAAACGCAACATGTAAAGTGTTGGTCCCATGTTTCATGAGAGTAAATAAAAATTATCCGAAATTTTCCATACTCAAAAATATTCTCTCAAATTTTGTGCACACATTTTTTGTTTACATCCCTGTTAGTGATCATAATCCATCCACCTAACAGGTGTGGCATATTGAGAAGTTGATTAAACAGCATCATTACACAGGAGCACCTTGTGCTGGAGATAATAAAAGATCACTACAATGTGCACTTTTGTCACACATTACCATGCCACAGATGTCTCAAGTTGAGTAAGCATGCAATTGGCATGCTGACTGAAGGAATGTCCACCAGAGCTGTTGCCAGAGAATTTAATGTTAATTTCTCTACCATAAGCCACATCCAACGTAGTTTTAGAGAATTTGGCAGTACTTCCAACCGGCCTCACAACGTGTATGGCATCGTGTGGGTGAGCGGTTTGCTGATGTCAATGTTGTGAACAGAGTGCCCCATGGTGGAGGTGGGGTTATGGTATGGGCAGGCATAAGCTACGGACAACGAACACAATTGCATTTTATAAATGGCAATTTGAATGCACAGAGATATCGTAATGAGATCCCGATGCCCATTTTTAAGGCATCTGTGACCAACAGATGCATATCTGTATTCCTAGTCATGTGAAATCCATAGATTAGGGCCTAATGACCGTATTTCAAATGACTGATTTCCTTATATGAACTGTACCTGAGTAAAATCTTAGAAATTGTTGCATTTATATATTTTTTTAAGTATGATAGTCATCTTTGCACCCCAACAATGGGCAAGTTTCTCTTGATCTACAAGGCTACAAATATAGGCATATTTATTTGACTAACAAATGAGGTCATAGGAAGGTCAGGTCATAGGAAAATATAAACCGGTTCCCTCTATGACAAACAAGAAACCAGTATTAAAGAGCTGGCTGGGACATTATGTTCAAAGATCATCATATAGATAAGGTTTCATCAGATTAGATATAATTGATCTTCTACACATACCACAGCCTTGCAGCCAACCTCACTGAATGGACATGCAGTCTTAGACTTGGCACAGGATCTGCTGTGATCTAGAAACTGAAGGGAAAGAACAGAAAGAGAAAGGTTAGGGTTATGAAGATGAATGGGGGGGGCAAACCCTGAAATTTCCCACCATATTTTAAAATGTGAAGGTTGACAGTTGAGAGAGGTTATTTTGATCTAAGTTCAAAGATCCAACTCAAATGGAAAGTGCAACTACCTTTTTAGTTGTGTTATGAGAAGACCGACTTCTACTAAAGAGTGATAAATGATTGACATAGGCCATTCTGTTCATGCTTTGGCCTCCCACATGAAAAAAAAATACTACAGTATACTGTAGTATCACTATATACTGTAGTTTTTTTGCAGACTTTACTGTAGTATTCACTATAATGTACAGTGAATACTGTAGTATTTACTGCAGTGTTTTGAAAACGTTAATTCAAAATGTTATTTGTCACATGCTCCGTAAACAACAAGTGTAGACTAACAGTGAAATGCTTACTTACAGCCCCTTCCCAACAATGCAGAGAGAAAGAAATTACTGAAGTACTTACTATTGTGTTTTGCAGACATTACTGTAGTATTCTGTATACTATAGGTCTTGCTTAATTCAATTAAATTATTTTATTTGTAATCTTGTCGTTACTTTCTCCTAGAAGAAACTTACTGGACAAACTAAAAAGAGCAAATTGTCCATAACCTGTATGTAGGTAGGACTGTGGTCTGAACGGTTAGGTTCCACACTTCTGCTCTTTTCTATAATCTGTAGGCAACACAATATATGGTCTATACTTGGCATGTAGGTTTTTCAGTAATGGGTGGCACACATTGGGAAATGGGAGAGGGGACCCACAAGCAAATACAGGTTCCATTGATGACTGACTGGCATTCATCTGGAAACTCAGCAATTGACCATGTTGTTTACATATCCTTTCTTACTGCCTTGTTTTTTTGTTTGCCTGGTTACTACAGTGTGTAGAATATATTCTACAACATTCTATAGTAAGCACTACACAATCGAGGGATACTAGTGTGGACTATAGGATTCTGCAGTATACTACAGTATTCTATAGTAAACTGTATTATTTTTGTGGGCTATTCTTGGCTAGGCAATAATGCATCCTTATTGAAAGCAGAAACAGTATGGCACCAACAATGCTATAAAATAAGATTAAGTGACCTAAAAATTAAACTAAATTACATTTACATTTTAGTAATTTAGCAGATGCTCTTAGCCAGAGCGACTTACGGGAGAAATTAGGATAAGTGCCTTGCTCAAGGGCACTGACAGATTTTTCACCTAGTCGTCTCGGGGATTCGAACCAGCCCACCGCTCTTAACAGCTAGGCTGCCTGAAAGGTCACAGAGATACAGTAGAGCATAGGGCTGTGCGGTATACTGTTTTTCACTATATACACAGGTATTTATGCACAAACCAGTTTGGGTTTTTACTTTACCTTCTATAACGGCATTTGACTGTTTGGTTTGTTAAAATGTGATACGCCGTGTGTTAACGTCCATTTTTCATCCACTCTCTTGCTCTACATGCCGCTTTCCACACAGACCTAGTCCCACCCCGTCACTCAAGAAGCGCATTTGTTGTAGTCTGCATGGTCAATGCAGCAAAGTTTCCACTTTGATCTTAATTTAAATCCACAAGTGTTCTATAATTACAATTTTAGTTTGTGTTTATTACATCTGCAACAGCTAGTTTGTAATTTCTTAGCAAGTTAAGATAAATCGTGTTAGCCACTAATGCTAATCGCTAGTTAGTACTTTTATTAGCTAGTTAGCTAATCCAACCAGGAAGTGGGAAATCTGAACTTTTTCAAGTCATTGCCTGTCAAATATACAGTGTCTATGGGGTCATATTGCACTTCCTAAGGCTTCCACCAGATGTCACAGTCTTTAGAACCTTTGAGGCTACTACTGTGAAGGAGGAGAGAAGAGAGCGGTTTCAACCAGAGGTCTGGCAGAAGGCTATGAGCTGATCACGCGTGCGCCCGTGAGAGGTAGCTGCGTTCCATTGCATTTCTAAAGACAAAGGAATTCTCCGGTTGGAACATTATTGAAAATTTATGATAAAAACATCCTAAAGATTGATTCTATACATCGTTTGACATATCTCTACGAACTGTAATATAACTTTTTTGACATTTCGTCTGAACAAGTGATCGCACATTATGCATTTGGTTTACTGGGCTAAATGCACGAACAAGGAGGTATTTGGACATGAATGGACTTTATCGAACAAAACAAACATTTATTGTGGAACTGCGATTCCTGGGAGTGCATTCCGATCAAGATCATCAAAGTGAATATGTATAAAGCTATTTCTGACACCTCTCATTCGTTATGTACAAAAACCTAATTTGAAATTGGTCTGCTATGATGCATTTCTGATAATAGCAGACCAATTTCAAATGAAGTTTTTGGACATAATGATTAAGTTTATCAGACAAAACATACACAATAAATGTAACATGAAGTCCTGTGAGTGCCATCAGATGAAGATCAAAGGTTAGTGATTAATTTAATCGCTATTACTGATTTTTGTGAGCCCTCTCCTTGGCTGGAAAATGGCTGTATGGTTTTCTGTGACTAGGTGCTGACCTAACATAATAGTTTGGTGTGCTTTCGCCGTAAAGCCTATTTGAAATCGGACACGGTGGCTCTATTTACAAGAAGTTTCTTTAAAATGGTGTAAAACACTTGTATGTTTGAGAAATTTTAATTATGGGATTTCTGTTGTTTTGAATTTGGCTCCCTACAATTTCACTGGCTGTTGGCGAGGTGGGACACAACCGTCCCACATATCCCAGAGAGGTTAAGACACTAACAGCTTACAGATGGTAGGCAATTTAAGGTCACAGTTCTGAAAACTTAGGACACTAAAGAGGCCTTTCTACTGACTCTGAAAAACACCAAGTTGGTACAGCCGAACATCACACCTGCTGGAAAGGTACTGGATGGCAACAAAAACTGCCCGAGTTACACCAGGAACGCACAATCCCTCCATCAGTGCTCAGACTGTCCGCACTAGGCTGAGAGAGGCTGGACTGAGGGCTTGTAGGCCTGTTGTAAGGCAGGTCCTCACCAGACAACACCGGCAACAACATCACCTATGGGCACAAACCCGCCGTCGCTGGCCCAGACAGGACTGGCAAAAAGTGCTCTTCACTGACGACTCGCGATTTGTCTTACCAGGGGTGATGGTCAGATTCACGTTTATCATCAAAGGAATGAGTGTTACACAGAGGCCTGTACTCAGGAGCGGGATCGATTTGGAAGTGGAGGGTCCATCATAGTCTGGGGCGGTGTGTCACAGCATCATCGGACTGAGCTTGTTGTTATTGCAGGCAATCTCAACGCTGTGCGTTACAGGGAATACATCCTCCTCCCTTATGTGGTACCCTTCCTGCAGGCTCATCCTGACATACTGCTCGTTCTGTGCGTGATTTCCTACAAGACAGGAATGTCAGTGTTCTGCCATGGCCAGCAAAGAGCCCGGATCTCAATCCCATTGAGCACGTCTGGGACCTGTTGGATCGGCGGGTGAGGGCTTGGGCCATTCCCCCCCCAGAACTGTCCGGGAACTTGCCTTGGTGGAAGAGTGGGGTAACATTGCAGAGCAAGAACGGGCAAATCTGGTGCGGTCCATGAGGAGGAGAGGCACTGCAGTACTTAATGCAGCTGGTGGCCACACCAGACACTGACTGTGACTTTTGATTTTGACCCCCCCTTTGTTAAGGGACACATTATTCCATTTCTGTTAGTCACATGTCTGTGGAACTTGTTCAGTTTATGTCTCAGTTGTTGGATCTTGTTATGTTCATACAAATAGTTACACATGTTAAGTTAGCTGAAAATAAACACAGTTGACAGTGAGAGGACATTTCTTTTTTTGCTGAGTTTGTGTTGCCACCCTAGGGTCACCACTACTCAAAAATCACATTTCAGAACTTTTATTAATCAAAAACATAAAATACCGTCATAAATTTGAAACATGATATGATATTTTGTCCATATCGCCCAGCCCTAGTAGAGCACAGACCTTTTCTCGTGGGATCTTTTTCTTTCCACAGTCCTTGCACTGCATGGGAAACTTCTGGCAGATTTCATCATGAGCCTGTAACACATGAGAAGTGGCGTTGGTAAGAGAATATCAGTTCATCCCAGAGAGCAAGGAGGACATTCCATAAGCATCTCATCACAATATTACTCTAAAGTACTGGAGCTAAATTGTACATTTGTTGGCCATTGGTGTTCTCCAGATAAGCTCCCTCACCTTGATCTGCTTGAAGTTGAAGGAGACTTTGCAGTACTTGCAGTTCAATGTTCTTTCTTCACATTCTCTCTCGTTATGCCTCTCTTTTTCACTACGCAGGATGAGGACCTGGCAGGCTTCACATGGTACGTGCTCATACTCGCACTTGCCCTCGTGTTGTGCCTAGAAACAAAAATAAAGAGACTATTCAAACAAATTCATCACATGCAGCCCGGATTGTAAACACATGGACACAAGCTTTGAGAGGAATAATGGTACATGTTACACCACATTTGAAAACCCCCAGAACCAAATTGAGTAGTTTGACAGCGCTTGTTAGATTTAGTGCACAATGAGGTTTAGTTCTGAGTTTTGAGATTATACCGTAAAGGACAGTCATTCCTTATCAGACTATGTAAATTCCTCAAACAAAATGGAGTGGCGTTATTACTGGTCTTAGAATTTACATTGAAGTTGAATGGTATTCGAATTGTAGGTAGGTTTAACACCTGACATTTACTTATGAGTGTACTGTGGGAGGAAATGTAGTTTACAATGACTAAACTTGTGCATAGATCCCTTTCCTGCAGTCAAATGACCTGATCACCCTTGAGTGGCCTCATGGGTGGAATGTTATTATTAATGTTCACATTATTATTTTTTTATTATACGCTGAAAATCCTGTGTTTCTATATCAAATGGTTTTGCTATATTTCATTCTTCTGTGGTATATAAAGTGTAATAGTGGGATGCACCCCAGTTAGCAATTGATTGTGGGTGTTGCAACAGTTGAAGCAGTTTGTTGCACCCAGCAGATAAGCAGGCAGTTAGGGACATTTTCAAGTTCAACTACAAACATCCCCCTCTGAGCGGGAAGCATGATAAGAGTGTGGGGTCTAGGAGTATTTGTGAGGATGTGCAAAGTAAGCCTTTGTGTCTACTAACTAAAGTATTTGGCATTCATGAAACGCAAACACAATACTACTGCACAGTTCATGCAGTAACAAGCAAATTATAACTCAACATTTACTGTGTGTTTTGTTTTTCTTTGTCTCATCTCAAAAACATGTGGTCGGGTAAAGGAGGGTGTATGGCATTTCTGCTCTGTGGAATCACTCCTCTCTGAGCAGCAGAACTGGTGAGTACACATCTATTTTCTTCATTTCGACCTGGGACTAACCATACAGGCATGGCCCACTAGGCTTCTATGACTAACTCTTACCATAAACAAACCCAAATATAGCTCCACCCACCACTAACTTTAACCAGCATCAACATCACTCCCTGAATGGAAAGTATGTCAGCCCATGCCTGGTTGGTGAGCAACAGTATATATCTTCCTATTCCCCAGTGTATCAAAGTATGTGACACTGAATGAGGTTTGTCTTTCATTTCTCCATCTTGACATATCACACTAAAAAGATCAGAGAAACCCCACACATCACGTATGTTCTGCATGATAAAACAAATTATGGTAACACTTCTTTTGAATAGTTTCTAGAGTATCTACAGACTATCCACTAACCCAAACCCTTATCCTAACCCTAACCTTAACCCCTTAATCTAAACCTAACAGTAACCTTGCAAGCATTTGCTTGTCAGCAGGTAGTTTTGTTGATAGTACGACCATCTGTAAAGCATCTACAGATGGTCACACTTCATTTGGATAGTCTAAACTAACAGAGGTTTAGCTAATCAGCAAGTTGTCAGGGTGACATTCATCTACACGTATGCAAAAAAATTATCTCCTGAATCAGTCCTATTGCAGTGTAGATACCGTTAGTATTAGTATCACTACTCCCCCCCCCCCCCCCCCCCCTAGCATAGACAAGAATGTCACATATAATTGACAGTCTTGACAGCCCTTTTATAACCCAAAGAAGCAAATACAACACTGAGGAAAATGGCCTTTTAGAACATCCCCCATGCTGACATGTCTTGTATTATACAACAGAACATGTTTTTTTAACCTTCAGCGCTATAGGGCAAAGTTCGTTCCTCAAAAAAATACTTCCCTCCTGTTTTAAAGGCACTAAAGTCAAAGGACATTTTGAGCTGTTTAGTATATCAGCCAGTATCACTATCATGACTATTATTGCTAAACATTGTACTGAATACTGTAAACATGGGTAATCTAGCACAGGGAGACTTCGGGACTTTCCACCTCATAGTGTGCCAGTCAAAGCATGTAGGGACTTTCCAGGCTGAGCCTTAATGAGACAAAGGCATCCTGTTTCAAACCAAAAGTTCAAAATCTGTGCCAAATCAAGCACCACAAATTTTATAGTAAACCTACAGGTATGAATTTAAGTGCTTACTATACCTCATATTCTTTGATGCAACCTGTCCAAGAGCAGCCCCCATTGAAACATTTGGCAGGCAGGCTGGCGATTTCTCTACCGGCTGCATTGTCTGGAAAAGCCTTGGGGGGGGGGGGGGGGGGGAGACAAGAACAAAGAGTACTATAATTACATAGCTGTCTGGTTCACTGTGAGCTGTCCAGACAATGTGGGGTATGGTTGAAGGATGTGGTTGGTGCCTTGTGAAAATGACATCTGGCCAACTACCTAAGCAGGGGAATATCCTACATAGCTCACTTCTTCCCCCTCAAGTTTCATTTTCTCCCGCAAGCGTCGAACTGTAATGAATCGGAATCTTGTGAATGAAAACACTCCAGTATTGGTGTCCTTTTTTCGCCAGGAGCAACATGAGTCACCAGTGATATTCTTAGAAGTCAAATTAATGGTACAAACGCTTACCTCATTGCTATTGAGAATGGACTGGGGCTCCTCGTATATCTCCTCCTGTTGACAGGCTTCACAGGGCTTGGGTCCAGAGCTGATGATGGAGACATACGTCATGGGATTTTACAGTTAAACATGATTTCAGTGGATTAGCCTCACCTGATCCACTACCAGCATCTCTGATGATCACCAGTGGGATATAAAGCACAGGGCTAAACTAGAAAGATGAATCATGTAACTATGTAGCACTTTGCAAAATACAGGACACTTTTGTTGGGCAAGTCATGTCAAGAGTGGGATACAAATAGGTGATACTCAGATCTACAACAAGACAGTAATAATAGGTATTAATAAACACTAGAATTAGAGAGCACGGACAAGACATACAGTACAAGGACAGGCGCATCAGTATGCAAGGCAACAAATTACCTTCCACGTACTCCTTCACTCATAGCTTTTCCCAGTACAGATTCTGTGGTCTGAACTCTGATAATGATTTCTTTACATTTCACAAGTCAGAAATGTCCAGTCTTGAACATACATCCAATAACTCACTGATAATCAGGTGATAAAATCAGGACATCCTGTAACTACATAATGCTGATGCTCAACTCCATTCCATCTTCTTTCAATTCCACTGCACATTTTTGACTGGAGCTCACAAATTAAAAAAGGGGCAAAAACATTGCTCTTTCATTTGTAGCAGCATGTGAATTATAAAAAAATTACATGATTCCACTTCTCTTTAAAGGACTAAAAGGTGTGACAAAAATGTAAGATCATTGTTAAAAAGAAGGGGGAAATCAGAAAAAAAGGTGCCCAAAGTGAACACCAGTGTGTTAATGATCAGATTAACAAACGTAAATAATTAGGCAGTGTGATATGGAGAGTAAAAACTCTGGTGAGTAGACATCTTGAGTAGTAATCAGCAAGAGCAGCTAGATCCAGTGTTACCACCTCCAGAGCTAAAATACATTCCAGATAATCCCAGTGGAGGCTGGACCTGCATTAGTGTTGATCATCTGACAGCACTACCACACTCCCACCGCAGACAGACACACAGTCCATGATGGCTCATCAAGTGGAAGGGTGAGATGCTGATGGGAGCAACAACACCACCACAGAGAGACGCTGCAGTACTGCAACTACAGCAGGACAGGGTGGGGTGGAGCAGCATGCTCAGTGAGAAAGGGTTTTTAAAGGTGGGGGAAAGAGCAGGGTTTGCAGAGCCGGGAGAGTGGCTGAGGTGAGGAGGTCCTGTAGTCTACCTGGTGAGCAGTTTGAAACAGTGGACACAGAAGCGATGTCCACACTGAGCCTGGACCGGCTTCCTCAGGACCTGGTGACACTGCTGGCATTGGTACTTAGTTTCCATGGAAACAGCCAGCACATTCTTCGGGATCCCTTGGAGGGAGGAATCTAAAGAGGGCAGGGCCATGCTCCTCCATCAACTTCTGATACAGCTTCCTGTGTAAACAAACATCAAACACTTATGAGTAGATCGGATTCGCTGCAGTTGATCTCCTACCCCCTCCCAGGCCACTGCAAGTTTAGGCTAGCTACAGAACTCAAAACAGTCATGTTTATTCATTTGCAGCTGTTGCACGTGGGATGCAGTCACAGTTGTGCACCCCCCTAACACATACAACTTCAGCACATAGGATAATCATTTGTATACTAATACTATCAAAGGGTATATTGATGTCCCTTCAAGACATCTTGTGAAAGAGAAATAAGATGTGAAAGGGGATGTATTGTGAAACAGATAGGCCTACCAACTGCCAGTTGGGTAAAGTAGAATAAAGGCCATTGTAGAATGAATACACAGGGTCTGGCTTGTGGGTTGCTTTGTACAGAGGTAAGAATGAGAAAGCATTTATCAAAACTTGTGATCCTGTATGTGACATATGTTTTGTCATATGACACAGCTGGGAAGAACTAGGCTAAATGTGGGTTGTGATGAACAAAGCTGTGATGACAAGTGCATGACTTGGCAGTAAGGTACAACAGACTACAACCCTATTTCATACAATATACCAATGGTGACCTGCCATTAAGGGCAGGTGGGGCTCTTGTTATTAGTTTTTTTAAATGATAATAATTGAAAAATAGAGCATGTTCTTTTGGCATTAATTCATGTCACAAATCAGTTTGCAAACAAAGTTTTTTTTTTAAGTAGTTGTAATTATTATTATTTATTTTTTTAGAGCCGCATACAAAAATGGCCTCGTTCTTGAGTAAGGCAGCACCAAAATACAGATGTTTTGAGCCCATCTCAGTGCTTACTGTGGTGGAGGGGCAGCCAGCGAAAATACAGAGCGTAGGCGTTGGTAATCTTCGCCGTGATTGGCTCAGTGTTCTGTCACTCATGGGGACACTGCAGAATCTACAGGGCAAGCTAGGCTGTTCAAACACCCTTGGGTTTTGCCATAGATTTACATTAGAAGTGCCTGTCCAAGAAGGCCCAAGGTCATTGGCCACAGATAAAATGTCAAATCACGTAATAGCTATCCTAGCTTTGATTGGACTGATCATGTCAACATCATATTTTCTAAATCTTCGCTAGCTAGCTAAACAAGCAGTCATCATGAATCACATCGACATTCTACTGGCAAATCCTTTTCAATTCTCGTCAAATGAAGAGAAAGTATAGATAAAACGTATCAGTGCTCATCGACCATAAACATTACACAAGTCGGATATCACAAATTCAACAATGAGTGGTTTGGAAGGAATAAGTGGTTAACTGCGAGTGTCGCAAAGCAATCCCCATTTTGCTTCGCCTGCCTGCTATTCGGTGGAGAGGGTGTGTGGTCCAAGTCTGGGTTTAAGGATTTAAAACAGCTGTCTGAAAAAGTTTAAAAGGATAAACTTCTGTTGGTGTCCATTGAAGTGCTGAACAAATAGGCCTACCTAGTCGCAGCTTGTTTGCTTGCACTTGCTTATACTTTGAGCTAAGTGTTACTGAGAACAAACATTATGAAATTTACTAAACATAAATGTAATAATGTTTGTGTATTGTTCAAAAGTCACAACTCATGTTGGAATTCATTATTATTGAAGGAGAATTGCGGTTCTTAGCGAGTTTCACAAATCCACAAGGCGTCAGTAGAAACCATATTTATTTAAGCAAGTCAGCCATATCAGCTATGGTTTTGAAAAAGGCAGTAAATGAGGCTGAATGAACTGTTTCGCTGCCAGACAAGGCCCCGCTGATAGCCAGGTGTAGCGGTGGTAAGTGGTGCTGAAGGAAAGCTCCACTGTTGGGACAGCTTTATGTAGGCCTAACAGTTTGTGGGCACCGTTTGTCACCGTTATAGTGCAATTAATGTATTGTTTAGTGTTGTGTAGTGGCTTTTCTGGCACGCATCTCTAAAAAAATTGGGCCAATCAAACCAGCTAAGTAGATGCAATGTACAAACTACTACTACTACTACTACTACTACTACACAAGATGGCACTCTCTTTTACTTGAGTGAAAGAGAAGTAATTTAATATAAAATGACTCAAGTGAAAGTCACCCAGTAAAATACTACTCGAGTAAGTCTGAAAGTATTTAGTTTTATATATACACACACTTAAGTATCAAAAGTAAATGTAATTGCAAAAATATCAAAAGTAATTGCTTGTATTAAACAAACCAGAGGGCACAATAGTCTTGTTTTTCAAATGTATTTACGGATAGCTAGGGCTACACTACAACATGCAGACATCATTTACAAACAAAGCATTTGTTGTTTAGTGAGTCCGCCAGATCAGAGGCAGTAGAGATGACCAGGGATGTTCTCTTGATAAGCGAGTAAATTGGACTATATTCCTGTCATACTAAGCATTCAAAATGTAACGAGTCCTTTTGGTGTCAGGGAAAATATATAAGTAAAAGTTGCCTACAATATAAATAGTAAAGTACAGATACGCCAAAAAACTACTTGAGAACATTAAATTATTTTTACACCACTGCTCATACTGCAACTTTGCAGCCCCTCCACCAAAAATAAAATTTATCTATCACGTTCCTCTTTAAGTTCTTCATTCATCTTTCCAAACCCTAATTTCATGTACTTGTTGGATAGGGTGAATCACTGGCTCTTGCACATGAGGTACATGGTCACTTTGTGGATATAATTTTGACAGTAGATATCTATTGTCTTGGCCAGTTTGCTATCTGAGAAAGATTTATCCAATTAAACTAAATGGGAGGTGCCATACACAATCCATGACAGATTTGATTTTTTTCAATCATTAGCACATCTATTTTATCAACTTTAGTTTCTCAAAATGTTTGGCAACTTGGACCATCCAGTGATGGTGGGTTGATATTCAACAGATCATTGGTAGGCTATGTCGTGTAGGCTACAATAAATACAGAGGATCTCGGAATTGAACCAAGGTATGAACGCTCTGGTTTTGAATCACGGTTCTCTGTGCAACTCAAGAATCAAGACCATATTAGCCAAGCTCTGGGATACTCAGTATCTCCAGGACAGGCCTACTCATCACAAGTGTCCCAGAAAGGAAATTCCCCCACTAAAGGGGCGCAATCTCACAGTCCTCAGCTCCACACCGTAAAGACGTAGCCTACTCAAGAAGCACTGTCAATAGGCCTCCCACTGACCCAGTAAAGCCAAGGCATTTCTAGATCCGGGCCGAGGTGAACGAAGCCTACTTCTTGGTCTCAGAAAGGCAGCAGCGATACACTTAGTCATCTGCTACATCCTCCTTCTCCCACTGCAACCCCAACAGCCGGGCAGAGCCTAATCTCTCCTGGACTGATGGTAGTAGCAGCTCTTAACAGACAAAGGGATGCAACAACTAAAGAGAAACGTTGTTCCATGCAGCATGCAACACTCGAACAGAGTGGAAATAAATTACAACTGACCAGAGTACCAATAAAACATACGTTTAGGTCTATGGAAGGCATATAGAGATGTGCATCTGATGGCTTGGTGCCTCTGCACTGGGTCCCAATAGGTCTTTGGAAACAAGGACCTAAGAAGATCAACGAAAGTGGCAGTCCATGAAGCAGTCTGTGCCTCCACACACACACTACTGTTTTACATGTTTATTTAACTAGACAAGGCAGCTAAGAACAAATTCTTATTTACAATGACAGCCTATTCCGGCCAAACCCGGACGACGCTGGGCCAATTGTGTGCCGCCCTATGGGAATCCCAATCACGGCCGGTTGTGATACAGCCTGAATTCGAACCAGGGTCTCTGTAGTGACGCAGTGCCTTAGACCACTGCACCATTCAGGAGCCCCAGCGCAGAGAGATGGACACCCTACCGCTGTCACACATCCGCCACTCGAGGCCCTGAACATCAGATGCTTTCACACAAGTGCACACTATGGGAGAAAGGTCAGAGAATTTGGAAGACCTAATGCAGTCTCATAGTGCAGTGTTTAAATGAACCACTAGGAAGCTAGATTGAAAACCAAAAATCTGTGTTCAAGATTGTAAAAAGGAAGTACTTGTACAAATGACAATTGTCAGTGTATGCTATATTTGACTGGCAGATGGTAGCTTTTATGCCTTTCCCTAACCTAAACCTCACTGAAACTATATCCAACCTTAACCTAACCCGAATTCCTAAACCTAACCAGATTGCGTTTCAACCCCCTATACCTAAACTTAATTGTTGTTCTGCAGGTCAAATTTCCACTTCCTTTATGCTGCATTCGTGACATCTCGTAAATGTGTAAATACAAACATAGGACTGGGAAAAATCCACTTGAATGCCCCTCCAACTCGTATTACTTCTGGGAAACCTGTCTATCAAGATGCGTTTTAGTGCTCGTCGGAGCTTCCTATTTCTTAGCTGTGATGAATGAAACAAAGTCCTATTTCCGACATGTGGTTTTTGGTCCGAACAATTCGTCAACAGTTTCACAGGCTTATAATAAAGTTCACTTGCTTGTTTAACATTGACAATATGGTCAAACTAGCTACATTACCCATATTGTAGTTGACAAAAACGGACGTGGTCATCTTTTGGTTTAAAAATGCAGTTAACCCACTAGGCCGTCATTGAAAAGAAGAATTTGTTCTTAACTGACTTGCCTAGTTAAATAAGTAATTTTTTTAATAAAATATTTTTAAAACGTCACAACTCGGCAACAACATTTTCTCAGTTTCCCCACTTGAAATTCCAGCCTGTAGGGTCATTCTAGTGAACTAGGAACTTCCGATAACTCATAGCACGTAAACGCAACATCTTCTCTGTGCTCCAAGTTACCCACTTGCAGCTCTGACATCATATCATGTAAAAAAAAATATTTAAAAAAGTTGTGTTAACAGAAATAACAAAATAAAAATTGTAATGCGTTTAAGCTTTTGTACACATGCTTAAATAGATTGTTGTGCATGCATTTACATTAACGGCTGTGATCATTTTCTAAATTGATAGGTAAAACTGTTCTGTAGCCAGCTAGACAATGTAACCAGCACAGAACAGTCTTGGCAGGTCATTCAGCTAGCTAATTATTTCTTTATTGAAGCTTCTAATGTACTGATTTGTCCTTTCATCTTCCGTTTGAGTCAGAAATAAAAAGCAGCTCTGGATATACTTCTTATGGGCAAAAAAAAAAAGGGCAAAAAAAAGAGCAAAACAATCATAGCTAGCTTTTTAATGACCTCTATCCTTGATTGTATTTCCCACTTAAAAGCCCATTAATATACAAAACTCATTACAACATAACTGGTAACTACAACCTTCCCACTTGGTCATGAACGTAGCATTAGGACTTGCTTCCATTCCGCCACAAGAGCATTAGTGAGGTCGGGCACTGGTGTTGGGCGATTAGGCCTGGCTCGCAGTCAGCGTTCCAATTCATCCCAAATGTGTTCAATGGGAGGTCAGGGCGCTGTGCAGGCCAGTCAAGTTATTCCACACTGATCTCGACAAAGAATTTCTGTATGGAACTCGCTTTGAGGCATTGTCATGTCGAAACAAGGGCCTTCCCCAAACTGCTTTCACAAAGTTGTAAGCACAGAATCTAGAATGTCATTATATGCTGTGGCGTTAAGATTTCCCTTCACTGGAATGAAGGGGCCTAGCCTGAACCATGGAAAACCACCCCAGATCATTGTTCCTCCTCCACCAAACTAAGGTTGGCACTATACATTCTGGCAGGTAGCGGACTGCCAGATGGTGAAACGTGACTCATTACTCCAGAGAATGAGTTTCCACATTTCCAGAGTCCAATGGCGGTGAGCTTTACACCACTCCAGACGACGTTTGGCATTGCACATGGTGATCTTAGGCTTGTGTGCAGCTGCTCGGCCATGGAAACCCATTCCATGAAGCTCCCGGCGTACAGTTCTTGTGCTGACATTGCTTCCCGAGGCAGTTTGGGCCAGGGCAGCTCTAGCAGGGCAGAAATTTGACAAACTTACTTGTTGGAATGGTGGCATCCGATCATGGTGCCACGTTGAAAGTCACTGAGCTTTTCAGTAAGGCCATTCTACTGCCAATGTTTATCTAAAGTGATTGTATGGCTGTGTGCTCGATTTTATACGCCCGTCAGCAACGAGTGTGGCTGAAATAGCCGAAGCCACTAATTTGAAGGGTTGTCCACATACCTTCCATAAGTCCAAACAAGAGCAAGGTCAATTATATTATACTGCCAATGTAACCAATACAATAAGATACAATTGATAAGACTGACTTCACAAAAATAATTTGAATGTCATAAACTAATGAATGTGGCATAGGCTGCGACATTGACCCTGGAATAAAGTAAACAAGATTGCCATTAAATAATTCTCAAGTAGAGATCCATCCGACATTTCGAGGTACTGTAAAGTTTAGGTACGTGTATTTGTCTGTATGTATGTATGTATATACGTTTCTGCCGGATCAAAAAAAAATACGTATAAACAGTAAAGCGGATCTTCCTACTCTGTGCTGCACCCTAAATACGCAGCCATGTTCAGGCAGGCATAGGCTAAGATCGAGTCTGAATTCATGCTCAAAAATGTAGTTGCTCTGTGTAGGAGTCATCGTCACAATCATTTAACTGCTAGCTAAGTAACCCAAGTGTTACACTCACCAATACGTGCTCCAATGTGATGTTACTGGAACATTTGTAATGTAACTTGCAAAGCGGTGCGACAAAAACAACAGTTACACATGGGCTAAACAAACGTACAGCCGATAACACAACATTATGGCTCAAACACGTATCATGAAAGTCATGTTTTTGTTTAGTTAGCTTTTGGAAACGTTAACTTGAGCACATAACTTTCCCGAACATCACACTTAACGTTATACATTGTAATATTTGATTTACCTGATATAGTAGGATGGCTAACATTCGATGTTTGCTGATGCGTTGTCTTCTAGCCAAGATATGAAATGCAATCATAATTGACTGTAGCACAAATAAGGCACACACAATAGTTCCATTATGAGTGACACATTTCCAGTCTATTTAAAATGAACTCATTATTCCCTTGCCCTCTTCAACACTCTTTTAACCGTCATGACACGTCATCACGTCCACTTCATTTTTGGTAAAAGGCGCCTGTGCCAGCCAGCGCACAACAAAGCAATGTTGCGTTCACTCCTCGTTTCAAGTCGAAGAAGCACTGGTAGGGGCGCGTTTGTGTTCGAAGGTATGCAAGTGCGACTGTATGTTAACTAAATAACCATGGACAATATATATTTCGATAATTAGAGAATGATAATGTATTATTTGTTTTATTTAGCTATAAGGTCGTATAGTAGCGGTTAGCGGAGTGTACCACAACTCCACAGTAGGGGGTTCTCCATTATATCACTTCACAGAACTACCTAATAAATAGGGCAAACCAAATTGGTTTTCCCCTACTCATCTGTAGATCTACTGCGCAGACTAGACCAGGGTTTCCTCAAGCAAGACGCATCACAACTACAGCTACCAGAAGTATTATACTGCTCAAATATTAGACTATAAATAGTACCTTATTATATTTATGCTAAGATTTTGGCATCGTTTACTTTATATTCGTATTCTTCTTTTATTTCTTATTGTTGTAGCATTTTCGAGAAGGAACCTGCAACTTCATTTCGTTGGGCTATGTATACCGTACATATCCTGTACATACAGTACGACTGATAAAACGTGAAACAAGAAGTGCCAAAATACCTAAAATGGAAGAACTGTTTGACAAACAGTTTTGCAATTTTATATTTTGAGTGTCGACAATTAATTTTGGCCTCACATTGTATTCTTAAAAATGTGTAGGGGTTCCCTAGAAAAGGGTACAGTGGGCCGAGGACCCCTTGGACTAGACTCGGTATTGATTACCTATTCATTGTCATATGATCTCCTGAAGCGCAAAGGAAAAACTCTTATCACAACTCACTGGGCACACACTGGTTTGTCACATGTGCCAAATAGAACAGGTACCTTAGCCTAAGGTACCTAGGCGTGAAATGCATACTTACAAGCCCTTAACCAACAATGCAGACTTTTCCAATGTAAATATTTGTTAATAAAATACAAATGTAAGAAAAATAAGTGACACAATAAAATAACAATAACAAGGCTATATACATGAGGTACCGGTAGCGAGTCAATATGCGGGGGTACATACTATTCGAGGTAATTGGGGTAATATGTACTGTACATGTAGGTAGGGGTAAAGTGACTATGCATAGATAATAAACAGCGAGTAGCAGCAGTGTAAAAAAAGGGGTCAATGCAAATAGTCCGGTGGCCATTTGATGAACTGTTTAGAAGTCTTATGGCTTGGGGGTAGAGGCTGTTAAGGAGCCTTTTGGACCTAGACTTGGCGCTCCGATACCGCCTGCCGTGCGGCACCAGAAAGTACAGTCTATGACTAGGATGGCTGGTGTATTTGACCATTTTTTGGGGGCCTTCCTCTGACACCGCCTGGTATAGAGGTCTTGGATGGCAGGAAGCTTGGCCCCAGTGATGTACTGGGCCATACGCATTACCCTCCGTAGCACCTTGCGGTCGAATGCCGAGTAATTGCCATACCAAGCGGTGATGCAAACAATCAGGATACTCTCAATGGTGCAGCTGTAGAACTGTTTGAGCATCTGAGGACCCATGCCAAGTCTATTCAGTTTCCTGAGGGGATGTTGTTGTGCCCTATTCATGACTGTCTTGGTGTGTTTGTACTAGGATAGTTTGTTAGTGATGTGGACGCCAAGGAACTTGAAGCTCTCGACCCGCTCCACTATAGCCCTGGGATCGTGCTCGGCCCCCTTTTTCCTGTAGTCCACTATCAGCTCTTTGGTCTTGCTCATGTTGAGGTAGATGTTGTCCTGGCACCACACTGACAGGTTTCTGACCTCCTCCCTGTAGGCTGTCTCATCATTGTTGGTGATCAGGCCTACCACCGTTGTGTCGTCGGGCAAACTTAATGATGGTATTGGAGTTTCCTGTAGTCCACTATCAACTCTTTTGTCTTGTGTTGAACCGTTGAATTACGTTGAACTAATGTGGAATAGATGTTGAATTGCCGTATGTGCCCAGTTTGAAGGTGTTTACTGGAAACAGAGCACTGGAAACCACCTGTGGTCCCATGATCTCTCAGTACTAAGGTCACTACAGTATTAATGCCATGTCCTGATGGGATGTACATGTGTACTCTAATGTATGTCTGATGCTGTTTGTTGTCACCCACAGCCCTTTGTGTCCGGCAGCATCACCATGGCGTGGACTCTGCAGACGTGCAGTATGACGGACTGTACCCAGGCCACATCCCCACCAGCCCCATCCAGAAAGCCCTGTTGGCTGTCGGCTCCGGGGTGGCAGCCCTGCAAGACCCCTACAGACATGGTGAGAGGGATGCCCACTTCCAGTTGTGATATTTTCATATGGTCATTTTGCATCTGTAAGGAGTTTGGCATGCTTAACTGTTCTTACAGAACATGTGGGTAGGCTGTGTTCACTGTTTTACTTTCCTTTCTTTTGCATTTGAAACTCAAACTATTTGAATGAGTTTCATTACGCACAGTACACAATACCATGCAGGGTTATTTAATGGTTGTCATGTGTCATTTAGATCCCTAGTTATCAAGGTGTGGAAAACACTGACATTTTAGAAAAACAAGAAACTAAAAGAGTCATAGGGAAACTATGTCGTAGATGTTATTTTGATTTAAACAAATCCTTGAAATATAAATTATTCAAAAGGGTGAGAAATAACTTGAAAGTGACTCTTGGTGTAACATACTGTACTGCATTTTCTCAATAAAAAATACCACATTTCTCTTCACTGTAAGCCGTGTTCCCCATGTAGACATGGTGGCAGTGCTGGGAGAGACGACAGGACATCTGGCCCTGATGACGCTTCGGGATCGAATGAGAGGAGACCCTGAGGGCTATACCATTCTAACGTATGCCACAACTTCTGCTGTCTATCTCACTCTATGTTCACCTTGAAATATACATCTCTATGATTTTAAATAAGTTGTGTGTACAATTGCTTGTCTGTGAATGCTCATGTGTGCATGTTTCACCAATTTCTGTGTAAGTGAGCGCCCACGGATCAGACTATCCACATTGGATCTGTCCAAGATGGCTTCCCTTCCAGATGGATCCTTTGGGAGAGAGTATCTGCGCTTCCTTGAGGACAATGTGAGTTTGTGAAGGACATAATGGATCTCTTTACAGAGGAAGCGTAGTGGTTGTTTGCCAATCCTCGTATCCCTCTACTTCTCTCTTTCTCAGAGGGTGACCCCTGACTCGAGGGTGAACGTGAAATTTGTGGATAATGAGGAGTTGGCGTACGTCATGCAGCGGTACCGAGAAGTCCACGATTTACTGCACACCTTACTAGGCATGCCCACTAACATGCTGGGTGAGTCTGGGGAAAGGGGATTCACTGAGAGTATTGGTATTAGTGTGTTTCACTACATGTATTTTCTTTCTCACTTCCTCAAACTCAGGTGAAGTGGCAGTAAAGTGGTTTGAGGCTGCTCAAACTGGCCTGCCCATGTGCATCCTGGGAGCAGCGTTGGGACCGCTCCGTCTGTCCACAAGGTGCTCCCCATCAGGCTCTCTTATCCATACTGTATGTAGTGATATAAACCAGGGGCCTTTTCAGGAGACTGACTGTCTGCCATGTTGAATAGGAAGTAGTCTTGGCTCTACTCTGTACATTTCTGCAATGTTTATTGAATACATCCCAAGATTTATCTGTGTCATCAGTTTCCAGGAAGTTGTACTGTATATTCTAAGGGAGACTGGTGGTAAATGGAACATACACTTCCTGGACACCTCTGATATTTGGTAATCAATCACACACCTGAGCAGCACCCTGAGGTGTAAAGAGAACTGACATTTAGGTGGATGACTTCCTTCAGGGAACTAAGACAATATAGTTGGTTTATTTGCAAGTGTCACAGAGTTAGTTGAGCTAGTTATATTCAACACACTGTAGTTATTGACTGAAAGGAATGGAATTCTGTCTTCTGAAAGAATTACAGTTCACACGTATTGTTTTTCTGGAAGGGAAGTCTAGTTCCTTCCTGGCTGAAAAACATCCCCCATGTGTGTGGAAACTAATACTTACTGAAAGTGTCATCATGATTTTTCTGAGTATTGGTTTTGACTGTAAATTATTTCTGCTCTGTAATACAATAACCATTGACATCACAGTCTGGTATTTGTACAGCGATGCAGTTATTACGGCCTGATTGTTTGCTTGTGCCGCTCCCGCAGTCGTCTGGAGCCCTTGGTGACGTCCCTGGGACCGTGGGCTGTGAGGAATGGCCGGCAGGCCCGCTGTGTCTTCAGCATCTTCTACGAGCGCCGCTGGGAGCAGAGTCTGGAGGACCTGAGAAAGGAGCTGAACATCGAGCCTCCCCCGCTCACCATCACGGCCACCAGCCAGAAAGCCACATTAGATTCTTAGCACTGACCTCGAATGTCAGAGGTCACTGTACAACCAGATGGGACAGAATGCAGGGACTCTTTGGAGGGATGTCATACAGTAATTTAGGCATTGTATGTGGAGTGACTGAGTCATAGCAATTGTGTCAAGCTTCCCCCATGATTTCAAGTGAAGGAAGAAAAGGCCAATATTCACAGTGGGTGCAGAGGATTACCAGAGGGCTGGATGTAATTTTCACCATGGCACGGGTAAAAACATAATTATTCGAATATGGTACATATTAGTCAATTATTGCATTCTATCCATGCTACCTGAGACATGAAACAGACAAGTTGGAGGGCATGCAGTAGGGCATACAGATAGGTCAGATCGTATTGGTCACATACACATGGTTAGCAGATGTTATTGCGAGTGTAGCGAAATGCTTGTGCTTCTAGTTCCGACGCACAAGCATTTCGCTACACTCGCAATAACATCTGCTAACCATGTGTGTGTGACCAATACGATCTATCTGTATGCCCTCCCACTTGTCTGTTTCATGCCTCAGGTAGCATGGATAGAATGCAATAATTGACTAATATGTGCCATGTTGAAATAATTATGTGTGAAGTATCACCACGGATCCCGTGCCATGGTGAAACTTGCACTCCTGGGAGGGCATACACGCAATTTGCCTAAATGGAAACACCTCTTCATTTTTATTGGACACTAGCAATGTTTTTGTGAAAAAGTGTATTTGTTGTTTTTAAAAGTCACCTTGACCTAGAGAGATTTACACTGTTACCAAATCATCACAGCAGGGTAAGCCTACACAAAACAGTCCTTATTTGTAGTGGTTGCTAAAAATCCCGTATGGGGAAAATGAATGGTGGAAAAACGATTGGAACCTTTTCCCTGTTTGACAGTTGGCTTTTATGGGTATTATGATTCATACTGTGGTACTCTGTTCTACTATATCTGCCATTTCCATTACACATGTCACAATGATTCAATATAAACCTACCTATTGAGTGCAAGGCACTTTTTGTAACAACCTTGTTGAGGATCTTGTAGGTCATGGCTAAATGGGATAAGATACAGCTGTTGTAAAATGAATGCCTAAATGTGATTTTATTTGCATGTTAGCTAACCTGCACCCTAACGCTTTTCCTGAGATCTTAACCTAATTCAGCTAATCTGCTACGTTAATTATCTGAAGTAATGTTGCTGGCAGTTAGGCTATGTGAGGTGGAAGTGAGTGGTTATTTAGTCATCAATTGATGACTGTTGATAGAAAAAGTAATGTCTGGTATCAGTAAAACACTAAGCCTTAAAAAATGTTATATCTGACATAGCCCTATTGGTATCACACATGGCACATTTACTGTAAAGAATGGCAGTCATGTAATATGTTTTATATGTATTCATGATGAGCACAGGGCTGTTCATGTATCTCAGGGGTGAGATGTGTCGCTCATCAATAAATGCTTTGCACATTGTTGATGCCCGTTTCAATGACTCTGGGATGAGTACAGTAGTACAGCATTATGAAAAGACTAAAGGCTCTATTCAATCAGATCTGCTTTAGCCGAGGTCATTTGACTCTGATGTGTGCCACAGAAAGTATTTGACTCAAGTGACAAAATTAAGGAAATTAGAGGGGGGGATTTTGCCAAGGCCATTTTCTTGCCTGCCTAAATCCCACCCCCACCTTCTAATTTCCTTAATTTTGTGGCTAGAGTCAAATACTTTCTGTGTGGCACACATCAGAGTCAAATACTTTCTGTGTGGCACACATCAGAGTCAAATACTTTATGTAGAACAAACTTCACGTCAGGATAGGAAAGCGAAATGAATAATTTGTGTGTGTGTGTTATATTTAACATAGAGGGAGTAAAATGTA
Organism: Oncorhynchus kisutch; assembly: GCF_002021735.2. Classification (NCBI taxonomy): domain Eukaryota; kingdom Metazoa; phylum Chordata; class Actinopteri; order Salmoniformes; family Salmonidae; genus Oncorhynchus; species Oncorhynchus kisutch. The sequence continues at coordinate 21,266,091 of NC_034196.2, read as the reverse complement.
GGCAAGCAATAAACATTTCAGAACAACTACTAGTCGAATAAGACATGGGAAAGATGACGAATTTTGGAAAAGAGATTTATATACAGACTAATACACTTGAAACAAATAGCCAAACCGAAAACTACAGACATTTCTAGTGCCTCCACCGCGATCAAACCGCCATAAACCTGTTTTTATTATTATTGTTTTTTATTTCAACGTTATTTAACCAGGTAGGCTAGTTGAGAACAACTTCTCATTTACAATTGCGACCTGGCCAAGATAAAGCAAAGCCGTTTGACACATACAATAACACAGAGTTACACATGGAATAAACAAACATACAGGCAATAATAGAGTAGAAAAAGTCTATTTACAGTGTGTGCAGATGAGGTCAGATAAGGGAGGTAGGCAATAAATAGGCCATGGTGGCGAAGTAATTACAATATAGCAATTGAACACAGGAATGGTAGATGTGCTGAAGTTGAATGTGCAAGTAGAGATACTGGGGTGCAAATAAATACAGTATGGGGATGAGGTAGTTGGATGGGCTATTTACAGCTGCAGTGATCTGTGAGCTGCTCTGACAGCTGGTGCTTAAAGTTAATGAGGGAGATATGAGTCTCCAGCTTCAGTGATTTTTGCAGTTCATTCCAGTCATTGGCAGCAGTGAACTGGAAGGAAAGGCTGCCAAATTAGGAACTTGCTTTGGGGGTGACGAGTGAGATATACCTGCTGAAGCGCATGCTACGGGTGGGTGCTGCTATGGTGAAAAGTGAGCTGAGACGGGGCTTTACCTAGCAAAGACTTGTAGATGACCTGGAAACAGTGGGTTTGGCAACGAGTATGAAGCGAGGGCCAGCCAATGAGAGCGTACAGGTCGCAGTGGTGGGTAGTATATGGGGCTTTGGTGACAAAACGGATGGCACTGTGATAGACTGCATCGAATTTGTTGAGTGAGTGTGGGAGGCTACTTTGTAAATGACATAGCCGAAGTCGAGGATCGGTAGGATGGTCAGTTTTACGAGGGTATGTTTGGCAGCATGAGTGAAGGATGCTTTGTTGCGAAATAGGAAGCCAATTCTAGATTTAATTTTGGATTGGAGTTGCTTAATGTAAGTCTGGAAGGAGAGTTTAGTCTAACCAGACACCAGGTATTTGTAGTTGTCCACATATTCTAAGTCAGAACCGTCCAGAGTAGTGATTCTGGACGGGCGGGCAGGTGCAGGCAGCGATCGGTAGAAGAGCATGCATTTAGTTCTACTTGCATTTAAGAGCAGTTGGAGGCCACAGAAGGAGAGTTGTATGGCATTGAAGCTTGTCTGGAGGTTAGTTAACACAGTGTCCAAAGAAGGGCCAGAAGTATACCGAATGGTGTCGTCTGTGTAGAGGTGGATCAGAGACTCACCAGCAGCAAGAGCGACATCATTGATGTATACAGAGAAGAGAGTCGGCCCCATAGAGACTGCCAGAGGTCCGGACAACAGGTCCTCCGATTTGACAGACTGAACTCAATCAGAGAAGTAGTTGGTGAACCAGGCGAGGCAATCATTTGAGAAACCAAGGCTGTTGAGTCTGCCGATAAGAATGTGGTGATTGACAGAGTCGAAAGCCTTGGCCAGGTCGATGAATACGGCTGCACAGTGTTGTCTCTTATTGATGGCGGTTATGATATCGTTTAGGACCTTGAGTGTGGCTGAGGTGCACCCATGACCAGCTCTGAAACCAGATTGCATAGCGGAGAAGGTATGGTGGGATTCGAAATGGTCGTTAATCTGTTTGTTAACTTGGCTTTCAAAGACCTTAGAAAGGCAGGGTATGATAGATTTTGGTCTGTAGCAGTTTGCGTCTAGAGTGTCTCCCCCTTTGAAGAGGGGGAAGACCGCGGCTGCTTTCCAATCTTTGGGAATCTCAGACCTCAAAGAGGTTGAACAGGCTAGAAATAGGGGTTGCAACAATTTCGGCAGATAATTTTAGAAAGAGAGTTTCCAGATTGTCTAGTCTGGCTGATTTGTAGGGGTCCAGATTTTTCTGCTCTTTCAGAACATCAGCTATCTGGATTTGGGTGAAGGAGAAATGGGGAGGCTTGGGAGAGTTGCTGTGGGGGGTGCAGGGCTGTTGACCGGGGTAGGGGTAGCCAGGTGGAAAACATGGCCAGCCGTAGAAAAATGCTTCTTGAAATTCTCAATTATCATGGATTTATCGGTGGTGACAGTGTTTCCTAGCCTCAGTGCAGTGGGCAGCTGGGAGAAGGTGCTCTTATTCTCCATGGACTTTACAGTGTCCCAGAACGTTTTTGAGTTTGTGCTACAGGATGCATGGGTCATCTGTGTGTTCACCCGCACCCGCCTGCAATTGACAATAACACATCTGCAACTGCCCAACTTTTGGCTATGTGAAAAGTGAAAATCTGAGGCCGGCACCCGACCCTAACCCGCTAATATAGAAAATGTGCTGTAGGCTACAGTCACTTGGAAAATTCCAGAAAATAATGGCATGGCTCAAGAAGCTTCTGATAGGCTAATTGACGTAATTTGAGTCAATTGGACGTGTACCTGTGGATGTATTTCAAGGCCTACCTTCAAACTCAGTGCCTCTTTGCTTGACATCATGGGAAAATCAATAGAAAACAGTCAGAAAAAATATTGTATACCTCCACAAGTCTGGTTCATCCTTGGGAGCAATTTCCAAACACCTGAAGGTACCACATTCATCTGTTCAAAGAATGGTACACAAGTATAAACACCATGGGACCACACAGCCATCATACCGCTCAGGAAGGAGACTCGTTCTGTCTCCTACAGATGAATATGCTTTGGTGCAAATCAACCCCAGAACAACAGCAAAGGACCTTGTGAAGATGCTGGAGGAAAAAGGTACAAAGATATCTATTTCCACAATAAAACGAGTCCTTTATCGACATAACCTGAAAGGCCGCTCAGCAATGAAGAAGCCAATGCTCCAAAACCGCCATAAAATAGCCAGACTATGGTTTGCAACTGCACATGGGGACAAAGATTGTACTTTTTTGGAGAAATATCCTCTGGTCTGATGAAACAAAAATAGAACTGTTTGTCCATAATGACCATCGTTATGTTTGGAGGGAAAATGGGGAGGCTTGCAAGCCGAAGAACACCATCCCAACCGTGAAGCACGGTTGTAGTAGCATCATGTTGTGGGGGTGCTTTGCTGCAGGAGGGACTGGTGCACTTCACTAACTAGGTGGCATCATGAGGCAGGAAAATTATGTGGATATATTGAAGCAACATCTCAAGACATCAGTCAGGAAGTTAAAGCTTGGTCGCAAATGGACAATGACTCCAAGCATACTTCCAAAGTTGTGGCAAAATGGCTTAAGGACAACAAAGTCAAGGTATTGGAGAGGCCATCACAAAGCCCTGACCTCAATTCTATAGAAAATGTGTGGGCAGAATTGAAAAAGCTTGTGCGAGCAAGGAGGCCTAGAAACCTGATTCAGTTACACCAGCTCTGTCAGTAGGAATGGGCCAAAATTCACATTATTGTGGGAAGCTTGTAGAAGGCTACCCAAATCGTTTGACCCAAGTTAAACAATTTAAAGGCTATGCTACCAAATAGTAATGGAGTGTATGTAAACTTCTGACCCACTGAGAATGTGATGAAAGAAATAAAAGCTGAAATTAATAATTATCTCTACTATTATTCTGACATTTCACATACTTAACATAAAGTGGTGATCCTAACTGACCTAAGACAGGGCATTTTTACTCTGATTAAATGTCAGGAATTGTGAAAAACTGAGTTTAAATGTATTTGGCTAAGGTTTATGTAAACTTCCGACTTCAACTGTATATGTTGCCCTAGATTAGAAGACTAAATAAACCCATGCTCCCCAGAATGTCATAAATGATAGAGTGAATGCTTCAATCTAGTTGACATTGGTAAAGTTCTCTGTCATCTTTGTTTCTTCTAATGAGCAACGACAAATCAATATTTCTCCACAAGTAGAGTTTCACAATCATCACACATAACATAGCCGGAACTGTTGTCCTCTTTTAACATTTCACCAAGCATTACTTTTTGCAGCTTTTCTCTTCTTTAATTCAACTCTGACATTGTCCATTTTGCCTCCATAACTTTTTCTGCCCGTTCCCAATAACATTTGGCGATTGGCGTGTAGGCTATTTGGTGCACATACAGGCACACGCTTTGATCACACCAACAGTGTTACATTTTGGTACACCAGAATTACATTCATTTCCAATGAAACGCTGCATTTGCCATGCAGCATTGCGTTGCAGAGGCAGTTGCGCAGACGGCTTTACAGAAATGGTAGCAGAAGGTGAATGTTGAACTTTTGTTGCATACATATCCTGATGCTGCGTACTACTTTGCGCAATGACACTGACAGTCTCATTGCACAAAATAGTACACAGCATCATCAGGATATATGTATGCAACAAAATTTCAACATTCACCTTCTGCTACCACTTCTGTCAAGCCATCACACCGAACGCACTGCAACTGCCTCTGCAACGCAACCAAAATACAAGCGCTGTCGGTGTGATCGCAGCCTTAAATTTAGGCTACGCACTAATGCCAGATAGCCTAAAATAATTAAATAAAAGCGTAAATGTAGCCTATAGACATAAATTGCACAAGACTTATACATTTATGGATTTTTTGTAAGGTATTGTTTTCTCTTTATTCAACCCTTTAACCGCAGGGATTGCGGGTTACGAGTCAACCTTCGCATCACTATGACACTACATTGCCCCCTGCTGTTCATTTTTAGACTATCTCTTGCATTGAGTTTCATTAATTTCCTTCCCACTGACGGAGGGATGGAAAGTAGGATGTGAGTTTCAATAGAGACATACATTGCATCAGACAATTAACAAATATTTGTATGCGTATGGATCAACCATTCCGTCAGACAGATGTCGGTTTTAAAAGATAGAAAAGGTATCAAACAGTCACTCAACTTACAGTAAATTATCATAACATATAATAACAGAAATATAAATAGCATTCTCCTATATCTAAAATGACTACAGTATGACTCATTAGGACTACTGTATAATTTGATCAAGAGACTCATACAGAAATCTCTACAGATTCATTACTTCAGATTAAAATAAACAAAGAATACATTAGAAATATGTCTCCCATCAAAAAACCTTCTGCATACCTCTTCAATGCAGAGAGACATAGGGGCCTAAATTTGGCCAATTTGATTACATTCAAATAAATTGTGAAGCTTTGATAGTATTCTATTAGTAGGATGTACACATATTATAAGTAATTCAGTATCATTTTATCAGCAGGTGTAATGTCGTACTACTTGTTGTAAGCATTAATGAGCCCTTTCACTGTTATATTATCAACTCATATGATATGCCTTATGAAAGTGTTACCCGTAATTCTATATCATTGACACTTCAGTTACAGTACTTCAGAGGTCAGTGCAGTATGCTGACACTGCGGTCAGCCACAGCAAATGCTGGCAGCAGCGGGCCACTAAAGGCGTGTCTGACCGAGTGCAACACAGCACTGGAGTCTGGGTCATAAAATATCAGGGTCTGACTAGGCCAGTCCAGGAGTAGCCCTAGACTCTTGGGCTTGTGGACCACATGCAGGGGTGTGTTCTTCCCCGCATGGCAGAAGGAGAAGTCCCCATTGTATTTGGAGAGCACCCAGGACTGGATGTTGTAGCCCAGGCGGGAGTCGTTGCCCGAGCCCTTGCGCCCCATGCTGGAGTAGCATACCCCCACCCATGTCAATCACCCAGCTGTGGGTGCCGGAGGAGATGGCCAGGGTGCCCAGCGCATTGGGCCAGCAGTCGAAGCGCACTGGGTTGTAGGGCGGGGACTGGCATGACCACTTAGGCAGGAAGGTCAGAGTGCAAAGGTCTTCTGAGAGGGAAAGTGCGGAGCTGACAGTGCACTCGTCAAATGTCAGATTTGCTGAACCATAAGCTTAAGAGAGAGAGGGAAGAGAAGAGTGTATTTTTATTCAGAATTAATTAAGCACTTATAGCCAGTTGTTCAGACACTAACTACAACTATTTGAAACTACTGTATCCTGAACTAGAAGTTGCCCTGGCCTGTATCATGTTACCAGTTGGTCACAGCAGTATGGCGCTGGCCCACAGGCCCCTCATGAGTTTGCTGTCACTACAGCTGGCGTTCAGGTTGAGATGGTCGGTGTCATGAGGCTCACCCACCCCCTCTGCCTCCTCAAACCTGATACACACACAAACGAGGCAAGTCATGTAAATCTGGATAATGAACAACGTGGGTTTGCTTCACCAAGTGGTTGAGCAAATATACATGTCAAAACAGAATATTTACCTCTCAGCTATTTCCTGGCCAGAGGTCTGAAACACAAGAGAGCGTCAACGATGATTTACAGCAATCAAGTGTATCATTATTATCATCATCATTTGCACCACCATCACCACCTATTTTTTCATCCTTCTTTCTTCCACATCTATACACTTCCACGTCCCACCCTCTATAGTTGTTCTAAATCATTTATATACACACTAGAATGCTGATGCTATGTATTAGGATGCTGTGAAGCCACTGGTCAGCCATTTTGGTACTCCCCAGTAAGAGCAGTTCTCCAAAGGAATGTATGGAATATAATGTAAAAGTATGCTTTAAAGGGGCAATCTGCAGTAGCTACATTCATTTTTGGACTTATAAATTAATGATTTGTACCCATTGATTCTTGAAGAATATAACTTAAATGCCTCATGAGCTTACTTCAACTGTCGTACCTCATCAGTACCCAAAATATAAGCTTGTTTTACTCCAATGTTTGCCAACAAAGTGAATGTAAACAAACATGGTATAGCCGCAAATCATAGTTAAAACTATAATTTTTATATAATTGACTTTTAGTCCTTGCATCCATAGCTCGGTCAATGAATTTGAGAATGGTTACATTTCTCCAGCCCCATACCTCAGCTTCTTAGCGAAACAGTGGCAGAGAGATTGAGCACCCCCTATCAGTCATCGAGTGTTTATTTTATTTATTTATTTTATTTCACTTCACCTTTATTTAACCAGGTTGAGAACAAGTTCTCATTTACAACTGCGACCTGGCCAAGATAAAGCATAGCAATGCGACACAAACAACAACAGACTTACAAATGGAATAAACAAACATGCAGTCAATAATACAATAGAAAAAGTCTATATACATTGTGTGAAAATGAGGTAGGATAAGGGAGGTTAGGCAAATAAATAGGCCATAGTGGTGAAATAATTACAATATATGTCACGTTCTGACCTTTATTTCCTTTTTTTTGTCTTTATTTAGTATGGTCAGGGCGTGATTTGGGGTGGGCAGTCTGTTTGTTTTTCTATGTTTGGTTTCTGTTTCGGCCTAGTATGGTTCTCAATCAGAGGCAGGTGTCGTTAGTTGTCTCTGATTGAGAATCATACTTAGGTAGCCTGGGTTTCACTGTTGGTTTGTGGGTGTTTGTTTCCGTGTGTGTGTTTGTCGCCACACGGTACTGTTTCGGGTTTTGTAGATTTCACGTTATCATTTATTGTTTTTGTTCGAATGTTCATTTGTCTTTATTAAAAACATTATGGACACTTACCATGTTGCGCTTTGGTCCACCTCTCCTTCTTCCTAAGACAAGCGTTACAGAAACACCCACCAACCAAGGACCAAGCAGCGTGGTAACAGGCAGCAGCAGCAGCAGCAGCAGCAGGAGAGGCAGAGATACCTGGAGAACTGGACTTGGGAGGAGATTCTGGATGGTAAAGGACCCTGGGAACAGCCAGTGGAATATCGCCACCCCAAAGCAGAGCTGGAGGCAGTGAAAGCAGAGAGGCGGCATTATGAGGAGCTAGCACGGCAGCGCGGCTGGAAGCCCGGTGCGGTACATTCCAGCTCCTCGTATCGGCCGGGCTAGAGTGGACATCAAGCCAGGTGCCATGAAACCGGCTCTACGCATCTGGTCTCCAGTGCATCTCCTCGGGCCGGCATACATGGCACCAGCTTTATGCGTGGTGTCCCCGGTTCACCAGCACAGCCCAGTGCGGGCTATTCCAGGCCTCACTGGCCTGGCTACCGGGAGCATTCAACCAGGTAAGGTTGGGCAGGCTCGGTGCTCAAGAGCTCCAGTGCGCCTGCATGGTCCGGTCTATCCAGTGCCGCCAGAGCCTTCCCCCTGTCCTGAGCCGCCAGAGTCTCCCGTCTGTCCTGAGCCGCCAGAGTCTCCCGTCTGTCCTGAGCCGCCAGAGTCTCCCGTCTGTCCTGAGCCGCCAGAGTCTCCCGTCTGTCCTGAGCCACCAGAGTCTCCCGTCTGTCCTGAGCCGCCAGAGTCTCCCGTCTGTCCTGAGCCGCCAGAGTCTCCCGTCTGTCCTGAGCCGCCAGAGTCTCCCGTCTGTCCTGAGCTGCCAGAGTCTCCCGTCTGTCCTGAGCCGCCAGAGTCTCCCGTCTGTCCTGAGCCGCCAGAGTCTCCTGTCTGTCCTGAGCCGCCAGAGTCTCCCGTCTGTCCTGAGCCGCCAGAGTCTCCCGTCTGTCCTGAGTCGCCAGAGCCGCCAGTCAGCCAGGAGCCGCCAGTCAGCCAGGAGCCGCCAGAGTCGTCAGTCAGCCAGGAGCATTAAACATTATGGACACTTACCATGCTGCGCTTTGGTCCTCCTCTCCTTCTTCCCAAGACAACCGTTACAATATAGCAATTAAACACCGGAGTGATAGATGTGCAGAAGATGAGTGTGCAAGTAGAGATACTGGGGTGCAAAGGAGCAAAATAAAAATAAAAAATAACAGTATGGGGGATGAGGTAGTTGGATGGGCTATTTATAGATGGGCTAAGTACAGGTGCAGTGATGTGTGAGCTGTTCTGACAGCTGGTGATTAAAGTTGAGGGAGATATGAGTCTCCAGCTTCAGTGATTTTTGCAGTTAGTTCCAGTCATTGGCAGCAGAGAACTGGAAGGAAAGGTGGCCAAAGAGAAATGGGCTTTTTTGGGTGACCAGTGAGATATACTTGCTGGAGCGAGTGCTACTGGTGGGTGCTGCTATGGTGACCAGTGAGCTGAGATAAGACTGGGCTTTACCTAGCAAACTTATAGATGACCTGGAGCCAGTGGGTTTGGCGACGAATATGAAGCGAGGGCCAGCCAACAAGAGCATACAGGTCGCAGTGGTGGGTAGTATATGGGGCGTTGGTGACAAAACGGATGACACTGTGATAGACTGCATCCAATTTGCTGAGTAGAGTGTTGAAGGCTATTTTGTAAATGACATCGCCGAAGTCAAGGATCGGTAGAGTGGTCAGTTTTACGAGGGTATGTTTGGCAGCATGAGTGAAGGATAATTTATTGTGAAATAGGAAGCCGATTCTAAATTTAATTTTGGATTGGAGATGCTTAATGTGAGACTGGAAGGAGAGTTTACAGTCTAACCAGACATCTAGGTATTTGTGGTCCACATATTCTAAGTCAGAACCGTCCAGAGTAGTGATGCTGGACGGGCGGGCAGATGCAGGCAGCGATCGGTAGAAGAGCATGCATTTAGTTTTACTTGCATTTAAGAGCAGTTGGAGGCCACAGAAGGAGAGTTGTAATGGCATTGAAGCTCATCTGGAGATTAGTTAACACAGTGTCCAAAGAAGGGACAGAAGTATACAAAATCGTGTCGTCTGTGTAGAGGTGGATCAGATAATCACCAGCAGCAAGAGCGTCATCATTGATGTATACAGAGAAGAGAGTCGGCCCGAAAATTGAACCCTGTGGCACCCCCATAGAGACTGCCAGAGGTCCGGACAACAGGCCCTTCGATTTGACACACTGAACTCTGTCTGAGAAGTAGTTGGTGAACCAGGCGAGGCAGTCATTTGAGAAACCAAGGCTGTTGAGTCTGCCGATAAGAATGTAGTGATTGACAGATTCGAAAGCCTTGGCCAGGTCGATGAATACAGCTGTACAGTATTGTCTCTTATCGATGGCGGTTATGATGTCGTTTAGAACCTTGAGCGTGGCTGAGGTGCACCCATGACCAGCTCTGAAACCAGATTGCATAGTGGAGAAGGTACGGTGGGATTCGAAATGGTCGTTAATCTGTTTGTTAACTTGGCTTTCAAAGACCTTAGAAAGGCAGGGTAGGACAGATTTTGGTCTGTAGCAGTTTGCATCTTGAGTGTCTCCCCCTTTGAAGAGGGGGAAGACCGCAGCTGCTTTCCAATCTTTGGGAATCTCAGATGATACGAAAGAGGTTGAACAGGCTAGTAATAGGGGTTGCAACAATTTCTGTTAGAAAATTCTGTTAGAAAAAGCTAGCCTTTGCTTCCCTATCTGCCTGTTCCTAACTGCCTAACATGCATTGGTTCCTAACTTCCCTGAAAAGTTGCATATCACGGAGGCTATTCGATACTAATGCAGTACGCCACAGGATGTTTTTGTGCTGGTCAAGGGCAGTCAGGTGTGGAGTGAACCATGGGCTATATCTGTTCCTGGTTCTATATTTTTCAATGGGGCATGCTTATTTAAGATGGTGAGGAAAGCACTTTTAAAGAATAACCAGGCATCCTCTACTGTCGGAATGAGGTCAATATCCTTCCAGGATACCCAGGCCAGGTTGATTAGAAAAACCTGCTCGTGGCCTCCCGGGTGGCGCAGTGGTCTAAAGCACTGCATTGCATTGCTAGCTGTGCCACCAGAGACTCTGGGTTCGAGCCCAGGCTCTGTCGCAGCGGCCGCAACCCGGGAGGACCATGGGGCGATGCACAATTGGCCTAGCGTCGTCCGGATTAGGTAGGGTTTGGCCTGTAGTGATATCCTTGTCTCATCGTGCAATAGCGACTCCTGTGGCGGGCCGAGCGCAGTGCACGCTGACCTGGTCGCTAGGTGTACAGTGTTTCCTCCGACACATTGGTGCGGCTGGCTTCCTGGTTGGATGCGTGCTGTGTTAAGAAGCAGTGCGGCTTAGTTGGGTTGTGTTTCGGGGGACGCATGACTCTCGACCTTCGTCTCTCCCGAGCCTGTACGGGAGTTGTACTACTAACAATTGGATCCCACGAAATTGGGGAGAAAAAGGACTTTTTAAAAGACTGCTCTCTGAAGTGTTTTAGGGAGTGTTTGACAGATGAGGGGTGATGAGCATTTGACCTATTACGGACACAGGCAATGAGGCAGTGATCGCTGAGATCTGGTTGAAGACAGCAGAGGTGTAGTTGGAGGACAGGTTGGTTAGGATGATATCTATGAGGGTGCCCGTGTTTACGGATTTGGGGTTGTACCTGGTAGGTTCATTGATAATTTGTGTGAGATTGAGGTCATCAAGTTTAGATTGTAGGATGGCCGGGGTGTTAAGCATGTCCCAGTTTAGGTCACCTAACAGCACGAGCTCTGAAGATAGATGGGGGGCAATCAATTCACATATGGTGTCCAGGGCACAGCTGGGGGCAGAAGGTGGTCTATAGCAAGCGGCAACAGTGAGAGACTTGTTTCTGGAAAGGTGGATTTTTTAAAGTAGATGCTCAAATTGTTTGGGCACAGACCTGGATAGTAAGACAGAACTCTGAAGGCTAACTCCGCCCCCTTTGGCAGTTCTATCTTGTCGAAAAATGTTATAGTTAGGGATGGAAATTCCAGGGTTTTTAGTAGTCTTCCTAAGCCAGGATTCAGGGTTGGCAGAGTGTGCTGAATAAAATAAATTTAGGGAGGAGGCTTCTAATGTTAACATGCATGAAATCAAGGCTTTTATGGTTACAGAAGTCAACAAATTAGAGCGCCTGGGGAATGGAAGTGGAGCTAGGCACTGCAGGGCCTGGATTAACCTCTACATCACCAGAGGAACAGAGGAGGAGTAGGATAAGGGTACGACTAAAGGCTATAAGAACTGGTCGTCTAGTACGTTCGGAACAGAGAGTAAAAGGACCAGGTTTCTGGGCACGGTAGAATAGATTCAAGGCATAGTGTACAGACAAAGATATGGTAGGATGTGAATACAATGGAGGTAAACCTATGTATTGAGTGAAGATGAGAGAGATATTGTCTCTAGAAACATCATTTAAACCAGGTGAGGTCACTGCATGTGTGGTAGGTGGAACTAAAGAGTTAGCTAAGGCATATTGAGCAGGGCTAGAGGCTCTACACTGAAATAAGGCAATAATTACTAATCAAAACAGCAATGGACAAGGCATATTGACATTTGGGAGAGGCATGCGTGGCCGAGTGATCAATTGGGTCCAGTGAGTAGCTGGACGAGCTGGAGACACGGCGATTCAGACAGCTAGCAGAAGTGCCTTAGAGGGACGTCGCAACGGAAGGAGTCAGTTGTAGCCCCAGTGTATATATAAATCATTGGTCTCTCCCTCCCTACCTGTACCCATCTCCCTTACTCACTGCCAGCTGTATGTCCGGTGTGTTTGTGAGGGTGTGCACCAGACGTGTGCAGCATAGTGTGTGAGCATAGCCAGGGCCTGGCCCCAGTGGGCTCTCTGGGTGAGAAGGCACTGCTCCACCCTCTCCTCCTCCCTCTGCACCGCTTCCAGCAGCCGCTGTTCCTCCTCCTCCACCGCCTCCCTCACCACACTGACCTGGGCCACCACTTGCTCCCGAGCCCCGCTCGCCTCTACCTGCATGGACACACAGCAGAGGGCATAGGGAACATAGCAAAAATATTTTTATGGAATCCATTAGATATCTGTATGTAGAGCTTGCGATTCCAAAGCTGTATGAAGTATAAGCACATAAGGGACAGTGTCAGTGTCACAGGGCTGCTCACCTGCAGTGTCCGCTCTTTGGCAGTCAGGGTCTGGTTGATAAAGCGCTCCATGCGCTGGGCCTGCAGCTGCATTTTCTCACATATGTTAACCAGTTGGTTCTGTTCAGGACAACACACACACACACACATTCAGTGACTGGCATAAAACGAGACTGGTGTTGGACTTGAAAACCACAGAGCTGATCAGGTACATTCTCAAAAGCATGGACCCACTATCCTGATAAGCTTATTCCTGTAGTGCTGAACTGCCATCACCAACATGTCATTGTGTATCCTGAAATAGAAAATAATTTAGAAGAGCACTGATGATAATTGATGCTGCCTCTTCCCAACAGCTTGAAACTCTTGTCTCCTCACACCCCATGACACATCAACAGGGGAAACTCCTCAGTCTGGTTTGGGATAAGTGTGGCACACCCTACACACCCACCAGGCATGTGAACACACACTTTCAAAAGATAAACCAGCTGACCCTTTGTACTGTCGTACCCCAGGTAACCAAAGGTATACTCAGTTTGCCTGTTGCATTCTCACTCCTACCTCTAGGTAAACAAAGTCTCCTGGCCCCATTCACTGTGACCAAGGTCCATATGACGCACAATATGCAGCTTAAATGTAACTGCTCAGAAAGGACATGGTGTTATTAATAGATGGTATATTCTAATGGTATTACTACAAGAGACTACATCTGGATAATATGATTTCGGGAAAAGTCTGGGCTCTCACCCTAACGCCTGTCACTCTGCTGACCAGGGGTGTCACTGTGTGGCTCTGGCAGGATCCCGCTATGGTGCAGAGCAAGCATATACATTTCTGCTCGGAGCTGCAGAACCAGTCCAGGTCTGATTCATGTTCCATGCAAAGTTCCGATTCACCTGAGAATTTTCCGGATTCTGATTCGGAGGTGGTCACCACTGATGTAGCGGCAGCCTTTCTAGACAACCTGGAGACGACTTTAGCTGACAGAGTTTCATGTTGGTGTACATCCAAGGAGAAGAAAATCGGCTGTTGTAAATCCATATTAAAGTCTCCCGAACTTTCTCGAACTTCCACTCCAGTGTCTGGGTCGTCTCGCAAAGACACAGGTGTCAAACCACATGATTCTGGCTCCGCGCTCATGGCACGTCAAATAACCTACTAGGCTAATAGCAATAGAACGCGACAGGTGGCTTCAGTAGCCAATCTACTGCAGTTATAACACAGGTGTATCAAGGTATGAACACGGAAGTAACACGTACACTAGAGCTGAAAAGCAAGTTTAGCAACAACTGCAACAACCGGGCAGTATCAATGAAAAAAACCCTACATTATCTTTTAGCTTCACATATATTATAGTTTAGTATAGGCTATATATTTGAATATTATATAATTCAATAAACAAAATAAGCCTACATTTAGCGTCCTGGAATGGTATAGGCTAGGCCTACATTTCAATTATGAAAATTTATTTTGAGACTCTTGTGCCGCGTTCAAAACAACTGGGAACTCGGATAAATACGACTGGGAAAAATCGATTTGAACCGTCATCCAACTCGGAATTACAATTTGGGAACTCGGGCCTCTTTCTAGAGTCCCGATTATCTGACCTGAAGATCACTGGCGTCACGATTTGACCTCGTATTTTTCCGAGTTCCCAATGGTCTTGTAAGTGGCAACATGACCGAGTTTATGACTTGCAAATCTGAATTGGATGACCATTCAAAGTCCGTGCTTCATTTTTTCCGAGTTCCCATTTATCTTGAACGCACTGAAGTTGGAGATTCCCGAGTTCCCAGTTGTTTTAAAACACAGCAATACGCACATGACTGATTATACTAGGGGTCGTTCACTTCATGTCTGAAACTCTGATAGGACTGCCTGGAGTTTCTGATTTGGGAAGTATCCGAATAAACCATTAGGAAGCTCTATGCAAATAATTTACCTTCATTTTAGCTCGGAGGTTCCGAGTTTCCAACTTGATTTCAACGTGGCATTTGAACGTTTTATAAAATAAATGGCTTACTGTAAACCCCACAGTAAACGTGTAGGCTAATCTTGGTTTCTAGTCTATGCCTAGTACTTTTGGCCATTTTAATAAGGCCTAAATAAACATAATATCAAATGTATTTAAAGTGCAATTTCAGAGATACATTTCCATTGATGGAAATAAAATGCACAAAAAGGGACAAATAAGGTGGACTAAATAAGGGGTTCTCCTCAGGGACTCCCAGACATTTTAACTATTCCACAACTTGCACACCAGTTTTAAATTGTCAACAAAACATCAAACCCTTGACTATGTGAACCAGGTTCTTTAGTTCAGGGCTACAATACAATTGCGAAATGTCTAGGTTTGAGAACCACTGGACTAAATAACGCAGAAGACTAGAATCAGAGTGTAGAAATCTACTCTGAATCGAATAGCTAGGCCTACTCTAAATCTACTCGGAATCGGACAGGGATTACAATCACATAAAACACGGCATAAAACAAGGCTTCTTTCCATCCATGGGCTACTCCTGCCTGACACCCGGCAATCCTACCGTTTCTGTTTTCGCGCTAAAATGACAGCTCACTGTCGGAAAACACAGGAACAAGCAATAGAAACGTGATGGCGTCAGGAGAGAAATGGGTGGTGCTCAAAATAAATCCCCGTCTTTGATTGGAGAATCGGATAGGACAATAGATTAAGAACACAAAATATGTAACGCTTTTTTGGATTGGATTGAAGCTTTTCAAAGCTGTATTCTCAGTGGTTGAAAAATGTTTAGCTTCTTCGAACCCTCCCACAAATCTTGCCTGGCTTTCTTCTACGCCAGCCGTGTGTCACGGAGGTTTGTTAGCCGGTGGGGAGGACCAAATTCGGACATCGATTGACCCTATTTAACCAAACTGGCAGTAAGTCGGGTCTGGGGGGTCGCCCTGACGACTTTTACTCGAGTAGATCGCCTCACCTGTTCTTATATTTCGCCCCTTGATCGACCGCTCTTCCAATGTCGGATTTCAAGCTCGGGATTGTTCGACTTGGCCGTGTGGCCGGGAAGGTGAGCTGGATCCGGGGGCTGCCATGTGTGCGACAAGAAGGGAGGGGATCACAAAAGTGCTTACAAAATGGCTCGTTGAGATAGGCGATGGCTGGCATCGAATATGTTTTAATATGGAAAACAGACAGACATAAGTCGTGGATCTTTTTAGAATTCTAGGTGGTCTAATATAAATGTTTCGCTGGATTCGTCTTCTCTCGAAGCCGCCCAGAACAACCTATTAATTAGCTAGCCATGCTGAAGCTAGCCACATTTAACCGACGTTCGTAGCTAACTAGCTAATTTATGGACGCAACGATGGTATGGGTCAATGTTAAAAAAGTAAAACATATCCTGGCCTCCAAATGCACACTTCACAAACGGTCAAGAAAATTGTAATGTAGCTAACTGGCGACACTGGCTAGCGAAGTAGTAGGAAGCCATTGCCACGCTCTACCAGGAACACCGGCATGACAGCTCTCAAGTAACGTTTGTTACCTTTTGTGTTTTAGCTAACTACGGTATTATTATTGTTTAAACAGTCTTATTGTTTTGTCTTTACATTTGAAGGCTGTCAAACTTCGTCTATGTTCCATTATTATTGACATGTAACTGACGTTACTCCTAGCTAGTGTTTTGTGTAGGCTAGCTACCGTCAAACAGTTTTTACCAGACGAATTTGAACAGTGACTTTAATATTTGTGTCCTCTTGTTTTTAGCTAGGACAGTTGGTAAACATTGAAATGTCACTTGTAGAAATGAGAACCACTTGGACATATCACGTGTAATGGAGTGACCCCCTGGAACATTAATCCATCTAGAGACCATATATATAATAGTCCATCAACACTTTTGCTTTTGCGTGCCAGTCAGTGTGATCGATAGCTATGTTTCCTCAAAATGCTTCTGTGTTTAAATGATTGCTAACATACTCAAAGCAAATGTAACTTGACTCAGTCTTGATTATACCATCACATGTGTTAGGTCATCTCACACACCTCATTGTTGTAATCTTGCCCCATTGTTTTTAATCCCACACAATAATAGTGTAAAGCCACATTACATGTGGCAATAACTGTCCATTATTTTGCAGACAAAGTACACACTGATTGATGAACAGGACATACCATTGGTGGAGAACTATGCTTTTGAGGTAAGAGGGTGAGGATTTATGTGGAGGTTTTGTGCGAGGGTCGTTATAATCAGACCATTCCCACGCTATCCTGGCCCTGGTTAATAACAACTGGACTTGTCTTGACTATGAGGCCTGGGATAAATAAATCAATGTTACACCATATTTTTCAGGCACGCATGGAGGTAGATGCAGATGGCAATGGGGCAAAGATCTTTGCTTATGCCTTCGACATTGGCAAAGGGCGTTGGGCTGGCAGGCCACTGCACGAGCTGCTCTGGTGAGTTGGTGTCCCATCCCCAAAATCTGCAACTAAATACATCCTCATAGTCTGTCGGTTAGGGCAGCTTTTTGCCTTTATCTAACAAACTGCATGCTTCATATTCAGTGTGATGCTGGCAGACCGGTTGAGTCATAAGACGATTTGAATGTTTATCCAGGGAGAAACACAGAGGAGGCATCGCTCCCAGCTTCCAAGTAGTCCACATAAACTCTGTTACAGTGGATAACCGTCTGGACAACCTGCGACTGGTCCCCCTGGGCTGGAGCCCTAAATCAGAGGAGATCTCCAGCAAGCAAAGGTATTACAGCTGTGCACTTCTCCACTACAATTACTAGAGCTACATTCTGCTCTCCTAGCATTCATCACTTCTCCACTACAATTACTAAAGCTACATTCTGCTCTCCTAGCATTCATCACTTCTCCACTACAATTACTAAAGCTACATTCTGCTCTCCTAGCATTCATCACTTCTTTACTGAGGAAAAGACAACATAATATTGAGAGAATACAATGTTATTCAGACTTGTCCTGGTATTACTTGTCCATTTAAATGTTTCACTTGTCAGAACATAACTTTGAACGGGTCTTTTTTTTCTATCCCTGTAGAGAGCAGTCTTTGTACTGGCTGGCCATCCAGCAGGTACCAGCTGACCCCGTAGAGGAGCAGTACCTGGAGCTCAGTCGTACCCGCTACTACAATGCTAACGGAGAGCTGGTGGAGGAGGAGGAGTGCTCCTGTACTTACTACGAGTGTCACTACCCACCCTGCTCGCTCATCGAGAGGAGAGTATGTACTGCTACCCATATATTCTGCTTTCTTCTGTTATTTTCACTCTATATTCTCACTCTTGGGGAGTGCTGAAGTACATGGCTTTGAGGATATTTGTGATCAGAGGCTGACATAGATTATTTTTGCTATTTTGAGGTGTTTAATATAAGTCTCAGTACAGTGTCTTTCTACCAGTTTGACTTTGTATTCCATCTGCCCACAGCTTAGAGAGTTCAACATCTGTGGTCGCTGTCAGGTGGCTCGCTACTGTGGCTCCCAATGCCAGCAGAGGGACTGGCCCGCCCACAAGAAGCAGTGTCGTGAGCGCAAGAGGGTCCTAGCCCTAGAGTCTGAACCTGAGCGATGATCTCTGAATCAATCACCAGAATAGGGGAATGGGGGGGGTGGAAATGAAGTGCAAGAGGGGGGGGGAAATCTGCTGACAGAGATGAATGACAGAGGACAATGGTTGGTTGAAAGGGTGGGAAGATTAAAAAAAAAAAAAAAAAAAACTACAACCAGTTCACAGAACTACAAATCTCCATAACTTGCTTTTTTTGGAGAGGGAGGTCCTCCTGGAGCTCTACCTGCTGCTATGAATTTGTATGTTTGAGTAAGAAGAGGTCACATGGATGAAACTGGCTGTGCTTCTTTTGAACTACAATTGATTACAGTTGTCATCAGCTTTCTCCTTACTCCCACCCACCAACCAGTAATGCCGTGTGTACATGGATATAGGGATGACAGTGCCTGCTGTTCACCTGGTACAATGGACATGGACCTTTTCACTGTACTACTACTCCCTCTTGGACCTTTGGTGCACATACTCAAGACACCTTCCTGTCATGCTCCAATACCAACATAAAATGGATAGATTTTCCATGCTGTTTCACGCTAGCAGTATTGTGTGTGCTGCCATTATGGACTGAAGGATATAGATGAAGTGTTGAACATTGGGAGGGGGTTATTTTGTTATGTGTATTATTATTATTATTATTATTATTATTATTTGATGGTGGGAAGGGGTTAGTGATTTTTGGACTTGATCACATTGTTACTTTCCTGTGTTGAACATCCCTGAATGAATCTCTCGATGCGATCTGTTCGGTTTCCCTTCCAGACCCTCACACCCAGTCCCTGTCGCTAATGTTTGAGGGATGTCCTGGGAACAACTTAAACCCAGGTTGGCCATTGGACAGGCTACGTTGGGATTGTATGAAATGGCCCGAATGAATATGTTTTGTTTTCTACACATCAGTCATTAAAAAGATCTGTTCTATGTCCAAGTGATCGTAGTTGAAATAATACATTTTCCAGATCACCACCTCAGTGTACAATTCATGCATACCTGCTCAAAGTTTGTCTTCCTGTAACCTCGCTCCCATGCTATTCCACACAGTGAATATAAGCCTGGTACATCAATGATTCAACGTGGGCTTTTAGTGGTAGTGACCATAGCATTTTATGGGGGTGAATTTACTGAGTAAAGTATTTGTAGCTTAATTTTAGCTAGTCGTGTGACTGCTTGGGGTGTGCTGGCATACAGGGTAGAAATAGGGGAAGGTGTTGTGGGAGATGATTGGTAAATTAACCCAATGCGTATGCGCTGGGAGTTTCTCTTGGTTTTTCTGTGTTGGCTGGAGAAGTTTGAACCGTTGGTCTACCAGGCTCTTCGCGCATTTGGGCAGAAGTGTTGGAATGAGATTTAGGTGCTTTCAAGACAACTGGGAATTCAGAAATAACCCAGGTCAAATCATGACGTTGGGGATCTTTAGGTCGGAAAGTCTGAGCTCGAGAAAGATACCAGCTTACGACTTGGAATTCTGACTTCAATGACCATTAAAAATGACTTTCCCAGTCGGAGCTATTTTATTTTTTTGTCTTGAATGCACTGAAGTCGGAAGTCTGAGATTTCCCAGTTGTTTTGAATATGGCATTAGTCTTCCTGTTTTCTTTTAGTTGATGAATCTTGACTAACATTCACAGATCTAGCATGTAACAAGCAGACAGATGTAATACATGCAACACATTGATTGTTAGTTATGTATGTAGACCGGTTCATAACACTGCACTGAGTTGTTTTAACATACCCCACTTATCTTTTTTTTAGAGGAAGGGAGAGTTTGGACCATTGGGTGTCTTTAAAAAAAAAAGGTTTAAATGGTAAAGGAAAAAGCATGAATCAGAATAAAGACTAAAGTTGGGGATAACTGTAAAATGAAATAAAATGTTTCACATTGATGTATGACCCTTGTGGGAATTTAAGGGACCCTCTTGGAATGTCACCACTAAAATGTCTGTTTTTCACATACCTATGATTTATGATGTTGGTTCATTTAGATACAGAGCATTCGGAAAGTATTCAGACCCCTTGACTTTTTCCACATTTTGTTACGCTACAGCCTTATTCTAAAATGTATTAAATATTTTTGCTCCTCATCAATCTACACACAATACCCCATAATGACAAAATGAAAACAGGTTTTTGGAAATGTTTGCAAATGTATTAAAAATAAAAACAGAAATACCTTATTTACATAAGTATTCAGACCCTTTGCTATGAGACTTGAAATTGAGCTCAGGTGCACCCTGTTTCCATTGATCATCGTTGAGATGTTTCTACAACTTGATTGGAGTCCACCTGTGGTAAATTCAATTGATTGGATGTGATTTGGAAAGGAACACAACTGTCTATGTGCATGTCAGAGCAAAAACCAAGCTATGGGGTCAAAGGAATTGTCCATAGAGCGCCGCGATAGGATTGTGTCGAGGCACAGATCTGGGGAAGACTATCAAAAAATGTCTGCTGCATTGAAGGTCCCCAAGAACACAGTGGCCTCCATCATTCTTAAATGGAGGAAGTTTGGCACCACCAAGACTTCCTAGAGCTGGCCAAACTGAGCAATCGGGGGAGAAGAGCCTTGGTCATGGAGGTGGCCAAGAACACAATGGTCACTCTGACGGCTCCAGAGTTCCTCTGTGGAGATGGGAGAACCTTCCAGAAGGACAACCATCTATGCAGCACTCCACCAATAAGGCCTTTATGGTAGAGTGGCCAGATGGAAGCCAATCCTCAGTAAAAGGCACATGACAGCCTGCTTGGTGTTTGCCAAAAGGCACCTAAAGGACTCAGACCATGAGAAACATAATTCTCTGGTTTGATGAAACTAAGATTGAACTCTTTGGCCTGAATGCCAAGTGCTACATCTGGAGGAAACCTGGCACCACCCCTACGGTGAAGCATGGTGGTGCAACAGTTTTTCAGCTGCAGGGACTGGGAGATTAGTCAGGATCGCAGGAATGATCAATCAAGCAAAGTACAGAGAGATCCTTGATGAAAACCTGCTAAAGAGTGTGCAGGACCTCAGACTTGGGCGACGGTCCCTAGGCACACAGCCAAGGCAAAGCAGGAGTAACTTCAGGACAAGTCTGAATGTCCTTGAGTGGCCCGGACTTGAACCTGACGAACATCTCTGGAGAGACCTGAAAATAGCAGTGCAGCGACGCTCCCCATACAACCTGACAGATGATATTTAATCAATTTTAGAATAAGGCTGTTATGCATCAAAATGTGGGAAGAATCAAGGGGACTCAATACTTTCCGAATGCACTGTATATTAACGAAACGGTCACTCTTTAATTTAGCATCCTATAATAGTTTTACAAAGGGGCAATTTGAAGGGGTTGCATATCAGGGTTAGGCTCAGAAAATGATAGCAGGGAATTTATTGTGGAGTTTGTAAAATCAGATCGTTACCTCTTGAAAATGTAGGCTATTGCCTAAATCTATTTGCAGGTGTGAATAAACTAGAGTAAAGGGGAGACATTAGGCAAATGTACAAATAAAGGAGCCTGGACAGTTTAATGTGTGTCTAAGTAAAATGGAATGAATAACATTTACTTAACGTCAACAGGGTGATCAGTGGGCTGGTCTGGTACTGTGCAGCTCTCTAGGACAAGAGATAGGAGCATAAGGAGCCTGTGATGTTTATCCCCTCCCTCCTTCACATTCCCCAAGCGAACCCAACCCAGGCAGAGGAGTGAGAAACCCTCACTATTGAATTAGGGCCTATGTGAAAAAGCGGTTAAAGGATAAACATTTTTTTCTGGAAAAACACTGCGACTGCTACTAGAAAATGTCACAAGTCTATCTTTATTGCGGTACAATTTGCCCAGAGGCTCGAATGGTGTTATCATAGCACTAACGGACAGATTGCAATGCTATCAACAAAACAATATATCTTTGCACACCTGAGCACAGTGGATATTTAACTGGACTTAACGGACAGCCTTTATGGATTTCAAAGCCACAACTCTCACTCAGCACTGACCCAGTGAGTATTTTAAGGGTTATGTTAATATAATGAAATGGGTATTATTGTAAGACAGACTGCATCTTGTTGGAACGCTACACAGGCAATCGTATCCAAATCATTAAACTTAGACTCCCGTTTTATAGAGCTCCCGAGTGGCGCAGCGGTCTAAGGCACTGCATCTCACTGCAAGCGGTGTCACTACAGTGCCTGGTTTGAATCCAGGCTGTATCACATACGGCTGTGATTGGGAGTCCCATAGGGCGGCGCACAATTGGCCCAGCATTGGCTGGGGTAGGCCGGCATTGTAAATAAGAATTTGTTCTTAACCGACTTGCCTTTTTAAATAAAGGTTACATTAACCACAAAAGGCACTAAAGTCCTGAAATAATACAATACATGACAACTGATGGCCTGTCCTGACCCATGTCACACCAATAAGTGATATGGAGGCTGGAAGCTGGCTTCACTTGACTACGCCTGAGTATATAAGGTGACTACTGAAAATAATGTTTACTGTTTGTAATTTGTATAATCATGGTTCTGAGACGCACATACATAATCTCTAAAGCATATTCATGTCAGGCTTTACAATGTGACAGCTCCTGACCGGTGGTTAATGTTTTTTCCCCTGCTCATTCAGGCTTTGCAGTACTGCAGCCTATCTTCTTGGAGTCCTGGTGGAAAGAGGTTGTGCAGCATCTGCAGGCCATGGCTCCAAAGTGCAGCAACGGCCTTGTAGGGACTCTAGGGCAACTCCTAACCAGACATGATCCAGACATTGTGATGAATGCTGCTGGTGCCTTAGCCTCTTTGGTGTGTGGGTGTGGCAGCCTTACCAGTAACCCTCTGTCTTGAATCATCCCTCTCTCTCAAGTTGAGAGCTCGGCTGGGCGTGGGTGGCTACAGAGAGATCAGGCTGTGTTTGGGCAGGTCTTGACCAGCCTGTTGACCCTGCTGGACCAAGGACGGGAGAACAGTCAACTCTGCTGCCCTGATCCTGGCCAGGCTGTCTCTGTGTAAGGTGGCCTGCCAAGGCTTGTTACGCCACCCTGAAGTCCCCAGCACCTTAAGCCACCTGGCACAAAGCCACATCGGACAGAGGCAAGGACACAGGGGGATAAGGTCTTGTGTGACAAAACACAGTGCTGCCATGATACTGCGCTGTTGATCCCAGAATGCCATGCCAGGAGAAATTGTGTTATTGCTTCCCTACCTCAGATTGTTTCATCAAATATTGACACTGACAGGTTATCTTGATTTTGAATCCACACCAAGCTCTGTTATTCAAAGGGGTATTGTTTTGTTAATCTCTCCAGGTTCACCGTCTACAAGCCCTGATGAGTGAGGTGGCTGAGCCAGAGGCGGGACAGACGGCCTGTTTTGCATTGAGTTGCCTAGTAACAGAAGATGGACACGATCTGGTGCTGGGTAGCCCCTCCTTCCCCAGTCTGCTTGATTCCCTTCTTTACCGCTTACAAACAGAAGACCAGGACAGTTCCTGGTTCGCTGCCATGTATGTCCATCACTCCGTCTGACACCCTAGGGCCTGGCTCATTCTGTCATCAAGAAGCATTAATCTCGCTGTTACTGTACCATTAGAGAACATGGAAAATATTTCACAATCTATCATAGTGTAGCCAGATAGATACCTGGCTGAAGCACAGCCCCTCACCCTTTCCATCCTCTCTCGCTCTCACAGGGCAGTGAAAGTACTGTCACGAACAGCTGGAATTGTTACACGTGAGAGCACAGGTTTCTCGAGTAGCGACTGAAAATTGGCTTACAGTACTCTCTGGAACATCTCTGTTGAACCAGATTATTCCAACAAACCTCGAATGCCATGTATGCTTGGTTGGTCAGTTATTACGTAGCTTGAAAAATAGGCTAATATCAATCGGATGTCTATTACTGTATTGATCATATAAGGTTGATTATATATCAATATCCATTAGTTATCAATTACTGGTGGTATAATTACATTAAAATGACAATGGCATACTCTTTTCAATAGGGATAAACAACACCTCAACCAATGAAATTTACATTTTGTTGTTACTTGCATTTATTTCTCAATCAGGGGAGGCTGCTGAGGGGAGGACGGCTCATAATGGCTGGAACGGAGCGAATGGCATCAAACACATGGAAACAATGTTTGATGTATTTCATACCATTCTGCTCCATCCATTACCACGAACCCATCCTCCCCAATTAAGGTACTACCAACCTCCTGTGGTCTCAATCCCATTCTGACTCCCCTCCAGTCTCTCTCCGGCTCTCTCTCCATTGGCCAGGAGCTCAGGGAGGAAGTGAACTCATGTCTTAGGAACCTGTAGCTGTTTTCCAAGCCATTGCCACTGACAACTAGACTCCTCCTATTGGGGGCCTGCACTGTGTCCTAGGAGAAGTGTATCCTTGAGAATGGGCTAGAGATCACATACAGGTCAGCTGACTGCCAAATAAAAATGAGTTTTATTATAGGGACCTTTTCACCAAATAGACCCACTCCAAGGCTCAATATTGTTAGCAGAAACATAAATGAAAAAATAAAAATTGTTACATGGACAAGCAACATTGCGTCATTCAATGTAGAATTGGAAATAGTCAACCAATATCAAAAGGTATCATTGTGTAAGCAGTTGCCTGATACTCTTTTTTGGTCCTCAGCCTTCTGGACAGAGACTGTTCTCTATCTTGGAACCCTAAGTCTTGTGACCTTGTCTGTCTTTATCCTCAAACATGGACATTGAACTCTCACTCAGACTACTCCACTCTACCTCCGAATCATGCCATAGAATCAGAGGATGGAGGGACAAGGCCTGGTCCTCCACAGGAGCTTCTTAAACTTCTAAACATGGTTTAGACCCTTTCTTCTCAATTAAGGTTGCTGCCCCTATCATTGCCAAGCCTATCTCCAAACTTTTTAACCTGTCTCTCCACTCTGGGGAAGTTCCCATTGCTTGGAAGGCAGCCATGGATCATTCTTTATTTAAAGGGAGAGCTCAAGCTGATCCTAACTGTTATAGGCCTATTTCTATTTAGCCCTTTTTATCAAAAGTATTGAAAAAACTGACTGGCTTTTATTTATTTATTTATTTTTACCCCTTTTTCTCCCCAATTTCGTGGTATCCAATTGGTAGTAGTTACAGTCTTGTCTCATCGCTGCAACTCCCATACGGACTCGGTTAGAGGCGAAGGTTGAGAGCCATGCATCCTCCGAAACACAACCCAACCAAGCCGCACTGCTTCTTGACACAATGCACATACAACCCGGAAGCCAGCTGCACCAATGCGCAATGAGACAAGGATATCCCTGCCCGGCCAAACCCTCCCTAACCCGGACAACGCTGGGCCAATTGTGCGCCGCCCCATGAGCCTCCTGGTCGCGGCCGGCTGCGACAGAGCCTGGGCGCAAATCCAGAATCTCTGGTGGCACAGCTAGCACTGCGATGCAGTGCCTTAGACCATTGCGCCACCCGGGAGGCTTGACTGGCTTTCTTGATGTCTAAAGTATTCTCTCGGGTATGCAATCTGGTTGCATGTGACACTGTAACCTTAAAGGTCCTCAATTATGTTACCATTGCCCTTGATATTAAGGGATGTTGTGCTGCTATTTTTATTGACTTGGCCAAAGCTTTTGATATGATAGACCATTCAATTCTTGTGGGCCAGCTAATGAGTATTGGTGTCTCTGAGGGCTCTTTAACCTGGTTGGCTAACTACCTCTCTCAAAGAGTTCAGTGTATAAAGTCAGAACATCTGCTGTCTCAGCTACTGCCTGTCACCAAGGGAATACCCCAAGGCTCGATCCTAGGCCCCATGCTCTTCTCACTTTACATCAACATCATAGCTCAGGCAGTAGGAAGCTCTCTCCTCCATGTATATGCAGTTGATAGTCTTATACTCAGCTGGCCCCTCCCCGGATTTTGTGTTAAACACTGTACAACAAAGCTTTCTTAGTGTCCAACAAGCTTTTTCTGCCTTTCACCTTGTTCTGAACACCTCCAAAACAAAGGTCATATGGTTTGGTAAGAAGAATCTCCCCACAGGTGTAATTACTACCTCCTGAGGGTTTAGAGATTGAGCTAGTCACCTCATACAAGTACTTGGAAGTATGGTCAGATGGTAACACTGTCCTTCTCTCAGCACATATCAAAGCTACAGGCTATAGTTCAATCTAGACTTGGTTTCCTCTATCGTAATCGCTCCTCTTTCACCACAGCTGCCAAACTAACCCTGATTAAGATGACCATTCTACCCATGCTAGATTTAATAGATCGTAATTTATAGATCAGCAGGTAAGGGTGCTCTCGAGCGGCTAGCTGTTCATTACCATTCGGCCATCAGATTTGCCACCAATGCTCCTTATAGGACACATCACTGCACTCTATACTCCTCTGTAAACTGGTCATCTCTGTACACCAGTCGCAAGACCCACTGGTTGCTGCTTATTTATAAACTCTCTTAGGCCTCACTCCCCCCTATCTGAGATATCTACTGCAGCCCTCATCCTCCACATACAACACCCGTTCTGCCAGTCACATTCTGTTAAAGATCCCCAAAGCACACACATCCCTGGGTCGCTCGTCTTTTCAGTTAGCTGCAGCTAGCGACTGGAATGGGATGCAACAATCACTTAAACTGGACAGTTTTATCTCAATCTCTTCATTCAAAGACTCAATCATGGACACTCTTACTGACAGTTATGGCTGCTTTGCGTGATGTATTATTGTCTCTACCTTCTTGCCCTTTGTGCTGTTGTCTGTGCCCAATAATGTTTGTACCATGTTTTGTGCTGCTACCATGTTGTGCTGCTACCATGTTGTGCTGCTGCTATGCTGTTTTGTCATGTGTTGCTGCCTTGCTATGTTGTTGTCTTAGTTCTCTCTTTATGTAGTGTTGTAGTGTCTCTCTTGTCGTGATGTGTGTTTTGTCCTATTATTTTATTTTTAATCCCAGCCCGTCCCCGCAGGAGGCCTTTTGCCTTTTGGTAGGCCATCATTGTAAATAAGAATGTATTCTTAACTGACTTGCCTAAATAAAAGCTGACTATGACCAGTAGAGTAAAGCATTGGATCACACTGAAAAATCTTACATGTTCAGAGAAGAAAATAATCAAGACTATGACAAGCATGCTCTATTGTAGTTGTGATTATGGGTCTTTTCATTTTTTTGTATGCTAAATCTTAAACTTTTGCATAATATATAAATTACAAATCTTTACACAGCAGAAAACAAACTATACCAATACGATTTATCTACCCATAAAAGTGAATACAGTAATGCACACTTCATGCCTCATTAGTTAAGAGCTGCACTGACGCCTCCACACCACGAGGCGTCGTGAGTCATTTAGTATCACAGAAACCTTCATAAAATTATACCCTTCGGGATTTGTTTTACTCTATGCGGAAGTTGCAAGTTTCATAACAGTTATGTACACATTGGCTTGTATATGTTGGATATTGTAGTGGTATAATAAATACGTCAACTTCATTAAAGTGTTTATTTACGAAATGGTCAACCTTGGACTCACAAAAGTGGACGATGCGCTTGCAGCAAAACATCCGGTTGGTCCTTTCTCTTTTTACTGCTTCAACCTTTTACGCAAGACACTGCTGAATGCTGGCTGTAGCTCAGCTGTAGATTACACGTGCTTTGTGTTTTGACGTTTAAAACACGATTATATACATTTGCTAGTTGTGTTCTCAGATTTCTTACCAGAGCTACCTAACCTGGGACACATATTGAACATAAAATAATCTCTGATGATGATTGCATTTTATATTCAACCCATTTGCGATCTTTCTTCTGTCTCAGGGTTTACAGCAGTATGCTGCCTGTCAGTCTCAAGCCTTCATGAAAGGGACAGCGACCTTTATATTGGGTGAATGACACTCTCCCAATGCTTTGTTTTCACTTCATATAATAGCAATTTATTTATGCATGAATGCATCGTGGAGCCTCTTTCATGTACCCTAACATGTCCTGTACTCTATTGTAGGGACAAGT
Source organism: Oncorhynchus kisutch (assembly GCF_002021735.2). Taxonomy (NCBI): domain Eukaryota; kingdom Metazoa; phylum Chordata; class Actinopteri; order Salmoniformes; family Salmonidae; genus Oncorhynchus; species Oncorhynchus kisutch. The sequence goes on along the minus strand of NC_034196.2, from coordinate 21,237,867 downwards.
GGATTATTTCTCATACAAAAAGTTATTCAGAAGAGGCTTCCATATCCTTTGCAGTGGAACCTGCTGATTTCAACAGGTGAGAGTGTGCCTGTGTACTCAAATTACAGAATGTGATGTTTAGCTATAACTTGCAGTAATATAGATTTTAGAATTATTGTCTAAACGTCAATCATGTCTACCTCTTTGTCTCACCTTGTTCCTTTCATTGCCCTCTCTATTCCCCTTCAGCGGCTTCGTCAGTGGGCAGCTATGCAGTGACACGCTGGGAGACAATGAAGTGCACTGACCTATGGATGCTAATAGAGACAGGGAAAGTACCAGACCGAACACCACACAGTGAGTATAGCTGTGGTTCTACTCTATTCTATGCCATTCTATACTACGTGGACTAAATCTCAATGCCGGTTGTGAAGACGGACACAAAATAAGAGGGGTAGACATTAGGTCAGCGGTTTATTCAGCTCTCAGGTCTCTGACATCTCTATGTGTCTGTCTGTATTGCAGTAGCAGAGCCTGCCCCTGAGGAACCAGCTGGGCCTAAGAAGACCCCATATGGAGATGTGATGGAATGACCACAGGACATACTCATGTACAGGCAACCCCAGTCCTCTGCTTCACATCTCAACCCTATCAATAAACACATTTATTTAGGTATTATGGTTCAACTGCATCACCATTGGACAATGTTCTGCCATGCTGCACTTAGTTTCACGTGGGTTCAGTGATTGAACCCTTTATATAGATCAGAAAACCTTGTAAGTTGATCATGGCATTTTGTCAGATTGGGCCACCCTGACTTGTGTCCAGATGAGTACTATATAGTGCATAGTTTATTTAATATATGGAAAAGGTAAGGTAAAAGCATTATATGTTATAGAGTGGGCTTGAGGGTTGAATAAACAATGTCCGTTTGATCACATCCTGTAAAAACTTCACCTGTTGAATTCGGCGCATGTGATAAATAAAATTTGATTTGATTTACTGGGTTTAATGCAATAGAAATCATGTTTATCATTAAGCTTTTATCTCCTCAAAGGTAAACCACTGTTGACACATGAGTAAGGGTCAGATTTCCAGAACAATAGGCTGTGAGATTTGGATTTGGAGCGCAGGGTTTTTTCTGGATCAAAAAGGGTGGTTGGTAGGGGGTGTGGCAAAGAGCGTGGCTACATACACATTTTAGAGGCTCCCATCTTGGAGATGAGTCTAAAGCTATTTATCTAGGGCTTCCTGAGTGGTGCAGTGGTCTAAGGCAGTGCATCGCAGTGCTTGAGGCATCACTACAGACCCGGGTTCAATCCCAGGCTGTGTCATTGGCCTAGCGTCGTCTGGGTTAGGGGAGGGTTTGGCCAGGGCGGGCTTTACTTGGCTCATCACTGTCTAGTGAGCCGGGTGCCTTTTGTAATGCAGCTGAGAGAAAATGTTGCATTTTAAAACTTATTTGGGTTCGGTGTCTCTTCCACGGGACGGTAGAGCTAACGTAGGCTAAATCGATTAGCATGAGGTTGTAAGTAACAAGAACATTTCCCAGGACATAGACATATCTGATATGGGCAGAAAGCTTCAATTCTTGTTAATCTAACTTCGCTGTCCAATTTTCAGTAGCTATTATAGTGAAAGAATACCGTCCTATTGTTTGAGGAGAGTGCACAATTTTGAACATAAAGTTATTAATAAACAAATTAGGCACATTTGGGCATCTTGATTTAAAATTTTGAACAGAAATTCAATGGTTCATTCAATGGTTAATCTAAAATGTTGCACATACACTGATGCCATCTAGTGGCCCAAATCTAAATTGCACCTGGGCAGGAATAATACATTATGGCCTTTCTCTTGCATTTCAAATATTATGTATTATCTTTTACCAGATCTATAGTGTTATATTCTACTACATTCCTTTCACATTTCCATAAACTTCAAAGTGTTTCCATTCAAATTGTACCAATAATATGCATATCCTTGCTTCAGGGCCTGAGCTACATGCAGTTAGATTTGGATATGTAATTTTAGATGAAAATTGAAAAAAATGGGCTAATCCTTAAGAGGTTTAATGCTAATTTCCCATGATTCTACATATTCTGCCATGGAGCTGAGGATTTCTTTTGTAGTTTCTTTTGCTCAAACAATAAAAAAATGAATACTGCTAAATTGTTTTGGGAATTTTCCTTTCTCCCTGCAGTCTAGTTTTTATTTTGGTGATTGTTAGTTCCCAGAGATTATATTATGAAAAAATATATAGGTCCATTATCTTTTCAACATACTTTATATCTGGTTTTAGTCGTTTAAGTTTACACTTATTTTTTTTATTTTTTTTACACTGTTTGCACTTAGGTGACCCGAAAAAACGCTTAGGTGGGCCCGCCCAAGGATTACAATGGCAGAAAAATCCCGAGGGCAAATGTTGCATTTTGACAGCGTTCCACAAATTTGTTTTCACTTTTTGGGGGGATTCAAATTTTAAGCTCATGATCCAGTATTATTTTTTTATGCCTTGGTTGGCATGCTGCACGGCTGAAACAAACCAATAGTTTCCTAAAGTGCCACTAGTGGTTTGTATGGATCATTGAGGTTTTGTAGAATTCATGTGCATTTAACACAGTTTGGGAAAGGTTATACTAGCAGCATAACATACAGTACATACCGTATATCACCAGGTATACTGCTTTGTTTCTCTTTCATTCAGAATTTACTTTATTTAGCAATTCCTCAACTTTACTTTGAGTCAACAGAGGGTGTGAGCAGGATGCGTTACAAAACTGTTTGACAAAGGTCTTCTAGAATTGCATTGTAAGGACTGTACTGTCTGTATTCATCCACTTGGTGAATGTGTCTCACACTTTATGTAGGCTAATACTACATCAATTTATTTAGGATATTTTATGATTATAGCTTTAAATACTTAGTGGATTTTTTTTATTAACACATTTGTGAGTACTTTGCATGATTTGCCTAATTCTGTTCAATTTAAAGTCAATGGAATTTGCGTTGATGAGAGATGGCAAAGAAGTGATGACCGGAGGGGAGAGAAGTCCACACGAGGGTACGCTAATGTGAAGATGTCTGTAATGATACATGACATAATGTTCATTGAACTGAAGCAGTTTAAAATTATTAGGCTAAAACAGATTAGCACAATGTGTTGATTTCCTGTTAGTGATAAGCATTAGTGTTAACGACGTACAGGATTTATCTCTGAAACATCCATTAAACAGATCATGTTTGCCTTTGTCACTTACAGTATATTTATATATATATATATATATTAGTAAATGCTGTGAGTCTGGAGAGGGGGCTTTGGTCAGCATTATTTAGACATGCCACCACTAGCTGGCTCACGTGAGTGGCTTTACATATACATCTCTCGTGCGGATTTGCTCATTTGGTTGAAGAAGAGGCATGAGAGCGTGAAACTATGACCATTTGACACTTCAAGTCAGTGTATTCTACCTCATGTCCTGTCTCATTGCAGTAACGGCATATAGTCGTATGTGTGTCTTAATCTTCTCATGTCCCAAATTACCAGTTTAACTCATTCTATTGACTCTGAATGAGTCATTCAACACAATGTGTACGTCCCACACAATGCATTAGCTGATAATCCAAAAACGATAACACCAAGCTTGATCCGGTGTAGTAGTGGCCACGACACCATTTTGCTCCTCCCTTTCTATAGGTATACACTTTTACAAGCACTTTGCTACACCCGCAATAACATCTGCTAAACACGTGTATGTGACCAATAAAATTGTATTTGATTTGAAGATTGTCAAGGATCTAAGCCACCCGAGCCACAGCCTGTTCACCTCGCTACCATCTACAAGGCGGAGACAGTACAGGTGAATCAAAGCTGGGACTGTGAGACAAACATTCTCTATCTCCAGGCCGTCAGACTGTTAAATAGTTTCACTAGATGGCCTTCGCCCAGTACCCTGCCCTGAACTTTAGTCACTGTTACTAGCCTTCTCTAGAGCAGAGTTTGTAAGGATTCAAAATATACTGATGCTGGGTAAAACATGAAGATGTAGTATGGTTCAAGCTCTGTTTCTCAAGGCCATTAAAAATCATACTTGAAACTAGTGCTAACAGGCATATTGGAATTGGTCTGATATTTCTGTCTTCATACATACTAGAGGCACAGTGTGTCATTACTATGTAGTTTGGTATATACACTGATTAACAATGCTTTGAAGAACAAGAACACGTTCTTCATAAGCCGCCTGTCACGTGATGAATTTGATAGATGGCTTAGACTAGAGCAAGACATGCATTACAATCTATAAATACATACTGCATGTTTTTATAGGAGTCTGAAGAATTTGGCTAAGATATCAGTCCTTCGCATCATTATTGTTATAAAAAACAAAGGATCAGCTTCATGGGTGGTAAAAATCAGTATGTGTGTAAATAGAACACAATGAGATTGTATTGTATCTTAAACCCTACTGTGGGACCATTTGCATAGCTGAACTAGTTTCCTTTTCAAATTTGTGCAAATATGTGTTTTTCTCTCTTAATGGAGGCCTGTGAAACAATAGTCTTTTTACACATAACTAGGTGACCAAAGTCCATTCCCTTAGGTACCCAGAGAAGTGCTTAAATAAACCCTCTTAATAAACCCAGAAACACCAGAAAAGCAGGAACAGAATGAAGGCTTGGAAATGGGGGATACCTAGTCAGTTGTACAACTGAATGCCTTTAACTGAAATGTGTCTTCCGCATTTAACCCAACCCCTCTGAATCAGAGATGTGTGGGGGGCAGCCTTAATCCACATCTTAAACACCCAGGGAACAGTGGGTTAACTGCCTTGCTCAGGGGCAGAATGACATATTTTTACCTTGTCAGCTCAGGGATTTGATCCAGCAACCGTTCGGGTTACTGGCCCAACGCTCTAACCACTAGGCAATCCTTGTCATAGATGAGGATTGGATTGGTTTCATTATTTGGTAATAGACATTCACAGTCTAATCTGAAGGCTAAATGAGAGAAAGATTTGGCACTATCTGTTCCCTCCTTCAGCCTCCATCGCTTAAATGTACTTCCACTTCTTCTCTGTCTTCCATTATGACTCAACTTAGGATAAAAGTCTAAGATTTGAAGCACTTCCCGAAAATAATGCAGTGACCCAGCTCTCAAATGGTTTGCCACATGCACAGCGATATTGCTGAAGGGAGAGACAGAGATACAAAGCACAAGTTAAAAAATATATATAATGTGTGTGCGTGTGAGCGTGTGAGTTGGCCAGTGGGGTGAGGGTAAACCTATGGTTCTAATAAGTAAGATAAACAATAGCAGGGTCAGGGATAATTCCCTCAGTGCACTCATGGTTTAGCTTCCACTCATGAACTGTGGGCACTGTAGTGTGTGTGTGCTTGCGTGCGTGTGTGCGCAGGCTTATGTGTTTGTGTGGCAGTGTATGTGCGTGACAGGGAGAGAGAGACAGGGTGAAAGGAAAAGGAGGGGAGGGAGGCTGGTAGAGAATTGAGGATTAAATTGTCTGACTCTGAACCTGCCGATCAGTAAAAGAACACCACTCACATTGGCAGTGCAGTCTATCTCTCTCTGTCACGTGCACACACACACATGAGCATGCACACGCATGCACACACACCATTTTTTTCTCTAGCTATGCTACTACATAGGAGCGTGCACAAGCTGACCCCGGTGGAGTAGCCAAAGAGGGTTTACTGTTAGGATAATTCCTTCCATTAATGACCAAAGCCACTGTGTGTAGGACTTTCTACTGTATGCAATTGTCAGATCCTTTACTATGACAATCAATTTGATCTCACCCTCAGGCATTCAGTGATTCTGTTCCCAAAATCAATATGTTATCAATAAGGACTAGTACTGTGTTGGTTGGTTTACAGTGAGAGGAGAGAGTAGAAACAGGGATACATCATAAATGTAGCCTATATAAGTTGCAGCATTCCCCGTGACAGAGTGAAACTTAAATTACATCAAATTAAAAGTTGTCCTCAAGGGATGAGAGAAGAATTCAAGTCTGAGCAAGCGAGGCTTGAGGATGAAATGGAAGTGACTGCTCTTCTCTAATGATGTATCTACATGGAGGAAAGACGAGATAGCTGTGACTTGTGTTAGCTATAAGAACCTTTTTTCTGAAGATATATTACGATATGTTTGGTCATATAAAGCTTACAAAGCCCTATATGTTAAACAATGTGAAATATTAGTGGTTTAGTCAGTTAAAACACTTTCATTTATGGAATATAGTGGTGATACAATGCTCTAATCTACAATGTATCACTCATAGGCTACAATGTATCATATGCCTATTACTATGTATAACCATTATTGTAAACATCTTGGATAAAGACTGCCTATTTCTTTTTTTTTACAATTAGACCCAGATGTAGGGTAAACACACATATTTAGGGTATGAATCCTTGGGCGAATAACGTCCGGCTCAATGAATAACAAAAGCATAACTCAAACTTCTACCTTCCACAAGTTCCTACCAATAAGCGCACGGCAATTCTGACGATGACCAATGGCTGTGTCCCTAGACAAATCTGCGCAGACGTTTGAAGGACTGTCCAGTTGAAAAAAAGTATCCTGGAGCTGCAAATCCGGAGAGGGAAAGCAGTGTTTCGTCAATGGAAGGCATAAAGAGAAATGGGTAGAATTTCTAATTCATTCTGAATAAATATAGTAGGCTAGGCTACTTATTACAAACGAATAGTTGTTGTATCACGCGCAAAGTAATACGACTTTATAACCACGTTATAAGATATATCTTGGTGAGGTTTGAGTTTGCCATTATTCAGTTCAACGATTGATAAATGAATGGCTCTGGTAGTGACTGATCGGAGGTGCAAATTGAACGGGTCATCGACAATTTACGGTAGGATTGGCACAAGAAGAGAAGGCAAGACAAGCAGAACCGGTAAAATGCAGCCTAAAGACACGGAATATTCAACAGATGGGTTACCCAAAGCATTTTTACACAGTTTGAGGACACTCTTTGACATCCTTGATGACGGGAAGAGAGGGTATGTGCACATATCGGAGATTGAGAGTCGATGGCAAGGGGCAGATACTCATGATTTGCCCGGCGGGGTGCTGGAGTGCCTGAGGCGGGTGGCCCCACCGCATGGTTGCCTGACATTTGAGCGCTTCGTGGCGGGGTTGCGATACTCCATGCTGAACCCGGACAACAACAACCAAATGAAGGGCCCGTCTGCGGTGCACCCGGAACACCCGCACTCTAAACAGCACCATCTGCCAGCGCAAAAACCAGCCCCGCTTTCTGCCTGCTCGGTCGGAACTCGGATTGAAAACAAAGTTATTCCACTGGATCCGAGCAACGGGACCAACAAAACGCATCACAACCGCGCGTCCTCACTTCAGAGTCGGTCCAGACATGAGGAGGGGAACACTGGATACCCAGTCACCTCTGCCGCAGGTGGCCCCGTGCGGTACACCAATGCGGGTTATGAGAGATCAGGCAGAAGTTTGGAACGGATTCCCATTGTGCTCGAAAGCGGTTCGTATCGAGAAGATTTGGTTCGAATGGTGAAGCAAGCTCATCCACAGCAGAGTCGGGTGAGGTCCATAGAGTCCCTTGCGCTCGAGTCACCAAGCCTCCAAAAACCAAGTAAGTTTGAATGTCACTCTTGATTGATTTCACATTGTGATAAATTAAATACATATCTGAATGAGTATTGAGTGGGTCTGCAGGATAGATTAATTATCTAAGATCAGGACCAGTCATCCATCTCTCTCTCGCTGTCTCTCTCCATGGGTGTATTTTGTTTCTCACTATGGTAAGCGATCGGGAAAGACTCAATGATGTAAAGCTCATTGATCGTCACTCAGTAATGAGATCAAGTGGGTTGTAAACCGGTCAGGGCTATTCTGCTGTCTCAGTCTCATTGACCCAGGTGTGGACATAGAGGGGTATGAAACACACACACGAGCACTTATCATCGCTATACCAGACACACAGACATCCTCTCACTAAACCTCTGCAGCACAACAGGTTAAGTTCCAGGTTACAAAATGTTTAGCATCAAACTAAATCAGTGGTGTAAAGTACTTAAGTAAAAATACATTAAAGTATCTACTTAAGTTGCTTTTTTGGGGTATCTGTACTTTACGATTGATATTTTTGACTACTTTTACTTTTACTGAACTACATTTCTTAAGAAAATAATGTACTTTTTACTCCATACATTTCCCTGACACCAAAAGTAGTCATTACATTTTGAATGCTTAGCGAGACAGGAAAATGGCCCAAATCACACAATTATCAAGAGAACATCCCTGGTCATCCCTACTGCCTCTGATCCTCTGGGCACACTAAACACAAATGCTTCGTTTGTAAATTATGTCTGTGTGTTGGAGTGTGCCCCTGGCTATTTGTACATTTTAAAAACACTAAAATGGTGCCGTCTGGTTTGCTTAATATAAGGAATTTGAAATTATTTATACCTTTACTTTTAATTTTGATACTTAAGAATATTTTAGCAAATTACATTTACTTTTGATTTTTAAGTATTTTTAAAACCAAATACTTTTAGACTTTTATTCAAGTAGTATTATACTGGGTGACTTTCACTTTTACTTGAGTCATTTTATATTAATGTATCTTTACTTTTACACAAGTAGGACAATTGGGTACTTTTTCCACCACTGGACTAAGTGTCAGCTGCCCTCTGAGCTCTTGATGCATGCAGTCTAGCAGGTTGATGTTTATTGTCATGAATCCTGCCCTGGAGGCAGAACTGAGCGATTTCCTCTAGATGGGCCAGCTGCAAAGTCAATATTGGCTTTGTCCACCGCCTCCATTCAGCCTTATGTAGACTAGTAACATTTGAAATAGCTTTATTTTTTATTTTTACATTGGATAAAAGTAGAGATTCAGAGCTACAAAATGGTATATCATACACTGCAGTTGAGAAACAATGAGAAAGTAATTCGGCTTTGAAAGTTGACAAACTTGTAACCCCACTTTTGAGAAAATGTCCCTTGAATGTTTTGGTACACCTACTGGAGAGCTCGTCTTTGTCTACACCTATTCAGCATCGTTCACACACCCTTAAGCCTTAGCCCCACCTATCTCTTTACAAAACTCCAGGTAAAAATACACTTCATCTAGTACTTGGCCTATATCCTAATCTGACTTTGAAAGTGTCCAGATAAAAATATTGTATTTATATTTTATAATTAGCCAATTAGATGATGCTTACCCAGACACTTGTCGAAGTTGATGGGTCATGTGAAAGAAATGCTATAACCACCCCCAACCACATCTAGAAAAGTGGATGGGTCACTATTGTCTAGACATGTACAGTACACATGTTCATGATATACAATAGATGTCCGTAACCACCCCCAGACATACCTGGCTAACTTGATGGGTCATGTAATCATTCTATTGCGAAGTAGAGTCTTTTGTTTAGACATGTAGCCAGCTAGCTAGCTAAACAATGAACCATAATCCCAGCCCATAGCTACAGTACAAATGGATTGTCATAGCTAGCCACTATGCATGAAATGATAGAGTATGAATCTGCAGGTAGGTAAAACTGTTAATGTTAGCTATATAGCTGTGTACTGTACATGTCTAGACAATAGTGACCCATCCACTTTTCTTGAAAGTCCAATATCTTAAAATCTTGACTGCTGACATGCAAAATATTTTGGGACTGTATCAACAGTGGACTAATGAAAAAGATACCAAAAGATAGTTTTTGAGTGGATTTTCCATTTAAGATTCAGTGCTGGCAGTCAACATATAATAATAAAATAATAAAAAACAGAACACATTAACTGGAATGACATTCACTCTCACAGGTGGCCAAAAATAACAAACTGAAAGCCACAGCCCCAATAGGCCAGGCCTCCAAAATCACATTGATCTGTCAAAGTCGTTATTTGATTTCAGACTAATTGAATAGGTTGAAAGAACCAAAGTGTAATTTTGGATCATACCAATCAGAAAAAACACTTCAGATGAAGAACTGTGCCGTCCTACTTTTTACAGTGCAGGACAAGTACTGTGCAATAGGCTCCATTTTGAGTCAGCTAACTGATTCCCAGATATTTTGATCACATCCTTTCTTTTAGTGTGAAGGTGCCTACTCTGAGCTTGTCATCACAGCCTTGTAACTTCTAATTTGACCTCACCTACACACATGCTAACACCAAACCTTACCCTACACTACACACATACTGCTAGTGTCAGTGTTTATGGACAGCTCTCTTCAATAATGTAGCTGTTTGTTCTCTCCCTCTATGTGAGGATGATAACCAGCCACACCGCTGCTGTACATTTTCTAGCCATGGAACCACTGGAACCACTGCCAAATTGCCACATTAGAACAGTTAACCAGAACCCACAGCTAGGGGCCACAGCTAGGGGTCAATCCTTCCACACTCGCTGGTATTTTACTAATGGGTGAGCTCAGCTAACTAACCACCATTATTTCAAAGCCCTGGTATGCCTTTTAAATCTCTCCGCTCCAGTGAAAAGTGTGTAATTGAGTAATTGGCCTCCAACTTGTCCAGCGTGAGTCACAGATCATGTCTCAAATTCCTCAGGATGCTTAGCCAGAGTTTAGACTGGGGTTTGGACTGCTGCTAACGGGATCATCAGCCCAACCTTTACTGGTCCTTTCCCGGTGCCCTCATTAGACTGGCCTGTGTTCACCGAGGTCGGGAAAGCCATGAAGAAAATCCTGCTTTGTCACATGCATCACACACACACACACACACACACACACACACACACACACACACACACACACACACACACACACACACACACACACACACACACACACACACACACACACACACACACACACACACACACACACACACACACACACTTTCTCACTCACTCACTCTCTCACACACACACACACACTCTCTCTCTCTCTCTCTCTCTCTCTTTCTCTCTCTCTCTCTCTCTCTCTCTCTCTCTCTCTCTCTAATGGCCTTGCTGAATCCAAGCCTGTCTGTCTGTATAACTGGGAATGTCTGAAGCTATAACTGTGACATGTCCGTGAAGAAGCAGCCTGGAGGCCCTGGCTAGCTACTTACGTCAGTGCCACAGAGCCACTCTAGAGGAGCCTGTACATGGGATTGGAAAGTGTGGTGAATGGTGATGTTAACTCCCCCAGCAAACCCGCTGGATTAGAGCAGATTACCACACGCAGGGTAATTGAGGCACGGCAGCTGTGAAATCCTGCCCACCCCTGAAGAAGCGGCCATTACCCTGCATTCCCTCTCTCTCTCTGGCACCCAATTATCTACATAGTGCACTATATAGGGAATAGAGTGACATTTGGGATGCTGTCTCTTCTTGGGGGATGTCCACAACCATGGATAGAGGTCACGGCTGCCCCTGTGGTACTCAGTGAAGAGGCTGATGTGGTATTGGAGCAGGGTAATGGGCCAGCGGCTGGTGCTGGATTGTGGGCTATGGTTTACAGAGCTACTGACCCCAATGCTTTAGTGTCCTGCCAAGGTTATACTGAATTAAAGGCATAATAACAATTATCATTCCTCTGGAGCACTGGAAAATAATTCCCACGCTTTTAAAGGCAGCTTCTGGACAGCATCTCTGTGTGGGTGAAATGACATCCATGCTATATGATGCTCTAAACATTAGGAAAGATTTAACATTTTTCATGGCTGCAGATCCTGCTGTTCTATCTCTGTGTATCTGAGCAGTGAGCTGTAGGCAGCCAGACAGGCGGAGGAGGCTGTGTGGAAGTGGTTGGACAGAGAGAGAGAGAGAGCCTGTCAGAGCTTGCCTTCCTGACCCGTCTGACTGCAGATTAGCTGTGAGGTGTGAGGAACAACTCACCTCAGGAAAAAAAACTGGCTCTAGAGAGAGAGAGACAGAGACAGAGACAGAGAGAGACAACAGGGGAGGCACAGAGTACAGGAGGGACATTCTTTGTCAGCCGTTACTGCTCAAGACAACATGACATCACCTGTGGATGCATGGAGCAATAGAAACTGCTATAAAGACGTCCCTCAACTGCCTGGAATGTTATTCATTCACAGCACAACAGAGTTAGGAATGTAGAACAGGCAAAGTCAGTGCCATATGTGATAATGTCAATATTTCCATCAACACTGAGTTAATAATAGACAATGCTACGGTAAATGTTAAACTATTGTTAGCCTTCTATCCAAGCGTTAAAGAGACTATAATGAGTGCAAATAAAATGAGCTGAGTCGAGATCAGTTGAGTGTGATAGAATAGGCCTACAGGTTCCCCCGTGGGTCACCATCTTATCTTCAACTGAGCAGCATTCATACTCTGTAGGGCAGATTCTGACCCTGATATGATGATTTCAATACTAACTAACTATCTTTCTTGCTGTCTCTCCCACTGTCTCGCTCTTTCTCTTCTCTATACTCTCTCTCACTGACTGGCTCTTTCTCACATGCTCCCTCAAACTAACCTCTCCTCTGTTGTACAATCAAAAAAGTTTTTCATCACAATTTCTTGCTGCTGGAATGGAAAAACAATACATGTTGTGTTTATGTGTTTAGACCAAATGGGAAATGGCACATCGACAGAGGAAACCATTTCAATTAGCAATGCTTTTATAAGGTGTGCAAATGAGGCTTACTGGTAAACAATATCCTCTTCGGGTGCCAGAGTCCAACTTGAAGACTATCTTGAAACACTAAACTAGGGGCTTTACATATTTCTCCTTACATATTTGGCCACTCTGAACCCCACATACTTCTGCCCTCAAGGAATTATATCCAGTTACCGATTAACAGGATTTCTGGGAGTCATGACACAACATGGAAGAGTATCATGTTTTTTTCTGCTCTGTTATCTACTATCACCTGAACTTGCATTTTCTTCTCATCTCCCCCCTCAGAAATGTAACTTGTCCACATTCAAAACAACCAGAGGGAAACCTCTTGTCTCTCAGTTGATATTGGTTAGCAGGGAGGTTAGCTTCCTCGTGTGGCCACCATAGGCACTGCAGGATGTCTCACACACAAAATCAAATCAAATTCTATTTGTCACATGTGCCGAATACAATAGGTGTAGACCTTACAGTGAAATGCTTACTTACAAGCCCTTAACCAACAATGCAGTTTTAAGAAAAATAAATGTTAAGAAAGTATTTACTCAAATAAACTGAAAATAAATAAAAATAAGAAAATAGAAAAATAACAAATAATTAAAGAGCAACAATAAACTATCAGTAACGAGGCTATATACAGGGGGTACCGGTACAGAGTCAATGAGCGGTGGCACAGTTTAATTGAGGTAATATGTACATGTAGATAGAGGTAAAGTAACTATGCATAGATATTAAACAGAGTAGCAGCAGCGTAATGCAAATATGGGACGACAATGCAAATAGTCCAGGTAGCCATTTGATTAGCTGTTCAGGAGTCTTATGGCTTGGGGGTAGAAGCTTTTAAGAAGCCTTTTGGACCTAGACTTGGCAATCCGGTACCGCTTGCTGAGGACTTTCGAGCGCCGCCTTTTGAGCGGAGCGCCGCCTTTTGTTTATTAGGTCTGATCCGCAAATACAGAAAACGTTTGGTTGAGGTTATTGCTGCCAAAGGAGGATCAACCAGTTACTAAATTCAAAGGTTCACATACTTTTCCACCCTGCACTGTGAATGTTTACACGGTGTGTTCAATAAAGACATGAAAACATATAATTGTTTGTGTGTTATTAGTTTAAGCAGACTGTGTTTGTCTATTGTTGTGACCTAGATGAAGATCAGATCAAATTTTATGACCAATTTATGCAGAAATCCATGTATATCCAAAGGGTAGCCTAGCTCTATGTATTTGATACTAACATTATATAAGAGCAAAGATACCCAAACACTAACATGTACCTAAAGTTTATATTTTTCCTTACAGCAAATGGTTATGTTTTCATTTAATGTGTTAGGTGATGGGTACCCAGAAGCATATACAGAGTTCCAACAGTATTGGGACATTGACACATTTTTCTTGTTGTTTTGGCTCTGAACTCCAGCACATTGGGTTTGAAATGATACAGTGACTATGAAGTTAAAGAGCAGACTGTCAGCTGTAATTTGAACTGATCGTGAATAATGACGAGTGATAAAGTTACAGATGCACAAGTATCAAACCCCCAAGACATGCTAACCTCTCACCATTACAATAACAGGGGAGGTTAGAATTATTTGGAGGGGTATGATATTTGTGCATCTGTAACTTTGTCACTCATCATTATTCATGATTCATTCAGGATTATCCGACATCGACATGAATGTAGAAGTGTTTAGAAACATATTCTATTCTTATTTACAATAAAAGTGAATCTAAAATGACACAATACATTATTTACCATTAATTTCTATTGGGCACAAAATAATCTGAAACACAAACAAAACAAGCAACATTTCCATAGACATGGAAATGTCTGCTCTATCCAAAATCACAACCAACTAGTTGCAGCATTACCACAAAAAAATGGAGGAGGCAGGTAGAAGGGGGAAAAAGTAAGGAACTTGTCTGTCGGCCCTGCATTAAAGACCATCATTTGTTAAAGAAAACTGCGATAAATAAAAATATATACCAGTTTCATTTAAGGACCAAAAAATTGACAGCTGTGCCATATAAATTGCCAAATAGTTGGGAACAGATTTTTGATGTACCGATTCCATGGCACAAGGTTTATGAATTGACACGCAAAACGACGCCGGATTCAAAACTTAGAATTTTCTATTTAAATGATTATACAAAATTGTTGCAACCAATAGAATGTTATATATATATATGGGGAATACAATCTTCCCAGCTCTGCAGAGTTTGCTGTGAGGAGGCAGAGTCATTAGATCATGTATTTTGGTACTGTCCATATGTAGATTGTTTTTGGTCACAGGTCCAGGAATGGATGAAGAATTGCAACATTTACCTCGAACTAACACTACAGATAGCAATACTGGGTGATTTGAAAAGTCATAGTCAATGGATTATTAAAATAATATTTATTTTAGCAAAAATGTTTATCTTTAATTTACAATCTGTAGAAACTAAGAGAATAGAAAGGTTCAGTACTTTTGTGAAACATCACAGCACAGTTGAAAAATGTATGTCAAATAGAAATCCAATATTGATGGTGTTAAGAGATAGCTGGGAGGGGTTGAATGGAGCTGAAGTGTGGTGCTAATAACAACAAGATAACCATTGTAAATAATAATATAGGTAGGTATATTCTTTTTTTTAAAGTGTGTATGTGTATTTACAAGTTTACATACACCTTAGCCAAATACATGTAAACTCAGTTTTTCACAATTCCTGACATCTAATCCTAGTAAAAATTCCCTGTCTTAGGTCAGTTAGGATCACCACTTTATTTTAAGAATGTGAAATGTCAGAATAATAGTTGAGAGAATGATTTATTTCAGCTTTTATTTCTTTCATCACATTCCCAGTGGGTCAGAAGTTTACATGCACTCAATTAGTATTTGGTAGCGTAGCCTTTAAATTGTTTAACTTGGGTCAAACGTTTCGGGTAGCCTTCCACAAGCTTCCTACAAAAAGTTGGGTGAATTTTGGCCCATTCCTCCTGACAGAGCTGGTGTAACTGAGTCAAGTTTGTAGGCCTCCTTGCTCGCACACGTTTTTTCAGTTCTGCCCACAAATTTTCTATAGGATTTAGGTCAGGGCTTTGTGATGGCCACTCCAATACCTTTACTTTGTTGTCCTTAAGCCATTTTGCCACAACTTTGGAAGTATGCTTGGGGTCATTGTCCATTTGGAAGACCCATTTGCGACCAAGCTTTAACTTCCTGACTGATGTCTTGAATGTTGCTTCAATATATCCACATAATCTTCCTTCCTGATGAAGCTATCTATTTTGTGAAGTGCACCAGTCCCTCCTGAAGCAAAGCACCCCGACAACATGATGCTGCCACCCCCGTGCTTCACTGTTGGGATGGTGTTCTTCGGCTTGCAATCCTCCCCATTTTTCCTCCAAACATGGTCATTATGGCCAAACAGTTATATTTTTGTTTCATCAGACCAGAGGACATTTCTCTAAAAAATTATGATCTTTGTCCCCATGTGCAGTTGCAAACCGTAGTCTGGCTTTTTTATGGCGGTTTTGGAGCAGTGGCTTCTTCCTTCCTGAGCGGCCTTTCAGGTTATGTTGGTATAGGACTCGTCGGTATAGGACTCGTACTGTGGATATAGATATTTTTGTACCTGTTTCCTCCAGCAGCTTCACAAGGTCCTTTGCTGTTGTTCTAGGATTGATTTGCGCTTTTCACACCAAAGTACATTAATCTCTAGGAGACAAAACGTGGTACCTTCAGGCGTTTGGAAATTGCTCCCAACTATGAACCATACTTGTGGAGGTCTAGAATTTATTTTCTGAGGTCTTGGCTGATTTATTTTGATTTTCCCATGATGTCAAACAAAGAGTTTGAAGGTAGGCCTTGAAATACATCAACAGGTACACCTCCAATTGACTCAATTAATGTCAATTATCCTATCAGAAGCTTCTAAAGCCATTAAATAATTTTCTGGAATTTTCCAAGCTGTTTAAAGGCACAGTCAACTTGGTGTATGTAAACCTCTACAGTGAGTTATAAGTGAAATAATCTGTCTGTAAACAATTGTAGGAAAAATTACTTGTGTCATGCACAAAGTAGATGTCCTATCTGACATGCCATAACTATAGTTTGTTAACAAGAAATTTGTGGAGTGGGTGAAACATTTTAATGACTCCAACCTAAGTGTATGTAAACTTCAGAGTTCAACTGTATGTATAAATGTATGTGTATGTATGTATATATATGTGTATATAGTGCCTTGCGAAAGTATTCGGCCCCCTTGAACTTTGCGACCTTTTGCCACATTTCAGGCTTCAAACACAAAGACATAAAACTGTATTTTTTTGTGAAGAATCAACAACAAGTGGGACACAATCATGAAGTGGAAGGACATTTATTGGATATTTCAAACTTTTTTAACAAATCAAAAACTGAAAAATTGGGCGTGCAAAATTATTCAGCCCCCTTAAGTTAATACTTTGTAGCGCCACCTTTTGCTGCGATTACAGCTGTAAGTCGCTTGGGGTATGTCTCTATCAGTTTTGCACATCGAGAGACTGACATTTTTTCCCATTCCTCCTTGCAAAACAGCTCGAGCTCAGTGAGGTTGGATGGAGAGCATTTGTGAACAGCAGTTTTCAGTTCTTTCCACAGATTCTCGATTGGATTCAGGTCTGGACTTTGACTTGGCCATTCTAACACCTGGATATGTTTATTTTTGAACCATTCCATTGTAGATTTTGCTTTATGTTTTGGATCATTGTCTTGTTGGAAGACAAATGTCCATCCCAGTCTCAGGTCTTTTGCAGACTCCATCAGGTTTTCTTCCAGAATGGTCCTGTATTTGGCTCCATCCATCTTCCCATCAATTTTAACCATCTTCCCTGTCCCTGCTGAAGAAAAGCAGACCCAAACCATGATGCTGCCACCACCATGTTTGACTGTGGGGATGGTGTGTTCAGGGTGATGCGCTGTGTTGCTTTTACGCCAAACATAACGTTTTGCATTGTTGCCAAAAAGTTCAATTTTGGTTTCATCTGACCAGAGCACCTTCTTCCACATGTTTGGTGTGTCTCCCAGGTGGCTTGTGGCAAACTTTAAACAACACTTTTTATGGATATCTTTAAGAAATGGCTTTCTTCTTGCCACTCTTCCATAAAGGCCAGATTTGTGCAATATACGACTGATTGTTG